>NC_072402.2:58325000-58950000 GCF_028858775.2 Pan troglodytes
AGGATAATTTCTGAACCCATTTAAATTCTGGAAACCTGAGAGTTGCCTGTCTAAGCAGTAGCTGTGCTCCTTCTGTGGCATCTTCTTGTAAAATATTGGATTCTAAACTGGTTGCAGTGGAAACCCAGGGCCACTGAGGGAAGAGTGGAAGCCAGATAGAGTGTCCCCTCCTTCTGTGCTGGCTGGGACAGGCAATCTCAGCCCAGGGGTCGGGGAGAGGAACTGGGATTCATACCCGCAGGATTTTGTTTGAGATTTCATGCCTATCAAGTTCATCCTCAAAAAACCCAATGTCATTCTGATTTATTATTATTATTTGAATGAGAGTCAACCACCGACTAATTGTGTCTGGGATATGTCAGCCCCAAGCCTGCCTTAGGGCAAAAGGTTGGACAAGATAATTAGGACTGTGAGGAGGAATTGAGAGACTTCCTGTGGAAGTATCAGAGTAGAAGAAGCCAACACAAAAATCTGGCATCAATAATGGTCTTTCTTTTATTCTCCTCTCAGGACGGTTTGGAACTTTGGGATCCTTGAAGGACCCCGTGGCCTAGCAGATGAGCACCCTGCCTGCGGCTGCAGGGCAATGTCACAGAGAACCCCTAGGGGGCAGCACTCAGGCACAAGTCTCAGTGAGATTCTCAGCGGCAGGGCTGTGCATGCATCCGGGGACACCATCTCCTGTTTCTCACATAAAGATTACTGCACAGGCAAAGATAAGGAACATTTTTCTAACAGTAAGAAGGCTTTGAATCCAAGAAAGCAACAAACCAGAGCAGACTCATTTGAAACATGAACAGAGTGATGTGGCCAAAGGAATCCAAGCCAGGTTTCACCAGGTTCCTATTGTGAACACACTGGATGTTTATATGAGAATCCCAGTGTATAGCAATCATAACTAGATAATAATTATGCTTAAGATTTGGTCCTCTTTCCATATATGGATTCAGTCCTTTTCTGTCATTTTGTCATTTTCATGGAATCTGGAGTTACGGAACCATCCAATGTTTATTACAGAGAATGACCACCCATAAGCCTCTCCATGCTTATGGAAGCAACAGTTCTGGGGCCGCTGGCTGCATATACCTTCCAGGTGTTTATTTCTGGGTCTACATCATGCCCCTCACTCATCAATTTAACTCTATCCAGAGAATTCCTCTATGGTCTTCATCAGATTAGGAAGTAAATCATCAATCACTTCAAATATTTCAAGTTTGTTTTTCTCTGACATAAATCAGTTCTCCTGACTACAATTCCTGGAAAATATTGTAGAGCCCAGCAGCATTGCAGTATTTCAACCTTCATTTGAGTTGCCTGTGACCCAGATGTGAGCTAGTGCTTCCACAGTCTCAGATGTCTGGGTGAATCCACCAATTCTACACCTGTGAACATCCCTGCCCTTGATTCTTTCTAATTGTCAGGAAACTTGCACTCATAATCCCTCCTGCCTCTGGCTCCTGGGTCCATATGTACTGGCTCTGTATCAGCCTCTCTCAACCCAGGTGTAATACTCAGCCCTTTGTCATTTTATACAAAACAATTCACACTTTAAGCGTTTCTTGAGTAATACTTTGTACAAGTAATACCTTGGGATGCAGAGTGAGAGTATGTGGGTGGGTCATGTTACATAGTTCCAGGCTTCCCAAGGTCCTCTAGGCTCTCTGTCCTGTCCTCTCTTCCTTCCTTATTTTCCCTGGGAGCTCCATGACCTTCTCCCTCTATCAGACAAATTAGCCCAGTTCCCCTTAGCTCCTACCGCTAAGTGTCCATCAAGGCCCTCAGCGGAACAAAGTGTGTTCTGTTTAACAAAATCTATGTTCCTTAGAACATAGCTAGAATATAAATAACAACAAAAGTTCAGGTGCATATATGTATTAGTTGATGAAATCAAGTATAAATCTCTGCCTCCATTGAAAGATAGCACAATGTTTTAGAGAAGGAACTGAATTAGGAATCAGTCTATTCGAATTTGAGGCCAAGCAGCACCCTTCACTAGACAGGTGAAAAAGCCAGCAATTCATTTTCGGTCTCAGTTCATCATCTGAAGAGTGAAAATGTTACAAATATTTTGAATCATTATGCTGATTAAAGGAAATAACTTATTCACATGCACTCTGAAACATCAGAGCAGCGTTTCTCAGGACTTTCTTAGTTTTACGATGACTGAGAGTGCTGCTGGCACTTTGGAGGAGGTGCTGGGGATGCGAGGTGGCTGCCAATGTGGAAAAATTTTATATAACACAGTACTGCCTAATTATCAATAACATACCCATTGACAAATGCTACATCTGAACACAGTATAAATGAAAGGTACGTTACTTCTGACCTTCCATCTTTTACACAAAATGCTGATGAATTTCTACATGGTGTAGATAATTCTTTTAAACAATTTTCCTCATTCTGGATTATTTTAGCCCAATCTTTGTTCCAAGGTGATAGTTTCTCTGCCTTCCAATGATGCTGCCAACATTTTAATTACAATCTTGAGCTTCCTTCTATACAGAGTGCTTCCATTTAGGGTATCTTTGTTTGATCTCTCAGTTGAAACTACATTTTACCCTCCAGAAAACAAAAAGAAGAAAGACAAATTATGGGTAAAGGCTGAGAGAATTTTCCACGTGGTGAAGGCAAGCAGTATGAGGAAGCAGGTGAGCTAAGTACCCACGGGGCAGCTATTCGGGCCAGTAGTTGTTTTCCCAAGGCCAGCGTCACCTGGTGTAAACAGCTGGTGGGCTTTTAATCAGGCTTCAAATCTCTTTCCCACCTCTCCTCTTCTGATTGCAATAAGCAAGGTAGCCCTAACTAGGGCCCAGACTTCCATACTGCAGACTTCCAGGAGCAACACAGTTCTATCCCCATTCTGTGACTTGCCATCTGCCCATGAAGCCTTGAGAGGGTCCATCATCTGCAGGCCTGACTCCTGATTTGCTCTCTTGGCTGTGGTGGAGCACTATGGTCACCCACATACACTCTCCCTTTATCCTCAGGCAAGGACTCAGGGCTGCTACTCCTACCACAGAGGTAGATGGACCCCATGAGGTGGGTTTGGGGGAGGATTAGCATGTACTTTCTTTGGGCCAAGAGCCAGATGAGCATTTACACTCATCTTACCAACACTACATCCTTAGGGTTTAGAGAGCTGTTTTGAAATGCTTGATATAGTGAGGGTGCTCAGAGATATTTCATCACTTATATAAGAGGGGGGACACCTGCCTCTATAGGCTTATGGAGGAATGTGATTCAGATGAGAGTAGGAGGGCCTAACTGGCTGGGAAGTATGGAATCTGTAAGCCAGTTATACTCCTATTTCCAGTCAACAGGCTGAACCCATAAGTTTTTGTTTTTAGATGATATCTCTGATTATTTTGACAATGTCACTTCTCTGAAACTTTCAATGACTCTCTCTGCTGATAGAAAAATTCCAATTTCCTTAGCCTTTCATTGAATCTATCCATAATTTGGGTCCAACCTACTTTTCTAGTCTTCTATTTTGTAACTCCCCTCGCAAATCTTACACCCCAGCAGTTTTGAATTAAAACAAAACAAAACAAACTTTTTCTTCCCTGAAAACAGGTCCTCCAGCTGGTCCTACTATTAGTTAATGAGCAAAATGACCCTGGCAAATCATTAACATCTCAAAATCCCAGCAGCCTAGCTTTTAAAATCCAGTGGCAAGACCTTGGCTGATGAATTTTTCACAAGTTGCCCAGGTGAATCTAACACATCAAACATCTGGACCTAAAGCCCTCTTCAACTATGATTTTCCCACACATTCCCCAAGCACTGCAATTCTCTGTCTCCATGTGCTTATCAAAGTATCTTTTCCTGGAATGCTTCACTTTCTCTCTGCTTAACCCTGTAAACTCAGGTGCATACACACATGCACACCTGTGCACATACACACACGCCAAGGCCCTTCAAGATCAGCTCCAACACTGCCCTCTCCAGAAGGTCTTGCCTAAGGTTGGAGCTCACCTTTCAATGCCCTCTTTCTTCAAACAGCTTTAAATAGCATTTATCACGATTATTCCTTGGTGGGTCTTAGCTCACCACCGGTAGACTGAAACTTGTTGAGAGTATTCCTTCTTGTTCACCTTTCATTTTCCACATTAATCGTGAAAGTAGCTTGTGAGAGTTGGTTGAATTGAGTTAAATTAACCTGACATGAATTAATTGAGAGACATCTTGCTGAAGGTGACAAGTTGGAGGCTCTTGGGAGGATTATAGATAAGGGTGGAGGGCTTGTGTCTCCTGACCTATGTCTCTGCCTATCGTGGAACTCTTACCAGGCACATCCCCTATCTGTCTCTATCCACATGTGATTGTGGACTCAAAATCAAAAGAAGGGCTGCAGCTGTTTTTTGTCAAAATCGGACAATTTTATATCTGTAATCTTGCAGCCAGAGCGGTTGAGCCGATATATTTCATGACTCACTCTAGACAGATTAAAGTCTGTCCCTGAGAAACGAGGAGGGGGAACCATTAATCTTTCCTAAAATAAACAGAGAGTTATAACAGCTCTTTAATCTGAAAAGTGGAGATCCTGAGCTGGAACACAGCACCCAAGGGCGCGCCAAATTCCACGATGAGTAAAGAGTGCCCAGATAATAATTGATTGTGGGATCCTCTTCCCTGTGGTCCCTGAGGGGCATTCACAGTGTCGCCAGCATTTAAAGAGGCTTTGGCAAAGTATCTGTCCCAGCTCCATATGAAAGAAAGACTTGTCATCATCTGAACCCTTTGGGACACTTGCTTTGCTAAGCTTGCATGGAAGCTTTGGGGTGCCTATGCAATTAGCATTTCACTCTTGGTGGCCTACCACTGTGTCCCATCCATGCGTCTCCCACCCAGCCACCCCCATCCACAGGAGTTCTTGCTTCTCCCCAGGCATGGCAGAGTTTCTCCTCTACTTTCCCAGTACTCCCTCACTAAACCCTGAAATTTGGCCAATTCCGCCTTCAGGGTCATGAAGCATCACCTTTCTTTATGCCAGTGAGGCTCAATAGTCTCTCTCCACTGCATCCTGCTCCACCTCCCAGGACACAGCAACCAGTGGATTCCCTTTCCTTCCTTGGTTTCCAACCTGATTCTCCTTTGCTTCTCCCTCTGACCTTCTCTGATGCCTCTTCCTTGTCTGTCATTTAATTATCAGTATCCCCAAACTTCTTCCTCAAGTCAGCCTCTCTTCTCCCTCTACATTCTCTTTCTTGACAATGTCATTTATTCCCACAGAACCTCAATGACAAAGACTCTCAAACAAATTACCTGTTCCCAAGCTACAGACTCATTCTTTGAATGGCCTGATAGACATCATTTGGACATTTTACTGGTATCTCACACTTACCATTTCCAAATCTAATGGATTATCTGTGATTCACCCCACCTCCAGCCCCTCTTCAAATAAGCTCTAGTGCCTATTTTCCTTATTTCCTACAGTAGCACACAATTACTCAGTCACTTTATACTTTAACCCATGGAGCATGTACAGCTCTTAGGTTCTTCTCCATTCCTCTCTCTGACATGCCTCTGTTTACCAAATTCTTAGGGTACAGTCCTATAGATTCTGTGTCTAAATTGTTTCTGGTAAGTATTTTCTCCTGTCCACATTCATGACCATAACTCAGGCTCTTACTATTTTTTGTCTCATAATAGCTTTGTTACTGGTTGTCCTGCTTCAAACATTGTTCAGTTAATCATATTCTTGCAGAAGAATTTTTCTAAACCACAGACAGGAACATATTCCACTGCACAACTTTCAAAGACTGAGTACTCCCCATTGCCTGCTGATTGTATCAGAAAACCTTCAGCCCAGAATCTAATGCCCTCCATAATATGACTCCCATCTACTTTTCCAATCTCATTTCCCACCAGAGTCAAGTGTGACTACTCACTGTCCCATGTAAACACGCCAACTTGCATGCCTTACTGCCTTTGCACCATTCTCTCATTCTGCACTGCCCCAAATATCCCTTTTCTGCCACCTAAGTCTTTCTGTGACGATCTTACCAAGGATCAAGGCCATCTCCAAGCTACCTCTTTCCTGAAACCTTTCCTAATCTCTCCAATGTTGGAGAGCACTCTTCCTTTGAGCCCATGCCGTACTTTTCTGTGATTTCCTTCCTTCCTTCCTCCCTTCCTTCCCTCCTTTCTTTTTCTTTCTTTCTTTTTTTGACAGAGTCTTAGCCTGTCACCCAGGCTGAAGTACAGTGGCGCAATCTCAGCTTGCTGCAACCTCTGCCTCCCAGGTTCAAGCGATTCTCATGCCTCAGACTCCCAAACAGCTGGAATTACAGGGGTGTGCCACCATGCCCAGCTAATTTTTGTATTTTTAGTAGAGACAGGGTTTCACCATGTTGGCCAGACTGGTCTCAAACTCCTGACCTCAAGTGATCTTCCCACCTCGGCCTCTCTAAGTGCTGGGATTAAAAGCGTGAGCCACTGTGCCTGGCCCCTTTCTGTGATTTTTCATTGTAATTTATGTGCTCTTATTTTATTCCCTTCATTAAGTGGATAGTTATCAACCTTTTTCACCCTTATGAAGGATGACAATCATACTTTTTTTTTTTTTTTTTTGAGACGGTGTCTCACTCTGTTGCCCAGGCTGGAGTGCGGTGGTGCAATCTTGGCTCACTGCAAGCTCCGCCTCCTGGGTTCACACCATTCTCCTGCCTCAGCCTCCCGAGTACCTGGGACTACAGGCGCCCACCACCATGCCCAGCTAATTTTTTTGTATTTTTAGTAGAAACAGGGTTTCACTGTGTTAGCCAGGATGGTCTCGATCTCCTGACCTCATGATCTGCCCGCCTCGCCTCCCAAAGTGCTGGGATTACAGACGTAAGCCACCTTGCCCGGCCGACAATCATATTCTCTATACATTCTTGTGTCAGGGTCCAGCAAAAAAGCTGTAACTTAATCCTTTTCTATCCCAATCAAAAAGCATATCAAAAGGCAAGATGGGGATATGCTTAAATCTATTTTATTTACATAAAAGGCACATGCACTGGAAAGGGTTAACTCAGAATCCCTAAGTTGCTCAAACCCTTCACATTCCAAAAGAAAGCCTCTCTTCAGGACTGACCCTTGGCTTGGGCAAAACCTCTGAGCTCTTAGAATATTCTGCATGATAAGAGTGTTTTTCGTATGCCTGAGGCCTTGGGCCAGGCTGTACCAGTATAACCAGATAAGTTTATGCTAAAAATGTGATTTTTGATAAATGCCTGTTTTTGCTCTGGGGAGCTAGAGACTGAGTAGCTGAGGTCAGTCACATGGGTGCTGAATGCCTATGTAGCGGAACCCCAGTTAAAAAACCCTAGATACCAAGGCTGGGGAGCTTCCCTGATTGGCAGTACTTCATGTGTGTTTTCACACATCATTGCTGGGAAATTAAGTATGGCCCCTATATGACTCCACTGGGAGGGGACATCTGGAGGCTTGTTCCTAGTTTCTCCTGGACTTTGCCCGATGTGCCTTGCCCTTTGCTGATTTCAATCTGTAAACTTTCACTTTAATAAAACATAACTATGAGTATAGCAGTTTCTGAGTCTTGTGAGTCCTTCTAAGAAATCACTGAAGCCTGAGGGTGGTCTTGAGATCCCCTGACACAGCACATCATTCACAAACTTCAAAACTTTAGGTTGTAAATTGCTAGTGACTAACTTCACAACTGATTACAACCTACCACCAAGTCCTAACACATGGGTTGTCCTTTGCGGTGAGAAGGAATATGTCTTTTTTATCTTTTCATCCCCTGCTATGCTTTGCACAGAGACTGGCCCTCAGTAGGTGCTCAGTTAACATTCAATTGCAAACATTAGAATCAAGATCTTGACCAAATATTAGAAAACACCTCTCAGCCGGGTGTGGTGGCTCATGCCTGTAATCCCAGCACTTTGGGAGGCTGAGGCAGGCAGATCACTTGAAGCTAGGAGTTCAAGACCAGCCTGGCCAACATGGCGAAACTCCATCTCTACTAAAAATGCAGAAAATTAGCCAGGCGTCGTGGTGCATGCCTGTAATCCCAGCTACTTGGGAAGCTGAGGCACGAGAATCGCTTGAACCAGGGAGGCAGAGGTTTCAGTGAGCTGAGATCCTGCCACTGCACTCCATCCTGAGGGACAGAGTGGAAAAAAAGAAAAAGAAAATATCTCTCAAGTTTGGGTATCATCTACAAGCCCAAGATGCACCATGTAAGGCTAAGCTGTGGTAACAGAGAGACCCAAACATACGATGGCTTAAATAAGCCAGGTATTTGTTTTTCTCATCAACAAGTCTTGGGGGAATGGTCTAGGTTGGTGGGCAGTTTTTTCCCATGTGTTCATTCAGGAACTCGAGTTCCTTCCTTGTGTTACTCAGTCATCTCTAAGAGCAGAAATCAGCAGACTACAGCCTGCAGGTCAAATCTGTCCGGCCACCTGCTCTTGTAAGTGAAGTGCTGTTGGAACACAGCCATGCTCACTTGTTTATATGTTGTCTATGGCTGCTTTTGTGCTCCAACGACAGACTGGAGTAGTTGTGACAGAGACTCTATGGCCCACAAAGTCTAAAATATTAACTATCTGGTACATTATATTAAAAGTGTGGTAAGCCTACAGGAAAAAGGAAGAGGGATAGAAGATATATATCAAATATTTTAAAGCCAAAGCATAAAAGTGACAGGTATCACCCTCACTCATATCTCCATGGACCAAGGCTAGTCATATGATTTCACATAGCTGCAAGAGAGGCTAGACACTGTAGTCTTTAGCATGGGAGTCAACAAACTTTTTCTGTAAAGGGCCAGAGAGTCAATATTTTCAGCTTTGAAGGCTGTGTGGTCTCTGTCACAATTATCCAGCTCTGTCACTGTAGTGTGAAAGCAGCTATAGACAATGTACAAATAAATGAGTGTCACTGTGATCCAAGAAAAGTGTGTTTACAAAAAAAGCAGTGGGCCAGATTTAGCCCACAGGCCATAGTTTTCCAACCTATGCGCTAGCTTGATGGCCATGTGTCTATCTTAAACTCTGGGGGTTTCTATCATTAAAAGGAAGAAGAAGAGAATGGCTATGGGGCAGGGGGCAAGGGATATCAGCCTCTGATACAAATACTTTTTGTTCCCAGGCAAATTTTGAAAACAGATAACCCCATTCTTGATTTATTTGTTGGTATATTGCATGCTGACTCTAGTTGCAGAAGGCATATGTGTTGGAAAAAGTTATCCATTTACCATTTTTAAGAAATGATCTCCACTGGGCCTGAGTTCAACTCCATACTAAAGAAACCCGAAGCCTCTCCATTCAGTGTTCCCAGCGGTCTTCACTGATTCCTTCTGTTTTACTAATTAAAATCCATGTAACCCACGGTATAACTTTGCTGGGTATGGTTGATTGACACTCTCCATTCACTCCACCTCTTTCTATGTACTTTTCTGTACTGCAGAGTCTGGAAAGCTAAAATCTGCATTTCCCAGACTCTCTTGGATCTAGGGTTCTGGATGCACTTAGGCAAGACCTAAACCACAGCAGTAAGACAGCAGCTATCTCCCTGCTGCTACATCTGTGGACAAGCAGGTCATGAAAATGTGTCAGAGCAGTGGTGGCAGCTGGATTCCTGATTCTGTGATTTTATCACCAGCTTTGAAAGTATGAGGAGGCAGCTGTGGCTGCCATACTGGGACCAGGAAGCCAGGATCAGGAAGCTGCTGCTGGCCCTGGCACAGGCAGAGGCCACCTCAGCAGACAGCCACATCACTGCTAGAGAGGCAGCCAGGAACATTCCAGGTGGGAACTCCAGGATTCAAGGAGAGAAGTCACCACAGAAAAATTACCAATTTGCAGGACGATAAGTAGGCTTTCTTCCATGAGTACATTTCCTGGCCACAAAAAGACAATCACGGTTTTATCTTGGCTTTATATGTAAGAATATGTAAGTAGAGTAGTTTGCTTCTGCTGAAGCTCTGACCATATGCCTCACCCTCAGGTCATCATCAGATGCCAGTTGTATATGTTTAGGGATGTCACATAACATCTCTGGGCTTCAGTTTCTTAATCTGCCAAATAACAGCATATGATGAGATGACTTTTCCAAAGACATGTTCTGTTCTAAAATCCTGTGAGCTATTAGTGTAATAAAAAACAGATATCTGCTACATCCTTTTTTGCCCTGAAGGACTGAGCCAGCCACAGATTCATTTCAGTGCTATTAGTGACTGTTATTGCTGAACTGCAGGCCTCTCAAAATTCGTATGTTGAAGCCCCCACCCCCAGGGCCTCAGAATGTGACGTATTTGGACACAGGGCCTTTACAGAGGTATTAAATTAAAATGAGGTAAATATGGTGGGCCTTAATCCAATACAACCGGTGTCCCCACAAGAAGAGGAGATTAGAAAACAGAGAGACGATCATGTGAAGGCAGAGGGAGAAGCCACCCATCCACAAGCCACGAGAGGAGTCTCAGGAGAAACCAAACCTGCCAACACCTTGATCTCAGACTTCTAGCCTCCAGAGTCATGAGAAAATAAAGTCCTGTCTTTTAAGCTACCCAATGTATAGTATTTTGTTAGGGCAGCCCCAGCAAACTAATACAGTGATATCAAAATAAAACTTTCCAGAAAGCTTTCTGACAGCAAGAGAAAAAAGGACTAAGAAATTTCGCCAGCCAAGATATTCGCTATACAATTAATGACCAGGAATGTAGCTAAATGTCCACAGGTAGGAGGCAGAATATCTTACCAGAGAAAGTGGAGACAAATACTGGACAATATTTCCATTTAGTAATAGAAAATGTTGTTAGCTCTATAGAGTATATGTAAAAGGTCCCTTGATGTTAAAGAATTGTTGGGATATCAGAAATAATGGCACAGTCAAAAAATCTAGAGCTCAGAGAATATGTACATTTTCTTCGAGAAAACTGACAAGCACTTTATTGGCTATAATTTGAGATGTAGTCTAAGTTACTCTGGTCACTGCTTCCCAAATGTGTTGAGTTCCTCCCTGGGCTTTCCACTGGGTAAGTGAATGACCAGCTCATTGTTTTTGCCCTCTTTAAACATTGCTACCAGCCACTCTCCTCTCAGAGCCTCCCAAGTCTAACAAATATGAGCACCAAGAGGAAAGGAGAAGGGTCTGATTTCTGTTCATGCTATGACCCACTTGGTTCTCTGCATCTGCAGTCCAGCAGTTAGTTCCACACCTGGGACCATTTGGATTCCACTTGCAGGCCTGGCACTGCCTTCCCTCATAAGCTCATTTTAAGCCCAGGTGGATGTAACTTTGTTGATTCAGCATGAAATAAGCTTTGGCCCACCTGGCTTAGATACTGAGCTTCTGAGAGTACAATGACCTGCAAAAGGGTGCCCACACATACATAGTGGTACGCTGATTTCCAGGTCCATTCCACTATCCTAGGGATTCTCAGCTTTTTTCATATTGTGAGACATCACTGTGGGGCAGGAATGACCTAAAGGTTCCAGCCATCTAGGACCTGCCTGTGTTCCCCAAGGGTTGAGAGGATCAATTACTTGGACACGCCTGTTACCCAGTCCTACGGAAGCACACAAGCTGGGAGCTATGATGCTCTACTCCACTGCAACCATTACTGGCACTAAGTAGAACTAAGACTATACCTTATTGTCTACACCAGGGGTCTCCATCTCCCAGGCCTTGGACCAGTATTGGAACCAGGCTGCACAGTAGGAGGTGAGCAGTGGGGGAGTGAGCATTACCACTGAGCTCTGCCTCTTGTCAGATCAGCTGCAGCATTCAATTCTCATAGGAGCGCAAACCCTACTGTGAACTACGCATGCGAGAGATCTAGGTTGTGTGCTCCTTATGAGAATCTAACTAATGCCTGATGATCTGAGGTGGAAGAGTTTCATCCCAAAACCATTCCTTGCCCACCCTCTCCATGGAAACATTATCTTCCATGAAACTGGTCCCTGGTGCCAAAAAGGTTGGGGACCACTGGTCTACACTATAGTAGTACTTGAGGGTGACCATGAGATGCCTACTAAGAACTTAGAAAGAGTGAAATGATATTGCTTTCTACACATTAAACAGCGAGAGCAGTTTATATTAGGCTGTAATAAGAATATACAAATCACTTTAAAAAGACAGCATGTTACCCAGGAAGCACTGTTGATTATAACTTGATTAAAAGCATAGAAAATGTAAAGATAGCATGAACCATCATCATCAAGATCTAGAAAATGGGAGGGTGAATATTGGCTGAGACTGTTCAGGTGTTCAGGGACATGGAGCTTTAGCTGCTAGGCTCCAATTTCTCCCTTTTTCCAGACCATCCTGATGGCAGGATGGATACGTCCAGCCATCTCATCCTGATGCTATTATACACATATATCTAAATCTCCTCATCTTGATTCCATGCACACAAAGCATCCTTCTCATTTTAGTTTTGCCTTCCATGTAAGTCTGCCTTGGGAAGGGGAGTGAGGGAATGTACTACTTGCAGGGACTTTCAAGAGTTCTGGTCCCCAAGATGGGGATGTCTCCTGATAAATCAGAGAGATGACTTCCGATTACAACTTGGGTTACCATGAAGATTTTTACAGGGAGAAAATTTTCTGGAACAGGCCAAGAGGAGCTTTCCTGTCCATGTGATGGCTATAGATTTCATGCAGATTAATTGTTTGACATTCTTAAATCTCATGCAAACTAATGTTTATTTTTATTGGCATGGATAACTTACCACCTGATCACCAGCCACTGCCAATGATGAGAATCTGAGTATTTGAAGAAGTGAGCAGACCCTCACATGACGGAACTTAATGAGGGCCTGTAAAATGTGGCCATGCCCAGCTGCAGTGGGTACTTCCTTGGGCCGTACCACCACTATTTCCATCTCTGTTCTGTCTCCCAGTTTCTGTATAACTCGTGTCTATTTCAGAAGTAATATATAATCTTGAAGCAAGTGATTGTGCTGGGTGATTCTGATCTCCAAGTTCAGATGACTTTGAAAGAATTATATTTATTTATTCAACAAACCTAGTTTAACCCCAGATCTCCATAGCCAGATAAAAAGACAAAATGAGAATTTTTTCCTTGTGACACTGTGCTTTGTGAGCTATTTATCTAGCTCTAGAAAACTGACCTTTTTTGTTTGTTTGTTTTTGAACTCCAGCAATTCCACATCCTCTGAGGCTGTGCTCCTCAAACTTAATGTGCATATGAGTCATTTGGAGATCTTTGTTAAAGTGCAGGTTCTGATATAGTGGGTCTGGACTGGGGCCTAAGATTTCGTATTTTTAAAAGTTCCCTGGTGATGCCAGTACAGCTGGTAGACCACACTTTGAGTAACAAGATTCTGGGGAAAATGTATAGGTAAACCAGCTAGTGGTTACATGGAGGTATTGAAGAGGCAGAAATCGAGGCCCCTGGCCCTCTGCAAAGTACTAACCCCAATATCTGTCATTCAGCCATTATAGTTTTATGCCTTTGTCTCCAGGAATTATTTGTTAAAATGCAAGCATTCATTGATGAAACCATGCATTAAGTCCAGCTAATACCATGATCTTCAGTGGTACCTTAGCAGAGATCCTGGGCTATCAGGAAGGTTGCAGTATGGCACTTCAGAAAGAAATGCTATTCAACAATAAGGAATATTAGATAAGAATGCTTTTAGTTGCAATTAACAGAAATCCAAATTGCGAGTGATTTAAGCAATGAATACATTTACTCATCTCACCTAGTAAGAAGTCTAGCAGTTCAGGACTCTGTCATATCATATCATCTAGGTTCATTACACCCTTGATTCTCCATCTTTGGTTCTTGGCTTTTTATCCTTGTGCTTATTGCCTCGTGGCCCCAAAATGGCTGCTGTGGTTTCAAGCATCACTTCTACGTTGAAAATGGAAGGAAAAGAAAGTATTAAATAGCATTGCAAGCCACGCGTCTGTCTTTTAACAAGAAAGTGAAATCCTTAGCAGAAGATTCAAGCAGACTTCTCCTTGCGTCTGATTGGTTGGAACTGGATCCCTTGCCTTCCCTTAAACCAGTCACTGGCAAAGGGGGATGAGATTGCCTTGGGCTTAAAGTAATGATGACTCATTCTCTGGAGGTTAGGAGAGGGACTTGCCCTTCCCAATAGGAAGGAAAATCCACCTATTACAAAATCAGGGAGTGAAACACGGGGCAAATGCCAGCGAGTAGGCCATGAACATTGCCTGCCCCAGGAAGAAACCAGTTCCTACTTGTAGAGAAGGCAGCAGAATGCCAAAGCCCAATTTCACCTATGCCACAGTGCAGCCAAGTCCAGCCCTTCCACCCACCCCCTGGTACCTCCCCATGATTTCTTCACTTTACAACAGGAACAGTAATTTGATGTTTACTTTGAGTTCAGGAAGGCTGTGGGGGCACAGAATGTGCAGTGGGCATTGTCAGAAGAATGATCTGAGGTGTTGAGAGAGAGGCAGAGATGTAGAGAAAGGTGCTCAGAAGCAATGGGTAATAAAGCAAAGTGTTTAATATAAACATTATTTCATTTAAATCTCAAAACAATCCTATGAAGTAGGGTCCTTTTCCACAGTTTATGGATCAGAATGCAGGGAGACTAAGTTTTGCCCAAATTCACATCATTTGTTCAGTATGTCCTCACCTAATGTCATCAATAGGTTCTTAGAAATTGGGACAGGGGCCAGGCACAGTGGCTCATGCCTGTAATCCCAGCACTTTGGGAGGCTGAGGCGGGTGAATCACCTGAGGTCAGGAGTTTGAGACCAGCCTGCCCAACATGGTGAAACCCCATCTCTACTAAAAATACAAAAATTAGCTGGGCATGGTGGCGGGTGCTACTCAGGAGGCTAAGGCAGGAGAATCACTTGACCCTGGAGGCGGAGGTTGCAGTGAGCCGAGATTGTGCCACTGCACTCCAGCCTGGGCAACAGAGCAAGACTCCATCTTAAAAAAAGAAAAGAAAAGAAAAAGAAAAAGAAATTGTGACAGGAAGCTAAACACGCTGTACAGCAGGTGCCGAAATAACATCATTTAGCTCAGTGTCATTTCATTATAACATTGATGAGGAAAAAAATGGTTATAGGTCTTTTTGCTTAAAGTCACAATTTCCAAGAACTTATTGACCATGTTAAATGAGGACTTTCTGTAATTGGAAGACTTGAGATTCCAATAGGCCCATGGATCCCAAAGCTCTGTTCCCTCACACCCATACTCGCACATTCAGATGAGGGTCTTGCTCAAAGAGGTCACCCTGTGAGTTTTGTGCACTTTGTTTAAGGACTCTGTTTTGCTGAGAAAGTCTTTAGACCCCTCCTGTGGAATTGGTCTAAAAGCAGGTCACTGGCCACCCAGTCAGGGTAAGAGAATAGCCTTAAATATAGATATATATAGTTGTATTACTTTATGACAGTCACATCTCAAAACATGAAGTTCCATATCTACATCATAAAACATACATCTCTAACTCAGAACTCATCCCTCCTCTCCTCTCTACCACCACCTCTGCTCCACCAGCCATTGTTATCATTCTCCTCTTACAAAAATATTACAGGTTTATTGGGGGAAACACAGCACTTTGGAACAGAAACAAAAGTACCACTCTAGGGCTACTTTAAAAGTTCTACCATTGTATTGCCTTCCTTAATTTTCTAGTAATTTTCCTGCACTGGGTCCTTATTCACTCCAGATACAAAAACTTTCCACCCTTTCATTGGTTATCTTGTCTGATGGGAATCCAACTCAGGCCATTACAGAATTCTGGTGGAGGGCATCTTATTTGGGCCAGCTTGTCTACTAATTTGTTTCTGCCTCCATTGATTCAATTTCTTTTGAGTTGCCTCCAGCAATTAGGCATTCAGATCCTTGAGGCAAGGATCAGTGCTACAAATCCCGAGAGAAACAGATGTCTGGGAAACTTGTCCTTTCTTTTAACTTCTGGCCCTTTGGTTCTCCCTGGTGGGGAAATGACTTGGCTTCTGCTACTGCTATTGACCTTCCTTGGCCTGTGTGCACCCGGCCTGGGCTGCCTTTGCCCTTTTCTGAGATGCAGCGAGTGTTCAGCTAGGATGAGAATGTCCCATTCCTTGGCACAGTTCTCATAAACATCATTATCAAGACTCCGGATAATTATCTAGACTATAGATGCTAGATTTGTGCAGCCTTTTCAGAAGAAATGAAAAGCAGGTATTACCTTCTCTAAAGTGTGAGCTACAGCAAAAATAAAAAGAGATGAATGAATATGAGGGGGTAGAGAGAGGAAGGAAACCAGCTCTGACCACCTACTGGGAACAGGCCTAGGCATTTTTAGCATATATTATGTCATTTCATCCTCACAAGCCTGGCAAGCAGGCATTATTTTTTTACATTTTACAAGGATATTGAGGCTCAGGGAGGCTGAGAAATTTGGCCAAGGTCACCCAGCTTGTAAGTGGAAAATCTGGAATTCAAATACTCTCTCTGAGTCCAGAGACTCTTTCTATAACATTTGGATGTTTTGGCACCTAGAACACTGTATTTGAAAAAGACATGGGAAATGGAGGGATGCCATCCTGCTACTTTTGCTACAGATTTCAAACTGTCTCAGTGTCTCCAGCAATAACATGTAGATGGTGCTCGTGGGAATAAAACCATTGCCCCACCATGCTGTGGAAAGCAGAGATGTGGCGTTTTTAATCCTTTGGCTACAAAGAGGGGAGCATGGAAACAGGCCTAAGATGAATGAAGATAGCCCTGGAGATCCCTTCCCTCATTGATAAGGAAGTCCATCGTAACAAACTTCCCAGACTCCAAAACTCTGAGAATCCCTTTTCTTGGCATTTGAGTGGTTCAGTCTCTGACCGGGCCAGACCTCTGGCCCAACTTCAGGCATCTTCCTCCCACAGACAGGCCAAGAACTGGAGCTCTTTTGGGCCAGGCGTCACAGGGCCAAGCTGGGAACGGAGGCAGCCCTGGCCTTTCTGTCTACCCCTCGCATGCCTGGAAGCATCCTTCTCTCTTCTTCTTCTGTTACTCCCTTTAAATTCTAACTTCTAACACTATGGGTGGAACCTTCAAGTTGCCAGCAGCTGAAGCTATTCAAGCAGACCTGGCTCTAGAAATGAGTTATTTGGGGAAAACATTGATGCTAAAAATAATTATTGCTGTGTTTCACCTTTCTCCTCCAACTCATTAGCACCAAACATGGACCTGTATTACATTATCCAATTTTGGAAATAGATATTTCCTTGTGTTTCTATCAGTACCAACAATCTCAGGCCAGGTGAGTGCTCAGCACTCTGCAGAAGCCACTTGGCTGTGAAGTCTTATTGGATAAATGAGGTTGTAGGTGGTGGAAAGATAAGGTACAGAAATTAAAGAAAACTCATTGCAACACTCATTGAGTAAGCAGGGCAAAACTCCTCAAGGAAGCAGTGGGAGGAAGGGTAAAAGCATTGTGCTTTTAAGTTGAAGAGAGACAGGTTCCAATCCTAGTCCACCACTGATCATCTGTATGGCTGCGAACATGCTCTGTAACCTCTCTGAGCTTTAGGACTCCCACCTTTTAAAGGGAAACTGTAATCTCTATACTGTATTGGGAAGATTAAATAGAATAACCATTGTATGGCAGCTATGATCATTATTATGATAATGAATATTTTATGTCAGGTGACTAGAGGCAGCAGGTCACTATTGTCCTGCACCTATGGGTTTCCATTTCCCCTATAAAACCCTGAAAACGTGTTGTATGAAAGGAGAGAAGGTTAGCACTCCCCTTGACAAGGATGGAAGCGGCCCTCCGGCCTGACAACATGCATACGGTTAAGGCATTGCCACCTACTTCGTGGCATCTAACCATCGTCTTTTATACATCATGGAATACTATGTAGCCATTAAAAATGATGAGTTCATGTCCTTTGTAAGGACATGGATGAAACTGGAAATCATCATTCTCAGTAAACTATTGCAAGAACAAAAAACCAAACACCGCATATTCTCACTCATAGGTGGGAATTGAACAATGAGAACACATGGACACAGGAAGGGGAACATCACACTCTGGGGACTGTTGTGGGGTGGGGGGAGGGGGGAGGAATAGCATTGGGAGATATACCTAATGCTAGATGACGAGTTAGTGGGTGCAGCGCACCAGAATGGCGCAGGTATACATATGTAACTAACCTGCACATTGTGCACCTGTACCCTAAAACTTAAAGTATAATAATAATAAATAAATAAATAAATAAATAAATAATAAATAAAAAATTATTTAAAAACCCTGAAAACAGGCTGGGTGCGGTGGCTCACATCTGTAATCCCAGCACTTTGGGAGGCTGAGGGGGTGTATCACTTGAGGTCAGGAGTTTAAGACCAGCCTAGTCAACATGGCAAAACCCTATCTCTATTAAAAATACAAAAATTAGTTGGGTGTGGTGGCACACCCCTGTAATCCCAGCTACTCAGGAGACTGAGGCATAAGAAACACTTGAATCCAGGCAGTGGAGGTTGCAGCGAGCCAAGACTGCACCACTGCACTCCAGCCTGGGCAACAGAGTGAAACTATTTCAAACAAAACAAAACGAAACAAAAACCTAAAAAGCATAGACAGTGCAGATATCTCCTTGGGTCCCATGGCAAGTGCCCAGTTTTCCTTTTGTGGGGAGAAAAGCCTTACCTGCTTTGCAGAGTTGCTTGTCAGAGCCTAGTGTGTCCGAAGTTGGTGGGTTCTTGGTCTCACTGACTTCAAGAATGAAGCCACGGACCCTCGCGGTGAGTGTTACAGCTCTTAAAGTGGCACGTCTGGAGTTTGTTCCTTCTGATGTTTGGATGTGTTCAGAGTTTCTTCCTTCTGGTGGGTTCGTGGTCTTGCTGGCTCAGGAATGAAGCTGCAGACCTTCGAGGTGAGTGTTACAGCTCATAAAAGCAGTGTGGACCCAAAGAGTGAGCAGTAGCAAGATTTATTGTAAAGGGCAAAAGAACGAAGCTTCCACAGTGTGGAAAGGGACCCGAGCGGGTTGCCACTGCTGGCTCGGGTGGCCTGCCTTTATTCTCTTATCTGGCCCCACCCACATCCTGCTGATTGGTAGAGCCAAGTGGTCTGTTTTGACAGGGCGCTGATTGGTGCGTTTACAATCCCTGAGCTAGACACAAAGGTTCTCCACCGTCCCCACCAGATTAGCTAGATAGAGTGTCAACACAAAGGTTCTCCAAGGCCCCACCAGAGTAGCTAGATACAGAGTGTCGATTGGTGCATTCACAAACCCTGAGCTAGACACTGGGTGCTGATTGGTGTATTTACAAACCTTGTGCTAGATACAGAGTGCCGATTCGTGTATTTACAATCCCTGAGCTAGACATAAAGGTTCTCCAAGGCCCCATCAGAGTAGCTAGATACAGAGTGTCGACTGGTGCATTCACAAACCCTGAGCTAGGCACAGGGTGCTGATTGGTGTGTTTACAAACCTTGAGCTAGATACAGAGTGCCGAGTGGTGTATTTACAATCCCTGAGCTAGACATAAAGGTTCTCCAAGGTCCCACCAGAGTAGCTAGATACAGGGTGTCCATTGGTGCATTCACAAACCCTGAGCTAGACACAGGGGGCTGATTGGTGTATTTACAATCCCTGAGCTAGACATAAAGGTTCTCCATGTCCCCACCAGACTCAGCAGCCCAGCTGGCTTCACCCAGTGGATCCCTCACAGGGGCTGCAGGTGGAGCTGCCTGCCAGTCCTGCGCCATGCACCCGCACTCCTCAGCCCTTGGGTGGTCGATGGGAGTGGGTGCCGTGGAGCAGGGGACCGTGCTAGTCGGGGAGGCTTGGGCCGCACAGGAGCCCATGGAGGGAGTGGGAGGCTCAGGCATGGCGGGCTGCAGGTCCTGAGCCCTGCCTCGTGGGAAGGCAGCTAAGGCCCGGTGAAAAATTGAGCACAGCGCCGGTGGGCTGGCACTGCTGGGGGACCCAGTACACCCTCCGCAGCCGCTGGCCCGGGTGCTAAGCCCCTCATTGCCCGGGGTCGGCAGGGCCTGATGGCTGCTCCGAGTGCAGGGGCCGCCAAGCCCACGCCCACCCGGAACTCCAGCTGGCCCGCAAGCGCCGCCCGCAGCCCCGGTTCCCACTCACGCCTCTCCCTCCACACCTTCCTGCAAGCTGAGGGAGCCGGCTCCGGCCTTGGCCAGCCCAGAAAGGGGCTCCCACAATGCAGCAGTGAGCTGAAGGGCTCCTCAAGTGCTGCCAAAGTGGGAGCCCAGGCAGAGGAGGCGCCGAGAGTGAGCGAGGGCTGTGAGGACTGCCAGCACACTGTCACCTTTCACTAGTATAAGATGATACTTGAGATAAAGTAGATGGGAAGGTGGGATCTCCTAGTGACTCAAACCCATTCACAGTGCATGCTACCAGAGAGCATTGTTTTTCTATCCTCATCCTTTCTTTCCATATCCTTCCAGTAAATGGCCTGTTGCATGAGGTACAGCTCAATGGGGCAGGACCACTGGACTTGCAGCAGGAACCGAGCTTGAGGCACCATCAGCACTCCTCCAACCCAAATGGTCTCCTCGGCAGGGGGAGAGAGGGCCCAACAGCATCCACATCCATGGCAAAATGAGGGAAGGGCCTCCTAGCCTGGACACAAAGACCCTCATGGAGATGGCAGACCTTACCAGGATCATCCCTGTTGTCAATGTTCAACACTATTCTAGGGAGTCGTAATTCAGTATCTGCTAAGTAGCTCCATGATATCTGGTTGGAAAATACAAAATAAGCTTATCTATGATTCATCCACACAGACCACACGCAGCTACCTGGGACCAATACAAGTCAGTTCTCTTGGCTAGGTAAGGTGTCTGTTAGGGACTAGGAGCACACACAGAAATGACAGCACTGCTGGCTAGAAGTTGACTTGGGACCCATGCACCTTCCATTCCCAAAATATGGGAAGCTCCAAATGTCCAGGTAGGAGTGGCTAGGCTGTTTCAAGGAGAGATGTAACATCTGGAGCCCGACTCCTTTCTCTTCCACAAATGTGGGTTGGAATACATTTTCTGCTGTGCTCTGAATTGAAACAAGGAAGAATTGCAAGAGTAAAACCAAGAATAAACGCTTCAGAGGCATCTTTTAAGACCATGCAGCAGCCCCTGAAAATAAAATTTGGGGTTATTCCGCATGGAGACATAAAAAACACAAACATAAATGCCCTCTGAAGACAAACATCTCCAAAGTAATATAATGAATAGGGAGTGCAAAAGTAAGAGAAGGAACAAATCTCGGCCTCAACACATGGCAACTTTGCTGTAAATTATAACAAAGTGTGTTAGTTTTAGATTTGTTTCACTAATTCTTTTAGGAACTAAAAAAGTTGCCATGGTCTCTTTGCCACCATCTCTCCTTGAAACATAGCTTCCCATATTTCGGGAACGGAAGGTGCATGGGTCCCAACAGGCAAGGAGGTCCTTCCCTTCTTTTGCCATGGGTGTGGATGCTGTTGGGCCCTCACTCCCCATGCTGAGAGACCATTTGGGTTGGAGGAGTGCTGATGGTGCCTCAAGCTCGGTTCCTGCTGCAAGTCCATGTGGTTCTGCCCCATTGAGCTGCACCTCACCCAACAGGCCATTTATTGGAAGGATATGGAAAGAAAGGATGAGGATAGAAAAACAATGCTCTCTTGTAGCATGCACTGTGAATGGGTTTGAGTCACTAGGAGATCCCATCTTCCCACCTACTTTATCTCAAATATCATCTTATTCTAGGCTCTGACAAACAACTCTGCAAAGGAGGTAGGGCTTTTCTCCCCACAAAAGGAAAACTGGGCACTTGCCATGGGACCCAAGGAGATATCTGCACTGTCTATGCTTTCCAGGTTTTTGTTTTGTTTTGTTTTGAATCCAGAATCTACAAAGTACTTAAACAAATTTACAAGAAAAAAATCAAACAACCCCATCAAAAAGTGGGCAAAGGATATAAACAGACACTTCTCAAAAGAAGACATTTATGCAGCCAACAGACACATGAAAAAAATGCTCATCATCACTGGCCACCCGAGAAATGCAAATCAAAACCACAATGAGATACCATCTCATACCAGTTAGAATGGCGATCATTAAAAAGTCAGGAAACAACAGGTGCTGGAGAGGATGTGGAGAAATAGGAACACTTTTACACTGTTGGTGGGACTGTAAACTGGTTCAACCATTGTGGAAGACAGTGTGGTAATTCCTCAAGGATCGAGAACTAGAAATACCATTTGACCCAGCCATCCCATTACTGGGTATATACCCAAAGGATTATAAATCATGCTGCTATAAAGACACATGCACACATATGTTTATTGCGGCACTATTCACAATAGCAAAGGCATGGAACCAACCCAAATGTCCATCAATGATAGACTGGATTAAGAAAATGTGGCACATATACACCACGGAATACTATGCAGCCACAAAAAAGGATGAGTTCATGTCCTTTGTAGGGACATGGATGAAGCTGGAAACCACCATTCTGAGCAAACTATCACAAGGACAGAAAACCAAACACTGCATGTTCTCACTCATAGGTGGGAATTGAACAATGAGAACACTTGGACACAGAGTGGGGAACATCACACACCGGGGCCTGTCATGGGGTGGGGGGAGGGATAGCATTAGGAGATATACCTAAAGTAAATGACGAGTTAACGGGTACAGCACACCAACATGGCACATGTATACATATGTAACAAACCTGCACGTTGTGCACATGTACCCTAGAACTTAGAGTATAATTTTTAAAAATTTTAAAAAAGAACTAAAAAAGAAACAGTCAGACAAATCCAACTGAGGATTATTTTGCCCAGTAACTGGCCCAGGTGCTTTAAAACTGTTGATTTCATAAAAGATAAAAACAGCTAGGGAGTATTGTAGATTAAAGAAATCTAAAGAGACTTGATAAATACAATATTTGATTCTACATTTGCTCCTAGACTTTTTAAAAAAGCTATAAAGGACATTTTTGAAAAGCTATGAAAGACAACTGGGAACATTTGAATATAGAATGAATAATAATATCCTTAATTAAATACAATCCTTAAATTTTCTCAGTGCCATATTTACAATTATTTATAATATGACTTTGTATTTGAATGCCCTTGTTCATAGGGGAAATGCACACGAATGGTTAAGCATAAAATACCACAATGTCTGCAACAAACTTGAAAGCTCTCAGATGGTTCAGCAAAATAATGTTGATGATGACAATAATAAGCTCACCCCCAACACACACGTAGAGAGAGGAACTATAAGAAAATGTGTAAAATGTGAAGGCAAGTGGGAGTTCATTGCATTTGCCTAACAGCTTTTCCAAAAATGTTTGACATGTTTCCAAATAAAATAGGGTAAGAGAGAAAAGGGAATTATTATAGACTAAAAATACTTAACAAACATATCAAACAAATGTAATATGTGGGCCATATGTGAATCCTAATTGGAATAAACCAACTATTAAAAACCAATATTTTTGAGGCAATCTGAGAAAACTGAACATGCATTAGGTATTAGATAAATATTAGGAATTAACAAGTTGTTAATTCTGTTGAGTGTGATAATGGTACATTGTGGTTATGGAAAGAAGGCTTTATCTGTTAAAGATGCATACTGAAGTATTGGCAAGTAAAATAATATGTCATCTGGGATTTGCTCTAACATGATTCAGAAAAGAAACGTTTTAAAATGAGAGAAATGAAACAGGAATGACAGAATGTTCACTGTTGAAGCCGGGTAACAGATATATTGGAGTTATTTACACTATTAGCATCTCAACTTTGTGTCTGAAAATTCTTCATAATAAAAAATTGTTTTAAAAAACTAAAACTCATGCACTCTGCTAGAGAATAAAAGAATTATTTCTGAAGGTTAGGGATAAATCATTTATATAGATTTGTAAATTGCAGCCTTTATATCTTACCCTTAAGAGCTTAAGCTTTGGCATGCATGCATGTACACATACGCATGCACAAACATACACTTTTCAAAAAAGTACTCTGAGCCACTGTTGGCCAAGTCCCAGTCCCAGAGGTGATGCTGTGATGAGTAGTTACTTCCCATTTGCCAGCTTATTTAGCAGGTCAATAACCTTCCAACTTCAATATCTTAAAATTCATTTTATGTTAGAATTGCTCTCTCCCTCACCCCATTTCTTCCATCTCACCCAGCATCAATAACAAAGTATGTAAATATCACTGCCCAAAGGGCCACATCAAAGATATTTTTTGCTCCTCATTAGCTAAGGAAGAATTGCAGCATGGGGAGTGAGTTATGGACAAGCTCTCAGTGAGTCTGTGGTTGGGCTAGGACTAGGACCTTGGACCTTAGACCTCTGCTCTAACCATTAGTCAACATGTCCTCTCCTGAACATCCAGAATAAAGGCAGCTCTAGTCTCTATAGTAACCAGTCTTCTTAAAATAGGAATTATGTGGAGAACAAAACATTTAAAACCAATTGGATCCATTCATGCCTAAACAATGTCAATTTAAGGGCTGTTACCCAAGTTGTTGGCTTTTTGAATGGTCTCCCACCATGTGCTCAACTAAAGGAAGTGGGGTGGCTGTATCAAATGTTCCATTCCATACACAATCTTGCATGCCTTTATCCCCTTTCCCTTCTTCAAACATTTCTTTATGTCCCCGAGTCATAGCCCTAAAATAAACTTTTGGTAAAGGCAGTTTTATGGCCACAAGACTCAGACAAAAGTGGACCTCTGAGAAACCCTTATAGGCAAAGAAAGCTTCCCAAGATGAAATGGGACTGAGTCCAAATCCCACACGGAAACCTTGCAACTTCATGCATTATTTTCAGTTTATAAGGTAGACCTTTGAACAACTCTCCTACCCAGTTAGCTTCCCCGTGAGTTTCTGGGGAGGAAGTAGAATATCTCTTGAAACCAAAGCTAACAAGGCTCACAACTGGAAACTGAAATTATCCAGTCTCTGGTGGTGAGTACCTGCCTCATAGGGCTTTGTAAGGCTCTGATGGGGATGCGCTTAAAATATATTGACACAAGTTCACAATAACTAATATTATTTCATTGTCATTATTATTATTACGCTATATGTTAGCCATAACTCTTGGGTTCCACAAAAGAAAATATTCATCCACTCTGCCTCTATCATTTTTATCCCTTATTTTTGGAAACGCTTTTGATTTTCAAAATATTACTAGGGCTGGGCGCTGTGGCTCATGCCCATAATCCTAATGCTTTGGGAGGATGATAAGAATCTCTTGAGGCCAGGAGTTTGAGACCAACTGGGAAACACAGCAAGACCCTGTTTCTACAAAAAAGAAGAAAAAACAGCTGTGCATGGTGGTGTATCCCTGCAGTCCCAGCTACTTGGGAGACTGAGGCAGGAGGATCACTTGAGACCAGGAGTTTGAGGCTGCAGTGAGTTATGACTGCACCACTGTACTCCAGTCTGGGTGACAGAGTGAAACCCCATCTCTTAAAAAAAGAAAATGCTGGATATAGGGTGCACTATCACTTGGATCTTTCATGTAGCCTGACATTTTCATTTTTTTTAATTTTTCCAAATGTAAAAAAGACAAGTAGTGACATTTATTTATCTTTTGATCTCTCTCTTTTTTTCCATCTTTTTTTCTATTTGAGTAACATTTATCCCATAGGAGCTTGTAGTCTGGTTTCTCACTTGGACACAAGTGCCTTTCAGGAGTTCACAGTGAAGTGTAACAGACACGTACACAGTTGAATTACAACACAGCTAGGCTTGCCAGATTTAGCAAATAAAAATTAGAATGCTCAGCTCAATCTGAAGTTTAGATACATAACAAATAATTGTTTCATATATGTTCTAAATATGGCATGAGACCTATGTGTAATACAAATTATTCATTATTTATCTGAAATTCAAAATTAATTGGGCATCCTCCATTGTACCTGACAACCTTAATTTACATGACATAGTAGCTACTATCCATGAATATAAATAGAAAGGGCTGTGGGAACACAAAGACCTGAACAAACAATGACCTGTCCCCTTCTCAGGGGAAGGAAAATAAAGAAGGCCTTCAAATAAGGAGCAATGTTGCCAGGTAATGAAACCAGGAACTGCACCTGCCAGTGATCTGAATAAACCCGATCAGAATATTTGGGAAATTGTGAAATGCTTGTGCAGTCTGGAGCATAAGGTGCCATATTGTAGGTGCCTTGAGATCAGCTAAGGAGGTTTGATACTATTCAGTAGGCCCTGGGAACCTTGAAAAAAAATTATGCAGGGGAGTGACAGGGTCAGACTTGTTTTTAGGGTAAGAACTCTGGAGTAGGGAATGAACTATAGAAAGACAGGAAGGTTAAGATGAGCAGTTAGGAGGCAGTTACAGTAATTCAAGGAAAGTTTCTGATAAGGGCTGAAACTAAGCCAATGGCTCTGGAGATAAGAGGAGAAGCCAAATTTGAGAGATGATGACTGTTAGACATGTCAGAACTGTTGATGGGCAAGGCATTTGGCAGTGACAAGCATGACTTTGAGATGTCTAGCTTGGGAGATTGGGAAAACAGTGATGCTGTATTTGGCTATGAACAGTATGCTGTAGTGTGTATATAAATTAACTCTTAGCAGCAGTTAGCAAACATTTAGCAGTAGTTAGCAAACGTTTATCAGCAGTTAGCAAACGTTCAAAGTATCCTAATCAGGAATCTACCCCTACCCCTCAGGGCAGTTAATTAGCTATTAGGAATCCCAATCAGGAATCAATAACCTTCAAAGGTGGTTATTTAGCACTTCAAATAGTTTCTCAAAATCTAACCCAGAGGGTTTTTACTTGGCATAAGGGATAGGCAGAAGGAGCACAGCTCTACCACCCTGGCCTGCAGAATCTGGCACGCCCAGCAGTTTATTACCATCTTCAGGTCTCACTTCTCGATGGTCCTGCATTTTTAACTGCATGAAGATCTGATCATTTTCCTAGGCTGGTCCATTCTGCCTTCAAAATAGTTTTGCATTTGTTTTCATGTTTATGAATAAATATTAATTTATGTGTCTGCCAAAATTCAATCCAAGCCTTACTTTCATTTTAACATGCCATACTCTCTAGTAGTGAGGTTGGGAATAAGGGGACATGTGGTCCCCCCCACACCTTTCTCTTGCCTCTGGATGCTACTATATTATTAGCAGGTATCAAACAAACATGAAATGTTTGCTGGATTGTTAGCAGTGGAATGTATCTGAGTCACATGGCACCAGGTCTGTTACCATCAGTGAATCCGTACAGGTCTGCAGAAACCTGAGTTCTTGCTTCCTTAGAAGAAAGAATTCAACTGAGGGACATAAGGCAGAAGGAGAGACAGAGGCAAGTATTAGAGCAGGAGTGAAAGTTTATTAAAAAGCTTTAGAGCAGGAAAGAAAGGAAGAAAAGTACACTTGGAAGAGGATCAAGCGGGCGACTTGAGAGATCAAGTGCCTGGTTTGACCTTTTGATTTGGGGTTTTATATGTTGCCATGCTTCCAGGGTCTTCCGTTGCTTTTCCCATGACTCTTCTTTGGGGTGGGCCATCTTCATGTGCAGCAGCCTGCTAGTGATTGGGAGGGGAGCATGCACAGTGTTTACTGGAGTTACATGCATGCTCACTTGAGGCTTTCTTCCCTTGCCAGTAGAATGTTCCCGGAAGGTCATATACCAGTTAAACTCCGCCATTTTACCTCTCAGTCCACATGCTTGAGCCCACTCACCCAACTCCTGAGATCTTATTGAGAAGCTGCTAATCACCAGTTTCAGGGGTTTTTTGGTGTTTGTTTGTTTGTTTGTTTGTTTGAGACGGAGTTTCACTCTTGTCACCCAGGCTGGAGTGCAATGGCTTGTTCTCAGCTCACTGCAACCTCCGCCTCCCAGGTTCAAGTGATTCTCCTGCCTCAGCCTCCCAAGTAGCTGAGATTACAAGCACGTGCCACCACACCCAGCTAATTTTTGTATTTTTAGTAGAGACGGGGTTTCACCATGTTGGCCAGGCTGGTCTTGAACTCCTGACCTCAAGTGATCCACCTGCCTCAGCCTCCCAAAGTGCTGGGATTACAAGCATGAGCCACCACGTCTGGCCCGGTTTTTTTACTCTATTGGGAGACTGCCTTTCCCTGGCGCTGGCTGCGACCAATTATTATTTTAGAGAGGCAGTTTAACAACCTTCAACCATCACCTGATGGTCGCCTGACATTCCTAGTGGGAGGCAGGGGGCCCTTTCCTGCCCTGCTCATATCTGACTAGCTACCTACTGTAACAGGATGACCAAACTGTTCAAAGCAGAAGCCACTGGAAACTGACTCTAGGTAGAAATAAGGAGTTCCCTTTAAAAGTCATGGCATTCATCTGGGTGCAGTGGTGTGTCACACCTGTAATCCCAGCACTTTGGGAGGATTGTTTGAGGCCAAGAGTTCAAGACCAGCCTAGGCAACATAGTGAGACTCCATCTCTACAAAAAAAGAAAAAAAAATAGCCAGGCATGGTGGCACACACCTGTAGTCCTAGTTACTCAGAAGGCTGAGGCAGGAGGATTATTTGAGCCCAGAGGTTGGAGGCTGCAGTGAGTTGTGACACTCCAGCCTGGGTGACAGAGCAAGACTCTAACTCAGAAAGAAACAAAACCTGGAACTCATACCTCTGCCCAATAGACACATCCAGAACATGCTGTTTACTTCATGCCTCCTGGGAGATTCCCCTTCCCCAACCCTCAGTGAGCCAGATTGAATTGACCACATTCAGCTGAAGAAACATGATCACACATGATGACTTTCTCAAAAGTCTGGAAAGACTTAAAAAATAAAGTAAAATAAACCCAAGCCTCCCATCGCAAATGTTGGCTCCTAATAGAAGATTTTATTGTAAACCTTCCAGACATTTAGACTCCACTGTTATTTTTGAAAAGACATTCCAATAACAGATGCCCCTTCAATTGGGGTATGGTTTGATACAAAGCAGCAGGCACAATTTAAAAAAATAAAATAGCACTCTTGGGATGTCAAAATAAATTAGCTGTGATGCTGAAATTATTTCCTGTTAGGTTTAATGAAGTTAACAAGATAAGTAAATATGAAAAACAGCATTAGCAACCAGGGGCTAATCTCCTCCCAAACATGGAGCACTTCCAGACATTGATAACAATGTATGTGGAATTTCTTTCATTTATTTTTATATATCACAATGCCTTCATTCCATGTCTATTTTTCAAAATCTTTGAGATTTCTTTTGAGCTGAACTTATTTGTAATTCTCTTTTGAAACATAGTTAGAAATCTGTGACTCAAGCATTTTGCTATTTTTCATGTTCTGTTTCTACATTGTTGTAGTACCTCCAACAAACAGATAAATGATAATTAAAGAAAAGGTTGAAGTTGTTATTTAAAAGGCATTTGGAGACTATATGGACTTTTCATTTAACCAAGTTTTCTTGGTCCCAATTAGCATAAATAATTAAGACTTGACAGCAAGTTAGAGACATGACCCCTTCCCGGAGGAACTTCAGATATAAAAATAAACCCCTCCAAAGATGGTTTTCTTACTGTTTCCAATCATTACTCCCTAGCTTATACATAAATTGCCTTAAAAAATGTAGGTAGCTGGGCACGGTGGCTCACGCCTGTAATCCCAGCACTCTGGGAGGCCAAGGCAGGTGGGTAACCTGAGGTCAGGAGTTCAAGACCAGCCTGGCCAACATGGCGAAACCCCATCTCTACTAAAAATACAAAAATTAGCTGGGCATGGTGGCACATGCCTGTAGACCCAGCTACTTAGGAGACTGAGGTCGCTTGAACCCGGGAGGCAGAGGTTGCAATGAGCTGAGATCATGCCACTGCACTCCAGCCTGGGTGACAGAGGGAGACTTCATCTCAAAAAAAAAAAAAATGTAGGTAGGCACACAGATCTTGAAGTCATCAGACACGTTTCTAGTCCCAACTCTTTCCCTGTTATTCACTTATCTCTTCGGTCATCAGTTTCACCATCTGAAAAATGAGTGGGTAGTATCCTCGATAATAAATATTATTCATTGAATATTTAATAAGTGCTAGGCCCTTTACTAAGGACTTCACATACATCATCTAATTGATGCTAACAATAACCTTTTAAGGTATTATCTCTATTTTACAAGTGTGAAACTGAGGCACAGAGAAGTTAAGTAACTTTCCAAAGGCCACTCAGCAAGCAAGTAACTAAGCCAGCATTCAAATACAGATTGACTCAAGTCCACAGGCCACACCTGCCTATAGCCACAATGCCTCCCACTGTGAGATACCACCTCTGGGATCCCTTTCAGATGAACTTCTCCAAGGTGCTATGATTCTTTTAGAGTACAGTTATTTGCAAAAAAAAAAAAAAAAAGAGAGAGAGAGAAAATACTTTGAGTGACAGGAGAACGATGGTTCCATGGATAGAAATATGAAACAGAGAGGGATAACAGGGGGAAAAAAATGCATTCTGGTTTGCAACTAGTGAATTTCCTAGTGCTGGCAGAGATGTCCAACAGGCACTTGGAAACTTCAACTAGAACAAGGGACAAAAGCCAGAGCTGAAGATAAAGAACTAAATCCCTTGCAAGGAGGTAATGACTGAAATTAAGCAACTGAAAGAGAATGCCAAGGGAGGAGCCCTGGAAAGAGGAAGGGTCCATCCTTGGGATCAACTGTCTGAGGATGCAGGAAACAGAGAAGGACATACGGGGGCTGAGTAGGAGAACCTCAAGGATGGCGCTTCTGAAGCAAAGTTAAGAAGAATCTGGGCCGGGCACGGTGGCTCGCGCCTGTAATCCCAGCACTTTGGGAGGTCGAGGCGGGCGGATCATGAGGTCAGCAGATTGAGACCGTCCTGGTTAACGCGGTGAAACCCTGTCCCTACTAAAAATACAAAAAATTAGCCGGGCGTGGTGGCGGGTGCCTGTAGTCCCAGCTACTCCGGAGGCTGAGGCAGGAGAATGGCGTGAACCCGGGAGGCGGAGCTTGCAGTGAGAGATTGCGCCACTGCACTCCAGCCTGGGAGACAGAGCAAGACTCCGTCTCAAAAAAAAAAAAAAAGAAGAAGAAGAAGAAGAATCTGCAGAGGCGATGGCCCACAATGCCAAGTGCCACTCTCTCTGAAGTCAAGGAGATCAAGACCAGGTAAGAAGCCACCGGGATGGACCATTTGGAGTCACTAACAGTTCTCAATGGGCAGGTAGGTTGTGCTGGGGATGAAAGCCTGAATACGATGGGTTAAGAAGTCGGACTGGGAAGAACTGTTCTGGAGGCAGTAGGTGTCTGTAAACTGGGGTCCAGAGTGTTAAACCTGCCCAGGATCACAAGGTTAGTTAGTGACAGAGCCAGGACCATTATTTGGATATGTTAATCTTTTTTCCTTCATACCACACTCCTTGTAGATATGCAAAATTTTCTTTCAAGTTTCTTTCAAATAATAGATCCATTTGGCTTTGTGTGATATATAGAGGAAAGGATGGCTGTCTTACATATGTCTGACTTGGTGAAATTAATATTTCCCTTGGACATATGATGCTTAACAATCTCACTGAAACAACCTCAACAGGTTGTTTCACTGTCACCTGCCTCAGGCCTGAAAAACCACAGTAAAAAGCTTATTCAGTGCAAGATCTAATCAATGCAAAAATCAGTCAAGACTAAACCGATGCGAAATCAATGCAAGACTAGCTGGATGATTGGATCCATGCAATTCCTGGATCTCCTGAATACCAGGAACTCTACTGACCTTCAGCTGCCCACCCACAGGCATGGTGACACTCTGGGCTTGATCATCACCTGAAGCTTTCCCTCATGAACCCCTGACCCCCCATCTCATCTCCTCATCCCTCCATATCTGCTCTTCTACCTCAGAGATACCACAAGCCCCTGATCCTCTGTCTTCTCCTAATCATCAGCCTGCTCCAGCCTGAACTTCATTGTTGATCACAAGTCCTCTTCTCTCACAGATTCTTCAGCTCCCTCACACCACAATCCTCCTACTGCACCTGCCCAGCAAAACATACAGGCTGGGCAGCAGCACCATAACCAGCCTCATCTGCTCTTTTCACCCTGGCTGCAAAGGCCAACACAGCATCCTGGATCTCCAGCATCAATCTATCCACTAATCCTTTGATTCATCCAGCGTGAACTCCCTCACCTTCACCAAGCCTCAGCTCAGTCTTCACAAGACCTCTCTCTCCTTCTCTTACATCACACCTGGCCTCCTAATGCACCAGGAGACACCAAGGTGATCAGGAAGGACCCCCTTCACCTTCCTGCCCCCTTCACTGAAAGTACATTTACATTCACACTCATCCATTTTTCCTTTTCCCTAGCTGCTGCAGCTCAGATCTTCCTCTTCTTGTTCAGAGTTAACCTTTGCCCTGAGCCACATTCCTTTCTTTCCAGGTGCTACACGCCCAGCCTCTTCCTCCCTCTGGGATGCTTGCCCCCAAAGCTTATAATTATGAGAGCACTTCTCCAGGCCTGAAACACCCACCCCTTGATCAGGTGCTCCTCTAGCTTCTATCAAATCCCTTTCCTCCTCTTCTCACCCAAACTTTCAAAAATGTAGCCTACACTCTTTCTTCTTCCTCATTGTCCATTCCTCAGTTGCTACAGCCTGGCTTCTGCCCTCCTTCCTCAGCTGAAACCAGTCTCCCAGGCTCCCATATGCCAGCTAATGGGCACTTCCCCTCCTTCCTCAGCTGAAACCAGTCTCCCAGGCTCCCATATGCCAGCTAATGGGCACTTCCCCTCCTTCCCTCACCAATCCCTCTGCTTTGTCTACATTGTTAATGACTCGCTAGTACTAAAAACTCCCCTGGCTTCTATGACCCTACACTTTCATGATTCTCCTCCTCTTTCATTCATTCATTCAAACAAAAAATCACTTATTGGCACTTACTATGTGCCAGGGGTTGCAGGGATCTAGGGGTGAGGAAAACAGACATAATGCCTGTCCTGGTACACCACACTGTCTAGTGGGAGAGACAACAGTAAACAAGACAGGAAACAGTCAATTCTTGTTATTCAGCCTAGTTATGGTCTAGTCTATAAAGTCTCTGCAGACAATGAATTAGTGAACACTGAATCACTGCTCCTGGGAAGAGCCAGGCTCCTTCCAGCCTCTGGTCACAACATTTCATAAACCAAACAATACATGACCTTGTTTTATATGTGTTTCTTTTACAGACATCTTATTTAATGTATATTTATGAGTGATTAATTATATGCAGCATGTTTTAATAAAAAAAACACTAGCTGAGAAGAGTTTAACATTTTCCTGATCCTGAGTAACAAGATTTCTCCCAGGTCAGAGTCTCCCTGTTCATTATAATCACTTCCTGAGCTGCTTTCTCATCTTGCCCTAGCATTCAGGACCAGTGGCCTTAGATTGATGCTTTTATTAATTTGCTGGATTTATTCTCTCTCTCTCTCTCTCTCTCTCTCTCTCACTTTCTCTCTCTCTCTCTCTCACATACACACACACACATGCACACAACATGCCCCAAAACACAAAATACACACACATTTAGCATTTTTCAACTCAAGTCGTTGGAGCTTGTGTCTCATCTCATTATCATCCTACAAATCATCTTGACACATTTATTTCTGCTTCTCCAACTTTAATTTCTAGGATGCTGATATGGTTTGGCTGTGTCCCCACCCAAATCTCAACTTGAATTGTATATCCCAGAATTCCCACATGTTGTGGGAAAGACCCAAGGGGAAGTAATTGAATCATGGGGGCTGATCTTTCCCGTGCTATTCTCCTGATAGTGAATAAGTCTCATGAGATCTGATGGGTTTATCAGGACCTTCTGCTTTTGCTCCTTTCTCATTTTTCTCTTGCCACCACCATGTAAGAAGTGCCTTCCTCCTCCCGCCATGATCCTGAGGCCTCCCCAGCCATGTGGAACTGTAAGTCCAATTAAACCTCTTTTTGTTCCCAGTTTCTCATATGTCTTTATCAGCAGCATGGAAAGGGATTAATACAGATGCTGTGTTTAAAATTCAACCTGACACATCATATTTTCCTAAGAATCAAGATGGAATTGCATTAGCCAGAGGTGAATGTGAAGATTACTGTGGATTCAGCGAGGGGCGGAAGTGTGGAAATGAGAATGACTCCAGAGTCAGACAGACTGGGAAAAGATGATGACTGCCATTCACTAACTGAGGCCTCAGGTTAGGCACTTACCTTCTCTGAGCCTCAATTTGCTCATCCACAAAGCGGTAGTAAAGGATCTCAAAAGAATGCTGTGAAGATTAGATGTATATTGCATGCAAGTTCCCTAGCAAAGAGTTAGGGCTCAATTAATGCCACTTTCTCCCCCTTTAGACTTATTCAGTTCTCAAGATGATCTCTGTGCCCACTTGCCTGGAGGAATTTTTTGGGCCCACTGGAGTAGGAGCTGGTATTAAGAGCATCTTTCGGTACTGCAGAGAAGGAAATTCTCACGGCTTAAACTTGGAGTGAGAGAGCTCGAAGAGGAGGCAGGAATCTTGGGAAAAGAAGAAAGGGGTGGTGAGACAAGAGGCAGTTTCTAGCATCATGGGGAGGGGAAGAGGAGATCATAACAAGGCATTGTGATGGGGAAGAAAGAGCTGGAGGAAAAGAAGGGAGCAGGCAGAGCGAGGCAACCAACCAAAGCAGGGAAAGCAAATGACTGTCACCACGCAGGCCACCATCTCTACACGGTGGGGGAAGCCAAGCACCTCCTCAGACTCAGCTCACAAGAAGGTGACACTGCAGGGGAAGGCTCTGGGCAGCCCTCATCAGGGTCCAGGGCCCCCAGCCAAGAAGAAGGAGCCGCTATGAAGTCCATTCCCATGGCTAGGCTGCTGAACCCCTAGTGTGGAGACATATGGGGCAAAAGAGAGTGTCAAATGAAATAGGGAACCCAACTATCAGGCCTGGCTGTCATGTGGGTCTAAACTCCAACTACTTTTAATATAAGGACCCAGATTTAAGTAAAAAATGGACATACCTCCTGCATGATAGTACTTACACTTACAGCCACATGGCACACAAAAACTGCTTAGAGCAAATGGAGATATTTGAGGACTCATTTCCATTATATCACCACTCCGCAGGGATCCACAGCCATGGGATTCAGAGCAACTCCAGGAGGGAGAATGAAAACCCCAAAATTTTTCAAGGGGCTCTCTTTTCCAGGTTTACAAAGGGAGAATTGGGGTCCTTGTGTCAATTCTTCCAAGGGAAAGGACCACCTCCTCCCTTCTCCTTCTGTGCTCCAGAGCAGTAGAATCTGACCCTCCTAATTACATTCTTGCCTCACTTGGGTTTATTCCCATTTATTCCCCACCCCCATTCCCCTCTTTGCCAAATTCCTCTTCCTGATGAGTCAGGGATTAAAAATGCTTGGCATCCTTGCTGAATAAATAGTATTTGTCCACAGTGACACTGGTCAGTGGCAAACTGCCTTTGTTCTGTGATGAGAAGCATGAGCACACAACTTGCAAGTTGTCTATCCAGGACTCTGGTCCTATATGGGCATCAAACTCATGCCCTTGGCCTTGTTTATGTCCTGTTCCAGCTAGCTAGGCTGGCTTGCACAGAAGGAAGGAGTGAAGGTAGAGGGAGAAAGGGAGAGAAGGGGTGGGGGGGAAAAACTTGTGCTGGTTTTATACAAATCTTCTCCAGTTTAATCATACCTGTGATGTAGATAGAATTAGTCCCATTTTATAGATCCAGAGAAATTCAGTCAGTTGCCAGATTTGCAGGGGTTAGAAAAGCTAGAATTTGAACTCTCCTATTCTGAGTGGGAGCCTGTCATTCTTTGTGCCACATCAAGCCACTGATGGAAGTGAGCAGGCAGTTGACTGAAATTGATTGCCATTCTGCCAGCCTCCAAGCCTTAGGAAATGGCCTGCCTCAGATAGAATGGAAGTTGCAGTGGGCATCAGACAGCACTTTCCTCTTTCCCCTCGGCCTCTGGCGTCAGGCTGCCCCAGAGGGAGATCTGTTGTGTTTTCAGCAGCTCTGGAAGAGACATTTCTCCGGGAGTGGTGGACACAACAGTGTCCTGTTATTCCCCTGCAAGTCCCACTGGGGTGTGGCAGCCATAGCAGGAATTGCTTACTTCCCTTAGCAGCCCCTGACCATCGCATGTGCTCACATTAGCTCAGGAAACTCTGCCATATGGGCTTCTTATGTCTCCTGCCTTCCACAGCTTCAGGCACCTCTTCAAATGCTTTTTAATTCAGCTGGCATTGTGGCTCACAACTGTAATCCCAGCACTTTGGGAGGCTGAGGTGGGCAGATCGCTTGAGCCCAGGAATTTGAGACTAGCCTGGGCAACATGGTGAAACTCTGTCTCTAGAAAAAATACAAAAATTAGCTGGGCATGGTGGTGCATGCCTGTGGTCCAAGCTACTCAGGAGGCTGAGGTGGGAGGATCACCTGAGCCCAGGAGGTTGAGCCATGATGGTGCCACTGCACTCCAGCCTGAGCAACAGAGTGAGACCCCATTTCAAAAATAAATAAAGTAAATAAATTCAGACTGTCATGAGCCATTCATTCCCAAAGATTCCATTTGTGCTTAAGCCCAATATTTTACAGACAGGATGAACAAGACTCAGAGAAGCAAAGAGACTTCCTGAAGGTCACATGGCAAGTGAATGACAGAACTAGGGCCAGAATCAAGGTCCCTGACTATTCTTCAGTCACTCAGCAGACATTCATTGAGTGACTAGAATCTGCTAGGCACCACTCCGGGTGCCAGGTGTCCATTGCTGTCCTTAGAAGCAAGCTGCGCTGCTCTGCTGGGGCTTCCCTGCTCCCCTTTCCTGGATGCTTTTCATTCCCAGCCCCAGAGTCTAACCCCGAGACCTCCAGGGCCACTCACCACAGCATTCCTGAAGACTTAGAAGAGGTGCTTTTGTGTGCAGCCCTTTCCTCCAAGACCCTGGAATGCATGTTCGCAGAACTTGCTGATTTATAGCCATGTTGCCTTTCAAAGAATTCCCTGGCCTGCGTTAAGTCAACAGATTTGAGAAAAGGCTTGTTAAAAGTTCTGTCACGGGAGCCAGTTGTTCCTTGTGTTCGCAGGATGCTTTCTTTAACCCTGGGTCCTGCTCAGGCCAGTAACAGCACACCCTGGGCCTACAACTGCTCAGGATCTGTGTGTAAGACATGGAAACTCTGTCATATAAATGTATTTAGTGCTCCTCCGTCGAATAGCCCTAAGCCCTGTCATATAAATGTATTTACTGCCCTTCCCTCGAATAGCCCTAAGCCTCTATTCTCTCATTTATCATTCTTTGTTTTTTACTGCCTTAATGGTTTTTGTGATCATATTAGCCTATTTTCTATTTTTATCCTCTTGTCATTCTGCCCATCAACTGAGAGCAGTGGCCATATCCTGTTTGTACATGCCGACCTTTCTGAAAACCATTCATTCATTCATTCATTCATCCACCCACCCATCCATTCAACAATCCTGGCCCTGTCCTGGGAACTGAGGATGCAGCAATAGAGAAATAAAGATGGCTGCTGCCTGCCAGGTGCACTGCCCAGATCCTTGTTCAGGGTCACTCTGCTCATTCCCCAGCTGCCAGGATTGTTACTGGCTGATGACCCACATTGAGTCCTCCCTATGAATTGCCCTTGGCCAAAGGGAGCTGTGTCCCCTTCCTGGGGACACTCTGCATCCAATGACTGGCTGATTTGGGGCCCGCCCCCTTTGTCTCAATTCAGGACATCCCTGAAGCACTTCCCCAGCCTCAGGGCTCCCCTGGGAATCAGTGGAGACCTCTGTTGCAACTGAATCACAGTTCAAGTCCTCTCTGTGCCCAGTCTTGCTTCCTTCACACCCTGTGGCTGCTGTGCCTGAGAGCACCCGCCGCCATAACCCTCCTTGCACGCAAATCTCCAGCTCAGAGTTTTGTTCCCAGGGAAGTCATCCTATGACACCTGCTATCATGAAGCTTATATACTAAGAGTGATAGAAAATAAACACAACAAATAGTAACACAGTTATGTGAAAAATTACATTGCTGTGGGAAGAAATAGAGTGGGGTCAGGGGATCAGGAATACAGATTGGGAAGATGATTAATTTTTCATATTCAATAGAATGATTGGACTGGCATCTCTGAGAATGTGACAGTTGAGCAAAGACTTGAAATTAGCAAACTGAATGTCCAAAAGCTTCTGAATCCAAAATTGAGCCTGGATCAGTCAGGATTTCCCAGAGAAACAGCACCAATAGGATGTGAATGTGTGTATGTGTGTGTGTGTGTACATATATGTGAATATGTACATGCATACACACTCAGATCTGTTTCAAGGAATTGGCTCATGGGATTGTGGAGCCTGGCAAGTCTGAAGTCTGCAGGGAAGGCCAGCAGCTGGAATAGGTGGGAGTTGATGCTTTAGTCTTAGGGCAGAATTTCTTCTTCTCTGGGAAACCTCAATTTTTGCTCTTAAGGCCTTCAAGGGATGAGGTGAGGCCCAACCACATTATGAAAGATAATCTGCTTTACTTATAGTCTACTATTTGTGAATGTTCATCACATCCCCAAATACCTTCACAGCAGCACCTAGGTTAGTATTTGATTAAGCATTGGGTACTATAGCCTAGCCAAGCTGACACAGGAACCTGACCATCACACCTACTCTGTCCCACAGGTACATATCCCAACACCTTTCCCTGCTTTACTTTTCTCCTTAACACCCATCAAGAGCTGACATTCTGTATATTTTACCCTCCCCAGTGTCTTACACCAAGCCCACTTCATTCATTTATGTAGTACCTGTTTATTCTCTTGAAAACATATAAGTTGGTAGCCTTCCAGTGTGAGTATCCCCAAGAGAAAATACGCATCAAAAATTAAGAACTTAGAAATGATAGTTGAGGTGGAGGAACTTCCAGCAGTGGCAGCTCAAGTGGCCAAGACAAGGTGGGTCAAAGTCAGGGTGATGGTCATGGTCCTAGACATGGCAAGAAGGATGACAAGGACAAGAAAAATAAGTAGTAACCTCCTGTACCAACTAGAGTGGCGGAAAAAGAAGAAAAAAACAAAGGGACAAGATGTTGCCAGTAAACTGCCACTGGTGACCCTTCACACTCAGTGTCGGTTAAAATTACTGAAGTTAGAGAGAATTAAAGACTATCTTCTCATGGCGGAAGAATTCATTAGAAATCAGGATCAAATAAAACTATTAGAAGAAAAGCAAGAGGAGGGAAGATCAAAAGTGGATGATCTGAGGGGGACCCCAATGTCAGTAGGAAACTTGGAAGAGATCATCAATGACAATCATGCCATTGTGTCTACATCTGTGGGCTCAGAACACTATGACAGCATTCTTTCATTTGTAGACAAGGATCTGCTGGAACCTGGCTGCTCGGTTCTGCTCAGACACAAGGTACATGCGGTGATAAGGGTGCTGATGGATGACGCGGGTCCCCTGGTCACAATGATGAAGGTGGAGAAGGCCCCCCAGGAGACCTATGCCAATACTGGGGGGTTGGACAACCAAATTCAGGAAATTAAGGAATCTATGGAGCTTCCTCTCCCCCATCCTGAATATTATGAAGAGATGGGTACAAAGCCTCCTAAAGGGGTCATTCTCTGTGGTCCACCTGGCACAGGTAAAAATCTTGTTAGCCAAAGCAGTAGCAAACCAAACCTCAGCCACTTTCTTGAGAGTGGTTGGCTCTGAACTTATTCGGAAGTACCTAGGTGATGGGCCCAAACTCGTACGGCAATTGTTTCAAGTTGCTGAAGAACATGCACCATCCATCATGTTTATTGATGAAATTGAAGCCATTGGGACAAAAAGATATGACTCCAATTCTGGTGGTGAGAGAGAAATTCAGCAAACAATGTTGGAATTGGAACTGTTGAACCAATTGGGTGGATTTGATTCTAGGGAAGATGTGAAAGTTATCATGGCCACAAAACAAATAGAAACTTTGGATCCAGTACTTATCAGACCAGGCCGCATTGACAAGAAGATCGTGTTCCACCTGCCTGATGAAAAGACTAAGAAGCACATCTTTCAGATTCACACAAGCAGGATGACACTGGCCAATGATGTAACCCTGGATGACTTGATCATGGCTAAAGATGACTTCTCTGGTGCTGACATCAAGGCAATCTGTACAGAAGCTGGTCTGATGGCCTTAAGAGAACATAGAATGAAAGCAACAAATGAAGACTTCAAAAAATCTAAAGAAAGTGTTCTTTATAAGAAACACGAAGGCATCCCTGAGGGGCTTTATCTCTAGTGAAACACCGCTGCCAACAGGAAGATGGTTGGGAGATTTCCCAACCCCTGAAAGGGATGAGGTTGGGGGAGTTGCCCAGAGGAATCCCTGTTCCCATTGATTTTTATTAGCAAAGCATCCTGTGTGTATTTTGGAGTACGATGTGTAAGTGCCCAATGTGTGGCCTTCATCTGTCGGTCACTGTGCAGCACTCTGCTTCCAAATAAAGCATGCTCTTTCACAAAAAAAAAAAAAAAGATGGTTGATGCTGAACAAGAGGTGGTCTCAGGTGGGTAACATGAAAGTGCTGGTTAATGTCCCGAGTTAATGGGTTCAGAGATTTCAAAGGAAGATGAAAATTTGACTTGAGAAGTATTTTTTACCTTTCCAAGGTTTCATCTGACAGAGCAAGCCACTTGGACACAAAATGAGTTTACAAGAGCAGCAAACAGAACCAAACCTGAAAGCATCGCCAGTCTCTGTGTTGGGTCCATTTGAGCACCTTGATGCCAACTCTTTAAGCCTGGGTGGGAGGCAAGACTACCTAGAGTTTCTTTACTTTTTAAGTATGTGCAATCTGATGACCCCTTCTCTCTCATCAGGTTCAGCTTTGTCTGACCAGTACCTAAGGCAAATGTTGGCCTCACAAACTTTTCCAAACACCAAGCATTTAATAAGAGTATCAACTCTGGCTCATGCAAAAGTGGGTGACTAGTAGAAATAATGGGGACAGAAACAGAGGTGTTCTTGTCATCCGATCATCCCTTTTCCTGGAAAATTTGAATATTTTCCATAAAATTATTATACAGTTATTCACTTTAAAGCTGTTCTCAAATGTCCATAGAGGCTCAGTCATGAACGGATATTCATTGAGGCTTCACACTGTCTGGGCATGTCAGGAACCATCCATGTAATAAATAGACATGAGCACACATCTATGAAAACTTAGCTGGTTACTCAAGACAATGTGTGTCCAAGCATAACCTGGAAATTCGTCCCATGAGGACTCAGAAGCAGGAAAGAAAATGTCACTGTTAACTGATGTGCATAGAAAAGGCTTCATTGATGGAAGAAGAATAGAACTCAGGCAGAGAAGAGGAAAGAAGGGCCTCTGGGTGGGAAGGCACCCAGAGCAAAGGCACCCAGGTGGGAATGCATATGCATATTAGGATGCAGAATTCTCTCCATTATACCTAAGGGTCAAGGAGGTGGGAGCAATGTAAGAACCGAAAAATGTTTTCAGATGTAGAATTAGCATATATAAAGGAATAAGATTTTTTTCTGATTTATAAAAATATTCCTGAAGTTCTTCTAAAATTAAGCAACATTTAGTTTAAGATCTAACGAATCACTCTTTTAGAAAAGAAAATAATTATATGAGAAAAGAATCCTCTCCCCTCATTGTATGAGCTGTTAATTCTCCATTGTTCTCTGCGTGTTGGTTATTTATCTATTGTCTCTTGGATCCAAGCCCACCTTTCTATACTCTGCTCTTAGTTATGGTAAGCCGTCTGGTTCATTTCCCCTTAGATGCTGCCGGCAGAAGCCTTAGAGTGTGACTGGAGGTTGGGAGGAAGGAAAGGGACCCTCCTTCCTGGTCTTTGCACTTTCTGGGAGTGTCTCTCCAGCAGCAGTATTGCTCCAGCAGCATAGTTGGCTCCAGCTTTCAGTAGCCCCAGAACCAGCCTCCCATTCCCCCTGGCAGGCACTAGCAACAGCCAGGCAATGCCCATCTCCAGGGGGTTGAGCTCAGTCAATGGGTCTGCCTCTGAGCCACTTGGTTCTGCTAACTCTACCTCTTGACTGTTGTTTCCCCAGGCCTAGAGTATGTAACTGATTTGTCAAATTAATTTTATTTTTTTAAAGATAAGTTCATGTAACATAAAATTCACTGTTTGAAAGTGTACAATTCAGTGATTATTAGTAAATTCATAATGTTGTGCAACCATTACCATGATCTAATTCTACTATGTCTTCATCACTCCAAAAAGAAACCCTGTATCTCCCAGTTACCACCAATTACCTTTTTTTACTTTGCAGTCAACAAGTGTTTCCTGGAGAGATACCCCTAGACTGTGTAAACATCCCATTCTTTACTCAACTTTCACCTTCCAGCTTTCAAATCTATTGATGCATTTTGCCTAAAATAATTACTATGGTTCTCAAATTGCTCTAAGTCCTTAATTTTTTCAGCATTCATTAGCTGGCATTCTACTTTAGGAAAGAGCATTCTCTTTCCATTTATGTGTTCATTTGCTTGTTATATCAGGATAGACTCATGGATATCTATTTTAATCAATGGGATATAATCTAATACTGTGGTTACTTGGACACACAAATCATCCCAGATTGGGCCAGCTGGCACCCCTTCCGGCTGTCCCATGTCCTCTATGTTGCCATCATTATTTGATTACTTTCTTACCTTCTGGCACAACAAGATATTTTAAACTTGGCATATTTTTCCTGGTCCACCTGTGAGATCTGCCATTTCTCCAAGGAATTCTGGTCCATATTCATGGAAAAATAGTATAATATTTAGAAACTAAATTCTAGGTAGGATCTTTGTTATTGGATTTCACTACTCCCAAGATTTCTCTAGTACAAAGCTAGGAAATGTATGTATTTGTGTACATGTGTGAATGTGTATACATACGCACACATGAAGATATAAAGTGTATGCACAGACTCACAGAAATGTATATCAACGTTTTGTTTCTTTATCCAATCCCACATAGTGCAAACTCTAAATTTACACCTAAACTTCTCATCCTAATCCCATAGACCACAGCGTTCATTCTAGCTTTCTCCTTTCCTATGTTTATTACTCTTTTCTTGCAGTGAAACCTGGCTCCCACCGCCTCATTATAATGACTTATTTCCTCAGCCCTCCTGCCCACTGCTTTTACTCCATCTCCCAAGCCCAGAGAGCTAGCACCCCCATTTAGCCATCTTCCTTGCATGGCCAGAAACCCCATGGGGCCGATAATCTATCTGAAAACATTTCATTAATGATAAAAATATATATTGTGATCTAATGACTTAAACCTATTTCCTTTGCAGAAAGTGTTGCAAATGTTATAATACAGCAAACTCCTTGAATGTGTGTGTCTTCCAGTAACTTTGATAGACTGGCCAGGGTGAAAGTTAATCCATGAATGTGATAGAGTGTTTTCTCTGAGAAAAGCTAACTTTATGCCTTTAAATCCATGAGTTGTACATGAACATGACATGAGCAAACATGTATTGTTCAATGGTTCCTGGTGGCCACTGTTTTTATTCTGGATTTTTGCTTCATAAAAACGATAAATCTGATGTTACAAGCTTTCTAAGAAAGCTCACATTTTTCCTAAGGCTCAAAATTGAAAGGAAAAAGATGGTGCATGGCTTCATGAGCCACTTAGTACTGCAATTCAACTGTTAAAAATTACAAACAAAAATTTTATTTAATTTCTTGCTTGCCCTTAATAGGAAAGGCATCTTTAAAGGATTGTTGACTATAGTTTCTGGAACGGTTCATACTGGAAGATCCTCTCAGCTAATCAAACACTGCTCCTTTTTCTTTTCACTAGATGCATTGTGGCCTGAACATGAACATACATGAGGCTAAGTAATTTTTTTTTTTTTTTTTTTTTGAGACAGGGTCTTGCTCTGTCACTCAGGCTGGAGTGCAGTGGCACAGTCATGGCTCACTGCAACCTCAAGGGCTCAAGTGATCTTCCTGCCTCAGCCTCCCTAGTAGCCGGTGTGTGCCACCACACCCAGCCAATTTTTTTCATTTTTTGTAGAGATGGGGTCCCACTCTGTTGCCCAGACTGGTCTCAAACTCCTGGGCTCAAGTGATCCTCCCACCTCACTCTCCCAAACTGTTGGGATTATAGGCATGAGCCACCAGGCCTGACCAGCAATTTATACCTTCTCTGACTCTTAAACCTGCCCTGGGGCCATTGGTGTACTCATTGTATTTAACAACCAGCTTTCTGGGGTGCTGCGGGGAGAGGGGTAGTCCTGATTTGCAGTAAATGGCTATTTTTGTAGCATAAATACTCCCACCATGGCCAACGTCAAGCTACCAACATGACATCACTTAACTAGGGGCAGGGAAGAGATTACACAACTGGCTCTCATGAGCTTGTGTGAGCTACCTCCAGCCCGGATGCCCGTGTGTACCTATAAACCAACCAGAACCACCCACCCACTTAAGCATTGTCTCCAAACTGCCAGTGACTTAAAAAAAGTTCTGTACCCTAGAGAGATAAGGGTTCAGGAAACAGGCTATAGTCCTTGATTTTGGGTGTTCACATGCTTAACTCAGAGAGATGACTGTCCTGTATCCATGATCAACAGAGAGGTTTTTGCTGGGAACAAGAGAAACGGGAAGAGAATAAGTGAAAGAAAAAATAAAATCAGCAAACTGTCTTGAAGTCAAAACTGAGCTTGTGGTAAAGCATATGAGATCAACCACCTCCTATGTTTTCACAGTTCTGCTCTGCCTGGAGGGAAGTACCAGCTCCAAAGGAGGTCCAGCTGGTCTCCTGGGAGCAGGATTTGCAGGCTGAGGGTTAAAGGCGCTCTAAGCCATGGAGCACCTCTGACCCCCACTGGCTGCTGTCATGCATTGCACCTCAGGGATGGCCAAGGCCCCTCAGTACATTGCCCTTTCCTAAACACAAGTGACCAGTTTCTCCTTTGCTGTATTATCAGGACTTTCCACCAAGTGCCATCTATTTCTCATCCATCTCCTTTGAAATATTTTCACTCTTTATCTACTTCTCCTCTGGGCTGGTAGATATTTCTAAGTCATTGTATAGTGCATGGATTTTATTTTCATTTTCGTTTGATCAGAAAATGAGTCGAGAAGATATGACATTGTTGCATATGTGGTTGATTTTCATTTCTCTTTTTCTCATCCTTTTGGTGACAAACACCAGGAGCTGCTTCTTTTTGTATAAGAAGTCCTTCAGCACCTATACTGGTCATCATCTGAAGCGCATGCTCTCTTGCGGTCCCTTTGATAGAGCAAGAGCACCATCCACAGCAACAAAACATGCCCTGAGTCTCTGGAGGGAGCCTGGACAGTTAACGAAACCCAGGGCCAATGGACCACAAAGCCCAGTCCGTAATCAGAGTGCTGCATCAATTGCGCACACTCAAGTGTTTGATTCCATCGGTTCACTTTGGTATCTGTATGGCGTCTGTCTATTTGTATGATACCTTGGTAATCTGACTCATGAATTAGGCCAGACCAAAGCAAGCTGGGGGAAAGGCGGAGTATTTGTGGGTAAGGAACATGCCTTCCAGCCTTGTTCTAAAAACCAAACATTAGTTGTACATTCCAGGTATTCCTCAAAGGAATTATTTTTTTCCAGTACCCTGTATTAAATTAATTTTGATTTTGCACCTAGTCTCACTGCTTTAGATCATAACCTGAGTGTGACTTCCCTTTGCTGAGCAGGAAAAGTCTTGCCTCTCTACATCTCTATGTATCACTTTCAAATACAAAATTCTGGGTTTCTTATTCTAAAGAACTGCTTTCTGCTCTTTTTTCTCATGGCCAGCAGAGGGACTCCAGAGAAACCCTCAGACAGTGCGTGGGATTAGGCCACTTTGTGGTGGCGAAAGATCCCCCAGCTCTCTAGAGAAGTGACATTTAACCCTAGGGTTTCCCAGCACAAATACAAAAGGTTTGAGAAATAGAGCCAGGTCTCTCAGGACCACAGGTAACAATAATCTTTACCTGAGGCTGAGAAGAGCTTTGTAATCACATCCACCCCTGGCAGAGAGAAAGAAAGCAGGTTAGCACTTAAAAAAAAAAAAAAATTGTGAAAACTGAAGGAGAAAACAACCAGAACCGTGGACGCGAGCCATTGTTCCTCATTGACGTCACAGCCCTCCAGAGCTGCGGAGAGGGGATATTTGGGAGACTAGGGACCAACTCAATTTTATTATGTTTTGTTGGCTGATAAACTTCACAAATGTCCTAGTCATCACTGAAATTATTTAGTCACTTGTCACACTTTTCTCCTTTATTTCCCAATCTTATAGACAATGAGCAAATTGTATAGGAAATAAACTGTTTGTTTGGCAACAGATGCTGGAGAGCATGTGGAGAAATAGGAATGCTTTTACACTGTTGGTGGGAGTGTAATTTAGTTCAACCACTGTGGAAGACAGTGTGGTGATTCCTCAAGGATCTAGAACCAGAACTACCATTTGACCCAGTAATCCTGTTACTGGGTATATACCCAAAGGATTATAAATCATTCTACTATAAAGACACATGCATGCGTATGTTTATTGCAGCCCTACTCACAATAGCAAGTCTTGGAACCAACCCAAATGCCCATCAATGATAGACTGGATAAAGAATGGATAGAATGGACATAGACACCATGGAATACTATGCAGCCATAAAAAAGGATGAGTTCATGTCCTTTGCGGGGACATGGATGAAGCTGGAAACCATCATTCTCAGGAAACTAACACAGGAACAGAAAACCAAACACTTTCATGTTCTCACTCATAAGTGGGAGTTGAACAATGAGAACACATGGACACAGGGAGGGGAACATCACATACTGGAGCCTGTTGCGGGGGGTGGGGGACTAGGGGAGGGATAGCATTAGGACAAATACCTAATGTAGATGACAGGCTGATGGGTGTAGCAAACCACCATGGCACGTGTGTACCTATGTAACAAACCTGCACATTCTACACATGTACCCCAGAACTTACAGTAAAAAAAAATAAACTTTAAAAAGGATATAAACTCTTTGTTTTAATAAAATGTATATTATAACCAGGCACAGTGGCCCACACCTATAACCTCAGCACTTTGGGAGGCTGAGGCAGGCAAATCACTTGAGCTCAGGAGTTTGAGACCAGCCTGGACAACACGGCAAAACCCCATCTCTAAAAAGAACAATTACACAAATTAGCCGAGTGTGATGGGTGTGGTGGCGCATGCCTGTAGTCCCAGCTACATGGAAGGCTGAGGTGCAAGGGTCATTTGAGCCCAGGAGGTCGAGGCTGCAGTTAGCCGAGATCACACCACTGCACTCCAGCCTGGGCAACAACGAGACCCTGTCTCAAAAAATTAAATAAAATGTATATTACAGTCAGACAGGCTACTCTGTGAATTCTGAATGGGCCACTGTCTCTAATCAGAAAGCTTTGTAGATATTCTTGGCACATGGCAATGGCATCCTCAATCAGTGTCTATGTGGCTTTACTAAAAATTAACCAAAGATCGGTTTTATTTCTTAATACTAGACAAGACTGATCAAGCAATAAGAAGTTGTGGTGTACTTACCATGTTCAGGGAGTATATAAGGCAATGAATGCAAGGGTTGCAGCAAAGAAACATGGGACACAGTCCCTGAATATAAGAAGCTATCTACCTAGGAAGATGAGGCCCAATCCGATACAAGCAATAAAGAAGTCTCAAGTAATCTTTTTACTGATAATACTGATCAGGATAGTAATAGTGACAGTGTATTGAGTGTTTACTCTGTTCCAACCACTGTGCTAAATGCTTTATATAAATCATGTTGTTGAATCCTCAAAACAACTTTATTAAGTAGGTACTATTATTATTGCCACTTTAGGGGTAAGGAAACCAACCCACATAAAGTTTAAATCATTTGCCAGGATTTTATTCCAGGCTGTCCGACACCAAAGACCATGCCTTTAAATATCCAGCAATCTGTAATGCCTCATAAGAGCAAAGGGAGTTCAAAGTGGGGAGATCAGCATGGGATGGATGAGACCTTCAAGGAAGAGGGATCCTGGAGATGTAGATGTGGTTTGGGGTAAAGAGAGGATGGAGAAGACCTTCCAAGGAAGGAGGGAGAAGGAGAGGGAGAGCACACACAGGCTGAGAAGTGAAAATGCACAAAGCTCATTGGGGTCCCAAGAGTTACCCTGCTGCCACTGCACACCCTTTTTGCATGGATGTAAGTGGGTGGATAATGGTGGTCAGGTGACAAAAGCACATGGAAGTTAGGATTATGGAAGGGCCTCCTTGAAAAAAGCCTTCAGAAATTAGAGGGAAATAAAAACAATTGAAACCAAAACAAAGTTGATGAGTGGAACCTAATTAAACGAAAGAGCTTTTACACAGCAAAAGAAACTATCAACAGAGTAAATAGACAATCTAGGGAACGGGAGAAAATATTTGCAAACTATGCATCTGAAAAAAGTCTAATATCCAGACTCTATAAGGAAATTAAACTAATCAACAAGCAAAAACCAAATAACCTCATTAAAAAATGGGCAAAGGACCTAAACAGACACTTCTCAGAAGACATGCAAGTGGCCAACAAACATATGAAGAAATGCTCATCTGGCTGGGTGCGATGGCTCATGCCTGTCATCCCAGCACTTTGAGAGGCCTGGGCAGGAGGATCACTTGAGGTCAGGAGTTAGAGACCAGCCTAGTCAACATGGTGGAACCCCATCTCTACTAAAAATACAAAAAAAATTAGCAGGGTGTGGTGGCGCACTTGTAATCCCAGCTACTTGGGCGGCTAAGATGGGAGAATCATTTGAACCCACCTACTTGGGAGGTGGAGGTTGCAGTGAGCTAAGATCGCGTCACTGCATTCCAGCTTGAGCAACAAAGCGAGACTCCATCTCAAAAAAAAAAAAAAAAGTTCATCATCACTAATCATCAGAGAAATGGAAATCAAAACCACCATGAGACACTATCTCACGCCATTCAGAATGACCATTACTAAAAAGTAAAAAAAAATAAAAAATAAAAAAAAATAAACAGATGCTGGCAAGGCTGCAGAGAAAAGGGAATACCTATACACTGTTGGTGGGAATGTAAATTAGATCAGCCACTGTGGAAAGCAGTTTGGCGACTTCTCAGAGAATTTAAAACAGAGCTACCATTCGACCCAGCAATCCCATTATTGGGTATATGCCCAAAGGAAAATAAATTATTATACCAAAAAGACACATGCACTCATATGTTCATTGCCATGCTACTCACAATAGCAAAGCCATGGAATTGACTTAGGTGCCAATAAATGATGGACTGAATAAAGAAAATGTAGAACATATACACCATGGAATATTCCACAGACATAAACAAGAATGAATCATGTCCTTTGCAGCAACATGGATGGAGCTGGAGGCCATAATCCTAAGTGAGTTAATGCAGGAACAGAAAACCAAATGCTGCATGTTCTCACTTAAAAGTGGGAGCTAAATATTGAACATACATAGACATAAACATGGGAACAACAGACACTGCAGACTACTAGATGGGAGAGGGTGGGAGGGAATGAGGTGAAAAACTACCTATTGGGTACTATGCTCATGACCTGGGTACAGTCCATCTATGTAATAAACCTGCAGATGTACCCCTGTATCTAAAATAAAAGTTGAAAATTTTAAAAAATCTTTATAAATCTAGATAAGAAACTGTTAACTTTTCACCATTTAACAAAAGTAAATGTCTTACAAGAAAAATGTTTTAAAGGGATAATCTATTGTCCAGAAGAAAGATGACAAAATTATATTTAAAAAGAGAAAGAAAGGGCCGGGTGTGGTGGCTCACGCCTGTAATCGCAGCACTTTGGGACGCAGAGGCAGGAGGATCAGTTAAGGCCAGGAGCTCGAGACAAGCCTGGCCAACATGGCTTTCTACTAAAAATACAAAAACTCACCAGGCGTGGCGGTGGCACCTGTGGTCCCAGCTACTAGGGAGGCTGAGGCAGGAGAATCACTTGAACCCAGGAGGCGGAGGTTGCAGTGAGCTGAGATCATGCCACTGCACTCCAGCCTGGGCAACAGAGAGAGATTCTGTCTTGGAAAAAAAAAAAAAAAAAAAGAATGAATGAATGAATGAATGAAAGAAATTGGAGATGAAGAAGGCAACATTGAAGCCAGGACAAACAATAAGTAAATTACTTCAACAATTATCCATGTGAAGTGACAAAGGTATGTACTTTGAGAAGAGGGCAGGAAATTCCAACCAGAGATGAGGTGTCACCAGTGGGATCTGGCTAAATTCCAGCCCCAGACATTTTATATTATAATCCCAACCAGGAGGTATCAAACACTAACATATTTTACAACTTTGGTGTGGTCACCTAAAAATAATAACCATCTCTGACAAGTACTATACCAAGTCCTTTTCATATGCCTTTCATTCCCATAAAAAGTAAGCTTAGGAATTATCATCATGATTGATGTTACAGATGAGGAAACTGAGATTCAGAGAACATCTGACTTACTAAAAGCTTCCCAAATAGGAAACAACCAACTAAAAGCTCAAACCCAGATCATCTTACTCCAAGTTATTCACTAATGCTTTCTACAAACATCAACTGAGAAGTCATAAGCACCAAGCACTATGCTACTTAAATAATTCATACCCACCACATTAGGAAGCTTATGGCGATTGTACGGATAAACATAATAGATGTGTTAGCTATAGGTGCCAATACATTCCCTAAGTGCCTCAACATTTGTCATTGGGATAAGTGTGTATTAAATATTTGAGGGCACGTTTCATAAGTAAAATTCCAATTCAAATGCAGTTTATTCCATCTTCTTGCATGGGGGTAGCTGAAAAGAGCCAGCTGCCCATCCTACAGAATGAGTCCAGAAAGTGATGCATCTGATGTCTACAGTTTGCCAACAAAGTCATTCTCCCCACTTTAGTCTCTTGGCAAGGAGAAGGCAAGCACTGACTGGTACAAACCTGCCACCTGCAGGAGCCAAGAGGAACAAACCCAAATTCCAGGGAAGTGCGGTGACCAGAGGGGACCATCTAACAACAGACCATCCTGGGATCTGGCTTCACCCCTGAGTGTGAGCCAACACCCTGTCACTGATCCTGCCCACCTCCATTCTTAATGGTGAAGCCTGGTGAAACTGAACACTGAGGAAGCTCTCAGGAAACAAAGGCATGAAGACTTTGCATGGAGTGAAGTCAGGCTGACCTAAGCACAAATCCCAACGTGGCCACTTACCAGCTATATCACTGTAACCATGTGCGTCAACCTCTGTAAACCTCCATTTTATTGTCTGTAAAATGAGATTACTGGCAATCAAATATATGTTGAATGAATGAGAAGAACGCACCAATACATTTTTGTTGGTAGGATTAGAAAAACATGTATATGTAAAGGACCTACTGTAGTGCATGGCACAGTCAAAAAATAAATGAGTATAAAATCGTTTATTTAAATAATCCGAACTTTCTCTGCATTGAGCACCCTGCAGTCAGCTCAGCTCATATATGTGTAATCCAGAATGTTTTTGTGACAAAAGCAAAACAAAACTTTGTCCCGAATCCCTTTCCCGGACTTATATAAGCCAGGACCAATCCAGCTTCAACTCATCCAAGACATGAAGTCAAAAAATAAAAGGTATTATCAATATGTGATCGGAGATATTATCAATAGAGGAGGAGATCTATAGAAGAGAGGCTATTCTTCCAATTTGACTGTATAAACTTTGGTGAGATTTGCCATCCATTCCTACATATATGTATGTGGTACTCAAAGATTTCAAAAAGCAAGTTTTGGAGCAATTCTCCTTAATCAACTGTTTCTCATGATACTATCCAGGAGCTTAATAATAATGACAACGAAATAATAGCTAGCATCATGTGCCATATAGCAGATACTATTCTTACTCCATGTTGCAGATAAGGAAAATGAGGCTCAGCAAATTTAAGTGTAGCAGACATGAGCGGTTTTCTACCCAATACGCTCCCTCCTCATTGACCAATCTCAAATTTTTTTCAAATGTCCACCCCTCCCCAAGCGGCTCTGGCATGCATACAAATTAGGGAGGCCCATCACAGAAACCCACTTTCAATAGCTGGGGTTTGGCTTAGGTAGGAACAAGTGACCTAGTTTTGTTCAATAATTCATTAGATGAGGTCTGCTAGTGGAAGGGGGGAGGCTTTTGGAAATGATTACTAGACAATAAAGAGACATATGGGAAGAAAAGTTCCTGTTTCTTCCATCAGATGTTGTGTCCAGATGTGACTCAGGGTACCAAGAAGAGTAGCTAAAGATACTACTGGTATGTTGAAGATGGCAGAGTAGAAAGATGGCAAGAACCTGAGTTCTCCCTTATCGGGCCATTGAATTAACCAACTCTAATGAAATTCTACCTCAGACTTCATAATATATGAGAAAATACATTGTTCTTCTTGTTTAAGGCTTTCAGGCTGGGTTTTTCTGTTTTGTTTTCTTTGTTTGTTTGTTTTGGCTACTTCCAATAAAAAGCTTCTTTCTGGATTCACTAAGTAAATCGGTGAAGGTCACACACTCAGCAAACGGCAGATCCAGCTCTTAACCTTCCCACCCTCTCATCCCATCCCCAGCCCCAGCCAAAGTCCCTTGGCTCACGGCAGGCCTGAGATCACAGGAATGAAAAATCTCAGTTAAAGAAAAAATCAGAAATATGAGTTTCTCTGTCACAAAGCAAAGAGCATCTAAGTAGAAGTGTACTTACCAGCAAGATTGAAAGCTGCAGGAAAAAATATGGAAGCAAATACATTTCCCCAGAAATGATTTTCACTAAACTACAAATTTTTTAACCATTAAGACTTTCTCTACTGCCAAATAAGAATCAATAGTCATCTTTTCATGGATATTAAAAACCCCTTGTTTTTAAAAGAACAGTAAATAAATAAGTTTCACCAGAAAATTCTTGACCGGGTATTCTTAAAGTGTGGTTTGGAAACTTTAAGCCTCTTTCAGGTCAAAACTAGTTTTCATGATAACACTGAGGCATCAATCGCCTTTTCCATCTCATCCTCTCAAGTGTGCATTAGTGCTCTCCAGAGGCTACATGATGTGTGATATCAAACAGAGTAGTGCAGAAACAGATATGAGAATCCAGCTGTCTTCTGATAGAAAGCATTTCTCAAAGAGAGATTTGCCAGATATCAAAGAGATTTGCAAACATTTTATAGAGACATACATCAGTGTCATTTTGATAATTTTTTGTCTTAGAAAATAAGTCATTTTCATAAATATGTGGTATTTATGTTCATTGGTATTGGGTTTATTATTGGAATTTTTAAAATTAATAAACTTTGTTAAGTCCTCGGGTTTTATTTCAAGTATAGTAACTATAGGTTGATACAACTCACATATACCAAAGTTCCTTATGGTCCTCAATCACTTGTAAGAGAGTGAAGGAGTCTTGAGACCCAAACACTTGAGAATCTCTGTTCTAGACCAACATATGATGATGTTTCTTCTTCTCCCACTTAGACGCTACCTCTTCAGTGGCAGGATTTACATGCTTGAAGCATCTTTCTGCCTCCCTCTGATGAGGGATAGATTTATGGTTTCATCCACAGACTATGGGCCTGGGGCCTGTATTGTCTTCAAACTCTGCCACTTTAAACTTTGGTAGAACTTGGGTTCCCCCAAAGGAGACGTTAAGACAGGCTCTAGCCTTGGGAAATTAGTTCGCCTCCCAGCCATCCCTCCTCTCTTCCCATAGAACCCTAGAGCCAGTTTTCAATGCCAGTCTCTCAGAGACCCTCACCTCATTTTCTCTGCCGACACTTTTGCAGATAAGTCTAGCACTGACTAGAACACAGGTTGTAGAGGGTACAGCATAACGTTTTTGTGTAGAAAGATACCCATAACAGAATATTCGGGCCTTCCGCATGAACACCCAAGAACTCACCCTGGAATGGCACAGGCAGGAACATTCCAGAGCCCTTCACATCCACTTCCCAAAAGATCTCTATAATCTGCAAAATAGGCACAAACCCTCCAGTTAGGGCAGGCCATCTGCTTTTATGCCTTGCCGCCCCAAAACTCGCTCTAACCCACCCAATCCAATTCTCACCTCCGTGGCAGCAACTGTGTGACCTGAAGTTTCATCAGTGCATGCCAGCAGGTGGTCAGTAAGGGGCAATCCTCCTGCGGTTTTCGTGGAGGGACTAGAGTGGGCAGATATGGTCCCAGGTTCCTCTGCAGGCGTTGCCAGTGATAATCTCCAACCAGCAGAAAGATGGTGATGGACCTCGATGGAGAGAGACTGGGCACATTGTGTATTCACACAATAGGGCTCCCCTCACCTGGCACCCAAACAAGGAATACGCTAGCAGGGGCAATTTTCTGAAAGGTTATCTCCTTCAGGAGCTCTGTGTTTACTGGGACATTGGACAGTGTTTGAGTGATAGGCTTCTTGCCTTTATCTCTCTGCTTTGTGAGAATGAGAAGGAAGAAAGAGAGAAAGAAGAAAAGGAGATTTTGTCAGGCTCTTCACAAAATCATTCAGAAAAGAATGGGAAGAGTAAGATCCCTTTCAGCTATATATAACATTCTATAATGTTATAATTTTACTCTTTATGTTACAGGAATCTATTGTTTAAATTTAATTGAGGCCAAACCCTCAACCCAAGAACACATCCCAAACCAACCCTCCACTGAGTAAGTTCACTGATTTGAGGAATGCTGAAAGAACAGCCTTCCCCAAACTATTGCCACTGCTGGCTTCCCATGGGGCTGGAAGCTTTCCCCATGACCATCACACTGTTGGGACAAAGAAAGCATTACCTGGTGTAATCTGAAAGCCATTCACATGAGTGATCCACGTACTGCAGGTACTGTCCATAAGTCTAGGAAGATTAAAGTGAAAACATCTCCAGTCTCTGTATTGGACATAAACTTTGCCCTTTTTCAAGATTCCCTCAATTGCTGTCTTCTCTTAGTTGGCGCCTCATTCCCAGTGTCACAGATGAAATGCTACGTAGTGGGGCACGGCACCTGAGCAGCTGAGAAGGGGCTAGATGATGCCATCCAGAAGTGTAAGGGGCCTTAACTTTCCATGGAGTAAACCTTGACCATTGGGAAACAGGAAGTGAAAGAGAATCAGAGTCTGGCCATACCACCCTGAATGAGCCCAATCTCGCCTGCTCTCGGAAGCTAAGCAGGGTGGGGCCTGGTTAGTACTCAGGTGGAAAAAAGAGAATCAGGCAGACATATGTCCTTCCTTTCATCCATTCATAGTATGGCTTCTCTTTAAAAACTCTCCAAAACAGGCAGGGCGCGGTGGCTCAAGCCTATATTCCAGCACTTTGGGAGGCCGAGGCTGGCGGATCACCTGAGGTCGGGCACTCCAGACCAGCCTGGCCAACAGGGTGAAACTCTGTCTCTACTAAAAATACAAAAATTAGCCAGGTTTGGTGGCCCACACCTGTAATCCCAGCTACTTGGGAGGCTGACGCACGAGAATTGCTTGAACCCAGGAGATGGGAGGTTGCAGTAAGCCGAGATCACACCACTGCACTCCAGCCTGGGTGATAGAGTGAGACTGTTTCAAAAAGAAAAAACACAACACACACACACACACACACACACACACACTCCAAAAAAGTCACATGTGCCAAATGAAGACAGATGCCCTATTATCTCTTTACAGCTCTTTGGGAAGTTGAAGCCAGCATCCTGCATCACACCCCATAGCTTCACCTCTTTCCTTAATTAACTTCTATTTGTTTTCAACATTTTCACACCCCTGGCTTGCACCTCTTAAACCAACTGTCAGATCTTTCCGTTAGGTTTTGTTTTCTAGGAGATCAAGACTAAGACAGTCCATGTTAAGATCTTTGAGAATATCCCAACAAATAGCACCCCTCTTTTCATCTAGGTCCTAAACAAGTTGAGGAGAAGGGGAAAAATATATATATACAGGACAAATAGCAACCTTTTGATAGATAAAAGCAAAGTTCTAAGAGTCTACGTTGAGAATCATATGTTCTTGCTGAATGAACTCAAGGCTTGCACACCCTGTCCCAGTGTCAGATTCAAGGAGACTTTGCCACGTGGAAGGGGACTACCCAAATTTGTCAGTATTATTACTGACAATAAGTAAATTCGTGTTTTCTGTGGGCAGTATGAGGACAGAGTTGAGCTAAACATACACCACAATTCTTCCCATATTTCTCAAACAAATGAGTCATTCCACCTCCCCAGAGACACAGTGAGTAAAGAAACAGAGAGAGACCCAGAGTTGTGATAAATGGGCTCCCTTTAGAGGAAGAAACATATGAGTAGGAAAGAAAAATTCTCACTAAATAGTTCTCATTCCATGTGCACTGGCAATGCACCAGCTCCCAGTAATCTGTGCATTTCTCCCAGGCAGTACTTGCTTTTATTTTCTGCTTTTGCTGCATTTTTGTCCCCTCATATCTCATCTTCTATGACTGGTCTCTTCTGTTCACCCTGTGCCAGCCTAAACATGAAACAGTCATTTTCCTTTTAATTCCCCGAAGAAACTATGAAAAGGAAGCCATTAAGTTTAGAAGACTTACTGAAGATAACAGACAGCTCAAGGCTAGATACTTTAATACTTTAAGGCTAGATACTGAGAAGATTTAGGACTCCAGCTATGATAAAATAGCTTGCATCACCTAGCCCTTTCTTCAAAAATAACTATAAACGCTCCCTCCCCCCTCCCCCTCCCCCTCCCTCTCTCCCCTTTGCACGGTCTCCCTCTGATGCCAAGCGGAGGCTGGACTGTACTGCCACCATCTCAGCTCACTGCAACCTCCCTGCCTGATTCTCCTGCCTCAGCCTGCCGAGTGCCTGGGATTGCAGGCACGCGCCACCATGCCTGACTGGTTTTCGTATTTTTTGGTGGAGACGGGGTTTGGCCATGTTGGCCAGGCTGGTCTCCAGCTCCTGACCGCGCGTGATCTGCCAGCCTCGGCCTCCCGAGGTGCCGGGATTGCAGACGGAGTCTCGCAATGTTGCCCAGGCTGGAGTGCAGTGGCGTGATCTCAGCTCACTACAGCCTCCACCTCCCAGCCGACTGCCTTGGCCTCCCAAAGTGCCGAGATTGCAGCCTCTGCCTGGCCGCCACCCTGTCTAAGAAGTGAGGAGCGTCTCTGCCCGGCCGCCCATCATCTGGGATGTGAGGAGCCCCTCTGCCCGGAGGCCCAGTCTGGGAAGTGAGGAGCGCCTCTTCCCGGCCGTCATCCCGTCTAGGAAGTGAGGAACATTTCTGCCCGGCCGCCCATCGTCTGGGATGTGGGGAGCGCCTCTGCCCCGCCGCCCCGTCTGGGATGTGAGGAGCGCCTCTGCCCCGCCGCAACCCCATCTGGGAACTGAGGAGTGTCTCTGCCCCGCCGCCACCCCGTCTGGGAGGTGAGGAGCGTCTCTGCCCGGCCGCCACCCCGTCTGGGAGGTGAGGAGCGTCTCTGACCTGCCGCCCCGTCTGAGAAGTGAGGAGCCCCTCCGCCCGGCAGCCGCCCTGTCCGGGAAGTGAGGAGCCCCTCCGCCCGGCAGCCGCCCTGTCCGGGAAGTGAGTAGCGTCTCCGCCTGGCAGCCGCCCCGTCCGGGAGGTGGGGGGCAGCTCCTGCCCAGCCGCCACCCTGTCTGGGAGGTGGGGGGCACCTCTGCCCGGCTGCCCTGTCTGGGAAGTGAGGAGCCCCTCTGCCCGGCAGCCACCCTGTCTGGGAGGTGTACCCAACAGCACATTGAGAACGGGCCATGATGACGATGGCAGTTTTGTCAAATAGAAAGGGGGGAAGTGTGGGGAAAAGAAAGAGAGATCGGATTGTTACTGTGTCTGTGTGGAAAGAAGTAGACATAGGAGACTCCATTTTGTTCTGTACTAAGAAAAATTCTTCTGCCTTGGGATGCTGTTAATCTATAACCTTACCCCCAACCCTGTGCTCTCTGAAACATGTGCTGTGTCCACTAAGGGTTAAATGGATTAAGGGTGGTGCAAGATGTGCTTTGTTAAACAGATGCTTGAAGGCAGCATGCTCCTTAAGAGTCATCACCACTCCCTAATCTCAAGTACCCAGGGACACAAACACTGTGGAAGGCGGCAGGGCCCTCTGCCTAGGAAAACCAGAGACCTTTGTTCACATGTTTATCTGCTGACCTTCCCTCCACTATTGTCCTATGACCCTGCCAAATCCCCCTCTCCGAGAAACACCCAAGAATGATCAATAAATACTAAAAAAATTTAAAAAAAAAACTATAAATGTTGCACAAAATACATAAAGCAATTGCCTGAAGGCACTGGAGACACCAAGCACAAGCGAGATTTAAAGAAAACCCTATGGCATGAGGTCCACATACATTCCAGATATTCTCTTGAGGACATGTACACACTGCAGAATAGGGATATACAAATACAACAGTCTTAGTGGGCTGAGAAAGTAGAAGTAAGAATTTGGAGCTGCCAAAGCAGCCAGGACTTAGGAAAGTCCTGAAGAAGGGAAACAACAAAGGTGCCTACAATTCTGCAAACTTATTTCCCTAAAGTTGATGGGTTCCTAAGCTGGCACACAAAATATGAAACAAGAAATAAAGAAATAGAAGGAGAGAAAGACACAAAGAAAGAGAGGGGGGAGGAAGGGAGGGAGGAAGGAGAGAGGAAAAGAAGGAAGGAAGGAAGGGAGGGAGAGAGGGAGGGGAGGAGAGAGAGAAAAGAAAGAAAGGAGAGAAAGAGAAAAGAAAGGAAAGAAAGAAGAAAGAGAAAGAAAGAAAGAAAAGAAAGAGAAAGAAAGAGAGAAGGAAGGGAAGGAGGGAGACAGGAAGGAAGGAATGAAGGAAGGAAGGGAGGGAGGGAGGGAGGGAAGGAGGATAGCTGAAGATCTGATCAGAGATTTCACTACTAGGGAGGCAGAGGTCATAATTAAAGCCTTTCCAAAATAGAAAAACCTTGGTGAATGTTCCAGGCTTTGAACCATCCAGGCTTTGAACCAAATTATGGAAATCCAAGTGGAAATTTATTTAAAGTAAATAGATTTATAGGTGAATCAGATGTTAACAATAACTGACAGGGAGTTTAAAATAACTGTGATTAATATGGTCAAGAGAATGGAGAAAATGATAGACAAAATAGAAGAAAGGTTGGAGAATTTCATTGGGAAATGAATCTATTTTTAAAAAGAGACAAACAATTGGTAAAATTTTTAAAGCACCAAAAACATCAATTATGTAGAATAAATCTGATAGAAGTTGTATAAGATCTCTATGATGAAAACTACAGATAGTTGCTGAGAGAAGTAAAAGAAGATCTAAGTAAATGACAGGTAATATCATGAACACGGAATTCAAAGATGCAACATTCTTAAGATATCAAGTCATTCCAAATGGATATATAAATTCAATGCAATCCCAATAAAAATCCTATCAATTTTTTTGGTAGAAATTGATAAGCTATTTGTAAAATTGATATGGAAATAAAAAGAACTCTGAATAGCTAAGGCAATACAGAAGAAAAAAGACAAAACCTGATATCAAAGCTAGAGGAATTAAAACAGTATGGTACTGGAACAAGAAAAGACAACAGATCATGGAATAAATTATACTTCAGAAACAGACCCACATCCATAGGATTTATGATAAATCTGATTTATGATAAAGGCATCCCAGAAACTCAGTGGAGAAAGAATGATCTTTTCAATAAATGGTGGTGGTTCAAGTGTATATTCATATGGGAAAAAAAGAATCTTGTCCCTTACCTCACATTATACACAAAAATTAATTCAAGGTAGATCATATATCTAAAGACGAAAAGTAAAACAATAAAAATTCTAGAAGAAAACACAGTAAATATGTTCAGGGACCTCAGGTTAGGCCATAGTTTCTTAGACAGAACACATGGAAATACTGATAAATTGGATTTAATTAAAATAAAGAAATTCTGTTCAATGAATGACATGGTTAAGAGAATGGAAAAAGCAAACCTGAGACTGGTATAAAATATTTGTTATGCAGACATTTGCATGCACACACACATATGGCAAAGAATTTATATCTAGACTATATTCTTGTATAAAAGTTCTATAAATTGATAAGAAAAAGATATACAACACAATTTTTAATGTTGAGCCAGAATCCTGAACAAGCACTCCACAAAAGAGGATATGAAAATGATCAATATGCAAATGAGAAAGGTGTTCAGCATCATTATTCATGAGAAACAAAACACATCTTGATACCATGTGCTGCTTTGTAGTCTAGAAATGCCAATATCTCCCCTTGAAGAAGCAATTACAAAGCCACAGCTCTGAATACCAGAAAGTGAATTAGAATAAGTGTCAATTATTATAAACAGCCTTGTTTAATTTGGGGAATGGGGTTTCTGCTAAGGTTTTTTATCTTGCAGTGAACGGATTTTGATTCTCTATTGCAGTTATTTAAGTCACTCTTGCCAGCCTAATGCAAAAAGTGAAAAGTCATAACAGAAACCTTACTCTTGGAATTAAACAGGGCTCCTCACAATTGTTGAAATCCATCTGAATTCACGTTCTCATATTCAAAGCTGTGGTTTTGCAATTGCTTTCTTACAAAGAAACTGGAAAAATAAGGCTGCAGAGGTTGAGAATTGTGACCATTTTTGCAATCTAGCATAATGGCTACAAGCACAGGTTCAGGAGCCAGACAACCTGGGTTTCAATCCCTGTTCTGCCGCAGTAGCTGTGTCTTAGTTTCCTCACCAGATATTGAGGACAATGATGGCACATACCTTGTAAAGCTGTGGTAGCTTACATTCTGTCTCACTTTGGGTTTAGCCTAATTTTCTCATTACATTCTGCCTTTTGTTCTAAGCATGTTTTTTAAAATATCATATATTTGTATTTTGCTTTTTAAAAATCATTCTGGGAGTTTTTATACTTAATAGGGGAATTTAATCCATTTACATTATTTGAGAACACTATTATGTTTATTTTTATTCAGATATTCTGTTTTTGTTTTTATTTGTTTGGTTTATAGTTGTTTCTTTTTGCTGTTTCTTATTTTTCCTGGATTTTTGTTGCTTCTTTCTTTCTTATAATAATTTGGAAAATTGCTTACTATTTCTATCTAACTAGTGAATAGGTTTAATTTTTTGATTATCTGACTTTGGGGATGCAGATATTGAAAATAATGCATTCTTTCATAAAAACTACCAAAAAATAAAAATAATATAGAAAGGCACGAAATAAAATACAAAGTAAAAGTCTTTCTATTCTCACTCTCAATTCACTTCCTCCATGTTAATATTGTGAATAATTTATCATTTTATTACTTTTGATGGTTGCCATTATTACTTAGAATAATATATTTATCAATATATTTTTAAATTATTCTTTATACTTTTTCTTTAATGGTAACTGATGGTACTAATTATCAATTTATTGCCTCTCTGCTCCAAATTTACTTTTCAATATATGTTCTGAGATAATAGAATTCCTTTAAGCATTTCTCCTTTAAAGAAGGCACTACAGGGATATTGCAGGAGACAAGAGGCTCTCCTGAGGTTTCCGACTGTAGCATGAGAACCAGTAGTGTGGGTATGAAGACGTCTGCACCAACCTTAGGCCCAGAAAACTCAGACAACTCAATAATCCTTATAGCCTCAGACTGCCAATAACATTTCTGTGACCCTCTTGACATGGAAACTAACATCTCAAAGGCCTTCTGAACATGCTGACACCTGGATACCCTATGCAGGCCCCTGTGCTGCCCTGCTGCAACCTAAAGCACTCTCCTACCCCTGCATGTTCATACCACTGGTTACTGATGACGTTATCCCACCTGCACTCTGAAAGGTGGCTTCATAGTGACTGCTGACCGGCACCAGTCTGAGCATACCAGCAATGCACTTCTCTGCTATCCAGTGGGTTGAACTAAACTTCCTCCATTGAGGTCCGAACCTCTTTCCGAGTTTGTCTTTCCCTGGGTACTCTCCTCTAGTTCTAGGGCATCACAGAGAGTTTCCTTATCTCTTATAGTTGACTCTTTTATGATAGTTAATAGTTATTTATATTAAACTTCCTTCTTCAATCTACTGCTTGGTTTCTATCTCCTCATTAGACTCAGACTGATATAATAATATAGGCTAGTTTGAGAGGCAAAATATAATTATTGTTTGAAATTTTAATGTTTTATTACTACCAATATTGAACCCTTTTTCTTTAGTAATGAATTTCTTCATTTATTCAATAAATATTTATTGAATAGCTACCATGTACTAAACTAAAAAAAAATGCATCTTTTCATTTCCTTATTGATGACTTATTTTTCCTTCTCTATAAACTATTCACTTGTACCTATTTTTCTGTTATGTTGATGTTTTTCTTATTGAAACATATTATATTTAAATATGAAAGATATTAATTCTTTGGCATATTTGTGGCAAATAGTTTCCCAAGAGTATAGCTTACTATTTATTTTATCTCACTGTTGGTGTATTTTTTTAATTAGCCATATATATTGAGAATTGGATTTTGAAAAATGAGAAGTATACTATATAGTCAGCTATTCCTGTCAGAGAAAAAGAGATTCTACATGTTTATCTTTGTTCCAGCCAAAAACAATTTTGGCAAAGGTTTGGGGAATTGAGAGTGCATCAGATCTGAGCTGGGCTGCTCATTTATGAAGCATTTTAGAATAACAAATAATGACACTCAGCATCGGGCCAGGCACTTAATGAGTGTTCAATACCTACTTCTTAATCAATGGCTGTTGGATGAGTTGTTCTAATACACCATTCTAACTCAGCTGTTGGGTTTTTTACTAAGAGAAAAATAAGAATTCTGATTTGGATTCCTATTTGTGCATGGTAGCCATGAAATTTCATACACAGGAGCCCGTTGCATGCAGACAGAACTACACGAACATTTCTTCAAGCATTTAAACAGGCTGATATCCTGGTGTAGAGTTTATCACTGACAAAAGGGAATTTAGAGATCACCATACAACCTTTATTCCCATCAAATATTATTAATAACCTGATGTTGAAAATCACTTCTGACATATCTTAGTTTATCGAGCAAATAGCCAAAACCTTTCCTAGTATGTTATTTTTATCTTGAATTATAACAAAGAAAATATTATAACAAAAGAACAATTATGTGTGTAGGTATGCCCATAGAATTTTAGTTTGTTTGTTTAACTGGATGAAGGAAAGCATAAACCTGTTTGATTAGAGATGTAGAGATTAATTCAGATTTAGCTCTTCAAACTTGTCTTTTGTCTCCCTAAGCCTAGTCATGCCAAAAATTTCCTGCTGCAAATTGAGATCTCATTTTTTTCTCCATTTTTCAATTTGGATTTTAATAGAATTTCTTTCCCTGAGGGAGAAAGAGGGAAATGTCAGAATATAAACTCCTGGAAGCTTAAATCCTACACATAGCTGAAATATTTCATCTAAACTTGCCTAAAGGCTGCCATATTGCTACACGTATAACTCATACATCAGATCTCTCACAGGCAAATAGGACATATTAGGCCAAAGAAAGATTCAGTCACCATTTCACCAAGAAACATACAGGCTGGGTCTATAACATACCAAAAAATGGTCACTTTTAGGGGCCCAAAGTGACTCAAACCAATTGTTTAGCATAATGTAGACCAAATAATATATACCATGGTTTTGCAAAAATTTTAATTTTCTGCTTCGTAAGCTTAATGTAAATCTGCTTGCTCTATTTCCAGCGGGAAGGAAATAGATTTTTTTTTAATTCTGTCTTACAAAAAGATTGTGAAATCAAATAGAAAACGTGCTGGGTGTCACTCAACATTTCAAAACTGTTATCTGAAAGAACCACATGTGAAAACATCCTTTGGGAGAGCGGGTAAAGGAAACCTCCCATCTCTTGATGTCATTAAATTGTTGACACTGCATTCATGCAATGGGAGTGTCGCCTTAACCAGCCAAATGATAATTCAAACCTCCTTAATTTTCTTCTTACAAGTAAAAGAAAATTATTTTCTCTGATGATGATTGGGTTAATTAGCAGCTCTCTGGGTCTCTGTGTAAACTGAAGATGATTAAGATAACTTCTTGCTCTAATATAGTTTGTGATTCTCTGAATATTGGGACTTTTTCTCAAGACACATAACAGGAGGAATTCAGAGGTTAAAATTAACTTGAAATAAAAAAGAAACTGGAGGCAGAACTAGATAGAGAAAAGCTAGATAGATGATACCAGAGAAATACCAAGCTGGCTTAAAGCAGGAGAGGATTTTGCTTGAGCCCCACTTCTCTGTCTAAAGGGTCAGATCTGGGTCCAGCAGCCAACATCATCAACCCTGCATCTCCCTGTCTCAATCTCCCTTCAGAGAGAAACTCCTTTCCAAGCCCCTGGGCTTACTAACTCCTGCCTGTGGACACCTAGGTTATAGGCCCAGATGCCTAACCTCCATTTAGGCTCTCTCAGTGTTTGACCCAACCTGGATAGCAGATGCATTAGCATAAAACTAAGTAGGCAAGAGTCCTGGGTGGTTTGCTGGGCAAATAATTATTTCAGTTAAACGAGTATTGATTGAGCATCTAACATGTGCAAAGAAGAATGAGAACTTGAGCCCACTTCTTGTGACACCAAGTTCACGATTCTTCCCACCATTCTATACCACCTGGGCTAAAGTGCCAAGGCCCCATTCCCACCCCCAAAATAACAGTGAATGCTTAGATATTGGGAATCCTGTTATTTGCAGGAAATATTATTTAAATCTGTATATTTTTCACAGCAGGTGCTATCAATCAATTCCTCCAACCATTAAAAACTTCAGTGTGGCCCTAGGTGACCTGGATCCTAACAGTTCCATCAGAACAGTTGTCCATCAGAGCATCTGCACAGTAGTACTTGCTCTCAGCAGCTAGGGAGCTAAAGCCAGATTACAATGGATCAAGCAGAGATTGGGTGGTCTGGAAAGGAAATAGCAAATGTAGCCTTTTAATTCCCAAAATCATGTCAAGAAACGAAGAATAAATCTGTTTCAAGAAACATCACATCATCACAGTTTTGTTTCGTTTTTATTTTTTTAAGGCCTGAAGAAGGATATATGTGTAGGCTAAGGAAAAGTTTCTTGAGGAGGGAAAAAGATGAAGTTGCAAAAGAGATGGAATAACTTGGCCAGGCGCAGTGGCTCATGCCTATAATCCCATCACTTTGGGAGGCCAAGGCAGGTGGATCACCTGAGGTCAGGAGTTCGAGACCAGCCTGACCAATGTGGCATGGTGAAACCCCACCTCTACTAAATACGAAAATTAGCCAGGTGTGGTGGTGAGTGCCTGTAATCCCAGCTACTCAGGAGGCTGAGGCAGGAGAATTGCTTGAACCCGGGAGGCGCACGTTGCAGTGAGCCAAGATCACACCACTGCACTCCAGCCTGGGCAACAGAGCAAGACTTCATCTCAATAAAAACAAATGACAACAACAAAGAGATAGAATAACTGATGGAAATCTTAAAGGTAAAATGTCTATCAGAATTACAATGTAAGGCATTGCCCTAAGAACTTGACATATTTAAGTCAATTTACTTCACTCAAAAACTTTATGAAGAAGGCACTAAGATATTCTCATCTTACAGATGAGGGAAATAAGGCGTAACTGAGATAGCATCACGTTATAAAACTGGGATTAGAATTTAGCCAGTCAAGCTCCAACGCCCATGTGCTTAGTGGACTCTAGGTTGTAAATCTACCTCTCTGGGGAAAGTTTTTGTGTCAAAGGAGGCACACTAATTGCAGCCTAGCATTCTCAAAAAAGAAAAGACACTTCTTTCTTTTCACCAGAAGGCACTGAAGAGGAGTCAGGGGAGGAAACAGAGAAATGTAGAGGAATAGAAAAGAACAGTTAAAGAAGAATGAAAGATCTATCCGTGTTGGAATGGCTAGGCTGATTGTTAATGTCCCTTACGTTCAGAATAGTAAACCCATGTTTTCAGCACAAATGCACCAGAGGGAAATTACCCCCCTACTTGCTACGGGAGCTGCCATCTTCCAATTAATCTACCAGCTACGATTATTTAGAAAAATGTATGAAAGCTGTAACTGGGTCACAGGCTCATTTTATATTACCTATATACGTACATTGTGTTCCTCCCCATGCTAATTTTGGCATATTCATTATAGTACAAACTTTGGAGAGATAATAATATCTTGGGATCCATCCTGAAACTGTACAGTTTGGAGTCCTGCTTCTTGTGATGGAGATCAAAACGGATGGAGCAATGAACTCCCAAAACTCTGAAATTACGCTCAGTGGTTTCCTTGGCAAGGTGAAAGAGCCAAGCATTGACCAATCATGGGATAATGACAGAATATGGTCATACCTCATGTAGCATCCAGTTTGAGAGACCCCAATTTACCATTTCTTGAGAAAAACCCAATTACAACATTTTTTGATAAGGAAGTTCTCTAGCCAGCTCTAGACAGTGCTAGTGAGAGGTAAAGCAGGCTAGGCTTCTGGGTCGGGTGGGGACTTGGAGAATTTTTCTGTCTAGCTAAAGGATTGTAAATGCACCAATCAGCACTCTGTGTCTACCTAAAGGCTTGTAAACGCACCAATCAGCACCCTGTCAAAAGAGACCAATCAGCACTCTGTCAAACGGACCAATCAGCACTCTGTAAAATGGACCAATCAGCTCTCTGTAAAATGGACCAATCAGCAGGATGTGGGTGGGGCCAAATAAGGGAATAAAGCAGGTCGCCTGATCCAGCAGCTGCAACGCTGTTGGGTCCTCTTCCAAGGTGTAGCGGTTTTGTTCTTTGGTTCTTCCCAGTAAATCTTGCTGCTGTTCACACTTTGGGTCCACACTGGCTTTTTGGGCTGTAACACTCACCTGGAAGGTCTGCAGCTTCACTCATGAAGCCAGTGAGACCACAAACCCAGCGGGAGGAATGAAGCTGTAACACTCACTGCGTAGGTCTGTGGTTTCACTCCTGAAGTCAGCGAGACCACGAAGCCGCCAGAAGGAAGAAACTCTGGACACGTCTGAATATCTGAAGGAACAAACTCCGGACATACCATCTTTAAGACCTTTAACACTCACCATGAGGGTCCGCGGCTTCATTCTTGAGGTCAGCGAGACCAAGAACCCGGAAGGAACCAATTCTGGACCCACTAGCACACCACTGCCTTGTTACCCCAGTTTATCCTCACAACAACCTTTCAGAATGGGTAACATGATTATCTCCAGTATACATACTGGAGAAATACTTAGATATATGTTCAGTAATTTTTCTGTGTGTATAGAACTAGAATGGGGCAGAATTCTGAGGAAGCTCTGACATGTATGGCCCTGATAACATCTAGCCATTAGCTGACTCCATTTTTACCTGAAAATAGACAGGGGGATTCAAGGTGGTCAGAGTTGCCACTCATTAACCAGTCTCCACCTCTGGCTAACCTCTGTTAGAGATTGATTTTCTGAGGCTCTTTGGGAGCTTAGTTTATATTTATGAGTTTTTACTGTTCAGTAGTGAACCTCCATGGAAAAGCCCTTAAGTGTTTTTTTTTTTTTTTATTTAGTAATTGAGAAATAGTCTAGCCCCTTGCTGCACAAAGGATGGACCAACTACCAACATAATCTGGTAACTTGCCAGATATCCAGAATCTCTGCCCCTACCCTGGTCTACTAAATCAGAAAGTTCATCTTCGGTTGATCCCCCAGATCACGTTTGTGCCCATTGAAATTTAAGAAGCAGTGCTTTAGCCTGCCTGTGATCAAAGTGGGGCTCACGTATACCAAGAGTGTCACATTGTAAGTTGCTTTTCTTGCAACTGGGAGGGATTGGCGTTGCTGCAGCAACACAATCCTCCTGGACGTTTTTGGCTGATAGGGGTACGGTCTGGTCACAAACCAGAACAACTCTACAGAGTGAGACTTTTGACCCATTAGCAACCATTTTAAGCAAACAGCCACAGACTTCTCTTCCATTAACCTTCTTGGTAACCTCACATTTTGTTTTCCTAACTCTACAAGAAACTTTGGAGAGGCAAGTTCAGTTAGATTCCTTGCAAAGACTTCCTCTCAGAAAAATTAATGCAAAGAATAATGTTATTCCAAACCCTCCAGAGTCTGCCAGGAAGGAGCAGAGGGGAGGAGTGAGATTGCTGGAGCCAGATCTCTATGATGTGCTAACTTAATTCAAACCACACGACTGCATCTAAACTTGGCCAATAATTCACGAGTTAAAAATAGACAGAAAGGATATGGGTCCAACTTAGAAGTTTTCAAAAACAATTTTGAGATGTTCAGCAAATTCACCGTTCACACAGACATTTAAAAGCATCGTGGGTTGTGTTTTTATCACATTTTGTTTCTGTAATTTCCCAAATCCATTGGATTGCCGTGGAAGAGGCCACAATCCAGATATGATTGAATACAATTCCCAAGGTTTCCAGTTGAGATGGAAATCTAGTAAAGCAACAAATGCAGTTCAGAGGAAGAAACAAGTTCAAAACTATCTATTTGAGATTTTTAAAAGAAAGGCTAACATTATTCGGATCTGTGGATACCCATTGTAATAGCAATGCCCACTAGCTAGTATGAGCCTAAGTACGACGTAGTGTAACAGGATGAGGAACCTCTTTACATCTTTCATTTAGGCAAGGTAGGCTAAGAAAGTTGCCTGTAAGACAGCAGCAAGAGCAGCATTTGTTAGTGGGCTGGAGCGATGGGAGGAAGAGCCTTCTGTCTGCCCAGTTATGGGGAGGGCTATTATGTTCTTATAAAGGTAATCATTAAGAGATGTTCCCTCAGCATCTAAGGACTCTGAGATGCCAAAAGACCACAGCAAACGCCCACCTAAGTTACCTCTAAAGTAAAAGCTTTTTGTGAATAAGGACCGCACGCCTGTTCTAGTCACCACAATGTCCCTAGCACCAAGGCCGTTGCCTAGTACATAGTTAATTCTCATTAAATATTTATCGTATGATTGAATGAATGACATCATAGTTCTAGATCAACCTAAGCATGCTAGATATACCTGATAAGTATGATAAATACTCAATTTTCTATCATTATAGGCATAAAGTTTCATAGAAGCCTAGAAACTAAAAACAAAAGGAAAATATATAACAAAGTCGTAAAGGGGAGGGTCTGCACTAACTAGGATGGGATCACACACACTGGGAAGGGGCGGGGAAGAGGAGCACGCACTGTGGAGCTAGCAGGCTTCCATCACCTTCATCACCATTTTTGCAAAAAAAAAAAAATATATATATATATATATGTATGATTTTTCCATTCAGGCATTTAACATTTAGCATTTAACAAACCACTATCTATTACTGGCTACTGACTCTGTTACTGCTACTTGCATAGCATTGTTTTAGCACTGTGAGAGACAGAAGACCTCTCATTCAGCTCCTGCTTTCTGAGAACTTAGAAGTTCAGAATTCAGTTGTGGATATGAAGACTAACAAGACTAGCTGGGCATGGTGGCTCACACCTGTAATCCCAGCACTTTGGGAGGCCGAAGCGGGTGAATCACCTGAGGTTGGGAGTTTGAGACCAGACTGACCAACATGGAGAAACCTCATCTCTACTAAAAATACAAAATTAGCCAGGCATCGTGGCACATGCCTGTAATCCCAGCTACTCGGGGGGCTGAAGCAGAAGATTCTCTTGAACCCGGGAGGCGGAGGTTGTGGTGGGGTCGAGATCACGCCATTGCACTCCAGCCTGGGCAACAAGAGCAAAACTCTGTCTCAAAAAAAAAGTAGCCGGGAGTGGTGGTATGGGAGAATTGATTGGGCCCAGGAGGTTGATGCTGCAGTGAGCTGTGATCACGCCACCACGCTCCAGCCTGGGTGACAGAGCGAGGCCCTGTCTTAACAACAACAACAACAGAAAGACTAACATTACAAAACAATGAACAATATCAGTAGGAAAGGTGTCTAAATATAATTTTTGATTAAGAGCCAAATAGGGCAACAAATGTTGAAATGGTCAAAAAATCTCTATAAAGGACATATATTTTGAGCTATCAGAGTCTCTAATGCAGAGTAGGTGCCAAATGTTTGTTTGTTGAGTAAATAAGTGAATGAATATTAAAAGGTATGAATTGTAAGACCAAAGCAATATGAAAGTTGTCTTACGGGTATAACAAATATGTACATAAAGCATATGGCATATTTTATAGGGAAAGAGTTCATAGTGTTGCTTCATGAAATGAGGTATGGGTATAGTATAAATAACAGTTGGAAATTTGAAGTGACAGATGGCATCAATATTCAGTAGTGTTCTTCCAGGATTTTATACAAGAATATGGCTCTTAGTAAAACAGTGGGACTCTTAAGTATATGGGCTATCCTTAGAAAAAGTCCAAATTAGCTCATGAACATTGCTCACAGATTTTTAAAGGAATGACCTTGGAAGTAGTTTAGAAACCCCTTGACTTCAAGGATAACAGCAAGGACTCTTTTGTCATATTGTCTACAGTTATGTTTTAATTTGGTAATATTCTTGAGCAGCCACTGCTTTTTCATCCCCAACTGTGATGGTCTCATAAGAAACATCCAATCAAGGATCAGGTAGGGAAGGAGTATCAAGGTGAGAAGTGGTCTGGGATTGGAGGGGTAAGAGGTGAGCAGGAAGGCTAAGAGTGGTGAGGAGAAAAGCATGTGACCAAGAAGCGGCTCAAATTCCACAGGGACACAGACACATAAAGCAACTTATATGTTGATACACAAAGAAGGTGGGTGCTTGAATGTTGGGTGATTGGCTTGAGTTATATAGCAAGGATAACAATAATGAAAATGATGATAATGATGACCTTCCAGTTTCCCTGGGCCCTTCAGTGTTTCTTTCTACATCAACCACTGCTGAGCCACTTCTTCATGGTTCACACTTGATTGAAAGTTTCTTCTTCCTCACAAGTACCAGGAGATGGATGAATGTAGAATAATCCAGAATTTTATTTAAACTGTGTTCTTCTACACATCATGACCCCATCCAAGCCTGTATATAAGTATGACACATTTGATTTACTAAAGGCTTGAGGCAACTAGATAGATAGATAAGACAAACAGAGAGGGAGAGAGAGAGAGAGACAACTAGATTTATTATAAAGAATTGACCTATGAAGTTATGGAGGCTGAGAAGTCCCACAATCTGCTGTCTGCAAGCTAAAGACCCAGAAAAGACAGTGATAGAAATCCTGGCACAAGTCCAAAGACCTAAGAATAAAGGGCTGCTGGTATAAGTCCTAGTACAAGAACAGGAGAACACTCATGTCTTAGCTCAAGCAATCAGAAACAGAGAGAGGTTTCAGCTTTCCTCTGCCTTTTTGTTGTATTCAAGCTTTCGAGATTTTGCGTGATTCCCCCCAGCATTGGGGAGGGCAATTTTTTTCTCAGTCTACTGATTCAAATGTTAATCTCATCTAGAAATGCACTCACAGACACACCCAGAATAATGTTTGGCCAAATGTGTTGGCATCCCATGGCCCAGTCAAGTTGACAGATAAAATTAATCATCACATTTCCACCCCTCATCAACTTGGCACCTATACACCTCTCCATAAACCATACTTAATCTCCAGATAGGGCAATAACCACATCATATATGCACCTAACATGATACAGCCATCCCACATACAACTGAAAACACACTAACTCCTTCCCCGGAAGAACATGTAAAGTCCTTAAGTGATGCTTACTCTTCTCCTTGATGTCCTATAACTTAAATGCTATGTATAAATTAACAATATATAAGTACTATGATATAAAGTCAATACATCTCATGTTGAATAATAAAAGCGGAAAGAAAACAAAAAAATAACAAAAGCTTTGTTTTCTTTAAACACACACACACACACACACACACACTTTTCTTTCTTCTTTATAATATATACATCACTATGTATGTGTATTAGTCCATTTTCATACTGCTATAAAGAACTGCCCAAGACTGAGTAATTTATAAAGGAAAGGAGTTTAATTGACTCAGTTCAGCATAGCTGGGGAGGCCTCAGGAAACTTACAATCATGGAAGAAGGCAAAGGGGAAGCAAGGCACCTTCTTCACAAGGCAGCAGGAAGGAGAAGTGCTCAGCAAACAGGAAAGAACCTCTTATAAAACCATCAGGGCTGGACATAGTGGCTCACGCCTATAATCCCAGCACTTTGGGAGTCCAAGGCAGGTAGATCACGAGGTCAGGAGTTTGAGAACAGACTGACCAACATGCTGAAACCCCATCTCTACTAGAAATACAAAAAAGAAGATTGGCTGGGCATGGTGGCACACACCTGTAATCCCAGCTACTCAGGAGGCCGAGGCAGGAGAATCACTTGAACCTGGGGGGCGGAGGTTGCAGTGAGCAGAGATTGAGCCACCACCCTCCAGCCTGGGTGACAGAGGGACAATCCGTCTAAAAAAAAAAAAAAAATCAGATCTTGTGAGAGCTCACTCACTATCATGAGAACAGCATGGGGGAAACTGTGCCCATGATTCAATTACCTTCCTTGACACGTGGGGATTATGGGGATTGCAATTCAAGATGAGATTTGGGTGGGGGCACAAAACCTAACCATATCATTCCATCCTTGGCGCCTCCCAAATCTCATATCCCTTTAATGTTTCAAAATCAATCATGCCTTCCCAACGGTCCCCCAAAGACTTAATCATTCCAGCATTAACCCGAAAGTCCAAGTCCAAAGTCTTATCTGAGACAAGGCAAGTCCCTTTTTAGATAAAATGGGGGTTCAGGCATTGGGTAAACACCCCCATTCCAAATAGGAGAAATTGGCCAAAACAAAGGGATTACAGGCCCCATGCAAGTCTGAAATCCAGCAGGGCAGTAATTAAACCTTAAATTTCCAAAATGATCTTTGACTCCATGTCTCACATCCAGGTCATGCTGATGCAAGAGGTGAGCTCCCATGGCCATGGGCAGCTCTGCCCCTGTGGCTTTACAGGTTACAGTCCCCCTCCTGCCTGCTTTCATGGACTGGCATTGAGTGTTTGTGGCTTTTCCAGGCACATGGTGCAAGCTGGCAGTGAATCTATCATTCTGGGGTCTGGAGGATGGTGGCCATCTTCTCACAGCTCCACTAGGCAGTGCCCCAGTGGGGACTCTGTGTGGGAGCTCTGACCCTACATTTCCCTTCTTCATTGCCCTAGCAGAGGTTCTCCATGAGAGCTCTGTCTCTGCACGCAACTTCTGCCTAAGCATCCAGATATTTCCATACATTCTTTGAAATCTAGGTGGAGGTTCCCAAACCTCAATCCTTGACTTCTGTGCACCTGCAGGTGCAATGCCACTTGGAAGCTGCCAAGGCTTGCACCCTCTGAAGCAATAGCCTGAGCTGTACATTGGCTCCTTTTAGCCATGGCTAGGACACAGGGCACAAAGCCCTGAGACTGCACAAAGCAGCAAGGCCCTGTCCTGGCCCCAAAAACCATTTTTTCCTCCTAGGTCTCCAGGCCTGTGATAGGAGGGGCTGCTGTGAAGACCTCTGACATGCCCTGAAGACATTTTCCCCATTGTCTTAGCAATTAACATTTGGTTCCTCATTACTTCTGCAAATTTGGGTTTTTCTTTTTCTTTTTCTTTTTTTTTTTGTTTTGTTTTGTTTTGTTTTTTGTTTTTTGTTTTTGAGACAGATTCTCACTCTGTCCCCCAGGCTGTAGTGCAGTGGCGTGATCTCAGCTCACTGCAACCTCTGCCTTCAGGGTTCAAGTGATTCTCCTGCCTCAGCCTCCCAAATAGCTGGCATTACAGGCATGTACCACCACACCTGGCTAATTTTTGTATTTTTAGTAGAGACAGGGTTTCACCATGTTGTTATGCTGGTCTTGAACTCCAGACTTCAAGTGATCCATCTGCCTCAGTCTTTCAAAGCTCTGGGATTACAACCATGAGCCACCACATCTGGCTGGAAAATGGGTTTTTCTTTTCTAGTGCATCATCAGGCTGCAAATTTTCCTAACTTGTATGCTCTGCTTCCCTTTTAAACATAAGTTCCAATCCAAACCATCTCTTTTTGAATGCATAAAACTGAATGCTTTTAAAAGCACCCACATCATCTCTTGAATGCTTTGCTACCAAAAAATTTCTTCCACCAGATACGCTAAATCATCTCTCTCAAGTTTAAAGTTCCAGAGATCTCTAGGGCAAGGGCAAAATGCCATTAGTCTCTTTGCTAAAGCATAGCAAGAGTCACCTTTATTCCAGTTCCCAACAAGTTCCTCATCTCCACCTAAGATACCTCAGCCTGGACTTCATTGCCCATATCACTATCAGCATTTTGGTCAAAGCTATTCAACAAGTCTCTAGGAAGTTCCAAACTTTCCCACGTTTTCCTGTCTTCTTCTGAGCCCTTCAAACTGTTCCAACCTCCACCTATTATCCAGTTCCAAAGTCACTTCCACATTTTTTGGTATCTTTATAGCAGCTCTCCACTCTCTGCAGTACCAATTTATTGTATTAGTCCATTTTCACACTGCTGTAAAAAACTGCCTGAGACTGGGTAATTTATAAAGGAAAGGAGTTTAATTGACTTGCAGTTCAGCACAGCTGGGGTGGCCTCAGAAAACTTACAATCAAGGTAGAAGGCAAAGGGGAAGCAAGGCACCTTCTTCACAAGGTGGCAGGAAGGAGAAGTGCTGATCAAAGGAGGAAGAGCCCCTTATAAAACCATCGGATCTCGTGAGAACTCACTCTCTATCACAAGAACAGCATGGGAGAAGCCACCTCCATTATCCAATTACCTCCACCTGGTCTCTCCCTTGACCTGTAGGGATTATGAGGATTACAATTCAAGGTGAGATTTGGGTGGGTACACAAAGCCTAACCATATCAGTATGTTATTTGTACATCTACGTATGAGGGGTCTTCAAATAGTTCATAGAAAATATGTTTTATGAAAAAACTACGTATGAATTTCAAGTTTTTTACACCAAAATAAACTCATACTAACATGTCTGAAATAGACTCATACTAACATGTCTGAACAAGATCTAGTTGAAAGCACTAAGAAGCTTAAGATTTCAGTTTGAAAAGAGCCTCTATCAGAGCAACATGAATTCTGCTAAAAACAAAAACAAATGTTAAATTTATAGTCAAGCTTGAGTGAAGAATGGTGAAATCATTGATCCTTTATGAAAAGTTTATGAGCTCAATCCTGCTAAAATTGAAACAAGAACAAATATTATATTTATGGGGAAGTTTGAGTGGAAGAATGGTGAAATCGTTGATCTTTTATGAAAAGTTTATGAGCTCAATGCTCCCAAAGAAATCAGTCGTTTATCAATGAATAACTCATTTTAAGAAAGGACGAGACCACTTTGGAAATGAAGCCTGAAACAGTAGATCATCCATTTCAATTTGCAAGGAAAAAATTCAACTTGTTTATACCTTAATTGAAGAGAAATGACGATTAACAGCAGAAACAATAACCAATAACATAGACATCTCAATTGGATCAGCTTACACAAATCTGACTGAAAAATTGAAATTAAGGAAACTTTCCACTTGATGGATGCATCAAATAGTAGTTCTGTTTTAATTTATTTGAGAAATCTCCAAACTACTTTCCACAGTGGCTGCATTAATTTACATTCCCACCAATAGTATATAAGTGTTCTCTTTTCTCCACAACCTCTCCAGCATCTGTTACTTTTTGACTTTTTAGTAATAGCCACTCTGACTGATGTGAGATGGGTCTAATTGTGGTTTTTTATTTCCATTTCTCTAACGATTAGTGATGTTGAGCATTTTTTCATATGCTTATTGGTTACGGGTATGTCTCTTTAAAAGTGTCTATTCATGTCCAAGCACAGTGTCTCACTCCTGTAATCCTAGCACTTTGGGAGGCTGAGGTGGGCAGATCGCTTGAGCTCAGAAGTTCAAGACCAGCCTGGCCAATATAGTGAAACCTCATCTCTACAAAACAGTACAAAAAGGTTAGCCAGACATGATGGCATGCACCCGGAGTCCCAGCTACTTTTGGGGCTGAGGCAGAAGGATTGCTTGAACCTGGGAGGTGGAGGCTATAGTAAGCTTAGATTGCACCATTGTGCTCTAGCCTGGGTGACAAAGTGAGACCTTGTCTTGAAAAAAAAAAAATGTGTCTCTTCATGTCCTTTGCCCATTTTTTAATGGGATTTTTTCTTGTTTATAAATTTGTTTAAGTTGCTTATAGATTCTGGATATTAGACCTTTGTCAGATGCATAATTTGCAAACATTTTCTCCCATTCTGTAGGTCGTCTGTTTACTCTGTTGATAGTTTCTTTTGCTATGCAGGAGCTCTTTCATTTAATTAGGTACCATTTGTCAATTGCTTTGGTGTCTTTGTCATGAAAGACAACATAGGCATAGGCATATTTGTCAGGGCCTATGTCCAGAATGTTATTTCCTAGGTTATCTTCCAGGATTTTTTATAGTTTTAAGTTTTACGTTTAAGTCTTTAATCCATCTTGAGTTGATTTTTGTACATGGTGTAAGGAAGGGGTCCAGTTCCAATCTTCTGCACATTGCTAGCCAGTTATCCCAGCACCATTTATTGAACAGGGAGTCCTTTCTCCATTGCTTGTTTTTGTCAACTTTGTTGAAGATCAGATGGTTGTAGGTGTGCAGCATTATTTGTGGGCTCTCTATTCTGATCCATTGGTCTATGTGTCTGTTTTGGTACCAGTACCATGCTGTTTTGGTTACTGTAACCTTGTAGTATAGTTTGAAGTTGGGTAAGGTGACGCCTTCAGCTTTGTTGTTTTTGCTTAGGATTGCTTTGGCTATTCAGGCTCTTTTGGTTTCATATAAATTTTAGAATCGTTTTTTTCTAATTCTAAAAATTCTGAAAAATTCTAAAAATTTTTCTAATTTTTCTATAATTCTGTGAAAAATGTCATTGATAAATTGATAGGCATACCATTCAATCTGTAAATTGGTTTGGGCAGTATGGCCATTTTAACAATATTGATTCCTTCTTATCCACAAGCATGGAATGTTTTTTCATTTGTTTGTATCATCTCTGATTTCTTTCAGAAAAGAATAATAAAAGAATCTGTTTGAAAGATAATTCTCATTATAGAGCTCTTTCACCTCCCTGGTTAGCTGTATTCCTAGGTATTGTGTATGTGTGTGTCTGTGTGTGTGTATATGTATGTGTGTGTGTATGTGTATGGCTGTTGTGAATGGGATTGCGTTCTTGTTTTGGAACTCAGCTTGGATGTTGTTGGTATATAGAAATGCTACTAATTTTTGTACATTGATCTTGTATCCTGAAACTTTGCTGAAGTTGTTTACCAGATGTAGGAGCTTTGGGGCAGAGAGAATATGAGGTTTTCTAGGTATAAAATCATATCATCTGCAAACATAGATAGTTTGACTTCCTCTTTTCCTGTTTGGATGCCTTTTATTTCTTTCTCTTGCCTGATTGCTCAGTCTAGGACTTCCAGTACTATGTTGAATAGGAGTGGTGAGAGTAGGAATCTTTGTCTTGTTCCAGTTCTCAGAGGGAATGCTTCCAGAATTCAGTACAGTCCTGCCTATACTGGGTTGCCCATTCAGTATGTTTTTGGCTGTGAGTTTGTCATAGATGGCTCTTATTATTTTGAGATATATTCCTTCAATGCCTAGTTTGTTTAGGGTTTTAAACATGAAGGGATGTTGAATATTATTGAAATTCTTTTCTGATCTAGTAAGATGATCATGTGGCTTTTGTTTTTAGGTCTGTGTATGTGATGAATCATATTTATTGATTGGCATATGTTGAATCAGCCTTGCGTGCTAGGGATAAAACCCACTTGATTATGGTGGATTAACTTTTTAATGTGCTACTAGATTCAGTTTGCTAGTATTTTGTTGAGGATTTTTGGATTTATGTTCATCAAGAATGTTGCCTTGTCACCTGAAATAAACTGTTTCTGGTGGTCTTTACTAATAGGTATTGAGAGAAAAAAGCATTTGCCAGAGCAGTAACTGCATACTATGTACCAGAGAGTGTTTTAATTTGCTCAAGGAATAAAACCATATCTGAACAACAGCTGCAATTGGAGTTGCCACCTGGTTAAGCTTACAATAATCCACTGTTATTCTCGAAGATCCACCTGTCTTCTGCCAAATTGGAAAGCATATTGGAAAGTTGAATGGAGATGTGGTGGGAATCACCACCCCTGCATCCTTCAGGTCCTTTATGACCTCTACAGTTCCCCCAGAAATGTCATATTGCTTTTGGTTTAGTATTTTCCTAGGTAGACACAGTTCTAGTGGCTTCCACTTGGCCTTTCCCACCATAATAGCCCTTACTCCACGATTCAGGGAACCAATGTAGAGATTCTGTGAGCTGCTAAGTATGTCTATTCTAATTGTGCATCCAGAACTGGGGAAATGACCACAGGATGGCATTGGGGCCCATTAGACCCACTGTGAAATGGATCTGAGCTGAAATTCCATTGACCGCATGACCTCCAAAAGTCCCTCCTCTGACTGGCAGGCCACAGTGATATTTTGAGTCTCCTGAAATTAGTGTCAGCTCAGAGCCAATGTCCAGTAAGCCCTGAGAGGTCTGATTATTTCTCTTTTCTCAATGCACAGTTACCCTAGTAAAAAGGCCATACATCTCTTTTGGGGGAAACTGAGAGAAAGATTAACAGTATAAACATTTAGTAGGGTACCAGGGCCTTTCCTCAAGGGATCCAGCCTCCCCTTCATTTAAGGGGTTCTAGGTTTGTAAACAGGCTCAATTCTGGGAATTAATTGAGGGATCATGATTCTCTGTTTTTATGATTCGTGTTAGACTTTTGTCACTTAACCTAGAGCTTTTCTGCTTATGCAGATTAAGAATTTCATAAGCTTCCTATCTATTTTACTTTGAGAAACGCCATGATCAACTAGCCAATGCCATAGGTTTCTATGACTCAGACAACTCTGATTGCTGCTTGGACCTCTGCTGTCCATTACAGCATAAACCAAAGAGTGACTGAGGTAGATCTCAATTGACTGCAGGTTTATTTTGCCAAGGTTGAGGATGCAACCAGGAAAAAGAAACACAGGTCACAGTGGGATATGTGACCTGGGCTTTTTCCAAAGAGAGTTTTAGGAACTTCAGTATTTAAAGAGGACAGAGCAAGCAGAAGAGGAGGGAAATAAAGGAGAGAGGATAGGCAATGAAACAAGTGGTCACCTTTTTGTGAGGCTCTGATTAGCACTCAGTGAGTCTACATATTACATGTGGAAAGAGGGAATAGAGTTGGCCAGGCGCGGTGGCTCATGCCTATAATCCCAGCACTTTGGGAGGCTGAGGTGGGCAGATCACCTGAGGTCAGGAGTTTGAGACCAGCCTGGCCAATATGGTGAAACCCTGTCTCTACTAAAAATACAAAAATTAGCCAGGTGTGGTGGTGGGGGCCTGTAATCCCAGCTACTCGGGAGGCTGAGGCAGGAGAATTGCTTGAACCTGGGAAGCAGAGGTTGCAGTGAGCCGAGATCACACCACTGCACTCCAGCCTGGGCAACAGAGCGAGACTCCGTCTCAAAAAAAAAAAAAAAAAAAAAAAAAAAAAAAAGAGGGAATAGGGGAAAAAGCAATTACACATTTCTCTCATGCCCAGTAATTCTACATATGATAAAGTCAGCATGTGAAAATACAGCTATCTGTTTGGGGATGAAAGAAGACAGCTTTTTGCATGACTCAGTTCTCAAGCTTAACTTTCCCAGTGGCATAGTGAATTTGGGGTGCCATGATTCTATTTTTTTTTTCACAACAGTAACTATGCCCACCTTGTCTTTGGCAGTTGAGTATCACCACTTAGCCCTACCATCCTAGGATCCAATTATTCCCACTGCATTTAGGTTTCCCAATTCAATGACTGCAGTTCTCACTGTCTGCAGAGAAGAGCAATCACAGAACTCTTCAAAGATGCTGGGGTTCCCCTCACAGATTTATTCCTATTCCTCACGGTACTGCTAAAAGTATGTCTTCTAGACCCTCCAGTGTGGGTGAGTAGTTCTTAAATGACAAATCCACTCTGACATTCCAATCTCCCTAAGCCTTTGAATCTCTTCCACATTAAACCAAGGCAAGTCCAGTATTTCCAATTTGCTCACCCTGGGCCACTTTTTGGTCCATGTTTCAACCCACTAACCCGACTGTTAGAACACTTTATAACTGCCTGAGCTGCAACAGTAAATGCAGAATTTCTGCTTAATTAGTTAATATCAATAAATTCAACCTGATCTAACTTTATGTTCCTTTCACCATTATCTCACTCCCTTAGTATCCATTCCCATGTTTCCTGGATTTTTAGGAAGCTCAAGTAATTATTTTGGAATATAATGTACTTCATGGGTCACACTTTGCACCTCACCTTTAGGGGCTGCTGGGACTTGAGTCTAGTTATAGGTCTAGAAGCAGAGGAAAAATGGTGGTGGCTCCTGAAGAGAATCAGCATTGTTGTGCACGGCAGCTGCCTCAAGGAAGGCCAATACAATTTCCTCAGAAATTCAGGGTCAATCTTCTCAGACTGAGGTGAAAAGGCTGCTACCACTGGAGATGGGGAGGCTGCTTCTACTAGGGATTGGGAGTCCACTTCCACTGGCAAAGAAGACTCCTCAGAGTTTAGATGCTCAATGTCCCCCAGCTTCATCAGGGTCTTCTCACATGTCTCTATCCAATTTACAGTATCCTCTACTTTCCCAATCAATGTCCTCACTTTAACAGCAGACATCCTGTGAAGCTGGGAGTTTGACTTGCGCTGTAATTCAGGAGTTCAATTTGCATTGTAATTCAGGCAGCTGCAGCATGAGAGCCTGCATTTGATTTCAGCATCCTCAGCCTCATGGCTACAGGAGGTAAGACTCTCCTTCAGGGTACATATACACACCTCCAGGTCATCTATATGGCACCTGAGCTGGGAATTAGAATCCGTGAGCTAATCCTTTTCTTTCATCACTTTGTCCAGTGACATTAGGAGCAACCAGCCATATTCATTAAGTTTCCAAAAATGTTTGAGGGTATCGTCTACACAGTCACCCAACTCCTTGCCTGTTGTGTCTAGTGATTAATTAGGAATATTCAGTGCAGCTTTTTGCATATCTCTATTACCACTTCACACCGTGGACTATCAATGCTCTCTTTACTTCTAGAAATAGAGCTATTAGAATCCTTAAATTTAATCAGATTTGAGAGCCAATTCCAGAAACCCTAGAACCAATCCTCAAGTACATGGTTTCTTGTTTAGACTAGAAAATTTCAAGGACTACAGAAGTTCTTGTCAGAAAGTTCTTACCCCATGAAGGATGGTTAATTGGGTTCCAATGTTACAATGTCAGTGAGCAAGTTGTCAGCTTGAGCAAGGAAAGTTCTTCAGTGAAGTTTCACTCATGCACTGAAATGTATTGAGCACCTCCTTTGTGCCCCTCTCTGTGCTAGGCTGTAAGGACATGGAGTGGACAAAGCAGACAAAGAAAGAGTAGACAAAGACCCTGCCCTTATGAAATTTACCCTCTTGTGGAGAAATATTTCAATTTGGGTTTCCCTAGAAGCAGACCCTGAGACAATGATTCCAATGCAAGTAACTTATTGAGAAGTGCAGGAAATATCAGGAACGTGGGAAAGTAATACAGGGAGGGAACAGCAGCCCATAAAAAGAACGTTATTAGACCTATTCTCACAGGTGGCAGTGGAGTTTAACCCTGAAGGAGTTTAATCCTGAAAGGGAAATGGCAAACGGAGTAAAACACCATGCCTCAGAATCATCCTATCCAAGGGCAAAGGAAGCTGGTGTTTATAGACCAGCTCCTGAGAGTCACTTGTTGAGGATTGTTGTGGGCTGGGGAGGGGGTTGACTAATTCCCTGGCACTTCTTGCCCATCCTCAGAGCTGGTAAAGTGACCTTCTGCATTCTGAAAAAATACTGTCAGACCAAAATGTCCATGCTGACCTTTCAAAGCCAGCTGAAGCACATTAACAGGTCTGGGGACTGACAGTATCTGCTACAGAAAGACAGACAATGAAGACACAATGAATTACAAGTTAATTACAGATAGTGATAATTATAAGAAAGTAAAAATGAGGAGATTTTATTAACTATAATTGGAATTGAGAAGGAAGGCACTGACCCCTTTAGATAGAATAGCAAAGTCAGGGAAGGCTGTCTGAGCAGAGACCTGAATGGTAAGAAGAAGCCCACCATGGGATGAGTCAAGGAAAGAGAGATTTAGACCAGCACTACTCAAAGTGTGGGCTGTGGCTGCCGCCAGTCCAGGAGATGCTGGTTTATCACCAGTTTGTGACAAGTTAAGTATACAAATTGAAAGAACTTTTCAATGTAACCACTTAGAGATGGTTACAGCAATTGGACATTGCCACAACCTTCGAGCCTGTGATGGCAGACTTGTCTCACTGTAGTGTAGACCAGCTGGGCATTCTCAAATGTGCATGAAAAGTCATGCACAGTAGGACAGTGTTACATATGTGACATTTTAGGGTTAGTTTGTCAACCATACTCTAAAATTATATAAAATATGAGAAAAGTGAGCATTTATTCATTTTTTAAATCTGCTAGTTTCAATTTTTAACAATTGTTCATTTTTAACAAACAATTATTTTAAAATCTAGGTTAAGAAGTAAGATTCATATTGCTGATTCTTTCAGGTTTATTGAGGTATGATTTACATTTAGTAAAATGCACCCTTTTGAGATATTTAGTTCTATGAGTTTGACAAATGAATACAGGATATGTAACCATCGCCACATTCAAGATATAGAATATTTCTGTCACTCCAAAAGTTCTATCCCGTTCCTTTGTTGTCCATTCCCTCCCCCTGGAAAGCACTCATCTGATTTCTGTCTCCACTTTTTGCCAGAATGCCTTATATGTGGAATCATGCAGTATGTAGCCTTTTGTGTCTGGGTTCTTTAACTTAGCATAATACTCTAAAGACTCATCCATTAACTGCACATATCAGTAGCTCATTCCTTTTCATTGCTGAGTAGTATTCCATCATATAAATGCACCATAGTTTGTTTATCCATTCACCAGTTAATGAACATTGAGGTTGCTTTTAGTTTTGGGTGGTAATGAAGCCACTATAAACAATCATATACAAGTGTTTGTGTAAACATATGTTTTCATTTCTTTAAATACCTGGGGGTTGCATTGCTGGGCCATATTTATGTTTAACTTTATAAGAAACCATAAAACTGTTTTCCAAAATGGTTGCACCATTGTGTCCTCCTTCAGCAGCAATGTATGAGAGTTCCAACATCCTCACCAGCACATGGTGCAATCTTAGTTTCTTGTTTCTCTTTAAAGCTATTCCAATTGGTGCATAGTGGTATTTCATTGCGATTTTAATTTACATTTTTCTAATGACAAATGATGCTGAGCATTTTTTCATGTGCTTATTTACCTTTGGTATTAATTCTTTGATGAACTATTGATTCAAATCTTAGCCTTTTTTAAAAATTGGGTGCTTTTCTTTTACTATTAAGTTTTAAGGATTTTATATATTCTGGGTGCAAGTCCTTTATTGGCTTTGTGTTTTACAAATATTTTCTCCCTGTCTGTGGCTTGTCTTTTCATGACTTACCAGCATTTCTCAAAGCACAAAAGTTTGCAGCCATAGGCCGAGTGTGGTGGTTCACACCTGTAATCCCAACAGTTTGGGAGGCTGAGGCAGGCAGGTCGTTTGAGCTCAGGAGTTTGAGACCAGCATGGGCAACATGGCGAGACCCCATCTCTACAAAAAAAAAAAAAAAATAGCTGGGCATGGTGGTGCACACCTGTAGTCCCAGCTACTTGCGGGGCTGGCGGAGGAGGATCACTTGAGCCTAGGAGGTCAAGGCTGCAGTGAGCCATGTTTGCGCCACTGTACTAGAGCCTGGGCACCCTATTGAGACCCTATCTCAAAAACAAAAACAAAAACAAAAAAACACTACTAAAAGTTTGCATCCATGAAAAAGAATAAAATCATGTCCTTTGCAGCAGTATGCAGCTGGAGACTGTTATCCTAAGCAAATCAACACAGGAAGAGAAAACCACATACCACATGTTTCTGCTTTTAAGTGGGAGCTAAACATTGGGTACTCATGGACATAATGCTGGGAACAATAGGCGCTGGGGACTAATGGAGGGGATTGAGGGAGGGGAGCAAGGATTGAAAAGCTATTGGGTACTATGCTCACTACCTGGGTGACAAGATCAGTTGTACCCCAAACCTCATCATCATATAATAGTCCCGTATAATAAACCTGCACATGTACCCCCTGAATCTAAAATGAAAGTTAAGAGGAAAATATTTTAATAATGACAAAGTAAAATCACAGTGGCAACTGTGATTAAGGAACTGAATTTTTAACTTTATTTCATTTTAATTAACTTAAATTTAAATAGCCACATGTAGCTAGTGGTTATTGTATTGGACAGCACAGATTATTAATACTGAATTGCACTTTCAGTGAAAAATGTGCACAGTTTTTTGTTTGTTTGTTTGTGACAGAGTCTCACTCTGTCGCCCAGGCTGGAATGCAGTGGCGCAATCTCAGCTCACTGCAACCTCTGCCTCCCAGGTTCAAGCGATTCTTCTGCCTCAGCCCCCTGAGTAGCTGGGATTACAGGCGTGCTCCACCAAGCTTGGCTAATATTTGTATTTTTAGTAGAGACAGGGTTTCACCATGTTAGTCAGGCTGTTCTCGAACTCCTGACCTCATGATCTGCCTGCCTTGGCCTCTCAAAGTGCTGGGATTACAGGCATGAGCCACCACACCTGGCCCCACAGTTTTTATAATTCTTTGTGTACCATGTTTGTTCTGATTTACTTTTCTTTTCTTTTCTTTTCTTTTCTTTTCTTTTCTGACAGAATTTTACTCTATCACCCAGGCTGGAGTGCAGTGGCGTGATCATGGCTCACTCCAGCCTCAACTTCCCAAGTTCAAGCAATCTTCACACCTCAACTTCCCCAGTAGCAGGGACTACAGGCACATGCCACCATGCCCAGCTGATTTTTAAATTTTATTTTGTAGAGACAAGGTATCACCATGTTGCCCAGGCTGGTCTCAAACTCCTGGGTTCAAGCAGTCCTCCTGCCTTGGCCTCCCAAAGTGCTCAGATTACAGGCATGAGCCACTGTGTCTGGCCCTAATTTTCTTTATATATTTTAGAAACATGATCTCATTCTGTTGCTCAGGCTGAAGTGCAGTGGCGCAGTCATAGATCACGGCAGCCTTGAACTCCTGGGCTCAAGTGATCCTGGGCCCAGCCTCCCAAAATGCTGGGATTACAGGTGCAAGCTGTCATGCCCAGCCCGATTATATTTATCGACAAGTAATATTATGCCTGTTGAATCTAATAATAAAAATTAGGACTTGTATTCTGTAACTCCTACTTTTATGTTTCTATTATTAATTTTTATCATATTTTCAGAATGCATGATGAATGATGGTTTGGAAATTCAAAAACCAGATTTTTCACTACAGGCTAGCCTCAGAAGCATTGGGCTAGACAGTTGTCACAGTATGGGCAAAAGCCCTGTTTTCCTAACAGGGCTATTTCTCATTGTAAATTCACAAAACAGCATTCTGGAAAAGAAAGTGACTGGTGGGACATGAAAGTGGAGGACTATTTTGGATAATGTGGTCAGGGAGAGCTCAGTGTTGGCACTGAGCAGGGGAAACAGCATTCCAAGGAGAGACAGAATAGCAGTCTTTAGGGCATGGAAAAGGGAACAACAGTGTGTTTAAGGACAGACAGTGTGGCTGGATGTTGGGAAGGGAGGGAGAGTGGTGAGGAAAGAACTGGAAAGGAAGGAAAGAGTCAGATTTTGCATGACCACAGACCTTGCCTTCTCCTCCTCTCCTGCATTGTAGATCAAAAAAGTTAATGCACCACAGGCACCGGATAGGCATGAATAAGTGCTCTAATCAAAATGAATGTGAAGGCTCCATGTGGTGGCTCATGCCTGTAATCCTAGCACGTTAGGGGGCCAAGGTGGGTGGCTCACTTGAGCTCAGTAGTTCAAGACTAGCCTGGGTAACAAGATGAAACCCCGTCTCTACAAAAAATACAAAAATTAGCCCAGTGTGGCACGTGCCTGCAGTCCCAGCTACCCGGGAGGCTGAGGTGGGAAGATTGCTTGAAGCTGGGAAGAGGAGTTTGCAGTGAGCCGAGATCACACCACTACACTCCAGCATGGGTTCCTGTCTCAAAAAAAAAAAAAAAAAAAGAGCACTTGAAGAAACAACCATATCTTATTGTACACTGGCCTTGGTTGTATAGAAAGAACTATCTTGGCCAGGCACAGTGGCTCACACCTATAATCCCAGCACTTTGGGAGGCCAAGGCGGGCGGATCACCTGAGGTCGGGAGTTTGAGACCAGCCTAACCAACATGGAGAAACCCCGTCTCTACTAAAAATACAAAAAAAATTAGCCAGGCGTGGTGGCACATGCCTGTAATCCCAGCTACTCGGGAGGTGGAGGGAGGAGAATCGCTTGAACCCGGGAGGCGGAGGTTGAGGTGAGCTGAGATCGCGCCATTGCACTCCAGCCTGGGTGACAAGAGCGAAACTCTGTCTCAAAAAAAAAAAAAGAAAGAAAGAAAGAACTCTTCCTTATGTTTGCAGCCCAGGAAGCCGACTGAATAATAATAGTCAACTCTCACAAGAAGTTAGAGAGTGGGATTCCCATGCCACAGGTTAAGACACTGAGGCTCAAAAATTATATTACTGTGAGGTAGATCAGCAGGACTTGTTTTCCAAGCACTGGTCAAGACCCCTGGTTGCAACCCTACTGCTCAGATCAGGATCTGGTTGAAACAGGGTGCAGTGAAGAAGCCAGCCAAAACCAGAAGATGGTAATGAGAGCAACCTCCAGTTGTTCTCACTGCTTAGTAGCATAAGGACACTCCCACCAACACCATGACAGTTTACAAATGCTATAGTAAGAGCCCAGAACTTACCTTACCTGGTTCCAGAAACTCCCTGTTCCTTTTTCAGAAAGTTCTGAGTAGCCCACCTCTTAATTAGCACGTAATTAAAATCGGTCTAAATATAGCTGCCACCATCCCATACACTGCTCCTCCGGGCACAGCGCCCATGGGGTAGCCCTGATCCACAGGAGCAGTACCTCTGCTGCTGCTGCTTCAGTAAAAGTAACTGTCTCCACCACGGGCTCACCTTTGAATTCTTTCCTGGGCAAAGCCAACAACCCTTCAGGCTAACTCCCAATTTCGGGGCTCACCTGCACTGCATCAGCTTGTCCTAATCACACACCTAACAAGAGACAAACCCAAGTTCATGCCCTTTCCATTCTCTTTGACTGCCCTTTTTCAAAATGAGCCCAAAGCAACCCTTTTCAAAACATGAAAATGTCTGTATATTTTAATTTGGTTTTGTAATCATTTTAGAGACTTTGCATTTATTTTGAGAGTTCCTCTTTTGTATTAGTTTCCTGAAGCCATTGTAACAAATTACCACAAGTTTGGTGGCTCAAAACAACAGATATTTATTCTCTCACAGCTCTGGGGACTAGAATTTTGAACTCAAGGTGTCAACAGGGCCTCCTCCCTCTGAAGGCTCTAAGGGACAGCCTGTTCCATACCTCTTCCAGCTTCTGGTGGCTGCAAGTGTTCCTTAGCTTGTTGCTGCATCATTCCCCTCTCTGCCCCTGTGCCCACGTGGCCTCCTCCTCTTCTCTCTGCGTGTCTCTTATAAGGGCATTTGTGGCTGGACACAGGGCCCACCAGTATAATGCAGGATGATTTCAACTTGAGACCCTTAATTTAATTACATCTGCAAAGACTCCTTTTCCAAATAAGGTCATATTCACAGGTTCTGAGGACTAGAATGAGGACATTCCTTTCTGTGGGCCCTTCCACAAACCATTCAGCCCTCTATCCCCTCCATGTGCTGCAGCCTGGACACTCTCCCCAGATAGCAAGCTGGGGACTCACACTGACCTCATTTGTTTATCTTCTCTCAAAGATCCCTGTCCTGTGCTTCCTGCTGTCCGAAAACTGTTCTACTTATTTTGCCCAATTTTCCAGTTGTTTAAGGAAGGAGAGTGAATCCAGTCCCTATTACTCCAGCATGGCCAGGAGCAGAAGTTGCGCCCATGAGTGTAAGCTCATTGAGTGTGGGAACATTTCCTGTCTTGCCTCTCTAGTGCCTGTAGAAATGATTGGAGCACAGTACTCCTTCCTTAACAGTTGATGAATTAATGAACAAATGAATGAAAGGGAAGTTCATCTAAACCCTTTGTTTTTCTCTTGTTTGGGACTGAATGGCAAAAAACCCTTTTACCTCCGTCAGCCAGATGAGCTTGAGCCATCTCTCCTTAGCTGAGAATCTGCTGGTGTAATTCTCAGTTTCCTCCTCAATCCACTCGCAGCCCCTAAATCTGGCTCTCATGGTTAATGCAAGAAACTGGTGTTGGGAAATGTAAGAGATTTACCTAAGGAGCACATTTTGGGTAATGATTTGTAAGACATATGTTCTGCCTGTGTTTTTAAATAAAAAGAACACAAGGGCATGTTGAGGGGAGGGGCTAATGTGGGAAAGGAGCGTGAATAGTATTTTTGAGTGAGTAGCGGTATTGTCACAAAGAAGAGAGGCCCCCCAATTTGTTGATGGAAAATTAATGATAGGCATTGAGAAAATATGAGGCAGGAGAAAAGCAAGGAGCCTGCCCATCAATGAACACAAATTATACACTAGATCAGTCCATATCAAAACAGAGGTGGCCATATACGGAGAAAAATGGTTTCTGCTTTTATTTCCACAATCACACACTAATTAAGTTAAAAAGAAAACAGTTATTACCACTATCAATAGCATTTATGAAAGCATCTACTATATGGCTGTTTGACTTATCCAAAAATCTGGTTGTGCCTAGAATATAGAACTTTGTTTGAATGTAGTATATCATATTTTTATTACAAATATAAGATAATAGATACCGGTTATTAACAAGCCAAAAATACAGAGATTGATACAGAACAAGTTAGAAATCTCCTACTCTAATCACAGTGGCCTGAGGGAGCCAATATTAGCAGTTTAGTACGTGTCTTTCTACATCTTTTTCAGTGTTCGTCTGAATATATAAAAATAATGTATACAGTGAGTGGTTTCTGGTTTTATTAAAACATGAACAAATGAAATATATAACTTGTTTATTTCATTTAACAATAGATTAGTGACATGTCACCAGATAAATACACAGATTTATTTATGTCAGATTTTTAAATCTAGAGTACGAATTTACTACCATTTACTTAGCTGCTCCCTGAATGAGGTACATTCCGGTGATTTTTCAGGTTTTACTACATGTATTGCTACAATAAACACCCTTGTGACGGCAGACTGTTTTAATTTTATCACCACAGACACTCGAGCCTTGAAATGTCACCTTTCAAATGACGCCTTTCCCCATCCTCCCTGTCAATTGGAGAACGGAGCTGAAAGGGGAGTGAAGAAGACTGCCAACATGGATAATTACTCCACACAGCACATGGCCAGCAGCCTCCTGCTACAATATTTACATCCCATTCCATTGAGATGGCACTCTCTGCTCACATGACCCAAATGCAGTTCTCACTCCGCCAAGAGCACAGCCGAATGGGAACTGCATTGGCAGCTTTGCACATGCTCTGTCTGGCCCTGTGAATCCTCACTCACCCATTCAGATTTCTGTTGGTGTAAAGCGACATTCCAGCTGCTGAAGCTCCGTGATCTGCTGTGTTTTCCCAGCCCAGATCCAAGGCAGGTGGCCCATACAATTTTACTATATTTTTGGAGTTTGAATAATTGTGTTTATTGATTTGGGGGTGGAGGGTGTATTATGCCCATGTACAGCTGATGAATGAGGCCATAGAGTAACTCTTTTCCTAGCAGGTATTTACAGGAATAGCATTTACCTATTTTCATCACCTTGCCTTGACAACAACCTGCAGCTCTGATGCACATTTAATCCTGAAACAGAGGTCTTGGCAAACGATGCTGCCTCTGACTGTCGTGTTGACAGTAAGGTTTGAGATGGTGTTTTCTCCTCTCTAGAGACCTGGATGCTTTTTGCCATTCTGATGGTCAATGATGAGACAGGCTACCATGGATTTCAGCACCCCTTCTGTGTTTGATCAGCAAAGAGGTAAAATGCTGCTTTAACACATTCTTTGGTTGTTAGCATCCTTAGTCTCATGGTATGGATTTACAGTTGTAAGGAGAGAAAGAGAAGTGTGTGTGTGTGCGCGTGCGTGCGTGGGTGTGCATGAGTATTTGCTATGTAGGATGTGGAAAGAGGATTTCACCTAGAAAACAAACCTGTTCAAAATGTTCACTTCTAGTTTGATAAGCATCTGAAACAGAAAAATAAGCTTATGATTTGTTGTATAAGCTTATGATCTTGTTGAAGTATTCCTACCTTCAAATTTTAAAAACTGGATTTCAAGCACACCATTTCAGATAATGTCATCTTTATTCTGTTTTTTCCAAATCTTTTTTAAAAATTAGAGTAAGCAATGTAAGAACACATCACATGTATTTTTATCATTCTATTAGCCCAGTATCTCATTGCTGTATCTTCATAAGCATTTTTTTATTCCTTTCAGGAATAGATGTTGCCTGTATTTATGTCGGGTTGATATGTTATCTCATCCAAGGTTGTGTAATGACATATCCCTATGCTATTATTTGCAATGCCAGGGTATATCTTCCTTACTTATAATTTCTGGAGTGGAGGTAATTTTCCACATCAAAATGTTGCTGTGAGATCAACTTATCCTTATAATATCACGTATTTGGCCATGTGGTCTATGTGTATACATTTTGCATATGCAATGTGTTTATATACATCTTCGTGTAATACTTATGTGTAATAGTAAATCTTTTTTTAGTATAAACATGAAATTTCCATTTTATAAACAAAATAAATATTTTTTAGAATCTTTTCTTAAATATCTATTATTTAAACCACTTTCTACAGTCTCTGAATATTCTTCAAGATCCTAAGTTCCTTTGGTGATTTTATCTGTTTTGGCTACAACATGAAATGGTGGTTTGAAAAAGCCTCATTAAGAAAATGTACTGCTTCATTCTTTTTTCCCTTTTCCTGCTCTAGGCCATAGCATGTTTATTACCCCTCAAGCTACATCTGGCTTCGTGGGTGAATTATTTTAGCCCAGTGGGTTTCTCCAAAAATAAATTTATATTTAGATTCCTGAGTTAGCTAATGTATATATGTATATAGTGTGTTCTCCAGGTCTTAGCTCATTTGGAATAGTGTTTGTGTGTGTGTGTGTGTGTGTGTGCCTTCAGAATGTCCGGCTCATACCGTGTTTGGATCTGAACAGCATAGAGAAAGGGGTTGTCACAGCTGTGCCCACCACCATCCTCTCCTCCTGGTACATTTTATATCACTGATGGCAGTCAGTAAAAGTGAAAATCTGCTAAGAACCAAAGAGCTCACACTGGCTAAAAAATGACGTTGCTGAGCCACAAAACATACAATGGGTTTATTTTTGAAGACTAATTGGAGGGAGCTGGGACTGACTGAAGAAGAACTAGCTCTTCATAATGAATTTACATGTTCCAGTGCTGTACCTTCTAACAGGATTGAGCCCCAAACATAGTTAAGATACAGAATTACAAGACTGATTTTCTTTTAACACCTTTCATGTGAGCAATTCACAGCAATTCCTCCACCTGGGCCGGATTCTCTCCCATGGAAGTTAACCCTCTCCCTGCCATCTTTATCTCTATTTCTCAATCCTTTCTCTCTTTCTAGAGGTTTTATCATATGATGGAAAGAGCATGGGATTTTAAATCTTATAGATGTAGATCAGAATGGCAGATCATCTACTTCTTAGCTGTGTGACCTTGGCAAGTTACCTAACCTCTCTGGGCCTTAGTTTCCCCAGGAATACAATGAAGGAAATGGTGCTTACCTAGCAGAGTTGTTGTGAGGATCTAAAATAACATATAAAAAGCACCTGTTAGCAATGCCTGATATTCAATAAGTATTTTCCCATTTTGGCTGCAGCTGTTATTATTATTGCTGTTGTTATTATCACCTTGGACTGGGAGTTTCTGAAGTGCAAAAGACTACTCATCTCTCTACCTTCAGCCTGAATGTAGTAGTCCTCAGATCAAATGAGGGCTTAGTGCTGGATGACTAAATTACATTAATTATTTTTTTCAGAACCCTAGGATACCATTTATAGCAAGACCTAGAATAATAATTAACTAAGCCATTCCTGAATAGTTTTATTACCCCATTAATCCTTCCTCTTTCTTAAAAGCATGAAAGACCATAAGGGTTGAGACTATTATACAGATTTTAAATATTATATTGTTGGACAAACCAAAGGGAGGTGACTTTCTCGGGAAAAGTTGAGCATGGGGCTTTAGTTGAGGGTTTTTCATGAATCGTTACTGTCTGGATAAGTGAACCCTAGCAGTACTGTCTTTACATGCAGATGGGGACAGAAGACATTGCAGCTGGAAGAACCTTAGCAATCAAGTAACCTGTTGGTTCTCACATTGGCTGTACTTAAGAATCATCTGGGCCGGGCGCAAGGCTCACGCCTGTAATCCCAGCGCTTTGGGAGGCTGAGGTGGGCAGATCACAAGGTCAAGAGATCGAGACCATCCTGGCCAACAGGGTGAAACCCCGTCTCTACTGAAAATACAAAAATTAGCTGGGCACGGTGACACACGCCTGTAGTCCCAGCTACTCGGGAGGCTGAGGCAGGAAATCGCTTGAACCTGGGAGGTGGAGGTTGCAGTGAGCTGAGATCAGGCCACTGCACTCCAGCCTGGTGACAGAGCAAGACTCTGTCTCAAAAAAAAGAAAAAAGAATCATCTGAAGAAATTCTGAAAATGCTGATGCTTGCATCCCACCCAGGGAGATTCCAGTTTAACTGCAGTGGTTGGCCCAACCAACACTCCTTAGGAAGTTCTCATGGACAGCAAAGATGCAGAACCAGTCATCCAACCTACCCCTCTTCCACATTTCAGATGCGGGAACTAAAGCACAGAGAGGTTCAAAGTTGGGTCCTTCCTAATAATAATAACAACACCCCACTAAATAGCAACAGAGGGGACTGAGGCCCAGGTGTTCTCCATCCATACAACAGGGCAATAGGAAGCTTCCTGCACATGGCCAATCCCTGGCCTAGCACTGACTCTGGCTCATGGTTGCCCAGAGAATGGTGGAAGAATATGATGCAGAAGGACCTTCAGGGCTCCAACGAGGTGGGTTTGGTAAGCCTGAATCCCTCCACATGCATTTTCCTATATTTCTCTTTAGCTAGAGGCAACGAGGCATGCCAGGGTCTTGGTGACAGATGGTCATTTGCTCAAGTCCTGTCTCTGCCCTCTTCCTAGTTACATGAACTTGCACAAACTAGTTGATCTCCACTGGCTTCTGTCTCCTTGACTGTAAATGTGGATAATACTATATTACATATTCACAGCGCTGCTGGAAGGCCTAACGATCATATCATTTGACTGGCCAGGGGCATGGTCTCTGGCTGGCTTTGCAAAACTGTGAGGGAGGAAGCCTGGGTCTTTAGAACTCTCGACTCTCTTTTGTGCTTTCAGATTTCACCATAGCAACATCTCTTCTGGTCCCACGTGTTCTTTCCGGCTGTGTTCCCTCTCAAAGCCCACACACGCAGGAAGCGACCTGTAGTAAAGCCATTTACTACAGAACACAGAGGTTCCTGCTAAAGTCTACATATTATGTAACTGAAGATACTTGCATTGTAAGCTTTGTCACGACTTGTGGAAAGAAAAGTTTTGCTGTGCCTGAAAGAATCCCAAACCTGAAAGAGAAAACAGGAAAAAAAAAAAAACAGGCGAGGGGTCGGCGGGAGGTGGGGGGACGGGTAGCCTCAGGGCCTCACCCACTCCTCTGTGTTGTTGGGGGTGAGGAGGGCCTGGCCGTGCCAGGGTCTCTGAGGAAATATGCCTGACAAGGCTGAGCGGTGTGTTTGCACGCACCTGTGTGGGCTGTGGTCCACCCTCTTGCACAGGTCGTTTCTCTTGTCGAGTTGCTGGAAAAAGAGAGGAAGGGCTTTGTCTTCTAGCCCAGATTAATACAGTGTGTGATTGTCTCTGTGCTGCTGTAACCAATTATCACAAGCTGGGTAGCTTAAAACAACAGAAATTTATCCTCTCACAGTTCTGGTGCCCAAAAGTCTGAAATCAAGATGTCAGCAGCAGGCCGGGCGCAGTGGCTCATGCCTGAAATCCCAGCAGTTTGGGAAGCCAAGGCGGGCAGATCACCTAGGATCAAGAGTTTGAGACCAGCCTGGCCAACATGGTGAAACCCTGTCTCTAGTAAAAATAAAAAATTAGCTGGATGTGGTGTCATGCGCCTGTAATCCCAGCTACTTGGTAGGCTGAGGCACAAGAATTGCTTGAACTCAGGAGGCGGAGGTTGCAGTGAGCCAAGATCACACCACTGCACTCCAGCCTGGGTGACAGATTAAGACTCCACCTCAAAAAAAAAAAAAAAAGTCAGCTGGGGGCCTTCTCCTAGAACCTTTAGGAAAGAATCTTCCCTGGTCCTTCCAGCCTTGGCTGCTGTGGCCTCATCACTCTGGTCTCTGCCACCATCTTCACTTGGCCTCATCTGTGTGCATTGCTCCTCTGTGTACCTGTCTCAAAGTTCCTCTGCCTCTCCTTTAAGGATGCATGTGATTGCATTTAGGGACCACCCAGATAATCCAGGATAAACTCCTCCTCTCAAAGTCCTTGGCTTAGTCACATCCTTTCATATATAAGGTCATAGTCACTCTCTTGCCATGTAAGGGAATAGCCACAGGTTCCAGGATTAGAGGTTAGAACATATCTTTAGGGCCACCATTCAACCCATTGCAGGGAGTGAGAAGAGGTCAGATCCCAGAAAGCACGCAACACTGTGACTCGGTTTTTGGTAAAATCCATTCTCATTTAAGCTAGAAGAAAAATTGGCAAGTAAGAGGTGGGGGAAGTGGGGGAGCATCTGTTTGGTGCAGACTCTGTGCAGGGCTTTACATGGATACATATTGACAAGAGGGAATGTTTATGGAGCATTTAGCAGAGCCAGGCTCTGTCCTAAGGACTGCACACAGACTAGCTCATATAATCCTCATATCAGCTTCAGATATGACCCCCTTTTATCGATGAGGAAATTCAAAAAGGTTATGACCTACCCAATGTTATCACAAAGTAAAACAGCAAAGCTAGGATTCCAAGCTAAATCTGCTTCACTTCAAAACTGGTGTTCTTTCTACCGCAGAATGTCTTTTCCTTGGCCAGCAATAAGGTTTAATAAAAAAAAAAAGACATCAATGAAAAATCAAATTAATGAAACATTTATTTTCACAATCAAGCTCTTATTCCATTGTGTTGTGGATTTTTAAGTTCCCACGCACAGATGTGCAGGGGTTTTTTTGTTTGTTTTTTGTTTTCTTTTATACTTTAATTCTAGGGTACATATGCACAGTGTGCAGGTTTGTTACATATGTATACATGTGCCATATTGGTATGCTGCACTCATTAACTCGTCATTTACATTAGGTATATCTCCTAATGCTATCCCTCCCCCCTCCCCCCACCCCACAACAGGCCTCGGTGTGTGGTGTTCCCCACCCTGTGTCCAAGTGTTCTCATTGTTCAATTCCCACCTATGAGTGAGAACATGCGGTGTTTGGTTTTCTGTCCTTGCGATAGTTTGCTCAGAATGATGCCTTCCAGCTTCATCCATGTCCTTACAAAGGACATGAACTCATCCTTTTTTATGGCTGCATAGTATTCCATGGTGTATATGTGCCACCTTTTCTTAATCCAGTCTATCATTGATGGACATTTGGGTTGGTTCCAAGTCTTTGCTATTGTGAATAGTGCTGCAATAAACATACATGTGCATGTGTCTTTATAGCAGCATGATTTATAATCCCTTGGGTATATACCCAGTAATGGGATGGCTAGGTCAAATGGTATTTCTAGTTCTAGATCCTTGACAAATCACCACACTGTCTTCCACAATGGTTGAACTAGTTTACAGTCCCACCAACAGTGTAAAAGTGTTCCTATTTCTCCACATCCTCTCCAGCACCTGTTGTTTCCTGACTTTTTAATGGTTGCCATTCTAACTGGTGTGAGATGGTATCTCATTGTGGTTTTGATTTGCATTTCTCTGATGGCCAGTGATGATGAGCATTTTTCATGTGTCTGTTGGCTGCATAAATGTCTTCTTTTGAGAAGTGTCTGTTCACACCCTTCACCCACTTTTTGATGGGGTTGTTTGATTTTTTATTGTAAATTTGTTTAAGTTCTTTGTAGATTATGGATATTAGCCCTCCGTCAGATGAGTAGATTGCAAAAATTTTCTCCCATTCTGCAGGTTGCCTGTTCACTCTGATGGTAGTTTTTTTTGCTGTGCAGAAGAAGCTCTTTAGTTTAATTAGATCCCATTTGTCAATTTTGGCTTTTGTTGCCATTGCTTTTGGTGTTTTAGACATGAAGTCCTTGCCCATGCCTATGTCCTGAATGGTATTGCCTAGGTTTTCTTCTAGGGTTTTTATGGTTTTAGATCTGACATTTAAGTCTTTAATCCATCTTGAATTAATTTTTGTATAAGGTGTAAGGAAGGGATCCAGTTTCAGCTTTCTGAATGGCTAGCCAGTTTTCCCAACACCATTTAATAAATAGGGAATCCATTCCTCATTTCTTGTTTTTGTCAGGTTTGTCAAAGATCAGATGGTTGTAGATGTGTGGTATTATTTCTGAGGGCTCTGTTCAGTTCTATTGGTCTATATCTCTGTTTTGGTACCAGTACCATGCTGTTTTGGTTACCGTAGCCTTGTAGTATAGATTGAAGTCAGGTAGCGTGATGCCTCTAGCTTTGTTCCTTTTGCTTAGGATTGTCTTGGCAATGTGGGCTCTTTTTTGGTTTCATATGAACTTTAAAGTAGTTTTTCCAGTTCTGTGAAGAAAGTCATTGGTAGCTTGATGGGGATGGCATTGAATCTATAAATTACCTTGGGCAGTATGGCCATTTTCATATTTATTCTTCCTATTCATGAGCATGGAATGTTCTTCCATTTGTTTGTGTCCTCTTTTATTTCATTGAGCAGTGGTTTGTAATTCTCCTTGAAGAGGTCCTTCACATCCCTTGTAAGTTGGTTTCCTAGGTATTTTATTCTCTTTGAAGCAATTGTGAATGGGAGTTCACTCATGATTTGGCTCTCTGTTTGTCTGTTGTTGGTGTATAAGAATGCTTGTGATTTTTGCACATTGATTTTGTATCCTGAGACTTTGCTGAAGTTGCTTATCAGCTTAAGGAGATTTGGGGCTGAGATGATGGGGTTTTCTAAATATACAATCATGTCATCTGCAAACAGAGACAATTTGACTTCCTGTTTTCCTAATTGAATACTCTTTATTTATTTCTCCTGCCTGATTGCCCTGGCCGGAACTTCCAACACTATGTTGAATAGGAGTGGTAAGAGAGGGCATCCCTGTCTTGTAACAGTTTTCAAAGGGAATGCTTCCAGTTTTTGTCCATTCAGTATGATATTGGCTGTGGGTTTATCATAAATAGCTCTTATTTTTTTGAGATACGTCCCATCAATACCTAATTTATTGAGAGTTTTTAGCATGAAGGGCTGTTGAATTTTGTCGAAAGCCTTTTCTGCATCTATTGAGATAATCATGTGGTTTTTGTCTTTGGTTCTGTTTATATGATGGATTATGTTTATTGATTTGCGTATGTTGAAGCAGCCTTGCATCCCAGGGATGAAGCCAACTTGATCATGGTGGATAAGCTTTTTGATGTGCTGCTGGGTTCGGTTTGCCAGTATTTTATTGAGGATTTTTGCATCAATATTCATCAAGGATATTGGTCTAAAATTTTCTTTTTTTGTTGTGTCTCTGCCAGGCTTTGGTATCAGGTTGATGCTGGCCTCATAAAATGAGTTAGGGAGGATTTCCTCTTTTTCTATTGATTGAAATGGTTTCAGAAGGAATGGTACCAGCTCCTTTTTGTACCTCTGGTAGAATTCGGCTGTGAATCTGTCTGGTCCCGGACTTTTTTTGGTTGGTAGGCTGTTAATTATTGCCTCAATTTCAGAGCCTGTTATTGGTCTATTCAAGGATTCAACTTCTTCCTGGTTTAGTCTTGGGAGGGTGTATGTGTCCAGGAATTTATCCATTTCTTCTAGATTTTCTAGTTTATTTGCGTAGAGGTGTTTATTGTATTCTCTGATGGTAGTTTGTATCTCTGTGGGATCAGTGGTGATATCCCCTTTATCATTTTTATTGCATCTGTTTGATTCTTCTCTCTTTTATTCTTTATTAGTCTTGCTAGCGGTCTATCAATTTTGTTGATCTTTTCAAAAAAGCAGCTCCTGGATTCATTGATTTTTTGAAGGGTTTTTTGTGTCTCTATTCCCTTCAGTTCTGCTCTAATCTTAGGTATTTCTTGCCTTCTGCTAGCTTTTGAATGTGTTTGCTCTTGCTTCTCTGGTTCTTTTAGTTGTGACGTTAGGGTGTCAATTTTAGATCTTTCCTGCTTTCTGTTGTGGGCATTTAGTGCCATAAATTTCCCTCTACACACTGCCTTAAATGTGTCCCAGAGATTCTGGTATGTTGTGTCTTTGTTCTCATCAGTTTCAAAGAACATCTTTATTTCTGCCTTCATTTCATTATGTACCCAGTAGTCATTCAGGAGCAGGTTGTTCAGTTTCCATGTAGTTGAGCAGTTTTGAGTGAGTTTCTTAATCCTGAGTTCTAGTTTGATTGCACTGTGGTCTGAGAGACAATTTGTTATAATTTCTGTTCTTTTACATTTGTTGAGGAGTGCTTTACTTCCAACTATGTGGTCAATTTTGGAATAAGTGCGGTGTGGTGCTGAGAAGAATGTATATTCTGTTGATTTGGGGTGGAGAGTTCTATAGATGTCTATTAGGTCCACTTGGTGCACAGCTGAGTTCAATTCCTGGATATCCTTGTAAACTTTCTGTCTCATGGATCTGTCTAATGTTGACAGTGGGGTGTTAAAGTCTCCCATTATTATTGTGTGGGAGTCTAAGTCTCTTTGTAGTTCTCTAAGGACTTGCTTTAGGAATCTAGGCGCTCCTGTATTGGGTGCATATATATTTAGGATAGCTCTTCTTGTTGAATTGATCCCTTTATCATTATGTAATGGCCTTCTTTGTCTCTTCTGATCTTTGTTGGTTGAAAGTCTGTTTTATCAGAGACTAGGATTGCAACCTCTGCCTTTTTTTGTTTTCCATTTGCTTCGTAGATCTTCCTTTGAGCCTATGTGTGTCTCTGCATGTGAGATGGATCTCCTAAATACAGCACACTGATGGGTCTTGACTCTTTATCCAATTTGGCAGTCTATGTATTTTAATTGGAGCATTTGGCCCATTTACATTTAAGGTTAATATTGTTATGTGTGAATTTGATCCTGTCATTATGATGTTAGCTGGTTATTTTGCTTGTTAGTTGATGCAGTTTCTTCCTAGCATCAATGGTCTTTACAATTTGTCATGTTTTTGCAGTGGCTGATACCAGTTGTTCCTTTCCATGTTTAGTGCTTCCTTCAGGAGCTCTTTTAGGGCAGGCCTGGTGGTGACAAAATCTCTCAGCATTTGCTTGTCTGTAAAAGATTTTATTTCTCCTTCACTTATGAAGTTTGGTTTGGCTGGATATGAAATTCTGGGTTGAAAATTCTTTTCTTTAAGAATGTTGAATATTGGCCCTCACTCTCTTCTGGCTTGTAGAGTTTCTGCCAAGAGATCAGCTATTGGTCTGATGGGCTTCCCTTTGTGGGTAACCCAACCTTTCTCTCTGGCTGCCCTTAATATTTTTTCCTTCATTTCAACTTTGGTGAATCTGACAATTATGTGTCTTGGAGTTGGTCTTCTTGAGGAGTATCTTTGTGGCATTCTCTGTATTTCCTGAATTTGAATGTTGGCCTGCCTTCCTAGGTTGGGGACGTTCTCCTGGATAATATCCTGAAGAGTGTTTTCCAACTTGATTCCATTCTCCCCATCACTTTCAGGTATCCCAATCAGACGTAGATTTGGCCTTTTCACATAGTCCCATATTTCTTGGAGGCTTTGTTCATTTCTTTTTACTCTTTTTTCTCTAAACTTCTCTTCTGGCTTCATTTCATTCATTTGATCTTCAATCACTGATACCCTTTCTTCCAGTTGATCGAATCAGCTACTGAAACTTGTGCATATGTCACATAGTTCTCGTGCCTTGGTTTTCAGCTCCATCAAGTCATTTAAGGTCTTCTCTACGCTGTTTATTCTAGTTAGCCATTCTTCCAATCTTTTTTCAAGGTTTTTAGCTTCTTTGTGATGGGTTCGAACATCCTCCTTTAGCTCAGAGAAGTTTGTTATTACTGATCTTCTGAAGCCTTTTTCTCTCAACTCATCAAAGTCATTCTCCGTCCAGCTTTGTTCCATTGCTGGTGAGGAGCTGCATTCCTTTGGTGGAGAAGAGGCCCTCTGATTTTTAGAATTTTCAGCTTTTCTGCTCTGGTTTCTCCCAATCTTTGTGGTTTTATCTACCTTTGGTCTTTGATGATGGTGACATACAGATGGGGTTTTGGTGTGGATGTCCTTTCTGTTTCTTAGTTTTCCTTCTAACAGTCATGACCCTCAGCTGCAGGTCTGTTGGAGTTTGCTGGAGGTCCACTCCAGACCCTGTTTGCCTGGGTATCACCAGTGGAGGCTGCAGAACCGCAAATATTGCAGAATGGCGAATGTTGCTTCCTGATCCTTCCTCTGGAAGCTTAGTCTCAGAGAGGCACCTGGCTATATGAGGTGTCAGTCAGCCCCTACTGGGAGGTGCCTCCCAGTTAGGCTACTCGGGGGTCAGGGACCCACTTGAGGAGGCAGTCTATCTGTTCTCAGATCTCAAACTCCGTGCTGGGAGAACCACTACTCTCTTCAAAGTTGTCAGACAAGGACGTTTAAGTCTGCAGAAGTTTCTGCTGCCTTTTGTTCAGCTATGCCCTGCCCCCAGAGGTGGAGTCTACAGAGGCAGGCAGGCCTCCTTGAACTGCGGTGGGCTCCACCCAGTTCGAGCTTCCTGGCTGCTTTGTTTACCTACTCAAGCCTCAGCAATGGCACATGCCCTTCCCCCAGCCTCGCTGCTGCCTTGCAGTTTGATCTCAGACTGCTGTGCTAGCAGTGAGCAAGTCTCCATGGGCATGGGACCCTCCGAGCCATGCACGGGATATAATCTCCTGGTGTGCCATTTGCTAAGATGGTAGGAAAAGCACAGTATTAGGGTGGGAGTAACCCAATTTTCCAGGTGCCATCTGTCACTGCTTCCCTTGGCTAGGAAAGGGAATTCCCCCACCCCTTGCACTTCCCGCGTTAGGCGATGCCTCGCCCTGCTTCGGCTCATGCTCGGTGGGCTGCATCCACTGTCCTGCACCCACTGTCTGACAAGCCCCAGTGAGATGAACCTGGTACCTCAGTTAGAAATGCAGAAATCACCTGTCTTTTGCGTCACTCACGCTGGGAGCTGTAGACTGGAGCTGTTCCTATTTGGCCATCTTGGAACCTCCCTCAATGTGCAGGTTTTAAATCCAACTGCTCATCTAAAATGGGAATGCTAGACAAAAAGATCTGTGCTTTGCTGAAAAAGCAAAAGTTAAAAATCTGGCATGACAACCAGATGCCTACAAAGGAAGAATAAGCAAATTTTGAATGGTGTTTCGAACAAAGGAGTCCTCTGAAAGGAGTTTTGAAAGGCAAGCATAGGAGACAGGAAAGGAAAGGGAATGATTTGGGCTCAGTTGCTGAGTTCAGGCTCAGAGATCTTGAATGGGAGCCTGGAGTAAACCCAGGAACATTGAGGAGAATTCTGTGATTGATTTTCAGATTGAAGGTCCAGATAAATAAAGACAAGATGCAAACCAGCACTGGTTTAGAAGCAAATTATATGTTGCCTTTGAGAAAGTGCTTAGCCTTCTCCTTCTCTTGGTCAAGAAAAAGGAGAAGAGAGAAAGAGAGATGGGAGAAGAATCTTTTTTTCCTGTTCTTGACCACTCCTGAACAAGTCTAGGCAAGCATGTTTGTTTCAGTGTTTTTGTTTTGTTTTGTTTTGTTTTGTTTTTTGAGATGGAGTCTCACTTTGTCACCCAGGCTGGAGTGCAATGGCATGGTCTTGGCTCACTGCAACCTCCGCCTCCTGGGTTCAAGCAGTTCTCCTGCCTCAGCCTCCTAAGTAGCTGGGATTACAGACGCCCACCATCATGACCATCTAATTTTCGTATTTTTGTAGAGACAGGGTTTCACCTTTTGGCCGGGCTAGTCTTGAACTCCTGACCTCAGGTGATCTGCCTTCCTTGGCCTCCCAAAGTGCTGGGAGTACAGGCGTGAGCCACTGTGCCCCGCCTCTTTCAGTTTTCTTGATCACTCCTGAGTAAGTCTAAGTAAGTGTGTTTGACCCCCACCTTTCTCTGCCCCCTTCTTTGTGATGCTGCCTTCTTCCAACCAACCAACTCCTGAGAAAGTGTGTGACAGACCAATCCATTCTGGAGTGTGCTGTGGCCTCCATCTCTTACCCCCTAGGACAGGTTGTGCCCCCAATAACCTGAGCATCCCTTTCCTTCCACCCTTTATGGCTCCTCTTATGGACTCTACAGAAGGAAGCTCCTGGCTGAGCTTATCCAAATAATTACCCTTCACAGCCATCAGTATTCTTCACCACAGGACCACCCAACTGTCCTGGTGGAGGGGGCCTCTTGCCAGAGTATGCATCCCAAGAGGGAGGACCCTTGAGTGGTATCCGGAGAGAATAGAGACTCACTTGGGCAACCACATCTGAATCAACCCTGATGTTTCCCATAACTCATTGGATCAGCTTCAGGAGGGTCTCCCTCAGCTCAGCCTCTGGTGCAGCAGGCAGCTGGGCCACCACGCTGAGCTCTTCCTGTCATCTCTACTCACTAACCCCACAGTGCCAGAACTAAGTAACTGTGCTGGGTACCTGATATTCATGGATTTTCCCTTTGATACCACTATTTTGATACAAGGATATTTTAACCAAAATGGATATGGAATCTAAAAGAAAATACAATAAGCTTGTAGCTGTTTTTTATTACAAAACAAGCATGAGACAAACATCTCACTCATCACCAAATGTGGGACAAGGTGAGAAGGTGAGGGTATGGATGCACTGAGGTCAAAGGTTCGTGCAGAAGGTGGCATATGGGTGGGGCTAAGACCACTAACCGGGAGTCACATGATTAATGCACTTGTAAATCTCTGTTGGTCATTTAATGCAGGGTCTGCTGAATTGTGTTTGAGAATTCCCTTATATCACGAATGATCTACACGTCAGATTTTCTGATTTATCTTTTAAAGTCATGATGGTTTTACCCTAATATTTACCTTCAATCAGTATGTAGGTTTGTGTGCTTAATAAGGGCTCTTTGTTTTCTCTTTGTGAAACCTAAGAATGGCACTTGCTCATTAATGAGCCTATTCTTATTTTATCAGGTATATTGAGGGAGGAAGAGAAGGGAAGTCATTCCAGTGTACATGGAAAGTACTTCCATTTCTAAGTGTGCTCTCAGAACTTAAGATACATGCATATAATATTCAATAGTATTCAAATTATTTTAAATTTTTCTTTTTTTTTTTTTTTTTTTTTTTTGGAGGCAGAGTCTTGCTCTATCCCCTGTCTTTTTTTTGGAGGCAGAGTCTTGCTCTATCCCCCAGGCTGGAGTGCAATGGCACGATCTCTGCTCACTGCAACCTCCACCTCCGTGGTTTAAGTGATTCTCCTGCCCCAGCCTCCCACATAGCTGGGATTACAGGTGCCTGCCACCATGCCTGGCTAATTTTTGTATTTTTAGTAGAGACGGGTTTTTGCCATGTTGGCCAGGCTGGTCTCGAACTCCTGACCTCAGGTGATCCGCCTGCCTCGGCCTCCCAAAGTGCTGGGATTACAGGTGTGAGTCACTGTGCCTGGCCTAAATTTTTCAAAAATAATTTCAAACTTACAGATATGTTGTAAAAATAAGAATCATATAAAAAAAACTTGTATGCCTTTTACTCAGATTCATCTAACATTAACATTTTGCCCCGTTTGCTTTATCATTTGCTCTTTCTGTCTCTGTCTCCCTCACTCCTTCCCTCCCTCTCTCTCTCTCTCTGTGTCTCTCTCCCTCAACGTGTGTGTGCTTTTTGTTAATCTAGCATCTGCATTCTAATTTTGTCTATTGACCTAATACAGGTATACCTTGGGGATAGAGTGGGTTTGTCTCCAGACCACTGCAACAAAGTGAATATTGCAAAAAGTGAGTTACACAAACTTTTGGTTTCCCAATGCATGTAAAAGTTAGGTTTATGCTGTACTGTAATCTATTAAGTATGCAATAGCATTTTGTCTAAAAATGTGCATACCTTATTTTAAAAATACTTTATTGCTAAAGAAAAGCTAACGATCATCTGAGCCTTCAGCCATCTTTTTGCTGGTAGAGGGTCTTGCCTCAATGTTGATGGCTGCCGACTGATCTGGGTGGTGGCCGCTGAAGGTTGGGGTAGCTATGGCAAGTTCTTAAAATAAGACAAAAATAAAGTTTGCTGCATCAATTGACTCCTTCTTTCATAAAAGATGTATCTGTATGTAACATGTGATATGGTTTGATAGCATTTTACCCACCGTAGAAATTCTTTCAAAACTGGAGTCAATTCTCTCCAACCCTACCACTACTTTATCAACTAAATTTATGTAATATTCTAAATCCTTTGTTGTCATTTCAACAATATTCACAGCATCTTCACCAGGAGTAGATATGATCTCAAGAAATCACTTCCTTTACTCATCCATAAGAAGCAACTCTTCATCCATTCAAGGTTTATCATGAGATTGCAGCAATTTAATCATATCTTCAGGCTTCACTTCTAACTCTAGTTCTCTTGCTATTTCCACTACATCTGCAGTTACTTCCTCTACTGAAGTTCTGAACTCCTCTAAGACTTCTTCAAAACTCCTGTTTGGAGAGTTGAAATTAACTTCTTCCAAACCTGAATCATGAATTTTTTTTTTTTTTTTTTGAGACGGAGTCTCGCTCTGTCACCCAGGCTGGAGTGCAGTGGCACAATCTCGGCTCACTGCAAGCTCTGCCGCCTGGGTTCATGCCATTCTCCTGCCTCAGCCTCCCAAGTAGCTGGGACTACAGGTGCCCCCCACCACGCCCGGCTAATTTTTTTTGTATTTTTAGTAGAGATGGGGTTTCACCATGTTAGCCAGGACGGTCTCAATCTCCTGACTTCATGATCCACCCGCCTCGGCCTCCCAAAGTGCTGGGATTACACGCGTAAGCCATGAATCATGAATGTTTTTAAGGGTATCTTGAATAGTTAATTCTTTCCAGAGTTTTTCTTATTTTTTTTGTTTTCCCTGGCAGAAACTAATAGAGCAAAGGTTTTCAATTTACTTTGCCCAGATCCATCAGAGGAATCACTATCTATGGAGCCTTGCAAAATGTATATCATAAATAACAAAGTTTGAAAGTCAAAATTACTCCTTGATCCATGGGCTGCAGAATGGATCCTGTGTTACAGGCATGAAAACAACATTAATCTCCTTGTACATCTCTATCAGAGCGCTTGATTAGAAAAAATGATTCATTTCAAAATATTACTGCTCATTGACAATGTATTGTCAGTATTGTTTTGAAAGGAACTTTTCTTTCTGACCAGTAGGTCTCAATAGTAGGCTTAAAATATTCAGTAAACCATGTTGTAAATAGATTTGCTATCATCCAGGCTTTGTTATTCCATTCACAGAGCAGAGGCAGAGTAGATTTAACATAATTGTTAAGAGACTTCAGGTTTTGGAATGGTAAATGAGCACTGGCTTCAACTCCAAGTCATCAGCTGCATTAGCCCCTAACAAGAGTCCTTTGAAGCATTGAAGCTGGGTAGTGACATCCCTTCTCCAGCTATGAAAGTCCTAGGTGGCATCTTCTCCCAATAGAAGGCTGTTTTATCTACATTGAAAATCTGTTGTTTACTATAGCCACGTTCATCAATGACCTTAGCTAGATCTGCTGGATAACTTGTTGCGCTTCTCCAACAGCACTTGCTGCTTCACTTCCATTTTTGTGTTATAGAGATGGCTTCTCTCCTTAAACCTCATGAAACAACCTTTGCTAGCTTCAAACTTTTATTTTTCATCTTCCTCATTTCTCTCAGACTTCATGGACTTGGAGAAAGTTAGGGGCTTCCTCTGGATTAGGCTTTGGCTTAAGGAAATGTGGTGGCTAGATTGGTCTTTTATCCAGGCCACTACAACTTTCTCCATATCTGCAATAAAGCTGTTTCTCTTTCTTACCATTCATGTGTTCACTGGAGTAGCACTTTTAATTTCCTTCAAGAACTTTTCTTTGCATTCACAACTTGACTGACACAAGAGGACTTGTTTCTGGTCTGTTTTAGCTTTCAACATGCCTTCCTCATTGAGCTTAATCATTTCTAGCTTTTGATTTAAAGTGAGAGACTTGTGACTCTTCCTTTCACTTGAATACTCAAAGACCATTGTAGGGTTATTAGTTGGCCTAATTTCAATATTGTTGTGTCTCAAGGAATAAGGAGGCCTGAGGAGAGGGAGAGAGATGGGGGACTGGTTGGTCAGTGGAGCAGTCAGAGAACACATTTATCCATTTAAGTCCACCATCTTCTGTGGATGCGGTCCATGGGACCCAAAACAATTACAATAGTAACATCAAAGATCACTGATGACAGGTGACCATAACAGATATGATAATAATATATATTATATAGAGTATAAAATATTCACATCTATTTCCTTATACTTATTTCCTAATTATGAAATTAATACTACCTTTTTCAAAAAATTCAAGCAATACATAAATGAATACAGCATAGAAAGTGTTACACTCCTTTAACTAGCAAAGAGCTATGTTCTTCAGCATCTCTTAACCCCAGCCTATTCCCAGCTTCTCAGCCACCAAGATGTATTCATGACAATTCACCCTCCATGCCAGGGTTGGGGAATCACCTCCAAAGAGAAACAGGAGATCTGGCCAAGAATACTAGCCAGTACTCCTAATTAAAAGAAGAGCTATCACTCTGGGTTATTAAGCAGTTCCCATGTACCAGGCACTGTGCTATGCTCTTTCTTCCTATTATCTCACTTAATCCGTGCCACAGACTTTGAGACAGATTCCATTTTTAGTCCATCTGAGGTTACATAACTTGCCCAAGGACACACAGGACAAAGGACAAGGCTGTCATGTTAACTCAGGCTTCTGACCCCCAAGCCCTCCCACACTCCTCTTCATACCAAGATATACTTTCTAGATTCTGACAGTCCACCCGATCAACCCCTTTCTGACACCTAGCACGAGAAGGAAAAGGTGATGGTGGCTAGAGTCCTCAGCAGAGTGCCCGACTCCCTCTGTGATTTGCTCAAGGTGAGCTGGCAGGGACAACAGCCATCACTGTGGCTCCACTGGGCTGGGCTTCCCTTTGGAATGAGCTCTGCTAAGAGGCCTCAGCTCAGTGTGACAGCCCCACCTCTTCCAGAGAGGATTCAGTCTCCATGGCAGTCTGCCCTTGGAGCAAAGAATGGCCCCAGCATCCCAGGAGGAGGAGAAGGAGGTTAAAAGGGTGAAATATAACCGGAGGAACTGATGTGATGCGAACTAGATATTGCCAAGGCCAGGGCTTGGCTTTTATCACGGAAGCTTCTGAAGGTGGGTTGTTATTTACCTACTCAGCCCATTTGTTCTATGCAGCAACAGGTGGACCTTTCTCCAAGAGAGTTCAGAGATCTCTAACCCTGTAAACAAGGTCACACAAAAACAACAGTTGATTTAAAAAAAAAAAGAATTCTTTCAGCCTTGGCATCTTGCTCTTTGGTTGTGGGCCCATCAACTTTACCCTTAGACCACTCCTGGGATCTTCAATTCACCACAGTAAATCAGCACACAGTCTGCTATTTTAAAAAACTGTAAGAGGTGCACCTGAAATTCACCCAGATTGACACTTTTATCCATCTGATCACTTAATATTATTTTTAAAATGGCATCCTAGAGTTCTGGCCACAACTGGGCCGGCCCAGCAGGGACCACTGAATATACAGTGGAGTTGAGATAGGTTGGTTGGTTTCAGGTGACCATAGCAGGAACCAATTTAAGGATGAATCCTGGAAGTGTTTCATCTTAGAATAGCAGTCCCTTTAGAATTAGAAGGAATCTTAGTGAATATATAACCCAGCACCTTCACTGTTTGTATGTGAAGACTGAAACATAAAGGGATTAGCAGTGGTACAGTGGAGTAAATCCCATGGCCACTGGAGCTGACTGGACACTCAGATCCCAGTGCTGCTGCTTACTGTGTGCTCCAGCTGGTGATATATTTATCCCTTGCTTTCTTTACCTTGTAAGTTAAGATGATTATACTACAAAAGATTGTTTGAAACTGTTGGTGTGGGTTATAGGATCGTTGTAAAGATGATTACAACCATCCTCAGAGGACTGTTATAAAGATTTAATGAAGTAATGCATACAAAGTACCTGGCACCACGCCGGGCCCACAGAATCACTTAGTAAGTGCTAGTGATTATTATAAATGACTCACCTAAGGTCACATGGATGACTGGTCTCCCCAGGTCAAGTGAACATCCCACACTCCAAGCCTTCACTTCCTCTCTAATGAATTCATGGCAGAGCACCCTGATATTGTTTGGCTGTGCCCCCACCCAAATCTCACTTTGAATTGTAATAATCCCCATGTGTCAAGAGCAGGGCCAGGTGGAGATAATTGAATCATGGGGGTGGTTTCCCCCATACTGTTCTTGTGGTAGTGGATAAGACTCACAAGATCTGATGGTCTTATAAATGGAAGTTCCCCTGCACAAGCTCTCTTGCCTGCCACCATGTAAGATGTGCCTCTGCTTCTCCTTTGCCTTTCACCATGATTGTGAGGCCTCCCTAGCCATGTGGATGAGTCCATCAAACATCTTTCCTTTATAAATTATCCAGTCTCAGATATGTCTTTATTAGCAACATGAGAACAGACTAATACATACCTCTTTTTCATTTGGAAGTTGGAAGAGACAGAATTGCCTGAGCAGGTAAACCACATCAGAAGGAAATTAATCCTTCAGGGACACTCATAGGCTTTGCAGTGCTTCTGCTTTCCCTGCCCTCTGGTCCTGGTGTTCTATCTTCCGAGACTACGATGCCTTCTGGATAAAACTCTCCCTTTGCTCGTAAGCCAGCCTATCTGTTTACTTCCATCTGCCATGCTAGTCTCAGGCAAGTTTCTGGGCTCTTTGCTGCTCTAGTAATCTATCTAGTTTTGAAGCAGAATCTCACTATTTTAATTATTACAGTTTTATATGTTGTACTATTCGATAGAGGAAATCTCTCTCAATATTGTTTTTTTTCAATTTTATTGGATATTCTTACCTACTTTTTGTTTGTTGTTTTGTTTGTTTTTGCTTTTAGAATGGTAATATATTCACACACTTTTAAGGTATTTAAAATGTCCGATGAGTAATCCATCCCCGCTCCTACCTTCAGTGGTCCAATTCCCTTCCCTGGAAGCAAAATAATGTAACCAATGTCTTATGCATCCTTCCAGAGAGATTCAGTGTACTAATAAGCAAATACTTAAATATATTCTTTTGTTTTCTTTAAAACATAATTATCTATTTATTTTTACAAATAAAAGTTAATGTTTTCCTGACACCTCCTCCCAAACAATTGTTGGAACTTTGATTGAAATGAGAGTAAACATATTTTAATCTGGTAATAATTAAAATTGTATATACTCTTCAGTCCTCCTGTCTAGGACTATGGTATGCATTTCCATAAATCCAACTTTTCTGTTATATCCCACAATAAAGTTTTTATCCAGAAGGCATCTTAGTCTTAGAAGGTAGAACACCAGGACCACAATATAGTTTTTCTCATTTAAATTATGATATTTTGGTGAGGTTTATTCCTGGGTATTTTATATTTTCATGTAATGAATTATTTTCCCCCTTATGTTATTTAATATAGAACTATCTCGTTTTATATTTATTTTTAAATCTGACTAACTTAATTGAATCTTATTAATTCTACTTATTCTATGGATAATTCCCATGTGCTGTCTGATAGATAATTAAATCATTCAAACCCTGATGGTCAGTGCCACATAGTGGTTGAGAACCCCGGCTTCAGGCCAGATGGACTGGTTTCAAATCCTGTCATTTAATAGCTGTACAACTCTGGGAAAGTTGTTGAACCTTTCTGTGCTTCAATTTTCTCATCTTTAAATGGAGCGGAGGGGTTAAATACTACCTACTTCATAAAGTTGCTGAAACAAATAAATGGCCTAATTCCAATGAAATTGTTAGGACAGTGCCTGAAAGAAAATTCGTCTGTAAAAGTTAGCTATTAATAAATTATTATTATTTTGCTCTTCCTTTATAATTATTACATTTCATTTCTTTTTGCTTCATATCTTACTGCATTTGTTAGAATTTGTCTTATTTCTTCCCTTCTCTATTGTTTCACTATTACGTATAATGTTTGCAACTGGTTTGAAATAGATAAGCACTTTTTATCTGTTTATCTTATAGGGGTCAAATTTCATAAATGCCTTTCTGGTGTTTGCTCATACAATCACTTATTTTTCCTTTGTTCTATTGGTATGACATATTTTATTAATAGATATCCTCCAACCAAAGTATCTTTATATTCTAGAATAAACTGTATTTGGCCATGATGCATTATTTTATTTCAATACCCAACTGAAATTGATCCAGTAGAATTTAATTTAAAACTTACAATTTTGTATTCACAAACCAAATTGGTCTGTAGGTACGTGTGTGTGTGTGTGTGTGTGTGTGTGTCTTTACCAGTTTATGCTAATCTTAGAAAATAAATTTTAAAAATTTTTACTTTTTTTCTGTGCTTCAATATGAGAACTATTTGTCCCTTGGCCATTTGATATTTATCTTAATGTTTTAAAAGAACTTGTTCAACCTCACTTTAGAATATTTGTGCTATTACCACTAGCCTTAATTCCCTCCCTGTTGTACAGCCAGCCAATTGTTCACAGGTGTGCTTCCAATTTGGGGTTAATATTTAAAGCTTATTTTTGCTACAGTGAGTATAAACTCTAGCACAATGATGTGTCAGGCAAAACACCATGCCACACAGCTTGTGCAACAGGGTGGAAAGAAGGGTACAAGCTGCCGTGAGTCAGTGAGAATGGAATGTGAAAATGTGGAATGTCCATCCAGCACCAAAAAGAGGTCACAAGTTCACTGGAATATATGAGGGCTTTGTCTCTGAGTGAAAGAGTGCTTCCAGACTACAGTGCACAGGGGTCAGAGGGCGGGATCCAAGGCCTGACAGGCTGCAGCCTTACCTGGGTTTTACCAATTGCCACCTGTGCAAGTTTGGATAAGTCACTTTGTTTCTACTCTGTACCTCAGTTTCCTCATCCATAAAATGGGAATAATTGTAGTACCTACCTCAACCTCATACAGTGAGAATTAAAAGAGTCAATTTCTAGGAAGTGATTACACAGTGCTGGGCATACAGTGAGATACAGTGAGCTCTATGTTAAGTGCTGGCCATCATTAAGACTGTTACTCAGGCATTGAAACGGTCCTGAAAAGATCACATGAGCAATGCAGTACCAGCGGGTGCTTTTATAGAGACTCGGAGATACTGTTGTTCTGTAGAAGTAATCGTGTAGCAGTCTTCACTAACTTTAGGGTTATTCTGAGTCTTTTAATTCCTTCAGATGTGCTACCAACAATTCTAGAAGCTAAGAACTTTGACTGGGGACCTACCACAAGACTTATGGAGTGTGCCTGAAATGGCCTTTGGCTGTACCCCCAAATTCACGCACACCACTACAGAGAGGGTATATCTGGGGTCCCCGCTCCCCAAGCCACAGTTCCAGTGAACAGGCTACAGGAGGAGCCTCCTCTAAAGTGTCAATAATGATTGAGTATATATAAGGTTGCCATTACAATTAAGCAAGGAAAGAGAGAATGAACTAATAACTGACTATTTTGAAAAAAATTGATTGCAGAATACAAAAAGAAAGTTTACAAATTTATATTAAGTACAATTCAATATCAAATAAATAAGCACAAGGTTTCATAAAGTTATTTCTAATCATAAAAGCAGTGAAATCAATTTAAAAATGCAGTATCCATAGATTTTGACTATATAAATGCTGAAAAGATTTTTTTTTACCAACAAAACCAAACTGAGAACTTAATTGGCAAACAGGGAAAGGTAACTGTAGCATTATAACAGATGAGGGGTTAGTGTCTTTACTGTATATAAAGCACTTTCTTTTTTTTTTTTTTTTTTTTTTTTTTTTGAGACGGAGTCTCGCTCTGTCGCCCAGGCTGGAGTGCAGTGGCTCAATCTCCGCTCACGGCAAGCTCCGCCTCCCGGGTTCACGCCTTTCTCCTGCCTCAGCCTCCTGAGTAGCTGGGACTACAGTTGCCCGCCACCGCACCCGGCTAATTTTTTGTATTTTTAGTAGGGACGGGGTTTCACCGTGTATTTTTAGTAGGGACGGGGTTTCACGAGGCGGGGACCTCGTGATCCGCCCGCCTCGGCCTCCCAAAGTACTGGGATTACAGGCTTCAGCCACCGCGCCCGGCCTATAAAGCACTTTCAAATCAATTGGGTAGAGACAATAGAAAGGATACCAACAGATAATTCATAAAATGGACATAAACATAAAAATACTTCTCTCTCAGGAATAAAAGAAAAAAATGACGATTTCGGGGGTAGTGGCACACGCCTGTAGTCCCAGCTACTCAGGAGGCTGAGGTGGGAAAATAGCTTGAAATCGGGAGGCAGAGGCTGCAGTGAGCTGAGATTGTGCCACGGCACTCCAGCCTGGGCGACAGAACGAGACTCCATCTCAAATTTTAAAAAAAGAAAAAAATGACCATTGAAAATAATCACTATTCTCCTTTCACATCAGCATTAATTTTTTTAAATTATAAAGCACACTATCACTGATAATGGGGTGAAGTGTGTTCTCAAGCACTGCTTGGGAGTGTGTATTGGTCCAATCTTTGTAGAGGGCAGTTTCACAAAGAGTCAAATCCATTGACTTCCAAGTTCCTTTCTAGGAATGTGTCCAAAGGAAATAATCACAAATGCACAAAAGGATATACATGTAGCCGGGCACGGTGGCTCACGCCTGTAATCCCAGCACTTTGGGAAGCCGAGGCGGGTGGATCACGAGGTCAAGAGATCGAGACCATCCTGGCTAACACCTGTATTTTAGTCTCTACTAAAAATACAAAAATTCGCCAGGCGCGGTGGCGGGCGCCTGTAGTCCCAGCTAGTCGGAAGGCTGAGGCAGGAGAATGGCGTGAACCCAGGAGGCGGAGCTTGCAGTGAGCCGAGATCACGCCACTGCACTCTGGCCTGGGCCAAAGAGTGAGACTCCGTCTCAAAAAAAAAAAAAAAAAAAGATATACATGTAAAAATGTTTTGGTATTATTCAGAATAGCAACAGAACTTATAATCACAAAAAGTAAGCTATTGAAATGCCCAGTAATGAGAAAATAATTATATTAGTAATGCTGAGTCCAGTCCATGGGATTTTATGTCACATTTTACAGGCAACATTTTCAAATTTTATCTTATGACATGGGTAAATGTTTATAATCTAATATTAAGTGGCCAGCAGCGATGGCTCATGCCTGTAATCCCAGCTCTTTGGGAGGCCGAGGCGGGTAGATCACTTGAGGCCAAGAGTTTGAAACCAGCCTGCCCAACATGGCATAACCCTGTCTCCACTAAAAATACAAAAATCAGCAAGATTGGTAGTGCATGCCTGTCATCGCAGCTACTCAGGAGGCTAAGGCAAGAGAATCGCTTGAACCCAGGAGGTGGACGCTGCAGTGAGCCAAGATCACACCACTGCATTCCAGCCTGGGTGACAGAGCGAGACTCTGACTCAAAAAAAAAAAAAAAAAAAATTAAGTGAAAAAGAGCAAAAAACAAAACTATACAGTCATGTACCTCATAGTGACATTTTGGTCAACAATGTACTACAAATATGATGGTGGTTCCATAAGATTATGATGGAACTGAACGTTTTCTGTCACCTATTGACATCATAGCCATCATAATGTCATGGCACAACACATTATCCAGGTGTTTGTGATGATGCTGGTATAAACAAATCTACTGCATTGCCAGTTGTTTAAAAAAAGCACACACAGTACTGGGCGCGGTGGCTCACGCCTGTAATCCAGCACTTTGGGAGGCCAAGGCGAGCAGATCACCTGAGGTCAGGAGTTCAAGACCAGACTGGCCAACATGGCAAAACCCATATCTTCTAAAAATACAAAAATTAGCTGGGCATGGTGGCGGGCGCCTGTATTCTCAGCTACTCGGGAGGTTAAGCCAGGAGAATCGCTTGAACCCGGGAGGTGGAGGTTACAGTGAGCCGAGATGGTGCCACTGCACTCCAGCCTGGGTAACAGAGTGAGACTCTGTCAAAAATAAATAAATAAATAAATAATTTTTTAAAAAAGCACATACAATTATGTACAGTACGTTAATACTTTATAGTGATCTATGCTACTAGTTTATTTACTGTACTATAGTTTTATCATTATTTATACTCCTTTTACTTTCTTTTTAAGCTATTTTTTAAGCGAACAAGAAGGTCCCTCAGGAGGTATTCCAGAAGAAGGCATTGTTCTCATAAGAGATGACAGTTTTGTGCATGTTACTGTCCCTGAAGAGCTTCCAGTGGGACAAGATGTGAAAGTGGAAAATAAGTTATTGAAGATCCTGACCCTGTGTAGGCGTAGGCTAATGTGTGTGTGTTTGTGTCTTAGTTTTTAACGAAAATATTTAGAAAATGAAAATAAATAAATCATTTTAAAAATAGAAAAAAACTTAAAGGATAAGGATTTAAAGAAAGAAAATATTTTTGTTCAACTGTACAATGTGTTTGTTTTCAGTGTTATTACAATAGAGCCAAAAAGTTGAAACAAATTTTAAGAGTTAATAGAGTAAAAATGTTATAGTAAGCTAAGATTAATTTATTATAGAAGAAAACATTTGTTTATAAAAGTAGTGTAAGCTGAGTATGCAGTGTTTATAAAGTCTACAGTAGTGCACAGTAATGTCCTAGGCCTTCACATTCAATCACCACTCGCTCATTGACTCACCCAGAGCAACATCCCGTCCTGCAAGCTCTATTTATGCTATGTGCCCTACACTAGTGTACCACATTTTATTGTCTATACCATATTTTTGCTTTACCTTTACTATGTTTAGATACACAAATGCTGTGGTACAGTTGCCTACAGTATTCAGTACAGTAACATGCTGTACAGGATGGCAGCCTAGGAGTAATAGGCTGTACCATGTAGTCTGGGTGTGTAGTGGGCTATACCATCTAGGTTTGTGTAGATACACTCTATGATGTTCTCATAACGACAAAATCACCTACTGACAGGTTTCTCAGAACTATCCCTGGCATTAAGTGACTTATGACTATACATAGTGTGATTATATTTTTGTAAATAAAAAATACATGTAACTCCAGCACTGTGCACAGAACAGTTGGTGGTAGTTAAATGTTAAAATCTTTCTATGCCCTCAGATCAACAAGGATTTCTCCATTCTCACTGCTCTAATCATTCCTCAGGAACACACACATAAGACCAGCAAGTACAAAGTCATCTACCCTGCCTAGATGTTAGGCCTGTTTCCATCCTGTTCCAGGCCCCTGAAAAGGCAGTTGTTACATGCTCATAATATCATCCTTGACCCAGTCCCTTTTCATGGAAGGGAACTTCCAAGGGGGGAAGGGGAGGAGAGGATAGAAGGGCGATTCACTTAGTAAGTGAGCAACAAAATGGCCTTAGTGTTAGCCAAACTCACACAGCATCTTCGAGACTTTCAGTTGTTTCTTCAGGTTCTATCATTGTATCCCAGCCCATAGGAAGATCATACTGTGGGAGATTTAAGATTTGCACTGCTAGCCGGTCCACCAGCCCTGCCACCCCGGCAGACACTACCTGCCACTGTCCTAATCCCTGAGAGCTGTACCCACCTCAGGCAGTAGCACCTTTCAGAGCTTCGTCCTGTTCTTTGTTTCCTGGCCTTGCAGCTGTGAGGACCTTTTAACCACTTTGCCTTCTCCTCAGGAACTTGCCTTGTCCTTCTTGTGGCCTTTGGGTTAGTCACCACCCATTTTCAGCCATGCTCATTTGGAGTGCAGAATGGGGAACAAGAGACAGTTCAGATTCTGCTGGTGGGGGTTGTGGGGGGGGATGGAAAGAGCAGAGGTACACAACTATGCACTATGAAACAACCAGACCCTTCAGGCTTCTGAGCTCACCTACCGCTAACACTTCTCCCCACTCCTCCATTGCATGATGCAGGGGCTCCGTAAAGGAGGTGGGGTAGGATGCAAACCCATCCTGCAGCATAAGTCAAGTGTATGCAACATACCAAAATTTCAATGATCACTTTTGAGTTTATATTTTTTTCTTATCTGTGTTTTCATAATTTTTGTAATCCAGTCATTCGGGAACTACTGCCAATCTATGACTGTACGGAAAGCATACTCATACATTTTAAAGGGTCAGTAAAATTTTTAAGGCAATTTTAAGAAGGAATGTGGAAATGCATCATTGAGGCCAGAAGCGGTGGCTCATGCTTGTAATCCCAGCATTTTAGGAGGCTGAGGGAGGAGAATCACTTGAGCCCAGGAGTTTGAGACCAGCCTGGCCAACATGGTGAAGCCCCATGTCTACTAAAAATACAAAAAATTAACCAGTCATGGTGGTGCACATCTGTAGTCCCAGCTACTCGGGAGGCTGAGGTAGGAGGATCATCTGAGCCCAGGAAGTTGAGGCTGCGGTGAACTGTGATTGCATCACTAAACTCCAGCCTGGGCGATGGCAGTCAGACTCTGTCTCCAGGAAAAAAAAAATAAAAACAAGAAAGAAAGAAAAAAAATGCATCAGTGATGAAGAAAAAACAGAGTTCAGAAAAGGAAGGCACCCCTGGGAGACCAGCTGACAGAATGCAGCCACTACAGGGTGTCAGGGATAACTCAAAGCTCAGGGACTGCAGGGCAATAGACTTGTTCAGTCTCTGACATTTGAGCCAGCCACCCAAATTACACTTGTTTTCTTAAACTATTTTCAGGAGACCAAGGCACTACGGGCAGTTTTATAAGTGGGCACAGTAGAGGGCCACAAGGAGGGTGCCTTTTAAAAGATCCAAGGAAGACCCCCTTCTCCAAATCTCCCCCAGCCCAACAGTCATTGTTCATCAATGATGGGTGATTCACTGTTTGGTTCTCCACAGATGCTAGCTAGACATGCAGAATATCAATCATGAAAGGAAACTTGGAGATCAACCTTCTACTCAATACAGCTGTCTCCTCAAGAACACTGCCAAGATGGGTTTGGTCAGAACCTGCTTAAACACAGATAGTGATAAGGAGCGCACTAGCTTGTGAGGTAATTGCCTCTGTATCTGAACAGCTCTAGTCATTCAAAAGTCTTATTAATTCCAACTTCTACCCACCAGAACTAGTTCTTCCCTGTGGATTTACAGAAAACAAGTCCAGCCCAGGTGCAGTGGCTCACACCTATAATCCTAGCACTTTGGGAGGCTGAGGCAGGTGGATCACTTGAGGTCAAGAGTTCAAGACCAGCCTGACCAATATGGTGAAACCCCATCTCTACTAAAAATACAAAAATTAGCTGGGCATGGTGGCAGGCACCTGTAATCCCAACTACTCAGGAGGCTGAGGCAGGAGAATCGTTCGGACCCAGGAAGCGGAGCTTGCAGTGAGCCAAGATCATGCCAATGCACTCCATCCTGGGCAACAGAGTGAGACTCTGTCTCAAAAGAAAAAAAAAGAAAGAAAAGAAAACAAGTCTAAACTCTCTCCCAGCTTTTTCAAAATTGAAAACAGCTATCATGTTCAACTGAACATGAACATTCTGCTCTGCTCCAGACTAAACAAACCAATTCCTCATTTTCCAGAGTTGGCAGTTAAAATGGCAAATGCCTGACTCCAACACCTGCCATTCCTGGAAAGTGAGAGGTAGGTGGAGTCATGTATTTGATTCAGAAGAAAGTAAGGAAGATTGGAGGAAGGATGGTTTCATAACAACACTTAACTTACTTTTCAATTTCCAAAAGCCAGCAAGGCTAGCATAATCCTTCATAAAATTAAAGATTTCTACCTACCTGTATTAGTCCATTCTCATGCTGCTGCAAAAAAACTACCCAAGACTGGGTAATTTATAAAGGAAAGAGGTTTAATTGACTCACAGGTCTGCAGGGTCGGGGAGGCCTCAGGAAACTTACAATCATGGCAGAAGAAGCAGCAAATGCATCCTTCTTCACGTGGCAGCAGGAAGGAGAAGTGCCAAGCAAAGGGGGAAAATCCCCTTATAAAACCTTCCTTACACCTTATACAAAAATTAATTCAAGATGGATTAAAGAATTATATGTTAGACTTAAAACTATGAAAACCCTAGAAGAAAACCTAGGCAATACCATTCAGGACATAGGCACGGGCAAGGACTTCATGTCTAAAACACCAAAAGCTATGGCAACAAAAGCCAAAATTGACAAATGGGATCTAATTAAACTAAAGAACTTCTGCACAGCAAAAGAAACTACCATCAGAGTGAATAGGCAACCTACAAAATGGGAGAAAATTTTTGCAATCTACTCATCTGACAAAGGGCTAATATCCAGAATCTACAATGAACTCAAACAAATTTACAAGAAAAAAGCAACCCCACCAAAAAGTGGGCAAAAGATATGAACAGGCACTTCTCAAAAGAAGACATTTATGCAGTCAAAAAACATGAAAAAATGCTCATCATCACTGGCCATCAGAGAAATGCAAATCAAAACCACAATGAGATACCATCTCACACCAGTTAGAACAGCAATCATTAAAAAAACACAACAGGTGCTGGAGAGGATGTGGAGAAATAGGAACACTTTTACACTGTTGGTGGGACTGTAAACTAGTTCAACCATTGTGGAAGTCAGTGTGGCGATTCCTCAGGGATCTAGAACTAGAAATACCATTTGACCCAGCCATCCCATTACTGGGTATATACCCAAAGGACTATAAATCATGCTGCTATAAAGACACATGCACACATATGTTCATTGTGACAGTATTCACAATAGCAAAGACTTGGAACCAACCCAAAGGTCCAACAATGATAGACTGGATTAAGAAAATGTGGCACATATACACCATGGAATACTATGCAGCCATAAAAAATGATGAGTTCATGTCCTTTGTAGGGACATGGATGAAGCTGGAAACCATCATTCTCAGCAAACTATCGAAAGGACAAAAAAGCAAACACCGCATGTTCTCACTCATAGGTGGGAATTGAACAATGAGAACACATGGACACAGGAAGGGGAACATCACACACCGGGGACTGTTGTGGGGAGGGATAGCATTAGGAGATATACCTAATGCTAAATGACGAGTTAATGGGTGCAGCACACCAACATGGCACATGTATACATATGTAACTAACCTGCATGTTGTGCACATGTACCCTAAAACTTAAAGTATAATAATAATAAAATTAAATTAAATTTTTAAAAAACCATCAGATCTCATGAGAACTCACTATTATGAGAACAGCAGCATGGGGGAACCACCCCCATGATCTAATCACCTCCCACGAGGTCCCTCTGCCAACATGTAGGGATTACAATTCGGATTACAATTCAAGATGAGATTTGGGTGGGAACACAGAGCCAGACCATATCACTGCCTAATTACCAAAGTATTTCTTGACATAATATTTTAACATCAGAAAAGTTTCCACAAAACCCCAGTGGGTGAGAAAGCCCATCTGAGCAGAACATGTATACTAAATTAATCAGTAAATGTGTATATTGCCTCCATCCTAAAGGCCCCATACATAAAGATTGAGATATTTTTAAGAATTAATATCATTAAAATAAAGATGCATTCTATAAAAGTGCATTCTAACAGGCATCTTTACTGAATTTCAACACAGACACACTCCTTAAAACAGAAAATTCCATTCCCCAGGTCCTCTTCATGCAGGAGAGACGCTCAACATGAAATGCCATTCACAGCTCAGAAAACCTACCCCCGCAAGAGCACAGAGATGCTAACATTCAAAGAAACACAACATGTGTTGCATCACAAATTTGGTTAGGAAGAAAGATCTGATTGCAGTCAGATATTTACCCTTGAGATAATATTGTTGCAAGACTTCCTCCCCACAGAATGAAATCTCTTCTTTTCCACTCCCACGGTATGAAGGTCACTTTGCATGTTTGTTCCCTCAACTGGTACATGTGGAAAGTTCGAAGGTATTTTTCCCTTTAAAATGTTAGAAAGAAACTCTCTTCTTCTCATATGACTGATACTTTCTAAAACACTCTTATCATCTCAGGCAATACACCCTGAGGGACTGGAGAAGACATGAGAAATGGTAAAAATGTTTCTGCTCACAAAATTACTACAGCCTGCTGCACAAGGCAAAGGGTCTCGTTTAAGAGCAAGAAGACACAAGTGCCTATCTATGTCAGAGTAGTAATTTGGATAATAATAACAACAGGCACACTTTGTTTTTTTTTTTTCTTTAACTTTCATTTTAAGTTTAAGGGTACATGTGTAGGATGTGCAGGTTTGTTACATAGGTAAATGTGTGCCATGGTTGTTTGCTGCACAGATAATCCCATCACCTAAATATTAAGCTCGGCATCTATTAGCTCTTCTTCCTGATGCTCCCCCTCTCCCCACACCACCCCCTCTGACAGGCTCCAGTGTGTGTTGTTCCTCTCCATGTGTCCATGTGTTCTCATCATTCAGTTCCCACTTATCAGTGAGAACATGTGGTGTTTGGTTTTTTGTTCCTGCATTAGTTTGCTGAGGATAATGGCTTCCAACTCCATCCATGTCCCTGCAAAGGACATGACCTCGTTCTTTTTTATTGCTGCATAGTATTCCATGGTGCATATGTATCACATTTTCTCTATCCAATTTATCATTGATGGGCATTTAGGTTGATTCCATGTTTTTGCTAACAGTGAATAGTGCTGCTATTGCGATATGCATGCAAGTATCTTTATAATAGAATGATTTCTATTCCTTGGGGTATATACCTAGTAACGGGATTGCTGGGTCAAATGGTATTTCTGCCTCTTGGTCTTTGAGGAATCACCCCACTAATTAACACACTTTGAATATTTACTCTGGGCCAGGCACTGCTTTAAGCACTTCATATGAATTAATTCATTTAGCTCTCAGAACAGCCCTAAGAGGGAGGCACTATTCTTATCCATTTGGCAAGTGAAGAACGGACATAGAGATGTTAAGCAACTTGCCTAAGGTCACATAGCTATCAGGTAAGTGGCAGTGCCAGAATCAGACTCTAGAGGTGAGGCCCCAGAGCTTGTGCTCTTACTATTTTTCTATATGTATGCTTTGTGTCACCTGATATATTTGAAAAAAGTCACATGAGACTAATTTTGTTTCAATGCCAGCCAGCTGTATCAATGACCTTTAACCTGTTCTTGCATGGCCAAAGAGTTCCAGATTGACTCAGGGCCCAGGTGAAGGTCCACAGAGACTCTTTATTACCAGTGGGTGGCAATGTTGTCCCATGAAGACATCGTGGTGCAGTGTAAGGCCTGGCATGCTCCTTAAAGGTGGAAAGACGCCACTTTGTGGATAGGTCATTCTGGGTACCCCTAAGAATGCAGTTTCTTCAAAGCATTCAGGATAATCCCGCAGGAGGAGAGAGGGAATTAGAGGAATGCCCAGGAAACTGTTCATTGAAGTGATTCTTCCCGTCCTGCCATAATATCTCCAGTATGTCTCAATCATAAATAAGACATTTGTCTTCCCACTAGGGCATGTCTTTCTTAGGGACAGAAATTCTGTAGCCTTTGTAACAACAATTTTACTAGCATATGGTAGATGAGTAAATGGATGAATGAGTTCTTCAGAGGCAATCAATTCTGTTTCAAGGAACAATCTAAGAAAGAGCTTCAGAGTCCTCTGTGGTTGTCCAAAATGAATCCAGACATCATTGGTGACCCTAGGATGTGTTTAGTCACCCAAGAATCCTCAGAATAGAATAAACCAAAGAAAGCCTCCCCAGATTACCCTGGTCTGAACTCTTGAAATTGCAATACCCAATGTGCCCTTCCACTGACCTGGCCCTTTTGCAAAAGGGTCACAGCTTAGGCAGAACAAATGTCAAGCTAACTTCTGGGTAATTTCAACAAAATGGGCCCAGTAACCAATGCAGTCAAGGGCTTTCCCAAAGAGCTCCATAATAACCCAAGGACAGAGCCACCATATGAAGCTCTAAAAAAGGAACTTTTTGTAAAACTTGAGATACTCTAAGGAAGGTCCTCTAATCTAAAACATTTTTAATAGCCTATTACATGTCTGACATACCAGTATTAATGCTAAGCCCTTGACATTGGATAATTTATGATACATCCAGAAATCAGTTAGGTTTTTTGACCATGAAAAATGAAGGAAAGAAATGATCTTAAGGCTGTCTATTCTTCCAATTTTTAGGTAAAAATTAATAAAAATTAAAATACATACCTATGTCTTTTAAAAAAAAACCTACTAGAGTATTTATAAAGGTCAGAATTAGCAAAATACATACTTTTTTCTTTTTTAGGATGTTATCAAACAGCAAGGACTTGCTTTCTTAGTTATAGATATGCTAGGCTCTGTGTACCCCCTTAGTATTAGTTTATTAAAGCTAGTAAGCCTGAATTTGGTTTATTCTGACAGGTATAAAAGAACATAAATTCATTATAGAGAATTTGAAAAATATAGAAAGTTCTGAAGAATATCCAAGAGATTATCTCTATAGACTTTTTGATGCACGTTCTTCCAGGCTTTTACAGACTTTTACACATTTCATATATATACATATTACAATTAAAACACAATTGTAGAGATGAGGTCTTGCTATGTTGCTCAGGCTGGTCTCCAACTACTGGTCTCAAGTGATCCTCTCACCTCGGCCTCTTTTTTTTTTTTTGAGACAGAGTCTCACTCTGTCACCCAGGCTGGAGTGTAGTGGTGCGATCTCGGCTCACTGCAAGCTCCGCCACCCGGGTTCATGCCATTCTCCTGCCTCAGCCTCCCAAGTAGCTGGGACTACAGGCGCCCGCCACCACGCCCAGATAATTTTTTTGTATTTTTAGTAGAGACAGGGTTTCACCGTGTTAGCCAGGATGGTCTCGATCTCCTGACCTTGTGATCCGCCCACCTCGGCCTCCCAAAGTGCTGGGATTACAGGCGTGAGCCACCAAACCAAGCCACACCCAAGTTTTTTTTTTTTTTAACTTTGAACATGGTAATTTATCTTATGCATTATTTAAATCAACTGTTTAAAAATGTTCAAAAGCCACTTTAAGAAACATTTAAAAATACATTTTTCTGACTTAATGGTGACCACTTAAAATAAGCAAGTCACCAGACATTTTTAAACCATTCATAACACCATTACCTTAAATAATTGTTGGATTCCAAAACACAAACATTCACTACGTAGTACAACACACTGCTTAGCAGTAAGATTAGTTTCCCTCTGATAAAATACTTCATGTAGGTTATTAATTTGCCGGGCCCTGCAAAGTTATTAAAATTTAACTAATATAAACTGAAAACTAGAGAGGTAAGGGAATTGAAATAGAGCACAATTCAACCCTAAAACTTTAGAGCTGGTTTCTCTAAAGAGAATTTGTAAAATTCCTTATTCCACCCTTTGTTAAAGTTTTTATTTCAACTCTTATATATAAACACGTGTTTGGGTTTTTTGGGGTTTGTTTGTTTGTTTGTTTGTTTGTTTGTTTTGAGACAGAGTCTCACTCTGTCGCCCAGGCTGGAGTGCAGTGGCGCGATCTCGGCTCACTGCAAGCTCTGCCACCCGGCTTCACACCATTCTCCTGCCTCAGCCTCCTGAGTAGCTGGGACTACAGGCGCCCGCCACCACGCCTGGCTAAATTTTTTGTATTTTTAGTAGAGACGGGGTTTCACCATGTTAGCCAGGTTGGTCTTGATCTCCTGACCTCGTGATCCACCTGCCTCGGCCTCCCAAAGTGCTGGGATTACAGGCGTGAGCCACCGCTGCCCAGCCCCTAAACACGTGTTTTTAAATCAACAGAGATAACATTAACATTTAGCATAGGATCTATCACAGGTTGTCTCCCAGATTGCTTCAGTATGTTTCTGTCAGGCCCACTATAAAGCAGAAAAACAAAGCAAATGGGTTTTGTTTTTTTTTGTTTTTGAGAAAAGGGTGAGTGGAAGAATCCAAATAAATTTACTTCCTTTAATAATTGTAGATGTGGCTAGGCGCGGTGGCTCACGCCTATAATCCTAGCACTTTGGGAGGCTGAGGCAGGCGGATCACCTGAGGTTGGGAGTTCAAGACCAGCCTGACCAACATGGTGAAACCGCGTCTCTACTAAAACTACAAAATGAGCTGGGCGTGGTGGTGCATGCCTGTAACCCCAGCTACTCAGGAGGCTGAGGAAGGAGAATTGCTTGAACCCAGGAGGCAGAGGTTGCGGTGAGCCAAGATCACGCCTGGGTAACAAGAGCGAAACTCCATCTCAAAAAAAGAAAAAAAAAACAGTAATAATAATAATTGTAGATGCAGAATTAATTTAAAATTCTAGATTTTTAAGTAGGGCAACTATCTTGAGAGCCAGCAGGCATTATTCTTAGACTCTTACTTTCAATCTCATAGGGAAACCCAGTTCGTAGGTTTAAAATTATCAATTAAGTAATAAAAATTTTAATCACTATTAATAGCCAAATTAAGCCTTTGAAGGCAGCATTTAAGAGTAACTAGAAAATGGGAATTAGTAATAAAACAAATAAAGAAGGGCAATAAATACAAAGCAGAAACTGTCAAAGAATAATAGTCTAATGAACTGAAAACAAATGGAGAATAAAATGCTAGATATAATTTAATCAATCAAGGGATTCTTTCAAGTACAAAAGTGCATCAGCCTGCTAATAACTATGGTTTGACAGTCTCAAAGAAGTGAAAAATTAATACTCAAGAAAACAATTGTGAAAATAACCAGTTAGCAAATTTAATGCTCAAATCCAATTCCATATTCAAATAATATTAAAAGCCGATCAGTGGTTTATTTTCGTATCTCATTACAGTAAGAAAAACTCCTCTGAAATTTATGATATTTGAAAACAAACTGCGACAAAAATTGGCTTTATCTATGAACTTTCCACTAGAAAATATAAGCATACCATCATTAGAGAACATAAGACATCAAAAGCCTTATGTTTTAAAACCATACTAAAATAATTTATCTAAATAACGAAGATCTTAATCTAAAAGATAGTGAATACATCATCATCATGAAATCTGGTTTTATGTGCTCTATGAAATACTTGGAGAATTGTTTTTGTTTTTGCTTTATTAGGTCACACAAAACAGAATGAATTGGCAGAAAAGTGCCCTGTATGTTATAAAATAGCATTTACTACTTCAATTTAAATTTTTTTTACTAACAATTGTAGACCTTTTTGATGACACTGATTTTATGTATGCTTTTAATAAATTTTGTACTTATTAGTACTTAATGAACCCTTCCTGCCTCAATATAAAATTACTAAACTTGGAGAATTACAGATTTTATCGTGGACCCTGATATTAGTCACTTTGGAGAAGCTACAAATTTGGCCAAAATGAAGGATCCAATGACCCTTTAAATTATCTTTATTTTATATTTAATATTATGTGATCCTGGACTACACTGATTTAAAACATGCTTTTTGGAAAATGTCTTAATAATGGGGCAGTAATCTTCAGTGTGTTTCAAACACTATTTGCACCAAAATCATGTAGGTATTGGCAGTGGTTCTCAAACTAGGATGACAAAGACACCTGCAGAGTTTGCTTAAACACAACTGCTGGCCCCTGCCCCTGTTCCTAGAGTATCTGATTTAGTAGATCTGAGATGGGGCCCTGAGAGAGGTTGCATTTCCAACAGGTTCCCAGGTGATGTTGATGCTGTTTGTTGGGACCACACTTTTGACAATCACTGTCCTAGGGTATTTGGTAAGAATGCATATACTCTTGGGCCCCATGCTTAAGTTAGAATTTCTGAGTCTGGGGTCTGCAGATCAGCATTTTAACAACATCCTAGGCAAGTATGCTAACCACAGTTTAAGAATCACTATGATAATTTGGCTGGGTTAATTTGGGTATTACTGGCCAATGTATCAGATGTCATATATCATATAAATAAAAATGGAAATAATGCTAAATGACTAACTCCAAGCCTGATACAGTTCAAATGAACACACAGGGTTTGAATATAAATCCTGCCTCTGTTACTTACTAGCTTTGTGAAAGTGACAAAGTTACTTTAATTCTCCAGGCCTCAGTTTCCTTATCTATAACATGGGAATAACACCCAAATTTTGAGCATTAACACTATTATACACAGATTATCTAAGCACAATAGTTAGCACACAGTAGGCACTCAATAAATACTAGCTATTACTTATTAAGAAATGTATGAAATATTTCCTTCAGTATCTGGTCAAAGCAAATTTTTTATTCACTTAAATGCAATAGCTACACTCCAAGGTAATAGAATAATAATACAATCTTCTATTTATTGCTTCCTATTCTGGGACAGACAGTGTTCTAAGAACCTTACATTTATTTAATCCTCACAAAAATCCTGTGAGGTAGGTAGTATTATCATCCCTAATTTACAGATGAGAAAATTGAGACACGGAAATATTAAATAAAATTGCTCAAGGTTACAAAAACAGTAAGTGTTGGAGCAAGAATTTAAACCCAAGCAAGTCTGACTCTAGAGCCCAGGATTCATGACAACATTCATTTCCTATGAGCAAATCTTAAGGTTTTTGGATATTTATAGTAAACCATTTATACTTCTAGTCAAGTAACACATATGAAAATTCATGTCCACACTATGGTAAAGAGTTGTTCAAAGAATAAAATGAATGCCTTGAAATTTTGGCAGATGATACTACCATGATAATAGGTAAAAACTGGTGCATGTTTTCACTATGTGGACAGAGTAATCCATGGTTAGCCAATGAAATGAACATCCTCTCAAATAAACCATTCAAAGAGTCATGACTTTGACATGTTTTGGCACAATAAATAGAAATTATTTAGCTAGCCAGGCGCTGTGGCTCATACCTGTAATCCCAGCACTTTGGGAGGCGGAGGTGGGTAGATCACCTGAGGTCAGGAGTTCAAGACCAGCCTGGCCAACATGGCAAAACCCCATCTCTACTAAAAATACAAAAATTGGCTGGGCATGGTGGCACACGCCTGTAATCCCAGCTACTCGGGAGGCTGAGGCAGGAGAATCGCTTGAACCTGGGAGGCAGAAGTTGCAGTGAGCCGAGATCGCGACACTGCACTCCAGCCTGGGGGACAGAGTGAGACTCTGTCTCCAAAAAAAGAAATTATTTAGCTAAACAGCAGAGTCAGTGGCATGACAGCCATGTAAAATTGGCATAATGATAAACATAAGGGAAATGTAAATCTTTTGTGCCACTAAAAATAATCTCATAGAAAGTCTGTAAAATATTCTGTTATGACACACTCAGTATTGCTAAAGATAATAAAAATAAAAATGTTCTTTCCTTTCAGAAAGTCTTTAAACAGAGTCACTAAAAATAGAATGAAACATTTGTGAATGTTTTTGATGACAGCCTTGAATAGGTATTCTGCGTTGTTAGAATTATCCATTGGCAAGACAATTATCCCAAAATAGTAAGTCAGCATCAACCTTCAGACTGTTATTTATAAGTTAAGTATCTACTCTTTCAATATATCACATTTAAGCACTCTGCATTTTCTATTTTTTTAATTAATTCTTGTCAAAATCTTGCATTCAAAATAATCTTGCCAGTGTAACTAATAGCCTCCTTAGATCCTAAAAATGAATTTTAAAACTCTGCTTTAAACAAGTTATGAAAGGCACAAACACGTTCTCATCTCTCAACAGGATGAGAATGAAAGAAATCATAACTATGTAGTTAGAAAGAGTTTAAAATAATCAATTTAAAATGTCACTTAGTAATTCCTGAGAGTGGCACTGATACAAGAAAAGCATCCTCAAATAGCATTAAATTTATTATTAGTTACCCATAATTAACAATGGGTAAATTTGGGAACAAATATAAAATACATGTTCACAGAATGCTGTGAATACTTTGAGTAAATTAATATTAATAGTGGAGAATGGTATTCAAGGGTGGCTAAACATATTTAGAAAAGAGACAACAGAGATTCCGTAAAGGATTACTAATTAGAATCAAATATATAATATAGTCAAGGCCCATGATAATTTTAAAGTGCGGTTTTATTAAGGAACTTCAGGATAAGTGCCAGTCTTATTTTAGCTTCTTCTGGAAGAAATACTGCCAATTATAAATAATCACAGCAAAATTTCCATTAGACAAAAACTATATGTGTTGGGGGGGTTGGATCATTTATATCATCCTGCAAATATAAACTCAACTCTTGAGCTGTATTAACAACACTGAGCAACAATATTTCTTTATAAAATTTTCTTTTTTTTTTTTTTTTTTTTTGAGATGGAGTCTCACTCTGTCGCCCAGGCTGGAGTGCAATGGTGCGATCTCGGCTCACTGCAAGCTCCGCCTCCCCAGTTCAAGCAATTCTCCTGCCTCAGCCTGCTAAGTAGCTGGGACTACAGGTGTGCGCCACCACGCCCAGCTAATTTTTGTATTTTTAGTGGAGATGAGGTTTCACCATGTTGGCCAGGGTGGTCTCAATCTCCTGACCTCGTGATCCACCCGCTTCGGCCTCCCAAAGTGCTGGGATTACAGGAGTGAGCCACTGCACCCAGCCCTAAAATTTTCTTTAAGGCAGATCTGTTTATTACTAATATGGTGCAGTGTAGTTTTAGCAAATTCAATTGTTTTAGTTTCTCAGTAACAATAATACAGATGGTCAAAAATAGACAACAAAATCTCTTTTCTAGTTCCTCTACTTGGCCACCATTTTAAAAACACAAGTTCTTCTTATATATATAGATATATTTTTATATGACTGTATCAAAACACATTTTAACAGACTTCACAGCTCATTTAAAGCTTCAGTTTATAGTCATTCAAGTGAAAGATTTCTATATGGAATGTTCACTTAGAATTCCTCACTGGGATTCCAGTGCTCTATGTCAGAAATGCAGAAGTCCTTCTTCAGGGCAATGCTAGACATTTTACCTTTGTTCATTCATAATTTTCTTTCAAGGGTTTCCTGACTTCACTTTTGTGCCTTCATTTTTGTTTGCTTGACTAATTTCCTTTAGTATATTTTCAGGTAAGGTAGCTTGATATCTGTATAAATAACCATATGGATGAAGATGATAAACGAGGTATTCTAACACATACACAGTTGTAAAATCAACATAGTGAAAAGAAACTGCAAGATCGGAACAGCAACCAGGACCCTCTACAGGAGGATAATAGTTGTAATTCCAGTACCAAAAGGTTCTAGGTAGATAACCTTTATTAAATGGTGTTCTGAAACAAAGGGATGAAAAGTTTCTTTTCCAGTTGGATCTCTGGAATCTCCTGCTTCTACATTTATAATTTCCATGCATCTCCCCAGTGCTAAGTCTTCAGTGGAGGAACTACGTGACACTTGTCTGTTTTAAATGCATCAAGAAATCTTTTCAAGGCTTTCTTTGCTTAGTAAATATCCTGCTCCTCCACTCATACAGCCCTGTTTTACAAAGGGCTTAAATCTTCTCCTAAAATAAATGGGTTCTTTAGAATCATATTTTGAAAGAAGCCATCTCAAATTATCTAGTATGAAATATGTGTCATCATCTGCTTTCAAAAAACAATCAGCATCTTCTAAATGATGTTCATGAACATACTGAAAAGGTTTAATTGTTTTCCAGTATAGCTCATCTCTGCCTTCTTTGGTTTTCAATCCCACAGCAGGAAAGTCTTTATTTTCTTCTGAACTCATAAAAAATACTTTTAGACAACGCTGGGCCCATGTAGCTTTGACATGATTGGCCTTTTTCTCTAGGTTTTGAGAGCCTGTCATAACCCAGCAAAGAATTTTAACTTGCTAATGGAGGTTTTCAGCGATGTCTATGTTCTCATCTTTACGTTGGCTAGAATCTGCATTGAAGTTCATTTGTCCTTCTAGATGATTCTGTCCATTATCATCTGAATGCCTCGCATGAGGATCATTATGAAGAACATTAGTCTGGGTGTCACCCTCTTCTCCCAACAAAATACTAAGTAGCTGAGAAAATAAAATAAACCCTATTGCCGATCCACAGAGGAAGGTTAAAAAATTCAGCCAGGATTTAGAGGCCATCTCGGAAAGTGTATTTCTGACATCGGCCGTGGCTCCCTCTTGCCCCTCCTGGGGGGCAGAGAGGGCGACGACATGGGACCGGCGACCTTTGCTTCTCTGGGCACCCGCAGAAGTGGCTCCTGGACGCTAGCCGAGGCCGCCAACTGCCGCCCAGATCAGTCTCCGGCAGCAGCGGCAGAGTTTTAAATAAAATATAATCTGCGTGTCTTCACATGCTTCTTTCTTCCTATTTCTTCATGTTTCTTCCATTTTCTACCCTCAGAGTCTCTCACCCTGTGTGTATTCTGGAATCTCTCTTTATGCACCCGTACGGAAGTCTATCTGTTTAAAGCAGTTAGAGAGGCAAGACCATTCAAAACATGCTCCTCATGTAAGCAGTGTGGAAAGAAACATAGATGACAAATAGATGAGAAAGAGAGAGAGAGAGCAGCAATAGGAAGGAGACAAGGAAGGACTGAGGTGTTGTTTGTTTATGTAGATCTTTTAGACATCTTAATAAGTGGGTTTCTGATTGTCAGTAGAAAAAAACTTTCCTGCTCTCATTTTAGATTCCTTTAAGATCGTCAATCATACTTTTCTTTGTACTTGTTATTTCTACATCATGCTTCCTCATTTCTATAGAAATTCTCTGTACAGTTTCTAAGTTTGTGCCCAATTATTTGCATTGACCGCAACTTAGATTGGCTCTTTCTAAATAACTTCTAGGGAAGCTCCTTCATTTCCTATTTCCTTGTTGTGCTGTGGTTTAGTGTACATCGCAGGGCCAGAAGGAATTCTGAAGTACATGCTATTCTGCTTCACACGTCTTCCTTTTCCCCCTACACTGTGCTTCACTTTATGTCTAAATTCCTTCTAAACAGGTTTGGTGGTCATCTAGCCAAGAGAGGTCATCTTCAGTGACAGGAAGCTCACTACTCCTTGAGGTGACTCGGTCCATTTTTATAAGCTCTAATAATAATTAGAATACCTGTCTCTCTGTCACTCTCACCCACTGCTATTTCTAACTACTGGAGTCTCACACAGCAATTTAACCATAAAATTGTTTGCACAAAAGCCCTTTGAAAAACAACTCTATTTACAATAGTATGAGAAAGAATAAAATACTTAGGAATAACCAAGGAGGTAAAAGACTGGTACACTGAAAACTACAAAGCATTGCTGAAAGAAATTAAGGAAAACACCAGTAAATGGAAAGACATTTTATGTTCCATGAATTAGAAAACTTAATATTATTAAGATGCCAATACTACACAAAGCAATCTACAGATTCAATATAATCTCTGTCAAAATCCCAATGATGTTTTCTACAGAAATAGAAAAATCATCCTAATATTCATATTGAATTTCAGGAGACCCCAAAATAGCCAAAACAATCTTCAAAAAGAACAGTTGGAGGTTTCACACTTCCTGATTTCAAAACTTACTACAAAGCTACAGTAATGAAAACAGTGTGGTACTGGCATACAGACAGACATATAGATCAGTAGAATAGAACTGAAAGTCCAGAAATAATCCCATACATTTATGGTCAACTGATTTTCCACAAGAGTGCCAAGACCATTCAATAGGGAAAGAATAGTTGCTATGACTTGAATGTTCCCACTGAAAGTTGTGTTGAAATTTAACTGTCATTGTACCAGTATTAAGAGGTGGGCTTTTTAGAGGTGATTGGAGCACGAGGGCTCTGCTCTGATGAATTGATTAATACTGTTATATTAGGAGTGAGTTAGATATCTTCTGGTATGGGTGCCTGATAAAAACAATGAGTTTGGCCTGATTTCCTCTTCTGTCTCAGATACTCGCTTCTGCTTTTCACCCTTCTGCCATGAGATCATCCTCACCACATGTTGGCATCATGCCCTTGGACTTCCTGGCCTCAAGAACCATGAGCCAAATAAGTTTATTTATAAATTACCCAGTCTATAGTATTGTGTTATAGCAGCAGGAAACAGACTAAGACAATAGTATTTTCAATGAACAATGTTGGAAAAACAGGATAGCCACGTGGAAAAAAATGTATTTGGACCCTTACTTTACACCATATATAAAAGTTAACTCAAAATGGATCAAAGACCCAAACATAAGACCTAAAACTGTAAAACTCATAGAAAAAAGCCTAGGGAAAAGCTTCATGACACTGGATTTGGCAATGATTTCTTGGCTATGACATCAAATGCACAGACAACAGAAGAAAAAATCAACAAATTAGACTACATCAAAATTAAAAGCTTTGTCATCAAAGGACACTATCAACAGAATGAAAAGGCAACCCACAGAATGAGAGAAAATATTTGCAAATCATATACCTGATAAAGGTTTAATATTCAGAATACATAAAGAACTCCTACAACCCAGCAACAAAAAGCCAAACAACTCAATTAAAAATGGGCAAAGGATTTGAATAGACATTTCTTGAAAGATATGCCTATAGCCAATAAGCACGTGGAAAAATGCTCACTGTCACTAATATTAGAGAAATGCAAATCAAAACCACAATGAAATACCACTTCACCCTCATTAGGATGGCTATTATTTTTTTTAAAACCCAAACAATAAATAATAAGTGTTAGCAAGGATACGGGGAAATTGAAACTCTTGTGCACTTTGGTGGAAATACAAAATGGTGCAGCCGTTTGGAAGACAGTAAGGTGGTTCCTTCAAAAATTAAAAATGGAATTATCACATGATCTAGCAATTCCACTTCTGAGTATATACCCAAAAGAATTAAAAGCAGGAATGCAAAAAGATTTGTAGACCCGTGTTCACAGCAGCATTATTCACAATAGCCAAAAGATGGGAACAACCCAAGTGTCCACTGACAGGTAATGAATAAACAAAATGTGATGCATACATACAATTAAATATTATTAAATCTTAAAAAGGGAGAGAATTCTGACACATTCTACAGCATGGATGAACCTTGAGGACATTATGCTAAGTGAAATAAGCCAGTCACGAAAGGACAACGGTTATTGATTCCACATACATGAGGTGCCTTTAGTAGTCAAATTCATAGACAGAAAGTAGAATGGTGGTTTCCAGGGACTGGGGATGGGAAAGAATGGGAAGTTACAGTTTAATGAGTACAGAGATTTGGAAGATGAAAAGATGAGTTTTAGTGATGGTTACACAACAGTGTGAATGGACATAATGCAATTGAACTGTAAGTACACTTAAGTGGTTAAAATTTCAAATTTTATGTATCTTTTACCACATTTTTTTTCCTTTTTTTTTTTGAGACAGAGTCTCACTCTGTTGCCCAGGCTGGAGTGCAGTGGCGCGATGTTGGCTCACTGCAAGCTCCACCTCCCGGATTCACGCCATTCTCCTGCCTCAGCCTCCTGCACAATTTTTTTAATTAAAAAAACTCTTTAACTATCTGAAGGCTACTATCATGACCCTTGGAATAATCTTCAGAGTAGACACATTTATTTCCTTCAACCATTCTTCACGTGACATGATTAAAGTCCATTCATACCTCCAGTCACTCACCTCTGAATGTTCTCCAGCCACTATACCCCTGTTTAATTGAGACCGTAGACCTCAATATGACACTGACCAGTTAAGAATGGAAAAGGCCTATCACTGCCCTCAATATGGCTACTAGATTTGGTAATTCAGCCAGACTTCCTACTAATTTATTACAATGCTGTTTATTTCTATAGAGCTAATTTTCCAGCTAAAACTCCAAGTTCTTTTTTAAAACGTTTTATCAGTCAGAACTTTTTCAGTGATTAAAAAGAAAATCCAAACGAATACACAAAATCTATGTAAATTGACTTAAGCTGGAGGCATCACATTACTTGACTTCAAATTATACTACAAGGCTATAGTAACCAAAATAGCACGATACTGGCATAAAAACAGCCACGTAGACCAATGGAACAGAATTGAGATTCCAGAAACAAGTTCACACATTTACAGTCAACTCATTTTTAACAAAGGCACCAAGACATACATTTGGGAAAGGACAGTCTCTTCAATAAAAGGTGCTGGGAAGACTGGATATCTATATGCAGAAAAATAAAACTAGACCCCTATCTCTCACCATATACAAAAGTCAAATCAAAATGGATTAAAGATTTAAATGTAACACATGAAACTACCAGAAAACATTGGGGAAATGCTTCAGGAGATTGACTTAGGCTAAGATTTCTTTTTTCTTTTTCTTTTTTTTTTTTTTTTGATTGGGGTGGGGGTGGCGGGGTTGCGGGGGCAGGGCAGAGAAAAGCTCTCCACCTTTCTCTGGTAAGAGAAAGATGTCACCAGGTGGCTTCCAGGTTCATGGGTGGTAGAATAAAGTGACAGTATTGTTCTCGACAACCCCAGTCAACATATCAAACGTATCATTGCTTTTCATGGGCTCTAATTGGGTCACATCCCTGAATCCATCTCCACGGCCAGGATAATGCTAGTGCTGAGTGGCTTAGTTCTAAGCCACATGTTCTGCCCCTGACCAGGGATATAGCCAATTCCACTGAATCAGCCTGTGGGCTAGAAGAGGAGAGGAAGTCGTCCCTAGAGAATAATCAGGTTTATCTTATCAACAGGGAGAGAGGAAGTTGAGTGCAAAAACTACATACTTAACCACCCTTCAATCAGTTCAACTGGATATTTTGTGGACCAAGATATTGTTACCGGGGGTCCTTGTTCTTAGAGCTCCCAAGATGGTGGCGGGGGGCTTCCAAGATGGTAGCAAGCCTCGTGTTATCTGACCTGGGGTTCTTGGCCTCACGTATTCCAAAGAATGGAATCTTGGGCCATGCAGTGAGTGTTATAGCTCTATTAGAAGCCGTGGGTCACGGAAGAGAACCTAGAACCTAGTGACTAGCGTTCAGCTCGATTAGGATGAACCCAGGCAGTTAGCCGTGCAGGAACAATGGCAAGCCTTTAGCCCGATTGGGAGCAGCAATGGGTGCCTCGCTGGATCAGGAGCACAGCGGTCACCCTGCTGGATCCAGAGGGATAGAAGTCAGCGGCGGGTCTGCGACAGCAGCAAACAGCAGTGGTGGACAGTGAGCGAAAGCTCAGCTCGAGCCGTAACAAACACGGACCAGAAGAGTGTGCGGTTAAAAGATTTAATAGAGTGAAAACAGAGCTCCCATACAAAGGGAGGCGACCCAGAGAGAGTAGCCGTTGCCAGCTCGAATGCCTGGGTTTAAATCCCGGTCATTGTCCCTCCCACTGTGCTCTCAGACAATAGATGATTGGCTATTTCTTTACCTCCTGTTTTTGCCTAATGAGCATTTTAGTGAGCTCTCTTTACTACCTGATTGGTTGGGTGTGAGCTAAGTTGCAAGCCCTGTGTTTAAAGGTGGATGCAGTCACCTTCCCAGCTAGGCTTAGGGATTCTTAGTCAGCCTAGGAAATCCAGCTGGTCCTGTCTTTCAATATGTTACTCTACCTTTAGCTCTATTAAATACTATCTAATTAGATTTCTGGCAAGATATTTTGGGGATCATAATTCTATCAGGCAATGCATTCATTGTTTCTCTCAGCTGTATGTGGTCCACAGTGTGATGAATGTGTCTTGCATATTTTATTGCACTCAGTGATGAATGGATTGTGAATACATTTATGTCTGTTATATAGGCACATTATATAACATATGAACAGGCTGCTAAACACAGAGCTCCTCAGCCCACCTCCAGGATCTTCCTCCTGAAGTGATATCACCAGCATCTTTGGATGTGGTCACACAACCAGATACCAGCTCCATCTTTGTCCTGTTTCTGGGCCCTATTTCTTGTTCCCAAATATACTGTGAGAAATCTTAACAAAATGTCTAGAGTCCTGGGAAGGTTCCTAATGGGGACTAATGTTCTGTGCAATGTATGGACTTTTTGTCTAATCATCATCAACAAGAGACTATTTTCTCTACATGTCCCAGATTTCTAATGCTTTCTAAATGCACCAAAAAAATTTTTTTTAAGTAGCAGTAGTCACAGCAAATATATACACTATTATATGCCAGGCCTTGTTCTAAAAGCACACAGAATTAAATATTAACTCATTTTTTTCCTCACAACAAACTTATAAGAGAGGTAGGTAGTTATCCTAATTATCATCATTATTACCTTCATTTTAAAGACAAAGAAACTGGCCAGGAACAGTGGCTTACACCTATAAATCACAGCACTTTGGGAAGCCAACATGGGAGGATCATTAGCGACCAGCCTGGGCAACATGGCAAAACCCCATCTCTACAAAAAATACAAAAATTAGCTGGGCGTGGTGGTGCATGTCTGTAGTCCCAGCTACTCAGGAGGCTGAGATGGGTGGATCACTTGGGCCTGGGAGGTCAAGGCTGCAGTGAGCCAAGATCACGCCACTGCACTCCAGCCTGGATGACCCAACGAGACCCTATCTCAAATAAACAAACAAACAAACAAAAACAAGGAAACTAAGGCCTGGAGAGGGGACGGCCCAAATCCACACAGCTGGTCAGTGCAAGCTGATACTGAGGTTGTCCGGCTCCATAGTCCTTGCGCTCATCACAGGAGTGGCATTTGACCTGGACACCCCTCCTCTTTCACTTCTGGCCCCCAGGCAAATGTGCAAGTGAGTCTGCCTAAAACAAACAAACGAAAACAACAAAATACTACCGTGAGTAAGTTAGGGAACAACTACTCACTTTACAAAACAGTTTGTTGTCATAAGTGAATCATTTCCAATAACAAGTTCCTTTGGGGACAGACAGGTCAACCGGCTAAAAGTCACTTATGACTTCCCAAAAATACTGGGACAGAGAAACCGAGGCAAAGGGTTAGGACCACTGCCAACGAAAGATCTATTCGAACTGAAAACTAAAAAGTATCTTTGACATAATGTCCACATTAGCAGAAAAACACAACTTAAAAAAACCTTTTTCTCTTTTTTTACTTTTTTTTTTTTGAGATGGAGTTTCACTCTTGTTGCCCAGGCTGGAGTGCAATGGCGCCATCTCGGCTCACCGCAACCTCCACCTCCTGGGTTCAAGCAATTCTCCTGCCCCAGCCTCCCGAGTAGCTGGAATTACAGACATGCGCCACCAGGCCCAGCTAATTTTTTGTATTTTTAGTAGAGACGGAGTTTCTCCATGTTGGTTAGGCTGGTCTCAAACTCCTGATCTCAGGTGATCCACCCACCTCAGCCTCCCAAAGTGCTGCGATTACAGGCGTGAGCCACCACACCTGAACAGTGGCTATGCTTGGGGGCAGAAGAGGCGTGCATGGGAGGAACTGTGTGAGTCGATCAACACAGCCTCTCCCTGGAGGCCTCCTCTTGAGCAGAACTCACCTCCCAGTCCTCCCCGTTCTCCACTTGACCCACAGTTCTTTTGTTGTTGTTGTTTTGTTTTGAGACAGAGTCTCGCTCTGTCGCCCAGGCTAGAGTGCAGTGGTGCAATCTCGGCTCACTGCACCCTCTGCCTCCCGGGTTCAAGCAATTATCCTGCCTCAGCCTCCCAAGTAGCTGGGATTACAGGCACATGCCACCACACCTGGCTTATTTTTTTGTATTTTTAGTAGAGACTGGGTTTCTCCACATTGGCCAGGCTGGTCTTGAACTCCTGACCTCAAGTGATCCGCCCGCCTCGGCCTCGCACAGTGCTGGGATTACAGGCATGAGCCACTGCACCCGGCCCCACTTGACCCATAGTTCTGTTGTCGCCTTTCTTTTTTTTTTTTTAAGACAAGGTCTCACTCTGTTGTCCAGGCTGGAGTATAGTGGCACAATCATAGCTCACTGCTTGAACTCTGGGGCTCAAGCAATCCTCCTGCCTCAGCCTCCTGAGTACCTGGGACTACAGGTACCCACCACAATGCCCAGCTAATTTTTAAATTTTTTGTAGAGAGAGGGTCTCACTGTGTTGCCCAGGCTGATCTCGAACTCCTGGGCTCAAGCCATCCTCCCACCTTAGCCTCCCAAAGTGCTGAGATTACAGACCTGAGCCATCATGCCTGGCCTGATGTTGCCTTTGACCATGCTATTAGTTGGTTCAGTCGTGCACAAGGCATAATGCAGGTGGCTACCAAATTCAAAGGAGTTGCCTACAGTTCTGTTTCTTCTGGGAATGCCCTCTCATGAAATCTCAGGTGGTTGAAATGAAGAGACTTTCATGAAGGGACAGCTTGCAGAGATGAAGCAGGGCTGAAAGAATGAACTAGGGATGCTGAAGCTCCACAGACTAACATCAGTGGGAAGCCAATCCCATCCTTACAGCTAAGAAGGATGGGAGGGGACCATTTTATCAGGGAACCCAGAGAGACTGACTCTACAGAGGAAGAGACTGGCTCTGCCAAGAAAGAGCCTCCTGTTGGGAGAGAAGTGGCTCCTGCTGAACACTGCACTAGGGGAAGGCAGGAAGAAATGTCCCATCTCTCTCTTCTCCCCATCAGGCTCCTGCCCGTGCCTCTCATGGGCAAGCAAGAGGGTGAGGGAGCCTGGGTGGAGCACTCGGCAAGGGTCAGTCCTCAGGGTACAGAATAGGGTGGGAAAGGCTGCCTCACCCTCCACATCTGGAGAACGGAGAATGGAGAGCACAATGTCTCTTTGAAAGGTAGTAAACTGAGTTATTGGGAGGACAAGGAACATGTTCCAGATCAAAAAGGGCAATGCAGAACCAAGATGAGGGCCCCACTTCCCACTTTCCTCTCTGGGCTCCCTGGCTTCAAGAAGCCTGAATGCCTGGAAATAATCAGAAAATCTCAAATGACATCCAATCCCTCAGGTTCCTTTCCAATACACAGCAGTGTTACAAATGGCATGAGTGATCCACCTTTCTTCAGAAGTGGTGAGGGAGTGTGTAGCCAGGATGACCCAGACTTCTGCCTGGATTCACTTGAGAAGTTTTAATGAATCACTTGTGTGGGTGACGACTTGGGTATTGTTATTCTTTCAGTGAACTGGCTCCACACACTAACATTGTGTCTGTTTGATGCATGAAGGTGACTCATCTGAGGAAGTTGACCTGACCATGGTTTATCAAGCAGCCTCTAATGGAGATGTCAATGCTCTGACTGCAGTGATTCGGGAAGACCCTTCTATCCTAGAATGCTGTGACAGTGAAGGTGAGATATGTATGCATTTTGAATCCAGAATGTTCTGCTCTATTTTTTTAGAGATGGCCTTCAGACATGAGCAATGTTAATAAATGTATATCTGACCAGCCATTTTGATACTGTGGCTATGTGCAGGTACCACATCACCTCTTATAATGAAGTCATCAGTTTGAGTTTGTTTTCAATATCTTTGTATGAATGACCAAAATAGATAGGTCAAGTAGTTAGGAAAGGGTAAGGAAAGAGCAGGCTACTTTTGGTAGCAATGGATATTGAGAAAATGTAACTGTAAAAGGCAAAGAGCAAGGATTTCTGCTTCTGGGAAGTTGGAGTAGATGCATTTCTTTCATATTATTTCTGCTAAATGCAACTAAAAACCCTGGACGTTATATATAAACATAAAAAGACTCTGGAAGATGGAGATAAAATGACAGATGAGCTGAGATCTTCTGACTCAAGGAATGACATGGTGTAAGTGCCCAGGGTTTTCTTCTTGCCTTGTCTCTCCCAGAGCTGATGCTGAAGAAGCTGGCAACCCAGAAATGTCAACAGGCACAGACCAAACAGCAAGAAAAACAACAAAAGCCTTCACTCTCTGGCAAAAGGACCAGGAAAGAAACAGCCTAGAAAGACAGAACATTTTTTAGACAATAAGTCCCTACTCCAGCCAAACACCACAAAAAGCCATGGGGTTCCAGCCCCACTCATTCCAGCAAAGACTGAGTAGGAAACCTGGATTTCTAATGCCACCTTGCAATAATGAGGTGGCACCCCTTTACTTCCCCTTTATAGCAGTGCCCATGGAAGCCAGCTAAAATAAAAGGTTTAAGATCAGGAATCTCATAATATAATACCCCAAATGTCCAAGTTTCAATCAAAAATTATTTGTCATACCAAGAAACAGGAAGATCCCAAACTGAATGAAAAAATAATCAACAGATGCCAATGAAAGAGATGTTAGAATTATGTCACAAAGATTTTAAAATAACCGTGACAAAAATGCTTCAATGAGCAATTGAAAACATGCTTAAAACTAAAGAAAAAAATAGAAAGTCTCAGCAAAGAAATAAAAGACATAAGGAAAAACCAAATGAGAATTTTGAAAAATCAAAAATACAATCATCACAATGTTAAAACTCAGTGAATAAGCTCAGCAGCAGAATGAGGATGCAAAGGAAAGAATTAATGAACTTGAAAACAGAACAGTAAGAAATAGCCAATAAGAAATAGGTAATCTGAAGAGCCCTATAATTAGGAAATTGACTTCATAATTTTAAAATCCCCCCCAAAAAAGATATCTTCAGGACTAGATTATTTCACCAGAGATTTGTGATCCTCCCACCTTGGCCTCCCAAAGTGCTAAGATTATAGATATGAGCCACCTCACCTGGAAGATTTCTACAAACTTTTAAAGAATAACCAGCATCGATTCCACATAATCTCTTCCAAAAAAAAGAGATGAGAAAACACGTTTCAGTTATGTTTATGAGCTAGTATTACTTCACTATCAAAACTAAAGACGATGTAAAAAAAAAATAAGCCTATAGACCAGTGGTCTTCATGAATGTAGATATAAAAATCCTTAACCAAATATTAGCAAATAGAATTCAGTCATATACGGAAATAGGCTGGACACGGTGGCTCACGCCTATAATCCCAACACTTCGGGAGGCCGAGGCAAGCAGATCACTTGAGATCAGGACTTGAGGTCAAGACCGGCCTGGCCAACACGGTGAAACCCCGTCTCTACTAAAAATACAAAAATTAGCTGGGTACGGTGGCATGCTCCTGTAATCCTAGCTACTGGGGAGGCTGAGGCAAGAGAATTGCTTGAACCGGGAGGCGGAGGTTGCAGTGAGCCGAGATCGCACTACTGCACTTCAGCCTGGGTGACAGAGCGAGACTCTATCTCAAAACAAAAACAAAAAGAATCATACACCATGACCAAGTAGAGTTTGTTTTAGGGATGTTAGGGCTGTAAAACTGGTTCAATATTTGAAAGTCAATGTAATCCACTGAATTAACCAACTAAGGCAGAAAAATCACATGTTCATATCAATTAATACAAAAAAAGCTTTAGACAAAATTTAACACATATTAATAATAAAAATCTCAGAAAAACAGGAATAGAGGAGAGCTTCTTCAACATAAGGAAGAGTATCAACAACAACAAAAACAACTCTAGAGCTAAGGTTTTACTTAATGGTGAAAGTTTAAGTGCTTTGCCCCTAAGACCTGGAACAAGGTGTGAATGTCCACTCTCACCACTCCAATTCAGCATAGTTTAATATGAGTGCAAAAGGGCAAGAAAAAGAAATAAAAAGCATACATCTTTTATTTTTTACCCAGACTGGAGTGCAGTGGTGCAATCTCGGCTCACTGCAACCTCCACATCCCGGGTTCAAGCAATTCTGCCTCAGACTCCTGAGTAACTGGGATTACAGGTGCTTGCCACTGCTCCCAGCTAATTTGTGTATTTTTAGTAGAGACAGGTTTCACCGTGTTGCCCAGGCTCTTCTCAAACTTCTGACCTCTCAGGTGATCCTCCCACCTTGGCCTCCCAAAGTGCTGGGATTACAGGTGTGAGCCATTGGCCGGGCCAAAAGCATACATCTTGAAAAGGAAAAAAGAAAACTATTACTTTTTGCACAATTTGATTGTCTTCATAGTAACTCCTAAGGAACCTACCAACATACTCCTACAACTAAGTGAGTTCAGCAAGGTCACAGGGTACAAGACATAGATTTTATTTTTGTATACAAACAATGAACATGCAGACATCAAAATTTTAAACTATAATACCATTTAAAATCACTCAATAAAAAGAAACATTTAGGTGCAAATACAATAAAATACGTACAGAACTTGTATGTTGAAAACTATAAAGTGCTAATTAAATAAATCAAAGATCTTAATAAATGGAAAGGCATACCATGTTTGTGGACTAGAAGGCTCAACATCGTAAACATGCAGTGCTCTTCAAATTTGTATACAGATCTAGCACAAATTCTGAAGAGACATCTTGGCATGAGATGGAGACCACAATTTCTACCAAACCCCAGCAAGATTTTTTGCGTATATAGACAAGATTAGCTAAAATGTGTATAGAAATACAAAGGAACTAGGATAGTTAAAACAATTTTGAAAAAGAATAAAGTGGAAGGAATCAGTATACCCAATTTCAACTACATTCAAGCTACATGCTATAGTTCGAATGTGTTCCCTCAAATTTCATGTGTTGGGAACCTGGTCCACAATGCACTATTGTTGAGAGGTGGAACCTTTGGGAGATTATTGGGATTAATCCACTCATGGGTCATTGTGGGAGTGGGTTAGTAATCACGGGAGTGGGTCTGTTATAAAAGCTAGTTTGGTCATCTCTCATGAGCTCCCTTGCCATGTGATACCCTGTACCACCTCAGGACTCTGCAGAGAGTTCCCACCACCAAAAAGGCCCTCACCCAATATGGCCCCTCAACCTTGGACATCCCAGCCTCCAGAACTGAAAGAAATAAAATTCTTCTCTTTATAAATTACCCAGTCTCGTGTATTCATTTACAGCAACAGAAAACAGACTAAGACAGTACAAAAATCAAAACTAGCTAGGTTAATCCATCTAGAGTATTCAAAGTTATGCCTGATACATAATAAACACTCAATAAATACAAGCTATTATTGTTGCTTTTGGAATTTCATAACCTTACTGTAATTACCTTGCACCACCCAGGACAAGACAATGAGTCTCGAAGTGGCTAAGTTTCTTAGCCAAAGTTTCATAGCTAATAAAATAGTTGGAACTGGAACCCAAATATTCTGTGTCCTTGGTTAGTGCTGTTTCTGCTCCTTATCTTGTAGTGCAGATGTCTTAAAGTTCTTGAACACTTTACCATGTGGCAAAGTGGATCATTTAAGGACGCAAGATGCTGAGGCTACCTTCCTGCACACCTTACCTAACCAAGTTGCTCCACCCTTTATTTTGCAGAATTTAACAATTTTGACAATTTGCAATCTTTTCCTTGGATTTTTTTAAAGGAAAAAAGTTACAGAGCAGTTGAAGGCCCTTTTTATTCTTTTCTGATTCCACCCCTTTTCCCTACATTCCTCTAAAATAACTAACCGCTATTCTGAAGCTGGTGTATATCTTTCCTTTTTCTGTTTTTGTGCTTGAACTATTTTTCCTGGGTTTATAGCAATCTGTTGTTATTTTGATTTATAAAATTTACATAAATAATAGTGTGTATCTTTGCAATTGGCTTTCTTCACTCAAAATTATGTCTTTAAGATTTATTCAAGTGGATCTGGATTAATTTAACTCAGACATTTTAATTGCTCTATGACACTTCTTTGCATAAATATAATTTATGTATTTCTCTATTAATGTTCATTTATGCCATTTCTTGTTAGTTTAGTTCTTCATTATCATCTTTGATTATATCTCTTTGTTCATCAATGTGAAATTTTCTTTATGAAATAAACTTGGAAGTGGAATTACAGGGTTATAAGGTATAAGCACCTATGATTTTATTAAATGTTGCCACATTTATCCCCAAAAATGGTTGTCCCAACTTATACTTTAACCAACAGTATGTAAGAGTTTCCCAAATCTTTGACAACACCTGGCATTTCAGATGTTTTATAATTGCTAATCCAATATGTATGAAGTGGTTTCTCAATGTCATTTCTCAATGTCATTTCTCAATGACATTGAGAAATATAGAAATATGTATTCCCTAATTATTTGAGAGATTTATAATCTCTCATACATTTATTGACTTGTGTCTGCTGTCTCTCAAATTGCTCCTACATTGTTTATTTCTCTCTGATTGAATTGTTGATGTTATTTATTTAGTTAAGCTCATAATTTTTTCTTGGCTTTATGAATTAAAATAACCTCCCAATCTGTAGCTGGCCTTTTCATTTCATTTATGGGATCTTATGTAATACAGAAAATTTTAATTTGAATATAATTGAATTTAATAAAATGTTTTCTTTATAGTTTGCAGTTTTTATGTCTTCTTCAGTAAGGCCTTACTAGTCTTAATGTTATAAAATATATTCATCTATATATTTTGTAAGTTGTTAAATTTTGCTTTTCATATTTGTGTCTAATCCATTTGGAAAGTATTTATGTATGATGTGAATTTTAGATCTAATTTTAACATATCCCTTTTGTATAGCCAGTTTGTCAGCACCATTTATTGAATACCTTTTTTTTTCCTACTGATTTGTGATGTCACTTTGGTCATATATTGAGTTCCTCCATAGGTCTAAGTATTTCCTGGACTGTTTCTTCTGTTCTGTTGATATATTTATTGTTTTAATTACCATGGCTGTATAATCTTGTTGGTTCAAAAAGCAATAATCCTCTTTCATTCTACTGTAAAATTGTCTTGAAAATTTTTTGGCACTTTAAACTTCCAGATAAATTTTAGGATTTTTTTCAAGTTTCACAACGGCTTTGTTGAGTTTTTATTAGACTTGCAATGAATGTATAGGTTCATTTTCAGGAAATTGATAGCTCTATTATATTGAGTCTTTTCCTTCATAAACATAGTATCTTCCCATGTTTAGTTCTTCTTTTATGTCACCCAGTAAGTTTTATACTTCTTATCCACATAAGTCTTGCTCTTCTTCGGTTAGATTTATTCCTAAGTACCGTATTTTTGTTGTTGTTGCTATTGTTTTTTGTTACTTTTCCTATTGCTTTTGTTTAAGGAAGACCTTTTCTTTTATATATGAATTTTACGTACAGGAACAATGCTGTACTGTCTTATTTTTTTTTATTTTGAGGGTTTTTTTTTTCTATTTTCTACAAGGACAAATGTACCAACTTAAAATAAATTTTGGAACCCCATTTGGAGATAAATCTGTCATTCCTCCCTAAACCTCAGTTAGAGACACCTCAGGAAAATTATTTAAACTTAAGAAATATTTGGGCCAGATGCAGTGGCTCACGCCGGTAATCCCTGTACGTTGAGACATTGACGTGGAAGGATTGCTTGAGCCTAGAAGGTCAAGGCTGCAGGGAGCCATGATCACACCACTGCACTCCAGCCTGGGCAACAGTGCAAGATGCTGTCTCAAAAAAAAAAAGAAAGAAAAGATTTGTTCAGTAATCATTTGGTTATGCATTTCAGAATTGCTGTTTAATATCTTCCCGGTACCAGGTACAGTGGTTGGTACCGAGGATTCAGTGATGAGCATGAGAGATGTGGTTCCTTCCACTTCGAATTTATAGCTTAGAAGAGACAAATTTTAAACACGTGATTATGCTCAATCAATACATAATTGTAAAATATTAAAAGAATTACTAGAGAAAAATGAAGGATGATGAAAAATTATAACATGGACACCCAGTTCACAATGGAGGGTCAGGAAGGTGTTCCCTGAAGAAATTTATATGGAAGCTAGGCTCTCAAGATAGATGTAAATTAGCCAGACATAGCATGTAATTTTATGAAAACAATATCTAGGGATTCTGTTTTTGTTTCTTTGTGTGTGTGTGTTTTTTGAAATGGAGTCTCACTCTGTCACCCAGGCTGGAGTGCAGTGGCACAATCTCAGCTCACTGCAACCTCCACCTCCCGGGTTCAAGCAATTCTCCTGCCTCAGCCTCCTGAGTAGCTGGGATCATAGGTGCGTGCCACCATGCCCGGCTAATTTTTTTTGAATTTTTAGACAGGGTTTCACCATGTTGGCCAGGCTGTTCTCGAACTCCTGGCCTCAAGAGATCTGCCCACCTCTGCCTCCCAAAGTGCTGGGATTACAGGCAGGAGCCACCACACCCGGCCTATCTAGGGATTCTTTAGCTTTACTTACTGAGCATTTCAGATTCACAGATTGCTTCAATAATTGCCTTTTGCAGCATGTCCTTTTTTTCTCTCAATAGTTATAATTACCACTTGTTGACAGGAAGAAAGGAAGGGAGGAAGGGAAAGGAAGGAAATTTTGCAACTATTTTAAGACATAGCACTTCATTGCTGCTTTTTCCCAGTACAGATGACTGAAAGAGTTTCAGAAGGAAAAAAATTGGAGAGAAATTGAGTTGCCGACTGCAACTCAATTTCTGGTGTCCTAGGGACTGCACTGCAAAGCTCATCACTCCCTCCTGGCAATGTTCAAATTCAAATATTAAAGAAAACTTTGGCAAAAGGGACACTTAGAAGTTAAGACTCAGCCACAACTCTGAACTCGGTGTTCTTTCAGTGAAAACAGAAATCTTGGGATTTACCCTTTCTCGGGGATTTCTCAGGGTCATAGCTTGCAGTTCATCTGGAGAAGAATCACAATCTCCAGTCCAAAGACATCTACACAAGTCTCGACTGGGCAGGGAGTGAATCTGAGGTTTGAGTTCTTCACCTGAAGGAATAAGAAGCACCTGGATCCTGCTTCATGAGGCTGGCTTGTTCCAACAGCCCTGCAAAGTTCATCAAAATGTGTAATTTCATCTCCATTTTTATTCAGGAAGAAAACGCATAAAAAACTAAATGCCTTGACCTATATTGATTCTGAAAACAGGGAAGCATTTCAGTACAGGTGGCCACTTTTTCAGCAAGAATTTGTGCAATCCAAGGCTGGGTACTGTTGCTGCCCCTTAACACCTGCCACCCCCAGTAAAAGTGTGCTGAACCCATCTGCCTAGATAGAGCGGCTTTCCAAAGGCACTCCTAGATTCTACATGGTTCAAGCCAAGTCAGGATAAATCTGCCTGTTATGTCTTAAATTATGCTGATCCCTGACACAGTCATAAGCAATTTTTATCATCTACCCAAAATGTTTTACTCAGCCAATTATTGCAAAATTGCAGAAGATTGAAAAGAGCCAGTAAAAAAAATACATAGTTTATAGAGATGTAGCAACAATAGCTTCATCTCCCTTCAGTCCCATACAAACAGCTGGGTTTGTACTGCAAACAGCAAAATAAATGAACAGGCCAATAAAGCCTGCTCATCAGTTTCATGGGTCACACATGTTTAAAGGCTGTTGAAATGTCTCATTCCAGGATGCACGCCCTTGATGCATGCGGTTTCTGGACGTCAAGTGGACACAGTGAAGCTGCTGTTGAAGATGGGAGCCAATATTAACATGCAGGATGCTTATGGCCGCACAAGTTTATGCCTGGCCACCTACCTGGTACTGACTTGTGCCTGTCACAGGGTCTAAGGAGCAGGGTAGGCGAAGGGTGTCATTATGGGGTCCCAGTTGCAAAGGAGCATTCTTGGATCTATGTAGCTGGCTAAAGGAGCTGGAACTTGAAGCTTTACTCCAATCATCTTCAACGTTTTTATCCCCACTTAGAGTTGGTTTCATGAATTTGGGCCATTTTGGATCTTCCTAACAATCCTCTAAGATAGAGGTGATATGGCCATTAGGGAAACATTCTTTTCTATCTTAATGGCATCAGAATTTCTCTTGGGATATTTCTGGACACACTTGGTGCTTCTAAAAACAATCTCCCTAAATAACCCCTACAGGGTGGGAATACTGTGAAGATCCAGTTAACATCTGTGGGGTAGGATTGGTTGAGTAGAAGCTTGAGGCTAAGGAATGTGGAGAACGAGAACTGGGGAAGGTGGTGGGAGGGACTGGAAGATAGAGAACAGGGGAGACAAAGCAGGCTCTTAAAGGGACAACGCCAAGCAGAGGACTCAGCCCACAATCAGGGCTCAATTTAACAACTGTGTCATAATACTAGTCCTCACTGGTAGAGATTTCAGTTCAGCATTTCCCAACATTAGAGCAAGCCTGGTTAAGCCTTACTGAAAATCCTCAAGACCCTCTCCTCTCAAACTCTTCCTGCAATCCTTTTGGGAGGTCCTAGGGGTGCCTTGAGTCCATGTCAAACAAGTCCTAACCACCACATGGAGGTCATCCTTTTTCTTCCTCTCCAGAGAGGTACCCAGAAATCTTCACTATGACCACCATTGCTACCAGTGCAGCTTCTTGCATTTGCTATGGCTTGCATTTGCTATTGCTGCCCACTGATGGTGGTGAATTCACTCTGGACCAGCCCCATTGAGGGTGTCCTGCTGAATTAAATCACTTCCCTTTCCCAAACACCACCCCTTTCTGCCATGACCTATCATAGATTGCAATGAAGCATTGCCCAAGTCTCACAGAGATTTCCTTTAGAGCCTACTTTTTCATTTTCTATTTGTGCTCTCTCTCTAGAACTCACATGCAAATCTGGGAAGAAATTTTCAAACTGTGGTCCACAGATCTTTTGTGTCAATATCCCTTGGGGTGCTTGTTTCAAATGCAAATGCCAGGCTGGTCTGATGGTAGAGGGTTATCAGAACTTATTCACATTAGTGTCAAATGCAGGTACCAGGGGTATACCCTAGACCTTCTGAGTCAGATACTCTGGGAGCAGGACTGGGGTAATTGGTGTTGGGGGAGTCTGCATGTTAAACAAACCTCCTTGGCAATTTTTTTTTTTTTTTTTTGGAGACAGAGTCTCACTCTGTCACCAGGCTGGAGTGCAGTGGTGCGACCTCAGCTCACTGCAGACTCTGCCTCCCAGGTTCAAGCAATTCTCCTGCCATAGCCTCCCAGGTAGCTGGGACTACAGGCATGCACCACCACACCCAGCTAATTTTTGTATTTTTAGTAGAGACAGGGTTTCACCATGTTGGCCAGGATGGTCTCGATCTCTTGACCTCATGATCTGCCCGCCTCAGCCTCCCAGGCGATTTTTAAAAACTTGCCCGTCAAGTTTAAAAGCCACTGGTCTGTGCATATTAGCCGAAGTCCCATATCTCAGACAGACATATGGCTGTCCTCCTAGCCCCCTCCCTTCTAGCACATGCCTTAAGAACTGCTCTTGCTATGGACTTTTCCAGTGTCTGAGCTGAAGAAAAGAGAAAACTGGGATAAGGGGGTAGAGGAAGGGCATAGAAGGGGTTTCTAAAGTTGACTGCCACTAGCAAATAGAATGTAGTGAAAGCAAACTGTCCCCCTTTCAAAGTTCAAAAATTCAAAAGTTTACATTTCTTTGACTAGAGAGCTGTGCAAGGGACTGGGAAGAAGTACTCGTCTACATCACGGTGAATAATGGTGGACACCCTTGCAGCCTGGAAAGCTGACACCTTTCTAGGAAAGCAGACAACTCTTTCTAGGAATATATTCTAAGGGCTGCATGAGGAGAGTCTGCCAGCAGGACACCATGTGGTGCCACCTTTTTAACTCTGCCCCCATCTCCCTGTGGCTCCCCAAGGCAGGACCCTCCATTGTTCTGCTGAGGCTCACGGGAAGCGGTTGTCCTGGGGACTGCACGGTGAAGCTTATCCCTCCCTCCTGGCAATGTTCAAATTCAAGAATTAAAGAAAAATTTCGCAAACAGGACACTTAGAAGTTAAGTCTCAGCCACAACTCTGAACTCAGTGTACAAAAAACCTTACCACAGATGTGTCAAACTCAAATAAAATATGTAGAGTTGAGGCCAGGCACGGTGGCTCACGCCTGTAATCCCGCTACTTTGGGAGGCCAAGAGGCTAGAGGATCACCTGAGGTTGGGAGTTTGAGACCAGCCTGACCAACATGGAGAAACCCTGTCTCTACTAAAAATACAAAATTAGTCGGGCGTGGTGGCGCATGCCTGTAATTCCAGGTACTCGGGAGGCTGAGGCAGGAGAATCACCTGAACCCAGGAGGAGGCGGAAGTTGTGGTGAGCCAAGATATATATATATATATAGAGAGAGAGAGAGAGAGAGAGAGAGGCGAATCTCTACATTTAACATATTATTTGATATATAAGAATTAGAGCCCGGCATGGTGGCTCACGCCTGTAATCCCAGCACTTTGGGAGGCCGAGGCACGTGGATCACCTGAGGTCAGGAGTTCCTGACCAGCCTGGGCAACATGGTGAAACCCCGTCTCTACCAAAAATACAAAATGTAGCCAGGCGTGGTGGCGCATGCATGTAGTCCCAGCTACTTGGGAAGCTGAGGCAGGAGAATCACTTGAACCCAGGAGGTGGAGGCTGCAGTGAGCCGAGATCGTGCCACTGTACTCCAGCCTGGGCGACAGAGTGAGACCCTGACTCAAAAAACAAGAAAAAAAACAATTGCAATTCGGGGCATACACACAGACCACGTGGTCCTCGATATGTCCAAAGAATGAAGAGGAAGTTGTAGGTTTTATTAGAAGGAGAAATGTTACATATTGTTTTTCCAGAAAGTTCATTGGCACTAGTCGAGTTTTGGGGAGCTGGCAAGCTCTGACTGGTGAGTGACCATGGTGGGTAAAATTTGTCTTTGAGTTGCAGCAGGTTTTTCAGAAGCCATTAGATAAAACTAGTTACTACAGGCAGTTTCAGCAGCCAGGCTCACAGCTAATTGCATTTTGGGAGCAATGTTATGTGCCCTGCCTGCTTTTTTTCCCTGACTTCTCAACTCTGGTTTAGTAGTTGGATACAACAAGAAGGACCCAATTCAAATGATCAGATTTCACAGGTGTGTGACGTTGGTTAGGCAAATCACTGTATCTCTTTGTGCTTTCTCCTTCATTTGTAACATGTAATAAAAAAAAAAATGCCCATCACAGCTGACAATTAACACTTGGGGAATCAGCCAGCACATAGTAGGTATCAAACTCATTTGTTGGTTCTTAATAGTGACTGACCAAGGGTTTCAGATAGTATATTCAATGGTTTTCTTCTTTTTATCTTCAGGAAAAAAAAAAATCAGAAAACCATTGACACACACAGAGTTCCAGGAAATGTTGCAATATGATTTTTAAAAGTGTTTCAAACTTTCCCCCACCAAAAGATCTGCTTTTCGAAAACTGTAAATCTTTGGCAACTCTGAAATTTGCCCAGCATGCCTTTCTTTTGGGTCTCTGAGTCTCATTTCTTTTAATCTGAGAACTTGATGATTTAGACATTAACAACTAGAAACAGATTTAATGCATCAGTAAACTATGACTCAAGACTGGAAATGCCAGAAAAATACTTGCTTCTGCTTAAGACTTAGATATTAATGGTCAATTCTACAAAATCGTATTCAATATTTATACTCTGAATTTTGATGCATTTTTGTTGATTTTCCTTCCAGACTTTTCAAAACCAAAAGGTTCTTTTCTTATCATTATCTTCCTTCTTCTCCATGCATTTATTAACATTTTGATTTTTTTTTTTTTTTCTTGAGACAGAGTCTCGTTCTGTCGCCCAGGTTGGAGTGCAGTGGCGCGATCTCAGCTCACTGCCAGCTCTGCCTCCCGGGTTCACGCCATTGTCCTGCCTCAGCCTCCCGAGTAGCTGGGACTACAGGCACCCGCCACCACTCCCAGCTAATTTTTTGTATTTTTGGTAGAGACGGGGTTTCAACCGTGTTAGCCAGGATGGTCTCGATCTCCTGACCTTGTGATCCACCCACCTCAGCCTCCCAAAGTGCTGGGATTACAGGCGTGAGCCACCCTGCCCAGACAACATTTTGATTTTTATTGCTTTCAGTATAAGGAGGAAAAATCTTCAGTCATCTTTCTCATTTTGCTGGATAATTTTGAGGTTTACCTAGACGCGAATGTAGGAAGGTGGGAAGCCTGCTTCTGAACAAAATAGAGGGTTATCCTATTATTCTTCATAATAATAATTTCATCTATTTTTAAGTATACTTATAATTGGGCAAATAACCCAAGCCATTCTGGATGAACGTAGGAGACATCCTCTTTAGCATGCGAGCCAAACTTGGTTATCAATAGGTATGGGTCAGTTAAAGTAGCATGGGAGGGACGGCTAGCCTGAAGTTATACCTGCCCTTTGAAATGGGAAAGACAATGAGAAGATGACCCAGCAGTAAATGTTGACCGAGGAGGAGACAAGCATGAGATGTGGCCATATCAGGTCTCAATCTAGACAACTGTAGACAGCAGGTTTCAGCAGTTCACATAAAGTTTCTTGAGGACTTTACAGGTGGATAAAACATAGCAATGGGAAACCTTTGGAAGGTGCTGGTGATGCCTTATATTTAGGAATTCAAGCTTTCAGCATCAGAAAGATCAGTCAACAAGGTGGCAGGGTCCCAGCCATTGCAGTGGAGCTCAGGTTAGACTGCTAGGCACTGGGAGGGGGACTGACCTGAATAAGCAAGGTGCTGTCCTTGTGGTTACTAGAAAAGGAGCTTGCAATAGAAGACCAAGGCCCATTTATCATGTGTCTGAGCTTACACATGTAATACCAGTGAGTGGCCCTAGAAATGGGGAGGGGGAGATGGAGAGATTCTAAGGTCAGTCTGCATCTAAAGGGGAAAGGTCCTCTCATAAACCTGGGAATCTCTACTTCAAGACCTTCGGCCATCTGTTGAGGCATCTAAGATGGAGTTGTGGTTCTTAACCACTTCAAGTCAAATAAAATATGTTTTTAACCAAACCAGAGAAAGGGAAAAAAATCTAGAGAAAGTTTGTTGGACCACGTTACGTGAGCTTCTGTTATATAATGATGTGGTTGCTCTTGTATTTCAGGGCTGGCTTGAAGGCTGTGTGAGTCTACTCAGAAACGGTGCCAAGCACAATATCCCAGATAAAAATGGCCGCCTGCCACTGCATGCTGCCACTGCTGAGCCCGATGTGAGGTAAGTGGCCAGGTTTACATGATGCTCAAGTTGGGAGTGACTCAACTTGTATGAGAAGGTCATCTAATCCATCCCTCTGTGGCTGATAAAAAAGTAAAAGAAAACCATCTTTTTTTATTTTTTGAAGTTGCAGCAGATAGGACCACAACAAAGTATTCTAGAATAATTTCAAACTCTCTCCTCCTACTTCGATACAAGTTTTGTCTCCTAATCTTTAAGAAGACATGCTGTTTGTCATCATCAGAATTCATATATTCACTCATTCCATTAATCAGTCAGTCAATTATGCATTCAACAACTTTTTTTCGAGCACATGTTATGGACCAAGGACTGTTCTAGTCCTTTGAAATTCTACAGTAAATAAAACAGAATCTCTGATGTCACAGAGCTTATATTCTAGTGAAGCTCTTAAGCATACCAGTTAACAAATAAATAAGATCATTTCTAATAGTGATGAGGGCTATGAAGAAAATTAAATAGGGCAAAAGAGCAGTGACTGGGCAGAAAGGTTAATGTCTAAACCCAGGGCCATGCCAGCCTCTAGTTGCTGGGAGGAGGCAAAGGAGTCAGCAGCAGGGAGATCAGGGGGTTAGAAGGAAACCAGAAGTGTGTGCTCCTAGAAGCCCTGTGAAGAAATACACTGAAGTAAATTGGATGATCAAGAAGGCCACCTTTTTGTAAGATAACTGAGCAATGAAGGAAAAGGTTTTGTCCATACCAAGGGTAGCTTCTCCATTCCTCTGTGTCTACATGGCCTCGGTCCCCATTCTTTAGAAAGCCCCTCAGAGCAGTTGCTAACAGCATTTCTACTGTGGAATCAGTAACATGGTGGACCCTTTCTGCTGTGCAGAACATGCCTCTGACAGGAATTGAGCATTTCCAAGCCTAGGTCATAGGCCAGCAGCACAAGGAGTGTATTCTATATACTTCACCCTCTCAACTCTGTGTCCAGAACTAAAACCTGAAGCTCTGTCTGGGTTGAGGAGCCCAAGGCCATAATCTTCCAGGCTGAGGAATAACAAGATTTCTTTACTTCAATCTCTTTTACAGTAAAATAAAAGGTCCTGGGAAATTCCAGGACTATTCCCAAGGCTTGACTCTTATTATATTGGACTATGTCCAGAAATAACAGAAAACTAGGATTTACCCAAAGCCCAACAAAACAAGGATGTTTAGAAAAGGAACAGCAAACCCAGACAGTTAACAATCAATAGACATCGTGAGGGGATGACTCCCTCTTGATGAATTAGGAAAAAAAAAAAAAGAATGACCCCACAAAAATGCTTAGTCACAAAATCATACTGTTTTCCCAAGAGTGGTCTTTAGAAAATAACTTTAAAATGTACCTTTTCTGTTTCTTCTGTCTTAATTTACTCTACGTAATTGCTTTTACTTGCCTCACTCAGAGTGGTCATTTCAAAACCTATTAACTGATTCTGGAAGATTAAAAGAGTCCATTTAAGTTATGGTAATTGTGGCTGTTGTAACACATAAAATCCAAAGCTTCAGTGTTTTAACACAATAAAAATTATTTCTGGCCAGGTGCCATGGCTCACACCTGTAATCCCAGCACTTTGGGAGGCCGAGGCAGATGGATAACCTGAGGTGAGGAGTTCAAGACCAGCCTGGCCAACATGGCAAAACCCCACCTGTACTAAAAATACAAAAATTAGCCAGATGTGGTGGTGAGTGCCTGTAAGCCCAGCTACTCAGGAGGCTGAAGCAGGAGAATCACTTGAACCCAGGAGGCGGAGGTTGCAGTGAGCTGAGTTTGCACCACTGCACTCCAGGCTGGGCGACAAAGTGAGACTTCGTCTCAAAAAAAAAAAAAAAGTTTCTCAGACATGTAACCATCCAATGTACGGGGGTGGTAGGTGGCTCCCTGCCACACGGCAATTCAGGGACCCAAGCTTCTTCCATTCTGTAGCACCTTCATCCCCTAAGAGCACAGAATGCCCTTCATTCAGCCTGCAGATGGGGTAAGAGGAGAACAGTAGTCCCCCTTCACCCTGGAGGGGTATGTTCCAAGACCCACATCGATGTCTGAAACCTCAGATAGTACCAAAGTCCATATATGCTATGTTTTTTTCCTCTACATACATACCTATAAAATTTAGCGTACAAATTAGGCGCAGTAAGAGATTAACAACAACAATAATAAAATAGAACAATTATAACAATATGCCAGTATCACTACTCTTGCACTTTGGGGCCACTGCTAAGTAAAATAAGAGTAACGTGAACACAGTGCTGCGATACGGGGACAGCTGATCTGTTAACCGAGCTGGCTTCTAAGTGACTAATGAGAGCGGAGTGTAGTTAGCGGCAGATTTCATCATTCTACTCAGAATGCCGCACAATTTAAAACATGAATTGTTTATTTCTGGAATTTTTCATTGAATGTTTTTGAACCACAGTGAACTGTGGGTAACTGAAATAATGGAAAGCGAAACCGCAGATTAAGCAGGGACTACCCTATAGAGAAGCCACACTCAGTTCTTTAAAACCTCAGCCTGCAAATGACACAATTCATTTCTGCTCATATTCCATCAATAAGGACTAGTCATACAACCACATCTGGTTATAAGGTGCTCTGGGGAATATAGTTTCTAGCCAGGAATCCACCTCCCAACAATGCCTCCAATCCAAGAAAGGGGAACATGGATTTTGGTGAAAAGCTCTCTGTCTCTGTTCTTAACCCATTGCACCTAAGGGGTAAACTAAGCCTTGTCAGTCAAAATTACATTCAATGTCAATTGGATCAGTTGATTAGGTTCATTCTCTGAAATCACTGCAATAATAAATTGAAAATCAACCCAAGTGTACTTCCTCTTTGTGGACTTGTGTTTCTATTTCTTATTATGCTTATCGGTACTCCTCAACTCTTGAGGATCTACATTAAGTTGCTATAACTAGGAGAGCAGAGAGTTGTGGCTTCCCCTCTCTTGAAACTGTACCTAACAGCCCAGCCACCACCCTTGGATGAGTTGAAATAAGAAAAATAAATATCCTTCTGTGTGCAGATGACGTAGTTAGTTATATTGTCCAAAAAGCCCTTAACTGATTCTGAAAGATAAAATTCTGCTTTAGTTATGGCAATGCTAGCTGCTTTAACTAATAATCCCAAAAAGTTAAGATTGACTATTCCAAAACCAAAATTGTTATTTCTAGTAAATGCTCTCCAAAGATTAATTGGGTTAAGTCCTAACAACCATACGGCAAATCAAATAGAGTCACACGCTGCATAATGACATTTCAGTTAATGGCAGACTGCATGTGTAATGATGGTCCCATAAGATGATTATATCATATTTTTACTGTACCTTTTCTATGTTTAGATACATAAATACTTACCACTGTGTTACAATTGCCTACAGTGTCTAGTACAGTCACATGCTGTGCATATTTGTAGCCTAGAAGCAATAGGCTCTACCATATAGCATAGGTGTGTAGTACGCTCTACCATCTAGGTTTGTGTAATACACTCTATGATGTCCACACAATGATGAACTCGCCTAACGACACATTTCTCAGAAAGTATTCCCATCATTAAATGATGCATGACTGTAGTTTGGTTACCTACAGAATATTGGAAACTAGTCCACCCTAAAGGATTCCCTATGGAATTACATTGTTAAAATTACATATTTTATAGTTGTTTGAGAGATTTTAGGTCCATGGCAGAGTTTGATACATCTGCATTAAATGTTTAAAGTAGAAACCGAATTTATTTTAATGGCCATATTTTGACATTAAGCCCTTGGTCTCCGTTGAGAAGCCTTATAAGAAACAGTCTTACAAAACTTACTGGCTCATCATTCATTAGCACCTCCGAAAAATTCTATAGGAGAAACCACAAGAAATATTTCTACTGAAGAAGGAATTGCTATACTGCTCCTGATAAATCTTTTTTTTTATTTTTACTATACAGACACTGTGACTTTAGAGCATGTTTCTTTCTTTATATATTTAGAAAATTCAAAACTCAATTTGTGTCCCACCTCTGGCATACATGTAGGACTATAGATCATGTCTTTTTTTTTCCTGCCCTTGTTTTCTCTTTGTCTTGTTTCTTCACTCGTTATCTTATTTCACCATATTTATCTGAAAACAATCTAAAATCCCTGAAGGGGCCAGGCATTGTGGCTCACACCTGTAATCATAGTGCTTTGGGAGACAGAGGCAGGAGGATAACTTGAGGCCAGGAGTTCAAGACCAGCTTAGGCAACATAATGAGACCTCATTTCTAAAAATGATTTTTTTTAAAAAGTAGCCAGGCATAGTGGTGTGCTCCTGTAGTCCTACCTATTCAGGAGGCTGAGACTGGAAGATTGCTTGAGCCCAGGAGTTCGAGGCTGCGGTGAGCTATGATCGTGCCACTGTAATCCAACCTGGGCGACAGCACAAGACCCGAAGGAAGGAAGGAAGGAAGGAAGGAAGGAAGGAAGGAAGGAAGGAAGGAAGGAAAGAAAGAAAGAAAGAGAGAGAGAGAGAGAGAGAGAGAGAAGGAAGGAAGGAAGGAAGGAAGGAAGGAAAGGAAGGAAGGAAGGAAGGAAGGAAGGAAGGAAGGAAGGAAAGAAAGAAAGAAAGAAAGAAAGAAAGAAAGAAAGAAAGAAAGAAAGAAAGAGAAAAGAAAGATCCCTGAAGGGTGGCCAGGAGTGCCAGCTCATGAGTATGAGTCAGACTGACTGAGTTTAAATCTGGCTCCAGCTCTTATTCTCTTGGGCAAGTTAACATGTCAAGGCTCAGCTTCCCCTTGAAATAAGTACTATTTTTTTTTTTTTTTTTTTGAGACAGAGTTTCACTCTTGTTGCCCAGGCTGGAGCGTAAAGGCGTAATCTTGGCTTACCACAAACTACGCCTCCTGGGTTCAAGCAATTCTCCTGTCTCAGCCTCCCGAGTAGCTGGGATTACAGACACGCACCACCATGCCCGGAAAATTTTGTATTTTTAGTAGAGACGGGGTTTCTCCATGTTGGTCAGGCGGGTCTCGAACTCCCAACCTCAGGTGATCCGCCCACCTCAGCCTCCCAAAGTGCTGGGATTACAAGAGTGAGCCACCACACCTGGCGAAGTAAGTACTATTAAATATATTATTCCTGCTTACTTCACAGGGAAGTAGGCAGAAGTAAAGGAGAAAATGTGTGGAAACGCTGAACTCAGCACCTAGAACATTGTCTGTGTTCAGAAAGTGAACATGGTGATGATGATGGCGTGATGATATGATAATGTTGATGGTCATCAATGATGATGATGATGGAAGATAGAAAGAAACACCATAAACATTATAAGAAGCTAAGGAATGAAACACTACCACTGCCACCCCACTGGTGCTCATCCTGGCCTTCTTCACCTCAGCACACTCAGGTCCACAAAAATGTGTGCACAGACACAGGCCCATGTAAATGTAGTCCTACATCCTACTGCCGGGCACACAGGTTTACTGCAATGGTTGTTGGGGTGTGTTTTATGTGTGGATCTATGCACACCTTTGTAAACTGGCATATGTCTGCATTTTCCCCTGATCATAAACAGTATGTACAGGCCACATGGTACCCTTGTGCTCAGGTTTTTATACTGATTTAAAATCTGCTAACACTTAGATTTCCAAACAGCAAGCTCCTTCTATTTGGTGCTCACTGGAGGTTATTCAGAGAGAAGCCTCAAACCGAAGCTGCTTATAAACAAGCTAAGGGACACTTCAATTAGTCCTTTGCCTCCAGAGGGATTTTAGTGCTCGGATGGAAACAACTCCTGAACAAACCAAACAGTATGAATCTGCATCCTTAACTAAACACCCGCTCAGTGGGGATGGAGGCTGATGCAGGGATAAGTGATTTATAATCATGAACATGAAGGCACATTGGGTTTACAAAAGCAAAGATGCACAGGTTTCGTCTCATGATTCCCCTTCCTACTTTGAACCCTCTGCTTCTCAGCAGGTCCAAGTTTTCTCCCTTTCAGCTCCCCACGTCTTTTCTTGCTTCCTTGGCTGGGACATTCAGAGGGCGCTGGTGTGAAAGAGGGGGCATGATCATTAAAACAAAGCTCCAAAGAGAACAGAGTTGTGTTTGTACAACGCTGCACATGCTAGTGTTGGAAGGCAAGCAGCAATTTTCTCTGAAAGCAGCCACGGGGCTCTCTGAAGGTCTTTTTCATGGTCTCCATGGCTACTGGCAGACTTTTTTTTCCTCCCTGTCAGAGTGCCAGCCACTCTGCCTCTTTTCATCACTCTTGACTGCAGCCCAAGGGAGGAAGAAAATCATTTCCTTGGGGTCCTGTTCTCTAGTTACCAGGTGGTGTGTTCTGACCTGCAGTGTTTGTCTCACTGCAGCACACTCTAATACAGGCAGCTGCAGGGACAGGAAGGGGAGACGGCTGGTTGCGGGACCATTTTTTCCCACCTGTCACTGCGCTGGCCAGCTCCAGGGCTGGGAACATTCAGAGGGGCCAGCGAAACAGGAAAGCTCATAGGGATGAGTTGTCCCCAGGATGCTTCCAGCTGATCCTTCTCTGAGACCCACCATTCACCTAATGATAATCAGTGGAGACCCAGAAAATAGAAGGTAGGAGCTATTAAAAAATTAATCATTTTATAGAATTTTTTGTTTGTTTTTTGTTTGTTTTGAGACAGAGTCTCAAGCTCTGTTGCCCAGGCTAGAGTGCAGTGGCATAATCTCGGCTCACTGCAACCTCCACCTCCCAGATTGAAGCAATTCTCCGACCTCAGCCTCCCTAGTAGCTGGAATTACAGGTGCCCACCATCATGCCTGGCTAATTTTTCTATTTCTATTACAGACGGGGTTTCACCATGTTAGCCAGGCTGGTCTCAAACTCTTGACCTCAGGTGATCTGCCCACCTTGGTCTCCCAAAGTGCTGGGATTACAGGCAGGCGTGAGCCAGCGCACCTGGCCATATAAAACTTTATTATGGCATGTAAGGGCTATTCCAAGTGCTTTGTGTGCATGGAGTCAAAGTCATGACAGATCTTGAGGAAGTAGGTATTATTCTCTGCATTTTATGGATAAGAAAATGTAGGCACTGGGAGCTCGCCCAAGGTCACTGGCTGGTTGGTATGGAGCAGGGATTCTAACAGTGGCAGTCTGGCCCCAGCATCAGTGCTCTTATGACTCAACACACCACCTGTCTGGGACTGCTCTTGCTGGGATCCAAGCCTGCTGTCCTGGCACCTGAGATGAGATGGGTCTTACATCACTTACTCAGAGATCCGAGGACAGGAGGGAGTCTGAACTTGGCTGATAGGGGTGTAGAATGACTCCTGGGCCACGGTAACACAAAATGAGAGCTCGGGGGAAGCACAACAGAGGGCTGCAAATCATCTAGGAACTGAGATAGATGCTGGACAAGTATCTCGCAGGTCACCTCCGTACCACAGAACAGCAAGGAAGTCCCGGGCTGGCAATGAGACACCTGGTTTCTGGTTCAGGCTGTATCACTGAGCCACTGTATGGTGGTCTTGGCAAGCCAGGAAGGGCCTCAGGTTCTTTGTTCTCACAACATATGAGAGACAGCCAGAGCCAGAGTGAGGGCAAGAATGCAGGAGAGGGCCTTGATCTGTCTATTTGTGTCCAGCTTTGACGATCAATGGATCTCAGAGACTTCACAGTCAAATGGAGTTGGGCCACATAGATCATCACATATCAGTCACAGCCATGACAGAGAAGACATGGGAATTAAAGGGTGGCAACTGGAGAAAGTCTAGGGAAAGACTATTTAAACTTGGCCAACAAGGTTGGATAGGGTGATTCACGCCTGTAATCCCAGCACTTCGGGCGACTGAGGATCGTTTGAGTTCAGGAGTCCAAGACCAGCCTGGGCAACATAGTGAAACCCCATCTCTACTAAAAACACTAAAAAATTAGTTGGGCGTGATGATGCACACCTGTAGTGCAAACTACTCTGAAGGCTGAGGCAGGAGGATGAATCGCTTCAGCCCAGGAAGTCCAGGTTGCAGTGAACTGTGATTGTGCCACTGCACTCCAGCCTGGGTGACAGAGTGAGAGCTTGTCTCAAAAAAAAAAAAAATTGACCAAAAATTGACCAACAAGAGATGATGGTTGATGTTCTAACCCCCTACCCCACCCCCACTTTCCCCAAAAGAGCAGGAAAATGTTATCACTTTCTAGACCTAAAGGGGCAAGGAAGGGGCTGTTACTGGAAACTTCTGAGAGCTGCAGTGGTAGCTTAGCTGTAGGAGAGGGGCCACCTGGCAAGAACTGAGGCCTTTGGTAGAGAAATACAATTATTGCCAGAAAGGGAGCTGGCTTCTCTCCCTCCTCCTGCCAGTTCCCCCATCGGCAAAACCTGATAGGAAGCCAAGGGCAAGGGAGCCTGGTTGATGCCGTCCCTAGAAGTCAGCCTCAGAGCAGGGCAGTATAAAGAAGAGAATGGCTTTGAAAGCCAAATAGAGAACTATCTAGGCACACGGTTCATCCCACAACCTTGGGAGGCCACCCAGGATGTGACAAGAGGTCCTGCTCTCCCTACCCCCATTCTAATCTGGTTAGAGCCCCAGAAGATCCTGTCTGGCTACAGATAATCTCTGTCTGCTCAGGAGTAACCGAGGATAACCACACTGGACCACAGCTGACCTCCTGCCTTGCCCTCCCCTCCTCCCCCAGTCCCTCAGACCAAATGGGCCCTAGAGAGTAAACAATGGCCAATAATGAGCCAGAGAAGACAGAAAGGAAAGAGAGAAAGGAGAAGCACAGTCACCAGTTAAGCCCTTCCCCCACTCACAAAGCAGCCACAGGGAAATATATCCAGTGGTGAAATAATTGCAAAGATAAAAATTGTGTGACCCAAAATGCAATTATTTTTATATGTCTTCCTACCAAAGGCTACATCTAGAATTCAGAGAGCATAAAAGAGATGTACTGTATGCAGTCATAGCCATTGTCCCTTTAGTGTATGTGACCCAGGGTCTTTCTGCCTGTTGGATCACTCAATCCTTTACACCACTGCGTTACTACCCCTCTGATATACATGAAGATACAGAAACTCAGATCGTGCAGTAGTGAGGTCAGAATTAAACCTCAGCATTATCCTGGCTCCCCAAAAGACTATGATAAAACAAGATTGAAACCACAGGCTTCCTGGTTATTTCACCTCCACCGCAAATAACCAGAAGTCCATCTCTATTTAAGCTCTCTGTGTATTACATTTACTGCTAAGGCAATATGATTAGTGGATCTTTCTTTTCTTCTATCGTAAGTAACAATTTAATACTTAGGGCTTTAGATGTCTTCCAATCTGAGAGACAATAAAGATTTCATTGGAGAAGAGACTAAACAATTTCATTCTACAAATAATTCTTCCAAAAGCAGTTTCTGAATTTCCTCCATTGACTGCCCATACACTATTCTTTATCATCTTGATGAGTATCCATTGATTAATTCATTCAGCACCTTTCTCAATTGTTTCCAAGCCTGGCTGTTTACCATAATTTCCTGAATAGCTTTTTTTAGCCAGTAGAAGCTGGGCTTCTCCAGACCTACTGAGTTAGAAACCCTGAGTACAGAGTCCAGGTATTTGTGGTTTAAAAAAAAACAAAATTCTCTCCAAGCAATTCTGAGATGGAGCCAGGGTCCAAACTTCTGGGGTTAAGCGCTCTAGAAATAACAGCATGTTCCAGGCATGCTCTATATGTTGTATGCATATGAACTCATTTAATCCTCACACTGAGCTGTGTGATAGGTAGTTTTTATCACTCCTATCTCACAGATGAGGAAGTTTAGGCAGGAAGAAGGTAAGTAACTTGCCTGAGGTCACAGAGCTCATCAGTGGCAGGGCTGGGATGTAAACCCAAGCCATCTGGCTGCAGAGCCCGGGCCCCTCTCCACTATGCTCGGCTGCCCCCCTCTCCCAGATGGAGCGTTGACTTCAGTCAACTGAGCAGGAGATCCAAGTCAGGTAAGAGCCTGAATCTGAGAATCACTGATAGCTGTTTTACACTGATTACTGTCATCTTGTGCTTAGGCATGTGTGTATTTTACAAAGAATGAGCAAACTTGCAAATACTGACAACCTCCTGGTATAATCTATGCATTAAAAAGGCATGACATATGCAGCTAGGAGTGAAGCAGGTCGAAAGCACTCTGTAAGTTTCTATAAAGTGAATAAAGAATAAGTGGCCGGGCATGGTGGCTCACACTTGTAATCCCAGCACTTTGGGAGGCTTAGGTGGGCGGACCACGAGGTCAGGAGATCCAGACCATCCTGGCTAACACGGTGAAACCCCGTCTCTACTAAAAAATAGAAAAAATTAGCAGGGCGTGGTGCGGGGCGCCTGTAGTCCCAGCTACTCGGGAGGCTGAGGCAGGAGGATGGTGCTAATCCGGGAGGCGGAGCTTGCAGTGAGCCAAGTTCGTGCCACTGCACTCGAGCCTGGGCAACAGAGCGAGACTCCATCTCAAAGAAAAAAATAATAATAATAATTGCAACATGATTTTGGATCTTAAAGGGCATGGCTAGGAGACAGAGGCTTGGTGAACACAATGAGCCTAAAGTTTCTCCATCCCCTTGTGCCCCTCGGGAGTGCTGAGATGGAGAGAGGGTGGGAGAGGCAGACAGTAGCCCTCCACACAGGTGTCTTCTAACCTATCACACTCTTGCTTCTTTTCTGTGGATCTTTTTCCCAGAGAAACGGAAAGGGCCCTCATCTTCATTTGGAGTCTTTCAACTGACGGTTTTTCTAAGGTCATGTTTCTATACTGATTCCAAGCGCACCGTGACTGCCTGTTATTTTGAGCCATTTCTCCTATTTTTTCCTTACAGGCTCCTCACGGTCCTGTTGCAACAGTCGAACATCAGCGAGATTAATCACCAGGACAATGAGGTGAGCCACACTCTCAAGCAACAAGTGGTCATTTTGCATGTGAGGGTGAAAGGAAGGGCGTTTCTGAACCATTGTGCTTCCTCTTAAAAGCTACGGGGAGACATGAAGCATGGTTTTGTGTTCCTACCCTGAAAGGGAGACCTGTTTTCACTATTAATCCTCAGCAGAAACTTATCCCCACCACGGGTGTGTGTAGCTTCTGATAGGGAAGGACTTTATTGCATTAAGTACTTCAGCATTTACCATACGACTGAAATTTTGTAACTTCCCTCTGGACATTGAGAAATAAATATTGCTCTCTCCTGTCTTCTCAAGTCCCAGAAACTTAGTAGCAAGCGGTGGCTCAAGACGTGCTCTCTTTTTTTTTTTTTTTAAGATGGAGTTTCGCTCTTGTTGCCCAGGCTGGAGTGCAGTGGCACCGTCTTGGCTCACCTCAACCCCCGCCTCCCAGATTCAAGTGATTCTCCTGCCTCAACCTCCCCAGTAGCTGGGATTACAAGCAGGCGCCACCACACCCGGCTAATTTTGTACTTTTAGTAGAGATGGGGTTTCTCCGTGTTGGTCAAGCTGGTCTCAAACTCGCGACCTCAGGTGATCCGCCTGCCTCGGCCTCCCAAAGTGCTGGGATTACAGGCATGAGCCACTGCACTCAGCCGAAGACATGCTCTCTCTTGTAAGATGGCAGAGAGGTGGGTGTAGTGGCGCGTGCCAGTGGTCACAGCTACTCAGGAGGCTGAGGTGGGAGGATCACTTGAGCCCAGAAGTTTGAGAGTCCAGCCTGGCAACAAAGTGAGACCCCCCTCTCTGAAGAAAAAAAAGAAAGAAAAAGGAAAACAATGACAAGACTGGACACTGGCTCGTGCCTGTAATCCCAGTGCTCTGGGAGGCCAAGGTGGGAGGCTCACTTGAACCCAGGAGTTTGAGACCAGCCTGGGCAGCAGAGCGAGACTCCATTTCTACAAAAAGTTTAAAAAGTAGCTGGGTGTGGTGGCACATGCCTATAGTCCCAGCTACTCTGGAGGCTGAGGCAGGAGGATCACTTGAGCCCAGAAGTTCAAGGTTACGGTGAGATATGATCACATCACTGCACCCTAGCCTGGGTGACTCTGTGACAGATGTCACTCTGACATCTCCCCTCCAAAAAGAAAAGAAAAAGATGACAGACAGATAATATTAATAATTCCGGGTTACCTGCTCCAGACATCACATTATTAATCCCAGTGATCGTAACTGCTGTTTAATTCATGTTGCAAGTAGAAGGCTTCCAAAAAGGTCGTTCAACACTCTTCAACAAAGTTCTTGAGGGAAGGTGGCTCAGACACTAAGCCGAGCTGTCCAAGAGTAGCTTAGAGTCTTGTTAGATCTGCTTAACTCTTTTAAAATGCAGTACTAATCTTCCTTAGCCAGGCTGATTTCCTTAACAAGGTTCTTAAAATCAATTTAAATACCTGGTTTTCAATGGAATTTTAAAGTAAATATGTGCTTGGTTTGGTTGCATTTCACTAAGAAAGTCTGATAACATTAAAAATGTACATACACAAAGATGCCGATTACATTATTTTCAAGGAAGCTAGGTGACCATAGGCAAGGGGGCGGGGGTAAGCCTCCTAATCACTTTCTTCTGGGGTAGATGCCCCCGCATCTGTCTTTTTTTTTTTAAATAGACAGATTCTTACTCTGTCGCCCAGGCTGGAGTACAGTGGTGCAATCTCAGCTCACTACAGCCTCCGCCTCCCAGATTCAAGAAATTCTCCTACCTCAGCCTCCCAAGTAGCTGGGACTACAGGTGTGCACCACTATGCTCGGCTAATTTTTGTATTTTTAGTAGAGACGGGGTTTCACCATGTTGAGCAGGCTGGTCTCAAACTTGTGAGTGAAGGGGTGGCTTGCCCCTCCATACCTGTGAACGTTTCTCGTCAGGTGGAACGAGAGACTTGAGAAAAGAAAGAGACACAGAGACAAAGTGTAGAAGAAGAAAAGTGGGGCCACGGGACTGGCGCTCAGCATAAGGAGGACTCGCGCCGGCTCCGGTCTCTGAGTTCCCTCAGTATTTATTGATCATTATCTCTACCATCTCAGAGAGGGGGATGTGGCAGGACAATAGGGTAATAGTGGGGAGAGGGTCAGCAGGAAAACATGTGAACAAATGTCTCTGTATCATAAACAAGGTTAAGAAAAAAGTGCTGTGCTTTTGATGTGCACATACATAAACATCTCAATGCCTTAAAGAGCAGTATTGCCGCCAGCGTGTCTCATCTCCAGCCCTAAGGCGGTTTTCTCCTATCTCAGTAGATGGAATATACAACTGGGTTTTACACCAAGACATTCCATTGCCCAGGGAGGAGCAGGAGACAGATGCCTTCCTCTTATCTCAACTGCAAAGAGGCCTTCCTGTTTTACTAATCCTCCTCAGCACAGACCCTTTACATGTGTCGGGCTGGTGGACGGTCAGGTCTTTCTCTTGCCATGAGGCCATATTTCAGACTATCACATGGGGAGAAACCTTGGACAATTCCTGGCTTTCCTAGGCAGAGGTCCCTGTGGCCTTCCACAGTGTTTTGTGTCCCTGGGTACTTGAGATTAGGGAGTGGTGATGACTTTTAACAAGCATGCTGCCTTCAAGCATTTGTTTAACAAAGCACATCCTGCATAGCCCTAAATCCATTAAACCTTGAGTCGACACAGCACATGTTTCTGCGAGCACAGGGATGGGGGTAGGGTTACAGATTAACAGCATCTCAAGGCAGAAGAATTTTTCTTAGTACAGAACAAAATGGAGTCTCTTATGTTTACTTCTTTCTACATAGACACAGTAACAGTCTGATTTCTCTTTCTTTTCCCCACAGTGAGTTCAGGTGATCTGCCACCCTGGCCTCCCAAAGTGCTGAGATTACAGGTGTGAACCACTGCGCCCGGTCCACCCATCTGTCTTGAGCCTTCTGATTAAAGGCCTCCCTCTGACTGGCATTAATGACCACATCAGAAAGCCCCTGCTGCTTTCACTCCCCATATCTTCAGTGGTTTAAAGCAAAACCTCAGAGGAAAGAGGGTTGCACTGTTAGAAACTTCTGCTTTAAAGATGAGAACCAGAGATGAGGTAGCACACTCTGGTCACTCTGCCCATGGTGTGGAAGCAGGGAGCTGGAGTGGCGGAGTCCATGTCAGCAGATTGTGAACCTCTAGATTTCAGGGCAAGTTGCCAACTACTTCCTCCACCTCCAACCTCTGGGGTAATCCCTAAACTGGGTCTTATTTAGAAAGATGACAAATTTGCTCATTTATACCCTAAAGCTAAATTCCACTTATAGACCTACAACTCCAGCACCCCTCAGTAGAACTAGCAACCCCCCAGCAAAGACATAGTTCCCTATTTTTCTCCACCCCAGGAGGCACCTGGCGGTGCAGACAATGAAAGCAGACATGGATCTTTCTAAGAGTGGTAATTTTAACACCTTACATAGAATATGTGGTAAATATTGGAAAAGTCCCTGGTTCTTCCTCATGCAAAGGGACTTCTGCAAAAAGATTCCTCCTGCTATTACACCAGCATATGGACCCGTTGGGTTTTAAGCCCAGAAAGCAGACCCAGCAGAGCAAGGGCCTCAACAAGGCACTTCCTACCCATGGTCACAGCTTCCTCTTTGGTCCATTCACAGCCTGCTGTCTGGAATCCATCTGAAACCAACTGCTAATGCTTGCCTGTGTTTTTCATACACATGGACTCCGCCACTCTGGCTGCCTGCTTCCACACCAGGGGCAGAGTGACCAGAGTGTGCTACCTCATCTCTGGTTCTCATTTTTAAAGCAGAAGTTTCTAACAGTGCAACCCTCTTTCCCCTGAGGTTTTGCTTTAAATCACTGAAGATTTAAAACAAAACATAGGGATATATATGTGTATGTATATATTATGTATCCATGTATGTATGTGTATGTGTATATATACGTATCTGTATATAGATATATACATGGTTTGGGTTGTTTTTTTTTTTTTTTTTGAGGCAGGGTCTCATTCTGTGGCCCAGGCTAGAGTGCAGTGGTATGGTGCGATGTCAGCGCACTGTAACCTCCGCATCCTGGGCTCAGGTGATCCTCTCACCTAGCCTCCTGAGTAGCTAGGACTACAGGCAGACACCACCATGCCAGGCTAATTTTTCCATTTTTAGTAGAGATGGCACTCATATAACTCTGAGGCACTCATAATTTTGTTTTTGACTGAGCTCCTGTACTAGGTCAACAGACCAGGCCAAATATCAAAATGGAGTCCCTCATACTTAAATTCCAAGTTACCAAACTGAAACCGAGTTGTTATCTGACCTTCTGAGAAATCAGGAGAGAGATAACACCCAAATTTCCCAAACAGGCTAGTTTTACTTAGCATAATAATGAAATTTCCTCTGCTTTTAATCCTGACAACAAAAAGTAACCTAAAGTAACCTGATGTTAAGCAATCAGTTTTTTCTCTGTTGTTCTGTTTCCCTGTTCTCATCTTTCATCTTTCAAGGAAAGTAACTTTGAAATAACCAATCTGCTTTTTGTTCTTTGCTTCTGCTTTTTTCAGTCCTTCTCTGTCTACAAAACCAACCTCCTCTGCTGGGCTCGTTGGAAAACTTTTTTTTTTTTTTTAAGACAGTCTCACTCTGTCACTCAGACTGGAGTGCAGTGACACGATCACAGCCCACTGCAGCCTACTGCCTCAGCCTCCAGAGTAGATGGGACCACAGAAACCCTGCACCACAGGCATGCACAACCATACCCAGCTCATTTTTTGTTTTTGGTAGAGACAGGGGTCTTCCTGTGTTGCCCAGACTGGTCTAGAACTCCTGGATTCAAGTGATCCTCCCGCCTCAGCCTCCCAAAGTGCTGGGATTATAGGCGTGCACCACCATGCCTGGCCAGAACATTTTGGAATGAAGCCCAGTTCTAGAATTGCAAATGAAGCCAATTAAGATCTTTGAGGCCCAGCTCCACGGCTCACGCCTGTAATCCCAGCACTTTGGGAGACTGAGGTGGGTGAATCACCTGAGGCCAGGAGTTCAAGACCAGCCTGGCCAACATGGCCAAACCCCGTCTCTACTAAAAATATGAAAATTAGCCAGGTGTAGTGGCTCATGCCTGTAGCCCCAGTTACTCCAGAGGCTGAGGCAGGCGGTGGAATTGCTTGAACTTGGGAGATGGAGGTTGCAGTGATCTGAGATGGCGTGACTGCACTCCAGCCTAGGCAACAGAGCAAGACTCTGTCTCAAAAAAAAAAAAAAAAAAAAAACTTTAAAACTAAATCTTCTGCTGTAATTCAGTTTTTGCCAATTATTTATTTTATTTAGTTATTGGTCATTGCTAGTGAGAGCCAATCACGATAAATTTATAACAGCAAAAGCTCTTGCCATTGAGAAATAAATACAATTCTGAAATGGAAAGAACACAGCCCAGGCTTTCTTTTTCATTCATTACTTTGGTGGAGTTCCTGTATTTGGCTGCTCAATGTTTTGAACAAGTAATCTTCTCTCGTCTGTCTTTTTTCAACAAGCTCCAAGCATGATGTAGCCTCCATTGTATGAGGGGTAGTGGGGAGTAACAGTTAAATTCATTGTTTAAAAAAAGGTACCACTCTATGTGTTCTGCAACTTTTTTTGTTTTGTTTTGTTTTTTTTGTTTTTTTTTTTTTGAGACAGAGTCTTACTCTGTTGCCCAGGCTGGAGTGCAGTGGTGCGATCTTGGCTCACTGTAAGCTCCACCTCCTGGGTTCTGCCTCAGCCTCCGAAGTAGCTGGGACTACAGGCACCCGTCACCACGCCCAGCTAATTTTTTTTGTATTTTTAGTAGAGACGGGGTTTCACTGTGTTAGCCAGGGTGGTCTCAATCTTCTGACCTCGTGACCCACCCGCCTCAGCCTCCCAAAGTGCTGGGATTACAGGTGTGAGCCACCACACCCGGCCTAACTTAGTTTTTTCAACTCAAGCATTTGTCTTAGAATTTTTGATACATATAGATCTGGCTCATTCCTTTTTTGTTGTTGTTGTTTTGTTTTTTTCGAGACGGAGTCTTGCCCTGTCCAGGCCAGAGTACAATGGTGCGATCTTGGCTCACTGCAACCTCCACCTCCCGGGTTCACACCGTTCTCCTGCCTCAGCCTCCCAAGTAGCTGGGATTACAGGCACCCACCACCACGCCCAGCTAATTTTTGTATATTAGTAGAGACAGGGTTTCACCATGTTGGCCAGGCTGGTCTCGAACTCCTGACCTCGTGATCCACCTGCCTCGGCCTCCCAAAGTGCTGGGATTACAGGCGTGAGCCACGACACCCAGCCTGTGGCTCATTCCTTTTAATGGCTTCATGATGTTACATAATATCAAAATACCTCCATTTATTTTGCCATTCCCCTATGAATGGATATTTAGATTGTCTCAATTTTTCACCATCATAAACACCAGTCTAAAGAGTGTTTCTTGTACAAGCCTCTTTGCATACTCTGTGCAAACATTTCTCTTAAAAGAATAATTGCTGGGTAGTAGAGAGTGTATGTTTTTATTTTTAATACACACTGCCTAATTATTCCCCCAAAATAGCTGCGTGTCGTTGTTGTTGTTGTTGTTGTTGTTGTTTTTAGTGGAAGTACTGGTTTTTTCCCAGTTGTTGCTGGATTTTCTTGTTATTTGCATTTTCCCTGATTAATGAGATGAACATCATTTCATAGACATAATGGTCTTTATTATATCTTCTTTTGTGACTTGCCTGTTTACATTCTTTGTCCATTGATCCATTGGGTTGTCATTTTCTTATTGATTTATAGGAGTTTAGTTTATATGATGAATATTAATGCTTTGCTGTTGGGTTGTAAATACTTTTTCGTAGGCTGTTGGCTATTTTGAAATAGTTCATAGTACCTTTTCTTATTCAGAAATGTAAAAATCTGATATAATTAAAATGATCATTCTTGTCTGTTTCTGCTTTTTCTTCTGATGTCTTTTTAAAGAAGGCCTTCTCTACCCCAAGAACTGGATTATGTTATGTTAAATTATGTTTTTGTTTGTTACCAGATTTTTTTAAATATATGGTTTCATTTTTGAACTCTTTGTTGTGTTCCAATGATCTGTTTGTTTTTCCTGTTTCATTAACCACACTGCTTAATTATAAACTGACTTATTTAGAAGCTATCCACACTGCGGTTAACACTGAAAAAAGCAAGATAGGTCAGATTGTCCTTTGTGCTTTTGTTCTTCAAAACAGGACCTCAGAAGAATCATTGACATAGAGTGAGGCTTGTCTATTGCAGCTACCGGGAGTTAAATGGAAACTAACCTCTCCTGCTCTCATTTTAGCCTTGACAGGAAGAGTGTTCTATCAAGAGGGGCTCTGAGCTGTTGGCATCTGGGTTAGAACTTTGAATGCATTTAACCAGAGAAGCACTGTTATGCACAGCATTTAGGATATATATATTGTTTAGGATATATTAAATGCACATTCTTATGTAAGCAGATTTTTGTGAGCAGTCTGACAAACAAAACTTCAATTGTAGAACCACTCTGAGAAAATAAATTTAAGTTGCAAAAACAGATGTGACCTTTTGGACATAATTCTTAGCATCACTTCTACTTACCACATTCCTGAGATAGAACCAAAAGCAGAAGAAACAGTCCCTGACTTGAAATTTTTAATTTTACAGTTAGCAAAAGGTAAAATAACAAACAAAAGTTTTTAATGAATCAGAAGTTTTAGCCTAAGACCGAACATCTAAAAAAAAAAAATGGAGTAGGGTCACCACTACTTAGGAGCCCCCACCTCCCTCTCCCACTCTCCTCCAACCCTATAAACTTCTAGAGGCAGACCATGCCTTTTTTATCTTTGTATCCCTAGTTTCTAGTTCAGTAGCTTGCATAAAAGCTTTAGTGAGGCACAAAAATTATATATATATATATACACATACACATATATACATATATGTGTATATACACACATATACATATGTGTGTATGTATATGTATATATACACACGTATATATACATATATATACACACACATATATATAGATAGATTTTTTTTTTCCGAGATGTGGTCTCACTGTGTCACCCAGGCTAGAATGCAGTGGCACGATTTTGGCTCACTGCAACCTCCGCCTCTTGGGTTCAAGTGATTCTCCTGCCTCAGCCTCCTAAGTAGCTGGGATTACAGGTGCCTGCCTCCAGGCCCGGTTAATTTTTGTATTTTTTGTGGAGACGGGGTTTCACCAGGTTAGCCAGGCTGGTCTCGAACTCCTGTCCTCAAGTGATCCACCTGCCTCGGCCTCCCAAAGTGCTGGGATTATAGGCGTGAGCCACCACGCCCAGCCTAGATATATATTATATCTAGATATGTTATATCTAGGGAGAAAGAAAGAATTAAATTCAAGAAAAAGTCATGTTATTTTATTTTATGGCCCTTTCTTCTTTTGTTTTGTTGACTCAGCTATCCAATTTATTTCCCAGACTTGACTCCAGGTGACTGTTATTTCCAAAACCTACTCTCAAAAAACTAAGATTTTCATGGTATTAGAGGTGTTTATGAGATATAAATGAGTAAATAAAATTTTATACCAATTAGAATTTTTTAAAAATGTCCTGTAGACTTTAGAGCAGGAGTCCTTACCCATATTTATGACATGGACACATCTTCATGTGTTTGTGAAACCTATGGATAACTTCTCAGAAACATACCTGAAATTAGGCTGGGTGCAGTGACTCACACCTGTAATCCCAGCCCTTTGGGAGGCCGAGGCAGGAGGATTGCTTGAGCTCAGGAGTTCAGGATCAGCCTGGGCAACATGGCTAAACCTCATCTCTATTTAAACTACTTTTTAAAAGGAAAAAAATATCAAAAAGGAAAAATATCTGAAATTACAGAAAATGAAACACATAAGATTGCGAAAGAAATCAAAATATTAAAATACAGCTATCAAAACATTCTTTTATTTATTTATTTATTGAGACGGAGTCTCGCTTTGTCACCAAGGCTGGAGTGCAGTGGTGCGATCTCAGCTCGCTGCAACCTCCACCTCCAGGGTTCAAGTGATTCTCCTGCCTCAGCCTACCGAGTAGCTGGGATTATAGGCACCCACCGCCACACCTGGCTAATTTTTGTATTTTTTAGTAGAGGCGGGATTTCACCATGTTGGCCAGGCTGGTCTCGAACTCCTGACCTCAAATGATTCATCCACCGTGGCCTCCTAAAGGGCTGGGATTACAGGTGTGAGGCACCACGCCCAGCCTATTTATTAATTTATTGAGACGGAGTCTCACTCTGTGAGGCCGGAGTACAGTGGTGCAATCTCAGTTCACTGCAACCTCTGCCTCCCAGGCTCAAGTGACTCTCCCACCTCAGCCTCCCAAGTAGCTGGGACTACAGGCGCATACCACCATACCCAACTAATTTTTTTTTTTTTTTTTCTGTAGAGGCAGAGTTTCACCATGTTGCCCAGGCTAGAAAACATTTTAAAGACCAAATTTATGATAATAACATATAAGGTTGTTTATTAATGCATTAAATAAGATTTGATGGTAGGACCACAAACTACTACAATTGTTGAAGTAGTGAGACATGTAGTGATCTGCAATCACTAATGTAATAGCACTGTACCTATAATTTATAGAGGTGGCAAAGTCACAGGTACTGTTTATACTACCGTGGGTTGTTGCCTATATTCATAATTGAAAAAGATGTTAAATTTCAATTAGAAGTTAGTGAAAATAGGCCGGGCGCAGTGGCTCACGCCTGTAATCCTAGCACTTTGGGAGGCCAAGGCAGGCGGATCATGAGGTCTAGGAGTTCAAGACCAGCCTGGCCAATATGGTGACGCCCATCTCTACTAAAAATACAAAAATTAAATGGGCGTGGTGGCTCGCACCTGTAGTCCCAGCTACTAGAGAGGCTGAGGCAGGAGAATCTCTTGAACCCAGGAGGTGGAGGTTGCAGTGAGCCAAGATGGTGCCACTCTGCACTCCAGCCTGGGTGACAGAATGAGACTCCGTCTCAAAAAAAAAAAAAGAAGTTAGTGAAAATAAAGATGTAATTATTTCTCTGATGAAACTCACACATCCTTATTTCTATCCATGGATAGAGCTCTTGCTCTAGTGGCAATTTCAAAAAAAAACCTCCCAAAAGTATTTTGAGCAATGAGTAGAATAATTGTATAGCCTCCCAGGGTGATCTCCTTGGAACAGGAAGATTGTTTTATTTTAATTATTCAACAAATATTTGTTCAGTACCTGCCATGTCTCATGTGGGCTTCATCCCTGCTATGATGGAGTTCACAGTTTAGTGCAGAAGAATGTAGATGTTCTTTTTTTGTTGAAAAATAAATCTATCAACAGGCTTCTATTCTGAAGGCTTTGTTTTATAAGTTTGTTCTTGTTAGAATTGGCTCCTAGACTTCCATGGCCCAAGTTCGTTTTATTGTTTTTCTTGTCTGATTTAAATTATGAAAACTCCCATTCTAAAGTCTTTTTTTAAAAATGTCAGACATATTATTCTTATAATTATTACAGGGAGAAAGTGAAAGTTTTTAAAGAGTGTCATTATTAGCAGCCCTTCCTAGTGCCCTAAAATCCAATCTCAGAGTATTCTTGGCCTTCAGTTACAGTCTTTGGCTATCGTGATGCTCACCGTCTATCTACCCAGTTTAGGAAATTCCAAAACAAAGACAATGAATTAATTTACTAAGCTTTCTGATGTATAAGATTGTTTTTCAAATAAAAATGAAAGAAAATGGCTTTCATTACTGTACTTGTAACACCATCTAGTTTTTAAAACTAGATCTACTTTTAAAGTACATATTAATTCCAATTTTTTATCTAAGGGAGACCCTCTATCACTTTTGTTGGGGGTGATCATATATGATTAGAGGATTAAGTATGTTAATTTTTAAATGTCAACCAGAGCCAAGCTGCTGGAAATTCTAGATCCTTCAAAGCATCTGGAATTGTTTACTGACCTCTCAGCCACCAGACACCTGCTATAATTCTTAACCCTCCCCCTCCACCACCCCGCCCCGAACCGCCAACCAAGACGGGGAACAAACCAAGCACCCAGCCACATCAACATTTCTCTCTGTGCGCCTTTCAGTGTTGGCTAGAGACACTCTAAAAGTACAGTTCTGAAACATGAAACCTGCTAAGCACTAAAGCAGATTTCTGGTTGAGAAAACACAAAAGTGGTTTTGAAAAAAAAAAAAAAAGTTCTGAGAAGCTGATAGGACTTGTAAGCCTTTAACTGAAATTGTGGTGGCACAGGTTCAAGGCGCAGAATTACTCAACACAAGACACTGTTCCAAAGCAACCCTACTATGCACCCAACAGTTAGAACATACATTTTGTCTTATCAGCAATCTAAAATCAGATCCCAAGTCAACCAAAACTTAACATTTCCCCTCAAAACATTCTGGAGAGCTTATATTTTTAACTGAATATGTGTTCCTCCTCACTCTTTGAGCCAATCAATACTTCTTGATTTTCAGAAGAGTAGAATTCTCCTGTCACCAGGGCCATCTGGGTGTTTGTTGCAACATGCCTGATAGTGACTGCTAGATTGTCAGCTCCTAGATGCTTCGAAGGTTCAGTTTATCCCTCAGTGAAACTCCAGGAAGTAACTGGTTGGAAAGATCTCCATAACTTGGACAAAGATGGCTGTCTTATCCAACAGACTCTGATTTTATATTCCCTATGAGTCCAAGTGATCTTTGATAAGCTGCAATTCACTAATTAATTCTTCCAGTAAGCATTTCTTGAACACTTACTGTGTGCTCAGTGCAGGGAGCATACCATGGTGAATATGCCACAGCATCTGCCTTTATGTGCGTCACAGCTTAATCGTGATTTCTGTCACTGCTTAGTACAGATACCAATTGCTAAGCCTGATGTTTGCCCCTTAACTGGTCACCAGAATTTTAACATAAAACAACTACAATTTCTGCGGGCCCAACAGAAGTTGAAGAAAGAAGAAGAAGAAAGGAGAAGGAAGCAGTTGTAGGAAAATGTTCCTAAATAAAGTGTGCAATACCAACCGCTGCCTTTGAGCTGCTTTTGAAAGTTTTGGTTTTCACATTATTAACTCTAAGAGGATTTATTCTTATTTCTCATCAGCCCAAATGAAAAAAAGAAAAAGAAAAAAACGTGGCAGGAAATTTCCCTTTACTTGACTGAGTGTTCACAACCCATTTATATTGCACAAGTATTTAGAAAAGTAATGAAGTAATTCGGGTCTTGATTTGGAGCCATTCAGAGGATCACCAGTTATTTTCAAGATGTTCTCAAGTTTTGTGGTGACGGTGAACTGGGTGGGAGAATATGTATTATGTATGTGTATATATCTTACAAAAATAAATGTTTGCCAACTGCACTTTCAGGAGGACCCTTGAGGCAATGCCAAATGAAACAAAAATATAGGGTACCAATCCTTACACTAGTAAGAACCATCATTTTAGAAAGTAAGACAACCTTGAGTCCAGCTACAATTACAAAGAAAGGAATTTTTTAGCATCTGAGCTCATTCCCAAAATGAAATTCTACCACCATGATGTGTGGAAAGAACATTTTTTTCTCCAGAGTCAGAGAAACAAGTATTGAACCCTAGCTCTACCATGGACTCAGTCAATGGCCTTAGGCAAATTACTTAATCTGTATTTCAGTTTCCTTGCCTGTAAAATAGGCCTAAAACTACTAACCCCCTAGGATCATTGTAAAGATTCTATGAGATAGCATATACAAAGCTCTTGGCACCAAGTAGGTGTATGAAAAATGATAGCACTCCTCCCACCCCACCCCTTCACCAAACTATGCAAGAGTTGGGTTTTGAGGGGGGTTTTCTTGCGGTTGTTTAAAGAGAATAACTCTTAAAGCCTGAAACTGTATTTAGGAGACAATAATTAACATTGCATTACCATAGATTAATTCACAACCACATTTTCGCACTGAATTCCCACATCTCTAAATCATACTTCTGCATATACTCATTGCCATCTACCTCACGTTTGACAGTGCAGTGGTCTATGGCCAGAACCACCCTGAACGCACCTGACCTCAGAAGTTAAGCAGGGTTAGGCCTGGTTAGTAATTGGATGTGAGATAGTACAGTAGTACAAAGGACAAGATTGTTTGGAGCACTCATCAAAAATCCTGACAAGTTTCAACTAATGAGTTGGTAGCAATGATCATATCAGACAAGTTCATTGTCTATAAAGGAGAGGTCATGTTCTGCCTTTCTTCTGTGTATGATTTTAAAAAGCAAAGCCAAATTTTTACGAAGAAATTCGGCCGGGTGCAGTGGCTCACTCTTGTAATCCCAGCATTTTGGGAGGCTGAGGTGGGCTGCTAAAGTCAGGAGCTTGAGACCAGCCTGGCCAACATGGTGAAACCTGTTTCTACTAAAAACTACAAAAATTAGGCAGGCGTGGTGGCGGGCACCTGTAATCTCAGCTACTTGGGAGGCTGAGGTAGGAGAATCCCTTGAACCTGGGAGGTGGCGGTTGCAGTGAGCCGAAATTGCGCCATTGCACTCCAGCCTGGGCGACAGAGCGAAACTCCATCTCAAAAAAAAAAAAAAAAAAAAAAATTCAGTGGAGCATAGTAAGTCATTCGTTCAGTTAATAAGTGTTTACTCAGCATCTATAATGTGCCTGGCACCATTCTAGGATCTAGGAATTCAGACTGGCAAACAAAGGCCCTGCTGTCATGCAACTTACACTCCAGTAACTTGAAAAGTTTTGGCACTTCGTGATGAAGCCAATGACTTCATTTCATCACTTCATTTGCAATGAAGCAAATGGGACTAAGAACTGGGAAACGGGCTATCCATGCATTATTTTTAAAATATAATTTAATTTTAAAATGTAATTCCCTTGTGTTAGATTTCTAACCCCAGCGTGCCCAGTTAAAAATGAAGAGGACCAATTAGAATGTACGGAGGTATTCTGATTTCCAAGTAAATATTCAGCTATTGGAATAAGAATAAGAAGTTCCATTGCTTTTATATCAGCATTGTTTTTCATATGGAACCAATTTCTTGAAATATCCTCAAGAGTATCTCTGGAGGTTCACTGTCATATGATACTTGAAACTTGAAAGCAAACCATAATATAGGAATTTAAAATATGGAACTGGTTGAAGGGATTTTCTAATTCTAGTGTCCCACAAACCTTAAACCCTAGATTCAGTTCCATGCCTACTCACAAACTCAGGAATTTCTCTAGAGCTCAGCTTCCTCTTCTATTAAATGAGAAGTACAATCGCACCTATCAGAGCTGGCTAACTGCTCTAGCAAACGACTTGAAATCTCAGTAGCCTGACACAATAAAAGCCTATTTCTTGCTCATATCATAGTCCAGTGCTGTTTGGCAGGGTGGTCCTATTCTCCCTCATTGATCAGAAACCCAGGCTTTTCAATCACATGGTTCCAGCATCTTGTAGAGCCTTGTCGTCCTCTGCATTCTGTTGATATATGAGAAAAAAGAGAAGATGTGGAGGACCACATGGGCTTTTTTTCTAGCCCAGGCCTGGGGAAGGTTTCCATCTCCTCTGTCCACATTCCAATGGCAAGGACTCAGTCATGTGGCTGCACCTATCTGCAAGGAGGCTGGGGAATGTAGTTTGACTGTGTGCCCTAGGGGAAGAGGAAACAGCTTGGTGAACATGTAGGAGACATCACCACAGTACTTACTCCAGAAGGTTGTTTGGAGGATTAAGTGAGACAATAGATAAAAGAACTCATACAGGTCTCTAGATCAATAAATATTAGCTCTGCGCTATTATTAATGTGCTCCTGTCTAGGCTGAGGCCCATCTTCTCCATGCAGCTCACCCTGGAAGGAACAGAGAAAGCCAAGGTGTTGTCTCCTAGCTTTATGCTATCAGCAGAGATAACTATAGAAAGAGAGTCTTCAAAGCTGCCCATGCCCTTTGCCCCCTTTATCAGGCATCTTCATTTCAATTCATTCTAGATACATTTCATGGAATTGAGATGAGTGAGCAAGGAGAAGAGCCAATCTTTTCATCATATATACGCTCAGATAACGCTGGCTCTTTTTGGCCACCATTTCTCAGCATAAGCTCACTTAATGTTAAATTATACCTAACCCATATGACCCTGAACACTGAAAGAAGCTGGGATTCACCATTCATTTATCCAGCTCTGTTCTCCAAGCTGCCACAGTGATTTCTTCTAAACAGTGTACATCTGATCATGCCAATACCTGCTTAAAATCCTTCATTGTCTCTCCACTGAATTAGAATAAAATCCAAATGTGTTATGCAGAGACAGTTATCCCCCATCCCACCCTCCCAGGATCAGCCCCTGCCTCCCTCTCCAACCTCATTTCACATTGCTCTCTTCCCCTCCTACCTCCTTCGTTCATTCAACAGCTATTTCTCCAGCCTTTAGCCTAGGCATTAGAGATAGAGGAAAACAGACAGCACCCCTGCCCTGGTGGTGGGGGATTGCACTCCAGTCACAGAGGCCTTCCTTTAACTTACTCTCTGCCTCTGTGCTTGGTGTTGGCTGTCCTCTTCCTCCATTTCTTCTCACAGAGGCCTGTTTAGAACAGTCCCTCCACCCTTGGTTACTCTCTCACCAGCATCCTATGTGCATTCTTCATAGTATTTATCAATCTGGAAGATTGTTTGACATGTTTTTGTGCATTTAATAGCTGCCTTCCTTTACCACAGAGCAATTTCCATGAGGGTAAGGATCTCATTTACCTTATTAACTTTTGTATCCTGAACAACTGCTTGCCTGGCACAAAGCAGACACACAATAAACATCTGTGGAATGAATGGACTAATGAATGAATGAATGAACCAGCAGGAAACAACCAACGCATCTGGTGATGGCCCCCAGGCCTGAGGAGAAAGTGTGAGCTCCAGTTTTCTTCCTGGGAGCCTGTGCTCATCTCTGTCCTCTCTGACTGTTGTTTTGCAGGGAATGACACCACTCCACTGGGCGGCTTTCCACAACCAGCCTCAACACACACAAATGCTGCTGAAGAAGGGGGCAGACCCCTCCCTTGTGGATAAAGACTTTAAAACCGCTCTCCACTGGGCAGTCCAGGTGAGAAATTGACCTGTGGCCTGGTCTCAGGTTTAAATGGTGGAAAGCAGTGTTAACAATTTTCTGAGTAGATCAAACTTTAAAGATGGAGGTTTCAGCTCTTCATTCAGCTCCACCACTTGTTGAAAAGAAATCCTGCCAAGATGCAAAGGGGAGTAGTTATAAAATATCAAGCAGAGCCTGCCTTGGGTGGCACACACAGACACACACATACCCCTCTCATTCTCTCTCTTTCTCTCTCCATCTCAATGTTTGCTACCGGCTTACTGTGTCCCAGAGTAAACCTTCAAAGAATTGCTGGGAAAATGCCTTCAAAGTCTTTGAACCATGACTCTCTGACTCTCTTCTTGCTTCCAAATCCTCCCCAGCAGAGTCATTTCAGGTGATCCTGAATTCTACACCCGACAGTGAAAGTAGTGGCTCATGACCCTGCATCACTATCACATAAGGGAGTCCACGTCAATACACACAACCAAACAAATCAGAATAGGCTCAAGAAATCTATTGTCCAGAGAGCGCAAAACCAAGAGTAAGGTGAAAGAATAATAATCACTAATGTGTAACCAAGTGCTTTCTATTTTCAAGGGAAATGATTAACTAAAAGTTATCTATTCCTTTTTTCAAGGAGAGCATCCTTTGCATAAACTTGCCAGCCCGTCTCTGTCTTCAGCACAGACACCCCCACAGTTGATTTCTGTTGGCCCAGAAAGGGCACCTGTCTGAGCTACTGCCAGGACCCTGTGAGAATAGTTTCTGCTGCCCTGACTGTGGTTTCAGTCAGCATTTCCATGTGCCAAGTACAGCAGAAGTGGGCACCTGGGACTTTCAGGATTGACATGTGTGCCTGATGTAAGGGGAAAACAGAAGTGATCTGGAAACTGCTCTGTTTTCATCCCTCTAACCTTGGCTTCAGTTTCTCTGCACCAGTTTCTCTGCAAAGCTATGCAGTGAGCAAGGCTTGTTTTGTCATCTCCACCTGCCCATAGCACCCTCCTACATACTTTCAGTATCTAATCACCTGCCCTGCCACCATCGCTGCCAGTCTCTGCCCAGGACTCCATGCCCTGGGGCTGGCCTCTGGCTGGTCAGGGGTCACCACTGTAGCAGTGGCCACAGAGGAACCTGGCTGGGCTCCCAGGAAGCTCCTCATGTGTTGGTTCTCAGCTGAGATGAAAGTGGCACCAGAAGCAGGCACTTTCTACATAGTCACCTCAACACCACTGCATTCTGATTCCCTAGATTCAGGATGCATGTGCATTTTGAAAAACCTCCCCAGGTAATTCTGACTGACATGCATCCCCCTTCCACCATCCCAGCCCCAGTGTAGAGCTGCTGTCTTAGACCTGGCCTTGCAATGGAATCACCAGCAGTGCTTGTAAAACAACAGATTCCCAGACCCCCGCTGGGCCCTCACAGGGTAGGAATCGCTGGGTTTTTGTTGTTGTTGTTTAGTTTTGTTTTGTTTTCTGAAATGGAGTCTCACTCTGTAGCCCAGGCCAGAGTGCAGTGGTGTGATCTCAGCTCACTGCAACCTCCGCCTCCCGGGTCCTGGTTCAAGCAATTCTCCTGCCTCAGCCTCCCGAGTAGCTGGGATTATAGGCACACACCACCATGCCCAGCTAATTTTTGTATTTTTAGTAGAGATGGGTTTTCACCATGTTGGCCAGGCTGGTCTTGAACTCCTGACCTCGTGATCCGCCCCGCTCGGCCTCCCAAAGTGTTGAGATTACAGACGTGAGCCACTGCACCCGGCCGGGAATCCCTGTTCTTATCCTTTAAGAGGCACTTTGGCAAAATCATAAGAACAACCTACTCAACTCTGAATATCTGAGTTTGCATTAATACACTTGGGCTTTATCTAAGGCAAGTCAACACTTGCTTGGCTTAACTGATAAAGGTATCTTTGATAAGGGTATGCATGGTCAGAATGAGACCATGCATATGATAGTGATATGTAACGTACTATGTAATTGGACGAAATGGTCATTTTTATTAGGGTTCCTGATTTTCTCCACAGGAAACTTAGTTACTATACCCATGCCTTCATATTCTTTCTCTTTTTTTTATGTTTACCAGTTCGTTATAAATTATATAGCAAAGGATGAAGATGAACAGACAGGTAGGGCAAGGGTATGGGGGAACAGGCATGGAGCTTCCGTGCCCTCTCTGGGTGTGCCACCCTCCAGAAACCTCCACATGTTCAGCTACCTGAAAGCTCCCATACTCTTTGTCTCTACTGAATGTCACAGCTTTTAACCTACTACATTGATTTCAGCCCTGTCTGCACAATGGAATAATCTGAAGAGCTTTTAAACAATACTCACGTCCAGGCCTCACCTCTTAGATTTTCATTCAGTTGTTCTGGGGTGGGGCCCAGCCATCAATATTTTTCAAAACTGGAGCTGGGCATAATGGCATGTGCCTATAATCCCAGCTACTCGGGAGACTGAGGCAGGAGGATCACCTGAGCCCAGGAGTTTGAGACCAAGCTGTGTAACGCAGTGAGACCCTGGGCTCTTAAAAAAAATATTTGTATTGGCTGGGAGCTGTGGCTATAATCTCACCTCTTTGGGAATCCGAGGCAGGAGGATCACTTGAGGCCAGGAGTTCAAGACTAACCTGGGCAATATAGCAAGACTCCATCTCTATAAAAAACAAAAACAAAAAACCGTGTGTGCATGCATGTACACACATACACACACACACACACACATATATATATAGATATATTTTTTGAGATGGAGTCTTACTCTATTGCCCAGGTTGGAGTGCAATGGTGCGATCTTGGCTCACTGCATCATCTGCCTCCCGGGTTCAAGCAATTCTCCTGCCTCAGGCTCCTAAGTAGCTGGAATTACAGGCACACACCACCACGACTGCCTAATTTTTGTATTTTTAGTATAGATGGGGTTTCACCACATGGGTCAGACTGGTCTCGAACTCCTGACCTCAGCTGATTCACCCGCCTCAGCCTCCCAAAGCTCTGGGATTACTGGCATGAACCACTACGCCCAGCCACACATACATTATTTAAAGCTCCCTCCTTTCCATAGAAGACTGTAATATGCAGCTAGGGTTTAGAAGCACTATGATAAATGAATTCATATTAATGGATGCTAATACTTTACCTACTATTGGAGATGTTTGCATTTTGACCATGATTGTATAAGCATAATGCCTTGTTCATTTATTTACTCAATCACTAAATAAATACTTCTTGAGCATCCACTATGTGTCTTGCATTGGAGGCAAAAAGATTAAAAAGATAGGTCCCTCTAGAACCCCTACAATTGTATGTAATACTGTATATATGGTGTGTGAACATGTTTGCATTCATTTTTCTGAGGAAGGAGTCCACAACTTTCTTGACCTCCTCAATGAGGAACAGTGACTACCCACAAAAGGCTAAGAACCCCGGCTCTGGAGAAATTGTGCATTCTCCTTCCCTATGGTTAGCAGTAAAATTCAGAAGTGGTGTACTCTGCCATTTACACTGCAAAGACTGAGGGTAATTCCAAATGTCAACTGAAATCATTATTACACTTGCCTTCTTTAGACTTCTTGTTCATTTATAACACAGGGCTAGCATTGTGCTCGTTTTCGAGTTTTTCCATGCGAATGAGTCTATTTCCCGTTGTCATTTATTCCTTTTTCTGAATTTCCTGCTTTTCTCTTGGACCATATAATGAGATCACATTTAAAGCTATAGTTCATTGAAATAATAAGGCCTTTGCATTTCACCAAAATAAACAAAGCAGTAAAGATTGGAAACAGTAGGCCTACTAGGGAAACTAAGTTTAATCCTGGGCTCAAGCAATTCTACCACTCGGCCTCCCTAGTAGCTGGGACTACAGGCACACACCACCATGCCTGGCTTTTTTTTTTTAAAGTAGAGACAAAGTCTCACCATGTTGCCTATGCTGGTCTTGAACTCCTGGACTCAAGAGATCCTCCCACCCAGGCCTCCCAAGTGTTGGGATTACAGGCATGAGCCACCACACTTGGCCTTCCAATCTATTCTTACAGAGCTCTTCCAACAAATCACAAAGACATGTACTAACATAGCTATTATTATACCAAAACAATTATGGTCACTGTTGGTCCTTGGTTCCCCACCCCTGACCTTTCCTCTCAAGCTCACGTAATCTTGGCTCTAATCACACTGGAATATTAGTAATCCTCACAATACATCATACAGATTCCTTCTCTCTCCCCTGCTGTCATGCTCTTCCATTTGGGTAAAATGCTTCTTTCTTCTTGCACTCCCTGCATCATTCCTTCTGCCTACAGAATATCTGCTTATTCTTTCTTATTTCTCAAAGCCCAACTAAGTGTCACCTTCTTTGTTGAGCTCCCTTTCCAAATTCTTCCCTCCACGTTACTTCTAGAACTTTCTTAAAATTGGTGAGGTGCCTGTGTCTTCCCTTCTAGACTGTGGACCTAAGGGCAACATGCCTTATTCACCCAAATGTCTCAACACCCAGAACAGAGCTTTGTGAACCGTAGGTCCCTAAAGAGGTGTTCATTGAATTCACTCCAATAAATTTATTCATCTCAGGCCAATGGGGTTAATGGCTTATTGGGTTCTTTCTCTCTGTGGACAAAAACATTTCATGTAAAGACTTTAGTTTTCTAGAGCAGTTTTAAGTACCCAATAAAATTGAGAGGAAGATTGCAGAAATATGTCACATATTAATATCTTCTGCCCCCCCGCCCCACTGACAATAAATTGCCTCCCCCGTTACCAACATCTCCCACTACAGTGGCACATTTGTTACAACTGATAGCCTACACTGACAGGTCATCAATGCCCAAAGTCCATAGTTTACCATAAGCTTCACTCTTAATATTGTACATTATGTGGAATTGGACAAAGGTATAATGACATGTATCCATCATTAAAGTATCATGCAGAATACCTTCATTGCCCTAAAAATCCTCTGAGCTCCCCTTATTCTTTCCACCCTTACCCTAATCCCTAGCAACCACTGATCTTTTTACTGTCTCCATAGTTTTGCCTTTTCCAGAATGTCATATGATTGGAATTGTACTGTATGTAGCTTTTTCAAATTGTCTAGTAATATGCATTTACATTTCCTCCATGTCTTTTCATGACTTAATAGCTCATTTCTCTTTAGCACTGGTTAATATTCCATTACATGAATATACCAAGGTTTATTTATCCATTCATCTATGCAAGGACATATTGGTTGCTTCCCAGCTTTGCCAATTATGAATAAAACCACTATAAACATCTGTGTGCAGCTTTTTGTGTAAACATAAGTTTTCAGTTCCTTTGGGTAAATATCAAGGAGCACAGTTGCTGGATCTATGATAAGGGTATGTTTAGTTTTGTAAGAAACTACCAAAATGACCAGGCACGTTGGCTCACACCTGTAATCCCAGCACTTTGGGAGGCCAAGGCGGGCGGATCATGAGATCAGGAGTTTGAGACCAGCCTGACCAACATGGTGAATCCCTGTCTCTACTAAAAAATACAAAAATTAGCTGGGCATGGCAGTGGGTGCCTGTAATCCCAGCTACTCGGGAGGCTGAGGCAGGAGAATCGTTTGAACCTGGGAGGCAGAGGTTGCAGTGAGCCAAGATTGCGCCATTGCACTCCAACCTGGGTGACAGGGTAAGACTCTGTCTCAAAAAAAAAAAAAAAAAAAAGAAACTACCAAACTGTCTTCAAAAGTGGCTGTACCATTTTGCATTTCCACCAGCAGTGAATGAGAGTTCCTGTTGTTCATTATCCTCACCAGCGTTTGGTATTGTCAGTGTTCTGGATTTTAGCCTTCCTAATCAATGCACTGTGGTATCTCATGGTTGTTTTAGTTTGTGTTTTTCTGATGGCATATGATGTGGTGCATCTTTTCATGGGCTTATTAGTCATCTGCAAATTTTCTTTGTGAGCTATCTATAAAGATCTTCTGCCCATTTAAATATCATTGTTGTTTTCTTACTGTTGAGTTTTAGGAGTTCTTTGCATATTTTGGCAATAGTCTTTTATTAGATACATCTTTTACAAATATTTTCTTCTAGGTTGGGGCTTATCTTGTTATTCTTTTGGCAGTGTCCTTCACAGAGAAGTTTTTGATTTTAATGAAATCTAGGTTATCAATTTTTTCTTCCATGGATTATTATTTCAGTATCTAAAAGTCATCACCAAACCCAAGGTCATCTCAATTTTGCTCCTGTTATCTCCTGGAATTCTTTTTTTTTTATTTTACTTTTAATTGCATTTATTTTAATGCTGAATTTACTCTCGTGCCATAAGTTTTTGTTTCTTCAGTTTCTTCTGGGATATCTTTTTCTTCTGGGCAATCTCCTCTTCTGGTTTAGGAACATTTTGTTCCTTTTCAGTAAGGATCATCTCAGTGTGGCAGGGAGAGCTCATGTATGGGTTAATCCGACCATGAGCTCTGTAGGTCCAGGGGCACATCTTAGGTGCTTTGTTCCCATGGATATGCTCAATGACCAGATAATCTACATCGAAACCCATAAGTTCAGCATTACTCTCTGCATTTTTAAGCATGTGCAGCAAAAATTCAGCACTCTTTTTGGGCCACCGACCTTGTGTCCAGCCCCACTGCTTGGCCTGGGCACACTTGCCAACTCCACCACTGTAACGTCACAATGGTACACACTGTTTCTGTAAAGTGACATCTTTCAGATACTTTGTGGCTTTTCATATATGCCTACCCTGATGGCCTGGGCAGTTTCACAAGTGTTCGTAAAGTGAACACGAAGACTTGAACCTCTTGATTTGCATGATTTTGTGGGGCTCTCTGGATCAAGTGAAGAGCGAATCATTTTCACAGATTAGCTGAGGCCACTTAGGGAAAGAGCATCTCCTGGAATTCTTATATAATTTTAGAATTCACTCTGTCTCATCCAGGCTGGAGTGCAGTGACATAATCACGGCTCACTGCAGCCTGGACCTCCTGGTCTCAAGTGATCCTTCCACTTCAGCCTCTTGAGTACCTGGGACTACAGGCACATGCCACAATGCCTAGGTAATTTTTTGTATTTTTTTTAGAGATGAGGTTTCATTATGTTGCCTAGGCTGGTCTTGAACTCTGGGACTCAAGTGATCCTCCCACCCTAGCCTCCCAAAGTGCTGGGATTACAGGTACGAGCCGCCTTGCCCGGCCTAATTTTAGGTTTTACATTTAGGTCTGTGATCAGTTTTGAGTCAATTTTGTGAAAGGTATAAGGTCTGTGTCTAGGTTTACTTTTTTGCATGTAGATGTCCAGTTGTTTCAGCACCATTTGGTGAAAGAACTACCTCTTCTTTATTGTATTGCTTTTACTCTTTTGTCAAATATCAGTTGATTATGTGGGTCTGTTTCTTGGCTGTCCATTCTGTTGCGTTGACTTACTTGTCTATTATTTTGCCAATATCACACTATCTTGATTACTGTAGCTTTATAGTAAGTCTTAAAGTTGAGTAGTGTCAGTCACCCAACTTTGTTCTCCACTATCTTGTTGACTATTCTGTCTTTTGCCTCTCCATATAAACTGTGGAATCAGTTTGTTGATATCTACAAGATAAGTTTCTGGTATTTCGATAGGGACTATATTGAATCTATAGATCAAATTTTGAAGAACTGATATCTTAACAATTTTAAGTCTTCTTAACCATGAACATGCAATATCCATTTATTTATTTATTTTTATAATTTTTATTTTGCTCTTACCCTTACCATATGAAGATCTCCATTTATTTAGTTCTTTGATGTTTTTCATCACACTTTTATAGATTTTTTCATATAGCTCTTGTATCACATTTTGTTAGATTTGTACCTAACTATTTAATTTTGGGGGGTGCTAATGTAAATGGTATTGTATTTTTAATTTCAAATTCTATTTGCTCATTGCTAGTATATAGAAAAATGATCAACTTTTGTATATTAGCCTGTATCCTGAAATCTTGCTATAATTGCTTCTTAGTTTCAGAGCTATTTTTGTCTATTCTTTCAGATTTTATACATAGATAGTCATGTGATCTGAAAACAGACGGTTTTATTTCTTCCTTCCCAATCAGCATTCTTTTTATTTCCTGTTCTTGTCTTATTGCATTAACTAGAACTTTGAGTATAATATTGAAAAGAGGTTGTGGAACCGGGTACAGTGGCTCACGCCTGTAATCCCAGCACTTTGGGAGGCCGATGCAGGCAGATTGCTTGAGGCCAGGAGTTCAAGACCACCCTGGCAAAATGGCAAAAACCTGCCTGTACTAAAAATACAAAAACTAGCTGGGTGTGGTGGCACATGCCTGTAGTCCCAGCTACACGGGAGGCTGAGGCAGGAGAATCGCTTGAACCTGGGAGGCGGAGGTCACAGTGAGCCAAGATCACACCACTGCACTCCAGCCTGAGCAACAGAGTGAGACCCTGTCAAGAAAGAAAGAAAGAAAGAAGGAAAGAGAGAAAGAAAGAAAGAAAGAAAGAAAGAAAGAAAGAAAGAAAGAAAGAAAGAAAGAAAGAAAGAAAGAAGGCAGGCAGGCAGGCAGGGAGGGAGGGAGGGAGGGAGGGAGGGAGGCAGGGAGGGAGGGAAAGAAGGAAGGAAGGAAGGAAGGAAGGAAGGAAGGAAGGAAGGAAGGAAGGAAGGAAAGTTGTGAGACATTTTTACCTTCTTCCTGATCTTAGTTGGAAAGCTTCTCATTTTTCACCTTGAAGTATGATGTTAGCTATAGGTTTTCTACAGATGCTCTTTATCAAGTTTAGGAAGTTCTTCTCTAGTTTACTGAGAGTTTTTATTATGAATAAGTGGTGGATTTTCTCAAATACTTTTTCTGTATCTATTGATACAACCATGTGATTCTTCTTCTTTAGCCTGCTGATGTGGTTGATTACATTAATTGATTTGAAAATGTTGAGCTACACTTGCATACCTTGGATAAATCCTATTTGACCATGATGTATAATTCTTTTTTTACGTTGCTAGATTCTATTCACTAATATGTTGTTGAGGACATTTACATCTATCTTTATGAAAGTTATTGGTCTATAGTTTTCTTATAATATCTTTGTTTTGTTTTGTATTAGGGTGATACTGACTGACAGAAAGAGTTAGGAAGTTCCCTATGCTTCTATCTTCTGAAAGAGATTCTTAAAAAACCGTTATATTTTTCTTGAATGTTTGGTAAAATTTACCAGTGAATACATCTGAGCCTCATATTTCCATTTTAGAAGGTTATTAATTATTTATTCAATTTATATCTTTTTTTTTTTTTTTGAGACAGAGTATCTCACTCTGTCACCCAGGCTGGAGTGCAATGACACGATCTCGGCTCACTGCAACCTCCAACTCCCGGGTTCAAGCAATTCTCTTGCCCCAGCTTCCCAAGTAGCTGGGATTACAGGCGCCTGCCACCACGCCAGGCTAATTTTTTGTATTTTCAGTAGACACCAGGTTTCGCCATGTTGGCCAGGCTGGTCTCGAACTGCTGACCTCAGGTGATCCACCTGCCTCGGCCTCCCAAAGTGCTGGGATAACAGGCGTAAGCCACCGCGCCCAACCTATTCAGTTTCTTTAATAGACATAAACGTATTCAGATTATCTATTTCTCCTTGTGGGTGTTTTGGTAGATTGTGTCTTTTAAGGAATTGGTCCATTTCAAATATGCTATCAAGTTGTGAAAATAGAGTTGTTTAAAGTATTTCTTCATCATTCTTTTAATGTCCATGGGATCTGTAGTGAAGTACCTTTTTTCATTTCTGATATTAAGTAATTTGTGTCCCTCAGTTTTTTTCTAGCCTGGCTAGAGGCTTATCACTTTTATTAATCTTTTCTAAGAACCAGCTTTTGGTTTCATTGATTTTCTCTATTGATTTTCTGTTTTCTACTTCATTGATTTCTTCTCTAATTTTTATTTTTTCTTTTCTTCTGCTTATTTTGGATTTAATTTGCTCTTCTTTTTCTAGCTTCCTAAGATGTAAGCTTATATAATTGATTCTAGATCTTTCTTCTTTTTTAATATATACATTCAATGCTGTAAATTTTCTTCTGAGAAATTGTTTTTGCTACACCCCACAAATTTTGATGTTATCTTCCTTTTGTTCAAAGTATTTTTTTAATTTATCTTGCAATTTCTTCTTTTGAACCATGTGTTACTTATATTGCTTAATCTCCACATGTTCAGAAATTTTCCAGTTGTCTGTTATTGATTTATAGTTTAATGCTACCATGGTCTGAAAGCCTGCATTGTATGATTTCTATTCTTTCACTTTTGTTAAGGTTTGTTTTATGGCCCAGACTGTAGTCTATCTCGGTGAAGGTCCCATGTGAGCTTGTTAAAAATGTGTATTTTGCTGTTAGATGAAGTAGTCAGTAGACATCAATTGTATCCAATTAATTAATTGTATTTTTTTTTTTTTTTTGAGACGGAGTCTTCCTCTGTCACCCAGGCTGGAGTGCAGTGGCACAATCGCGGCTCACTACAACCTCCGCCTCCTAGGTTCAAGCCATTCTCCTACCTCAGTCTCCCCAGTAGCTGGGATTACAGGCATGCACCACCATGCCCAGCTAGTTTTTGTATTTTTAGTAGAGATGGGGTTTCACCATGTTGGCTAGGCTGGTCTCGAACTCCCGACCTTGTGATCTGCCTGCCTCAGCCTCCCAAAGTGCTGGGATTACAGGCATGAGCCATCGTGCCCGGCCAATTAATTGTATTTTTAAGTTCAACAATATTCCTACTGATTTTCTGCTTTCTGGATCTGTCCATTTCTGATAGAGGGATGTTGAAGTCTTCAACTATAAAGCGGACTCATCTGTTTCTTCTTGCAGCTTTATCAGGTTTTGCCTCGCATATTTTGAGGCTGTGTTGTTCGGTACATAAGGATCGTTATGTCTTCTTGGAGAACTGACCTCTTTATCATTATGTAATACCCTTCTTTATCCCTAACAACTTTCTTTGTTTTGTAGTCTGCTCTGTCTAGAATTATAATATATAGCTAGTCCTGCTTTCTTTTGGTTAGTGTTTTCATGGTAAATCTTTCACCACTCATTCACTTTTAATCTATATGTGTCATTATATTTAAAGTGGGTTTCTTATAGACAACATATAGTTGGGTCTTATTTTTCTATCCACCCTGACAATCTCTGTCTTTTGATTGGTACATTTAGACCATTGATGTTCAGAGTGATTATTCATATAGTTAGAGTAACATCGATCATATTTGTTACTGTTTTCTATTTGCTGCCCTTATTCTTTTTTTTTTTTTTTTTTAGACAGAGTCTCACTCTGTCACCCAGGCTGGAGTGCAGTGGCACGATCTCTGCTCACTGCAAGCTCCGCCTCTCAGGTTCACGCCATTCTCCTGCCTCAGCCTCCTGAGTAGCTGGGACTACAGGCGCCCGCCACCACACCCAGCTAATTTTTTTTTTTTTGTATTTTAAGTAGAGACAGGGTTTCACCGTGTTAGCCAGGATGGTCTCGATCTCCTGACCTTGTGATCCGCCCATGCCCTTATTCTTTGTTCCTATTTTTGTCTTCTACTCTTTTTCCACCTTTTGTGGTTTTAATTAGCATTTTGTATTATTCCATTTTCTCTCTTTTCTTAGCATATTAGTTATACTTCCTTTTTTACTTTTTTAGTGATTGCCCTAGAGTATACCCAAGTATGTTTGCAACTAATCAAAATCCACTTCAAAATAACACTATACCACTTCATGGGTAGTGCGAATACTTTATAATAACTAAATGATTCTAATTCCTTCCACCTGTCCCTAGTATGATTGCTGTCATTCATTTTACTTATATATAAGCATACATAAGCTTATATATACGTATATAGATATAAAGATAGATGCATTAGCATACATTGTAGCTGTTAGTATTTTGAACAAACTATTATCTCCTAGGTTAATTAACAATAAAAAATAAAAGTTTTTATTTTACCTTCACTTATTCCTTCTTCAGCGTTCTTCTTTTCTTTACATAAATCAGAGTTTCTGGCCTATATCATTTTTCTTCTCTTCTAAGAAACTACTTTTTTTTTTTTTTTTTTTTTTTTTTTTGAGACAGAGTCTTGCTCTGTTGCCCAGGCTGGAGTGCAATGGCGCGATCTCGGCTCACCGCAACCTCTGCCTCCCGGGTTCAAGCGATTCTCCTGTCTCAGCCTCCCGAGTAGCTGGGATCACAGGCACGCACCACCACACCCGGCTAATTTTTGTATTTTTAGCAGAGACAGGGTTTCTCCATATTGATCAGGCTGGTCTCGAACTCCTGATCTCAGGTGATCCACCTGCCTCAGCCTCCCAAAATGCTGGGATTACAGGCATGAGCCACCGCACCAGTCAAGAAACTACTTTTAACATCTAGTGCAATGCAGGTCTACCAGTAACAAATTCCCTCAATTTTTGTTTATCTAAGAAAGTATTTATTGCTCCTTCACTTTTGAAGGACAGTTTCATAAGGTACAGAATTCTTGTTGATGGGAGGCTTTTCTCAACTCTTTAAGTATTTCACTCCAGTCTCTTCTTGCTTGTATGGTTTCTGAGAAATCAGAGGTAATCCTTCTCTTTGCTCCTCTATAGGTAAGGTGTTCTTTTCCTCTGGATTCCTTCTGGACTTTTTCTTTATCTTTGGTTTTCTGTAATTGGAAAATAATATGCCTAGGCATAGGGTTTTTTGTTTGTTTTGTTGTTTTTTTGTTGTTGTTTTTGGCATTTATCCTGCTTGGTGTTCTCTGAGATTTTGTGTCTAACAATTTTTTTGGTAAAATTCTCAGTTGTTATTATTGTTTCAAATATTTATCCTGTTCCTTTTTCTCTTCTCCTTCTGGTATTCCTATTGCCTGTATGTTACACCTTTTGTAGTTCTCTCACAGTCTGAATATTCTGTTCTGTTTTTTTCAGTCTTTGTTCTTTTTGTTTTCCAGTTTTGGAGGTTTACATTGAGATCTTCTCAAGCGCAGAGACTCTTCCCTCAGCTGTGTCCAATCTACTGATAAGCTCATCAAAGGCATTCTTCACTTCCATCACAGTGTTTTTTATCTCCAGCATTTATTATTGGTTCTCTCTTAGGATCTCCATCTTCCTGCTTACATCGCCCATCTGTTCTGACATGTTGTCCACTTTATCCATTTACAGCCCTTAGCACATTAATCACAGTTGCTTTAAATTACTTATCTGATAATTCGCATATCCCTGCCATGTCTGGAACTGATGCTTGCTCTGTAGATATTGTGTTATTCACCTTTTGGCATGCTTTATAATTTTTTCTCGATGGCCAGACATGATGTAGTGGGTAAGAGGAACTCCTGTAAATAGCGCTTTAGTAATGTAATGGTGAAGTATGGGGGGAAGAGAAATGTACTATATCATCCTATGATTTGGTCCCTGTCTTTTAGTGAACCTATGCCTCTGGAATGTGAATATTCCAAGTGATTCTCAGGATGTTTTTTCCCCTTCTTAGGTGGGACAGGATAGCTAGAGTGGGCTGGAGTTGGGTATTGTTCTGCTCCCATGTGGAAAGCTAGAGCTAGATGGAGTTGAACACTTTTCTTCCCTAAGGTCAATTAGGCTCTGATAAAACCTCAGTAGATTAGGCTCTGGTTAACTAGTTTCTCCGGAGGACAGACTTTATTAAGAAGAACAGAGTGCTCTGGTATATTTCAAAAAGGTACCTTTTCCCCCTCCCACTATTTCTATCTTCTGCTCTCTCTCCAGAAGAGGCAGCCCCAGGCTTTTGGGCTTGGCAGCCTCTGGAGTCCAGGCCAACTAAAAGCTTGGTCCAAAGGGGCTAACCATGAAGGCAGTCCAGATTCTAAGCCAGGGATATTAGGCACGTTTCTTTCTCTAGTTAGCCCCAGACCCTCAACCCTCAAACATTCACATGGAATAGACTCTAGATGTTCCTTTTGTCTCCATTCTAGTCTAACATGTCTGGCTCCAACCGATGAGCCAGGATCATCTTCTCACATCACAAAACCTCCCAGCTTTTTAGGAGGGATAAGCGGCTGCAACACAGAGGCTAAAGCACTGGCCTCTGCTTTATATGGTCACCATCACAAGACAAGCAATGCAAACACATCCCAGTGTTCAAGAGAAGGAAGGAGATTGGAGTTCCTGCCAAGAAGAAACCACCATAGAACATATTCTTTAGACATATGTTAGCAAATAAGCAACTAGTCCTAAATCGCCCACTAGACTCCTTTGAAGGTCACCTAGAATGTCTACAGTTAGGATATTGAGATCTTATTGTTGTTGTTGTTTTATCAATCTGCCCATAGCAAAATTATTACACATTAACTCGACTTTCTTCTTGGCAAGTCTTCTTATGAGTCAGGCTTCCCCAACTCTCCCCACTCATGACAGGTAAAGAGAAAACGACTAGGACTCAGTTCCCAATCATTTTCAGAATACATGAAGGCAACGTTATGGATTACTCATGAACAAAAACAAATAAATACAACAAAAACAAACTCACAATCATCATCTGGCAGCTCAGTGTAGAATTCTAGAGCTCCTTAAGAATAGGATATGTACAATACTGTTTCTTTCCCTATTTAATAACATTTCTATCCAATGTAAACCTACTCTCGATTCTTCCTAAGGACCCACCCGGACCACAATCCCATTTCTTCTTGTCTAGTGTCTCCTGGTCTCTGTGACTTTCCCTACCTCCCAGGCCTAAGCATATTTTTGGCTGACACACAGTCTAGATTGTTGAGAAGGGAATTCTGTCACCAGGAGGCAAGTGATCCAGGGCCTTGACTTACAAACTAGTGTTTTCTAAGGCTCCCTGAAATTCTCCTGAGGGTGCACCATGGAAACCTTACTAGGAGAAACTCTTAAAGTACCCAAAGATTAACTGTAAAGGAGGTCTCAGTTGGCGAGGCACATGTCACTGGTACTGATGTAGGTCTAAACAGTTTTCACTTTAGTTCCTCCAGTATGAACATGCAGGATCCAATTAATAGACCATTCTTTTTAATCACAGACAGAATAGTATAGTGGTGAAGTCCAATGCCTCCACAGTCAATCCTGGATCTGCTCATTCTCAGCCGTGACAGAGGGCAAATTTCTTAATCCCTTATGCCTTCATTTTCTCCTGTATGAAGGACAATATGAGGACAATAATAGTACCAACCTTGTGGGATTGTTGTTCATGAGTTAGTACATGAAATGGCTTAGAAAGGTGCCAGGCCCAGACGATCACACAGTAAACACAGTTGTCACCATTCTTCCTGGGAGGATCTTCTTATAAAGAAAAGTAAAATACAAACGATGGTGCTATAAGTGAGATTCAGGTATAGAGACAAAGGAATTGTTTGGAGAATTTAGGACAAAAGGAAAAGAGTAAAGGTGTGGAGTCTGTCTTTACTTATCCAGAGAGGCTGTCGACAGTACCCCAGCTGCCAAGAGACCTGCTGCCTGGGACTGGCTGACAGGATCCCAGAAGCAGCAGCCTCTATTTCAGTTTACCACTTCCAGAATGACTCCACCCCAGGGGCGAGGGAGGCGAAAGGAAGAGAGTACGAGTGTGGGGTTTTGTTTTCTCCATCTGCACTTAATGCTTCTTCTTCTACCAAGAGGGGAAACTATGAACAGGGTGTTTTGGCCTTTGAACCACCTTGACAGCTTGAATTCCTTTACTTTTCCAGGAAATTGTAAACAAAAAAGAATTGTTGTGCTGACACTCTTTTTGCTTCTATTTTCCTTATTGAATGGCTACTGCTTTTAAAGAAAAGTGTCTCTTGACTATCTAAAATGTATTTCAGACTCCTTCGATGTATGTCTAACTAGCATGAAGTGAAACAAACATAGAAAAGTTGATAAAGGCATGAAAGCTTAGGTGTGCTCACCTAAGCTTTAGGTGACTTCTAAGTCACCTAAGTAAGCTTTAGCTGACTTCTAAGGACAGGCATGCCATAGAATATAAACAATGGGTCAAAGTTATTTAAAATCATTGTTAGACAAAGGAAAGATGGATGGAGGAAGAAGACGCAAAAGGGAAGATGATAGGAAGAGAAAGAAAAAGTTTGTAGCCAGAGATTGCTTTATGGATATGTAACCAGTGCAGCCATAGAGGGTCTGGTACTCAGATGGGACCCTGTGCTTAAGGCATAATGTTCTGTAGTCCCCATCTGCAAATTCTCACTTTATCTTTTAATTGTTTTTGTAAACGAAGTCTGATACAAGATTGTAGCCTCTGCTCAGACAGTTCTGCTTCCCAGGCTCCCTGGCACAAATTCTCAGCCCCCTGCTCCTTGGCCCTACCCAGAAACAAGCTTTTTAAATGCATCATTGCGCCACTAATCAGTACTCATCATAGTCACTTCTTTAACATTAAGATGAGCTCTGTCAGTTTCTTGGTGGTCAGCCTCTACAGCAAATGGGGACACAAATGATCAGACCTAATGAGCAAGTTGTTGTCTAGGTGGCCTATCCATCACTCTAGCTCTGACGTCAGTCCATTGCACCTGTATTTAATTTCAATCCATCTTTCGTTCACTAGTTATGGAAGACAATTTAGCTCCTGTGGGAGACAAAAATCTCTGCAGTGACTTGAGACAAGTGGACACTTGTTGGAGAGCTTAGATAGAATGTATTTTTACTCTTTTTTTTCCATTTCCTTTTCTCTTTTCATCTTTTTTCTTTCTTTCTTTCTTTCCCTTTTTTCCTTTGTATTTTTATCTTAACATGCCTAGACAGGGAAGAACACTGGATTGTATATAATGGGCTTTCTTTGACTCTCTTTTCCAGAGTGGAAATAGGATTCTGTGCTCCATCATTCTGAGCCATCACCAGGGGCCGTCCATAATCAACTATGATGATGAGAGTGGGAAGACATGTGTACATATCGCAGCGGCAGCGGGCTTCAGCGATATTATTCATGAGCTGGCAAGAGTCCCTGAGTGTAACCTGCAGGCTCTGGATGTGGATGACAGGTATCCTTGGCAACCAGAAAGTGCTGGGAAACTAGTCATTTCCCCCTAACTGAATCTTAAAATAAAGAAGATGTTTAAGGAGGTGTCCTATACAGCTATATCCTTATTGCCAGTAATACACATGTGCTTGTGACAATAAAAATCGCTCTATTTTAGTGAGAGGAGAAAAAATTATTGTTATGGAGAGGAAGACTGCGACTGTACAGTGTTGTCAGATTTTCCACTTTTTGCTAAATGTTCTCTGTGTTCTCAGAAGACGTTCTGTATTTCAGCTTCCTGCTATGTGCCCTTTTTTGTTCCTAAAGGTAGGTTATGGTTTTTTTTTTTTCTTCATTCTTGGATTATGTTATAAAGTCCACAAGTTCTTTTATCCAGAGAAGAACATAATAGAGACTTGTATTCTGGACTATTGGGCTCTTAGAACTACAAGGAACTTTATCAGGTTGTTGTTGTTTTCGATCATCAAAGATGTATTGTCTGAAAAAGGAAGCTGGGTCCAAAAAGGTAAAAAGACTTCTGTCAGAGCTAGTTAGATACTAAATGAAGATTTGTACACCTGTCTTTCAAACTTGTAGCTTTTCACCTATAATGCCCTGCTTATCTAAACTGCTTTGGTTAGGCACTGAGTCAATGGAAATGTAAGAAAAATATAACAACAAACAAGACTATCAAAAATAAGTATAGACTTGAGCACTCTGGTTTCTTTATCCTCTTGTATTGAAGTGCAAAATTAGCCCCTTACTTGTAATTATTTTATTTTATTTTATTTTATTTTATCTATTTTTTTGAGATGGAGTCTCGCTTTGATGCCCAGGCTGGAGTGCAGTGGGGCAACCTCAGCCCACTGCAACCTCCACCTCCCAGGTCCAAGCGATTCCCTTGCCCCAACCTCCCAAGTAGCTGGAACTACAGGCTCCTGCCACCACGCCCAGCTTACTTTTGTATTTTTAGTAGAGACAGGGTTTCACCATGTTGGCCAGGCTGGTCTTGAACTGCTGGCCTCAGGTGACCCGCCCGCCTTGGCCTCTCAAAGTGCTGAGATTACGTGCGTGAGCCACTGTGCCCAGCCTACTTATCATAATTTTAGATGCCCCAAGAAAGCACCTCCTACTCCCAGACACCTGAAATTCTTTTTTTAAAAATTATTTTATAAAATATGGAATACTTCACAAATTTGTGTGTCATCCTTGTGCAGGGGCCACGCTAATCTTCTCTATTAATACCTGAAATTCTTTTAACTCAGGGAAAAAATGGGGAGTTCTACATAGGTCTCAGAAGTTGGAGATGGTTAAATGACTTTAAGTAAAATTAAAGTATAAATCATTGAAAGTAGACATTTTCCAGCCAGTGTGGTGGCTCACACCTATAATCCCAGCACTTTGAGAGGCTGAGATGGGTGGATCACTTGAGGTCAGGAGTTTGAGACCAGCCTGGCCAACATGGCGAAACCCATCTTTACTGAAAATACAAAAATTAGCCAGGTGTGGTGGCGGACACCTATAATCCCAGCTACTCAGGAGGCTGAGGCAGGAGAATCGCTTGAACCCAAGAGGCAGAGGTTGCAGTGAGCCAAGATCGCGCCATTGCACTCCAGCCTGGGTTACTAAGCAAGCAAGACTCTGTCTAAAAAAAAAAAGAAAAAGAAAAGAAAAAAGTAAGTGTTTTCTTAAGAGCAAATGTTGATCCTAAGCAAGTAAGAAAGTAGAAGAACATAAGCTACATTAGGAAAAAAGTGAATTAACCATTTTTTTAAAAAAGAACAAATTTCAGAAAGGCAGGCTGAGGGAAAGTTCATCTACTTCAAAACACTCCTAGAACCAGCTTTGAATAGAATAGTTCCCATTTTGCAATACCACCCACTTAGCAAAGAAAATGTAATTCTCTAGGCCTCAGGGTGGAAAGTAAAACTAAGGGGAGAAAAGAAAGTACAAAGATAAGGAGAGTTCAAAAGGAAGTAAAATATCCAGAAGAGTCCTTTCCACTCCAGTACTCAACTCAGAGGCCTCATGTACTGATCAAATCCTAGCCTCCATTTTTTTCCACGTTTTCTGCAGCAAAACATGAAATTCTGCCTTCATGCTGCAGCTATAAGCTTCTGTTAATAGTTGAATTTTTCAGGGCCAGGCACAGTGGCTCACATCTATAATCCCAGCACTTTGGGAGGCTGAGGCAGGCAGATCACGAGGTCAGGAGTTCAAGACCAACCTGGCCAACATGGTGAAACCCTGTCTCTACTAAAAATACAAAAATTAGCCGGGCGTGGTGGCGCACGCCTGTAATCCTAGCTACTCCGGAGGCTGAGGCAGGAGAATTGCTTGAACCTGAGAGGCAGAGGTTGCAGTGAACTGAGATTGTGCCACTGCACTCCAGCCTGGATGACAGAGCGAGACTCCGTCTCAAAAAAAAATTAAAAAAAAACAAAAATAAATAGTTTAATTTTTCCAAGTTTGCACAGGTTTATGCGCTTTAAGCATTTACAATAATTGTGATTTCCCTTTCCTTCTTCTCTTTTTTAGTGAAAGTTTTTCCTACTGAAAGTTTTTGTGAAAAGGAAAGAAAAGTAAAGTAGTAATAAAAAGAGGTAGAAGGAAAATATGAAGAACTAGGCCTCCCAGATAGTAAAACACATCATAAGTCTATGGTACTTAAAACATTGTAGTACTTACCTAAGATATGACACAGAACACATAACCCAGAAGCAGCATATGTAGCTTAAGTGTTTCAAATTTCATCAGTCTATGAGGTCACAGTCCGCTTTAATATGCAGTTTACTTGTCTTCAGAGAGGAAAGTCTGTTACCAAGTCCTGCTCTCTGTGTATTTCTGGGAATTCTCTGGGGAATGTTTACATGTTTCATTAATCATTCCTCAGTCACTGATAGCTCAACCAACGCTGCATCCTTGGACCCATTATCTCCTGCCATTCAGCGGCCACCACATCCGCCCACTCTTGTCTCTGCTGAATTCCTTCTGAATCATGGGCCCTGCCCTTTAGCCCCCTGCTGTGACAGCCGAGGCAGATTGGCTGTGTTTGCAGGACATCCTGAAGCTTAGAGATAAGAAGGAGCTAAAGTTTAGACAACTTGAAATTAGGTACCACAGACTGGCCCCAAGGACATGAGTATATTAGAGATTATCTATATGCTCCCCTCGTTACTCAGCAAAACCCTGTTCTTCTGGATCGCTTCCATGTTGATGGTCAGAGGAATTTAAACAGTCCGTCTTAGTAATTGTCATGAAGGAGTATTTCACAAAGCTTCTGAGTGAATCATCACATGTTGGTAAGCCTGACTAGATCAACATCCAGCCCTCCATCTGCTGAATTTATTGGCAATACACTCTCTAAATGGGAGGACATAATCGGCTGGGGACCCATCTTGTTTCAGAATAAATGTCTCCTGGAGACCTCTCTCACATAGAATGGAACTAATCACATCTGCCACATTCAAATATGCAGTGTGATTGATCACTGTGTTGAAAAATACATGGCCCTATTACATGTTATAAAATTGCTGCTTCTAGCATAACAGGAAAAAGGTGTTTAATTGACAGAAGATACAATCTGTACCTGGTAATTCTGGGGCCACACAATATACATACATATATGCTCTCCAAATACTCATGTCCAACCCCGTTCACAGATATACCCAACCCAGCCCTTCTCTGTCCAGCTCCCAGGCTGCCTCCAGGCCTGAGAGACCACCTGGCCCTCTCAGAAGTGCCCTTCTGCCCAAGGTTCAGGCCCTGCACAAGGCTGAGGAGAGGTCTTCCATGACCTCCTTTCCTGCCCCAGGACTGCCCATTTCCCGAGTGACTTACCAGAGGGATAGTCATTCTTTGCACAGAAGACCCCATTCATAGGAATGTGGGCCAGGCTCACACCTGTAATCCCAGCACTTTGGGAGGCTCAGGCAGATGAATCGCTTGAGCCCAGGAGTTCGAGAGCAGCCTTGGCAACATGGCGAAACCCCATCTCTACAAAAAATACAAACATTAGCCGGACATAGTGGTACATGCCTGTAGTCCCAGCTACTCAGGGGGCTGACATGTGAGGATCACTTGAGCTCGGGAGGTGAAGGTTGCAGTGAACTGTGATTGTACCACTGCACTCCAGCCTGGGTGACAGAGTGAGACCATATCTCAAAAAAGGAATGTCAACTTGCCCTTTGCCCTTTGCCTCTCCCTACACCCCCAGAAAAAAATCAGAACATAGTTTTGTGACATCAGTACTTAATCCAAAATATAGTTATTCCATCTTTTATTTTTGGAGACAGAGTCTCACCCTGTCACCCAGGCTGGAGTGCAGCGGCACGATCTCAGCTCACTGCAACCTCCACCTCCCTGGTTCAAGCGATTCTCCTGTCTCAGCCTCCCGAGTAGCTGGGACTACAGGTGTGCGCCACCATGCCTGGCTAATTTTGGGTTTTTTTTTTTTTTTTAGTAGATTAGGGGTTTCACCATGTTGGCCAGACTGGTCTTGAACTCCTGACCTCAAGTGATCCACCCACCTCAGCCTCCCGAAGTGCTGGGATTCTAGATGTTAGCCACCATACCTGGCCTAGTTTATTCAATCTTGAATACAACTATGTGTAGAATCAAACGTCCAGTGCCTTTTCACAGTATTTTCCAGGATGACCTGATGGCCAGGGCTAATCGTCTTTAGGCCACCTCCAAGCTCTCAACTCTGATCTCCTGCTGGCAACTGCCTAAGCTACTACAAGTCCACAGCTTCCAAAAATAATAATGCATAGGCACAGAGCAGCTATAAATCTACACTTAAGAAACCTTTTTTTAGAGTAAACATAATCTTCAGAGATGCAACTCTATCTCCCAGCAAGTTGACTTTTTATGTGCTTCAGCTAAGCTTCAGCTTCTCAAACTTCTGTTTTAGATCGAAGTATTTGCTGTACATTAGGCACACTTAAAAACCCACTGGGACAGGTTACCAAAACACAGGCAGACTCCTTCATCCAAGACAAATCCAAGCCTTGACCTCCTAGAAAACAGTAGGTGCTCTTTAAATGAATAGTTGAAATTCTTATTTCTACTCACAGAGTTAAAAAAAATCAAGGTCTAATACTACCCAGAATTATTTTGTCTTTGGTACAATAAAGAAAGCAGTATCACAAAAGTATCAATTTATTCGACCTTCTTATTGGGAGCCTCTATATGTGCCAGAACCACACAGTGAGTGAAAGGCTCCCATTCCCCTCCCACGTGGAGCATACAATCTTTTTTAAAAAGTGGTGGAACACTGGCCGGGTGCGGTGGCTCACTCCTGTAATCCCAGCACTTCGGGAGGCCCAGGCGGGTGGATCACGAGGTCAGGAGATCGAGACCAGCCTGGCCAACATGGTGAAACCTCATCTCTACTAAAAATACAAAAATTAGCTGGGCGTGGTGGCGGGCGCCTGTAGTCCCAGCTACTCGGGAGGCTGAGGCAGGAGAATCGCTTGAACCCCAGGGGCGGAGGTTGCAGTGAGCCGAGATTGCGCCACTGCACCCCAACCTAGTGACAGAGCGAGACTCCATCTCCAAAAAAAAAAAAAAAAAAAAAGTGGTGGAACACTTACTATATCAAGTATTTATGTTATTTTACAACCCAGAGTTTTAAAAGTTATAATGATTTTTATCTATAATTTCACCTAATTTCTATTTTTGAGTTATCTCACTAGATTAGTAGGAAACCTAAACTCGTCTTTTAAAGCCCCCCGCCCCACTTGCCTTATTGTGTGTGCCTTGGTTCTGGAATTTTATACAATGGGTGTATAGGAATAGAGATGGAGGATGGCCCCTCGTCTTCTGTCCTTATCCCTTCAGGTCGGATGATGTTCAGCTGTGTCAGTGCTGTGCTTGGGCACGGGCGCCATCTTGGCCTGCCTGTGGTCCCATTGCCTGGACAAACCACAGACATTCCCCATCCCTCGCTCCTAGTATCTCTGCTAGTGAAGCAAGGTTCTTGACCCCTTTGCTCCTGAGTCCAGTGGTCCTTTATGCTCTTGTCACACCATCTTTTTTTTTTTTTTTTTTTTTGAGACGGAGTCTCCCTCTGTCACCCAGGCTAGAGTAGCAGTGGCACGATCTTGGCTCACTGCAACCTCCGCCTCCCAGGTTCAAGCAATTCTCCTGCCTCAGCCTCCCGAGTAGCTGGGATTACAGGCATGTGCCACTACGCCCGGCTAATGTTTTGTATTTTTAGTAGAGACAGGGTTTCACCGTGTTAGCCAGGATGGTCTCGATCTCCTGACCTTGTGATCCGCCTGCCTTGGCCTCCCAAAGTGGTGGGATTACAGGTGTGAGCCACCATGCCCAGCTGTCCCACCTCGTCCATTGAAGGGGGACCACCTTTCCAGTACTGGGGAAGCCATTTCCATTCAGATGTTTAGTTAAGTATTTTCCCTTTGCTCTGAAGTTGCTCTCAGTCCCAAGCTTGGCTTTTGAAAGCAAAAAGACTTTTCCCTTCCTGACTTTGCAATATCCCTCCCCTGAGGTTGAGCACAAAGTCAACCATCCCCTTAAATAGGGGAAAGAGGCGAGGTAGAAAATATGTATAGAGATCAGGATCTTAAAATATAATCCCACCACATGAAGAAATGGTGTTAAGAGGGCTTGGTGCGGTGGCTCACGCCTGTAATTCCAACACTTTGGGAGGCCGAGGACGGCGGATCAGGAGATCGAAACCATCCTGGCCAACATGATGAAACCCTGTCTCTACTAAAAATACAAAAATTAGCTGGGTGCGGTGGCCCGTGCCTGTAATCCCAGCTACTTGGGAGGCTGAGGCAGGAGAATAGCTTGAACCAGGGAGTCGGAGGTTTCAGTGAGCTGAGATTGCACCACTGCACTCCAGCCTGGCAACAGAGCAAGACTATGTCTCAAAAAAAAAAAAAAATGGTGTTGAGAAAAGTTGGCTATGTAATTACAAAAACAGTCAAATTGGCTCTGACCTCAGTGCACATACCGAAATACGCATATAGACACACACACAGGTTTTGTTTGTTTAGTTTTTGTTTTTTGAGACAGGGTCTCGCTCCATTGCCCAGGCTGGAGTGTGGTGGCAGGATCTCGGCTCACTGAAGCCTCAACCTCTCTAGGCTCAATCAATCCTCCCACCTCAACCTCCTGAGAAGCGAAGACTACAGGCATGTACCCATCACATCCAACTAATTTTTATATTTTTTTTGTAGAGACTGGGTTTTGCCATGTTGCCCAGGCTGGTGTCGAACTCCTGAGCTCAAGCAATCTCCCACCTCTGCCTCCCAAAGTGCTGGGATTTCAGGCATGAGCCACAGTGCTCAGCCATGGTTTTTTATTTTTAAACCAAATAAATCTAGAATACTGGTGTTCTTTTTATTTACGTTCAGTAAAATTTACTTTTATGGTGTACAGTTCTATGTGTTTTAACATGCATGAATTCATGTTACCACCACAAACAGAATTCAGAACAATTCCATCAACTCCAACATCAACTCATGTCCTTCTGTATAGTCAAGCCCCCTCCCATCCCTAAGCCCTGGCAACCACTCAATAGTTATCTGTCTGTATAGTTTTGCCTTTTCCAGAAGGTCATGTAAGCGGAAATATACAGTAGGTCATCCTTTGAGACTGATTTATTTGATTTATTTCACTTAGCAGAATGCATTTGCCACTCATCTATGTTGTTGCATGTATCAGCAGTCTGTTCTTTTTCACTACTGAGTAGTATTCCAGTACTACTGGAATAGGATGAACCACAGTTTGTTTGTCCATTCACCCACTGAAGGACATTGAGTTGTTTCCAGTTTTTGACAATTAAGATAATGCTGCTACAAACATTTGTGTACCATTATTTCTGTGAATGTAAGTTTTTATTTCTCCAGCAAAATACTTAAAAGTGGGATTTGTAGGTTATAAGTATGTGTTTAACTACGGAAGGAACTGCTAAATTATTTTCCAGAGCAGCTGTTACCACTTTACATTCCCACCAGGAATGTATGAAAGTTCCAGTTTCTCCATATCTTCACCAGCACCTGTTATTGTCAAGCTTTGTTCTCTTTGGGTTTTTTGGTTTGTTTGTTTGTTTTTCTTATTTTAGCCATCTTCATAGGTGTGTATTGTTATTTCACTGTGGTTTTAATTTGCATTTCTCTAATGACAGATGTTATTGAGTACCTCTTCATGTGCTTATTTACCATCCATATATCTTCTTTGACGAAATGTCTATTCTGATCTTTTGCTAATTTTTAAAATTGGTTTATTTTCTTATTGTTCCATTCTGAAATTTTTTATTTTATTTTATTTTATTTATTTTTTGAGATGGAGTCTCGCTCTGTTGCCCAGGCTGGAGTGCAGTGGCATGATCTCGGCTCACTGCAAGCTCTGCCTCCCCGGTTCACACCATTCTCCTGCCTCAGCCTCCCGAGTAGCTGAGACTACAGGGCCCACCAGCATGCCTGGTTAATTTTTTGTATTATTAGTAGAGACAGGGTTTCACCGTGTTAGCCAGGATGGTCTCGATCTCCTGACCTTGTGATCCACCCGCCTTGGCCTCCCAAAGCGCTGGGATTACAGGTGTGAGCCACCGCACCCAGCCAGTTCTGAAAGATTTTATATTCTAATTACCAGTATTAGTAATACTTTGTTGACTATGTGATTTGCAAATATTTTCTCCCAGCCTATGGCTTGTCTTTTTATTCTCTTAAGAAAACACTGGTTATACAGTTTAATAAAGGTTTAAATACTGGTGAATATTTTTATACCTTTTGGCCAATGAAGGACTTTTTTTTTTTTTTTTTTTTGAGACAGAGTCTTGCTCTGTTGCCCATGATGGAGTGCAGTGGTGTGATCTCGGCTCACTGCAACCTCTGCCTCTGAGGTTTAAGCAATTCTCATGCCTCAGCCTCCTGAGTAGCTGGGACTACAGGCACATGCCACCATGACTGGCTAATTTTTGTATTTTTAATGGAGACAGTGTTTTGCCTTGTTGGTCAGGCTGCTCTTGAACTCCTGACCTCAGATGATCCATCTGCCTCAACCTCCCAAAGTGCCAGAATTACAGGCGTGAGCCACTGTGCCTAGCCATGAAGGACTTTTTAAACATAACATCATGAAAGAAAGAAAAAATGAATAAGGAATTAAATGTGATTTTTTTTTTTAAGTTTTATAGAAAAATCACTTAAAAATTGAAAGTCAGCCGGGCATGGTGGCTCACGCCTATAATCCCAGCACTCTGGGAGGCCAAGGCGGGTGGATCATGAGTTCAGGAGTTCAGAACCAGCCTGGCCAACATAGTGAAACCCCGTCTCTACTAAAAATACAAAAATTAGCCGGGTGTGGTAGCATGTGCCTGTCATCTCAGCTACTCAGGAGGCTGAGGGGGGAGAATCGCTTGAACCTGGGAGGCGAAGGTTGCAGTAAGCCAAGACCACACCATTGCACTCCAGCCTGGGTGACAGAGTGAGACTCTGTCTCAAAAAATAAAATAAAAATAAAAATAAATTAAAAGTCAAGTAACAAATTACAGAAAATGTTTTCATAAACATAACCTATAAAAGATCAATGTCTTTAATATAAAGAGCACATACAAATTAGTAAGAAAAACACTTATACTTTAATAGAAAAATGACAAAAGGCATTAGTCATTTCAATGAAGAAACTCAAATGGCAAACAAACTTATATTTCAAAAGTTCAAACCTTACTATAAATTAAATAAAAAGGAAAATGACAGTGAAGCATATTTTGCCTACCAAAATGGACAAAGATTTTTAAAGTTAGTGACAATACTCAGTATTACAGAAGGAGGAGAAACATAGCTAGTAGGAGGATAAACTGACTCAATCTTCCGGAAGGCAGTTTGGCACTATGTATAAAGAACCTCAAAACTGTTCATACCCTTTGACCCACTACTTCCTCTTCTAGGAAATTGTTAGAAAGGCCAGAGAGTGTAGATGGCAGGGAATACTTAGCGCTAGAGGAGAGGCCCCTACACATGTCCACCATCATCCTTCGGGCTCATTTAACACTTACTATTTCTATACTGTAAATGGCAACAAGATTTTCCCTACCTCAACCTGACTTTGAGCAGGAGCTGTTGCTGGCTAAGCAGCCTGAACAATTCACATGCTCAGACGCTTGTGCTTTTTTCACATGGCCCCTCCAGGACACCTCTGCACTGGGCTGCAGCTGCAGGGAAGGCCGAATGTGTCCAGTCACTGCTGGAGTTGGGAATGGACAGCAACCTGCGGGACATCAATGAGAGCACACCCTTGGCCTATGCCCTGTACTGCGGTCACACGGCGTGTGTCAAACTCCTCTCCCAAGAGAGCAGGTGAGTACAACAGGAGCCAGTTATTTTTCTATTCTTCTCAAATATTTATAAATTTGGATGAAATGTTTTAAATTGCCAAGGTGCAAACCAATAATAATATTATTATACTTTCATAATATAATTAATGTTACATAGTATTAAAGACATTAAATGATTATATAATTAACGTTTGCCATTATCTAACACAGAATAAAGTGTTCTTGGAGCAAAATGATAGTAGTGAACCCAAATCCATCAGCCTAATATTCACTGAACTTGAATCTCTTTCCTTTTCTCTCTTTCCTCTTCCCTTTTTGGCACATCCTCTAAATCCCTCTTTTGCCTAATTTGATGAGTCTCAAACTTTTGTTCTCAGGACCCTTTTACACTCTCAAAAATTATTAAGGGCCCCCAAATAACTTTAGTTTATGAGAGTCAAATCTGTCCATATTTATGGCATTAGAAATTAAAACTGAGCGGCCAGGTGCGGTGGCTCATGCCTGTAATCCCAGCACTTTGGGAGGCTGAGGCAGGCGGATCACCTGAGGTTAGGAGTTCGAGACCAGCCTGGCCAACATGGTGAAATCCCACCTCTACTAAAAATACAAAAATTAGCCAGGCATGGTGGTGAGTGCCTGTAATCTCAGCTACTTGGGAGGCTGAGGCAAGAGAATAGCTTGAACCTGGGCGATGGAGTTTGCAGTGACCCGAGATCACTCCATTGCACTCCAGCCTGGGTGACAGAGTGAGACTCCGTCTCAAAAAAAAATTAATTAATTAATTAAAATGAGAAATTTTTAATAAAATATGCATTGTTATCCATTTAAATTAATAATAAACATTACATTTACATGTGAACATAAATAGCATATTTTAATTAAAAATAAAATGTTTTATTTAATATTTCTATTCCCAAAACAAAAATATTGTCATGAGAAGAGCAGCATTGTTTTATATTTTTGGCAACTCTCTTTGGTAGCTTAATACAAGCTTAATAGAATACAGCTGCAGGCTGGGCATGGTGGCTCACACCTGTAATCCTAGCACTTTGGGAAGTCGAGGCGGGTGGATCACCTGAGGTCAGAAGTTCAGCTAGACCAGCCTGGCCAACATGGTAAAACCCCATCTCTACCAAAAACAGAAAAACTAGCCAGATGTGGTGGTGCGTGCCTGTAACCCCAGCTACTGGGGAAGCTGAGGCAGGAGAACCGCTTGAGCCTGGGAGGTGGAGGTTGCAGTAGTTGCAGTAAGCCGAGATAGTGCCACTGCACTCCAGCCTGGATGACAGAGCAAGACCCTGTCTCAAAAAAAAAAAAAATAGAATAAAGTGGGTTCCACATCTACTCTTTGCATTCTCTCTGTTGCGATATAATGTGTTTTGTTTTTTGGTTTGGGGGTTTGCTTATTTATTTATTTATTTATTATTATTATTATTTTTTTTAGAACCAGAGTCTCACTTGTCATCCAGGCTGGTGTGCAGTGGCATAATCATGGCTTACTGCAACCTTGAACTCTTGGGCTCAAAAGATCCCCTCACCTCAACCTCCTGAGTAGCTGGGACTTTAGGCATGTGCCACCATGCCCAGCTGGGTTTTCTTGTTTTTTGGTTTTTAATTTTTTTGTAGAGATGGCCTCACTATGCTACCCAGGCTGGTCTCAAACTCCTGGCCTCAAGCAGTCCTCCCACCTTAGCCTCCTGAAGTGCTGGGATTAGAAGTGTGAGCCATCATGCCCAGCCACAGTATCATGTTTTGATTGATGTATATAAAAACGATCCAGCCTTATATAAATACGTAGTTGGAAAAGACAGGTGTATCTCAATAGGCTTTTCAGATAATTGTGTGTATTTTTCTTTGATACGATACCAAAACTTAACAAGCAGTAGTTTCTTAAAGGTTAATTGCAATGTGGATTCTCACCATATCAATGAATTTTTTGTACTCTGTCACATTAGAATACATTACTATACCTTATACTTTAAATGGGTCTTATACACATGCGTGATTTTATTAACACCTTGCATTGGTCATTTGGAAAATATTGGTTCACTTAATTATAAAGATCTTCCAAATGACACATTTCATTATACAATATCAAAAAGTCACATTTGTTAACATCACCACCAATCTATTGGACAAGCTTTATATACTGAGATGGTGTCAAGCTTACAATGTGAATATAAGTTTTCCAAAATTCTAGTTTTTGCTTGAAAGCTAGACTTTTGTCATTGGCTACAATAACTGTCAGTTATTTATCTTGAAATGAAATATTCACTGTATTCGTTTTATTTTATTTATTTGTTTATTTATTTTGAGATGGAGTTTCACTCTTGTTGCCCAGGCTGGAGTGCAATGGCATGCTCTCGGCTCACCGAAACCTCTGCCTCCCAGGTTCAAGCGATTCTCCTGTCTCAGCCTCCAGAGTGGCTGGGATTACAGGCATGTGCCACTACCCCTGGCTAATTTTGTATTTTTAGTAGAGACAGGTTTTCTCCATGTTGGTCGGGCTAGTCTCTAATTCCCAACCTCAGGTAATCCACCCGCCTCGGCCTCCCAAAGTGCTGGGATTACAGGCGTGAGCCACCACGCCTGGCCCACTTTATTCATTTTAATATATTTTTATTGTATATATATATATAGTATACATATTTTGATATAAATATACCTAGTCAGATGGGCCAGGCGCAGTGACTCACGCCTGTAACCTCCACACTTTGGGAAGCCAAGGTGGGTGGATCACTTGAGCCCAGGAGTTCAAGACTAGCCTAGCCGAGATGGCAAAACCCCATCTCTACTGAAAATACCAAAATTAGCTGGGCGTGGTGGCATGCACCTGTAATCTCAGACACTTGGGAGGCTGAAGCACGAGAAATACTTGAACTCAACTGCAACTTTGTACCCTTCGACCTACACCTCCCATTCCCCCACCTCACCCTCACTTCTGGTAACCACTGTTTTACTCTCTGTTTCTGTGTATTTCACTTTATTTATTTTGCAGAAATTTCTGCAAATACTTAGCTCTACATAACCATAGTTTGTCTGCAAGGCATAAAAATGGTGTTCCGTGAAAAAAGTGTCCGGTTCAGCCTGCAACTCAAACAATTGCACAGCTGCTTTACCCCAAGACAATCATCACACCTGCGTATATAGTAGAATTGCTTACGAGTGCTTCTTATTTTGTCAAACAAGTGTACTCAAGTTAATATTTAATCAAATTAACAACTTGTACTGCCTAAACAAGGACATTATTAAGTTAAAGGACTTTTTTTTTCTGCAAGTACATTGACGCCACTATTGTCCTGATTTGTACTGAGGCAGCCACCATTTTACCCACCACCTCTACTGCACCATCGATGCAAGGCAGCACAGTGAAAAAGACAAATAACGTTGTGATGTTATTATGAATAGAGTTTAATGCCATAAACCCCTGAAAAAGTCGGGGATCCCTCTCCAAGGGTTCAGTGGACCGCATTTTGAGACCCAGAGGCCTAAAGCACAAGCTGTAACAGGAGGAGGAGATGGCTTACACAAGATGCTGCAATAGCATCAATTCACACAGACATATTCTTTATAGGGAAACTTGAGCGTCGGAAGTGCCCTGGGGCTCTCTCTCTGGTAGTATTAGGAGTCTAGAATTCAGTATTTCAAAAAGCCCATTGGAAGGTGAAAGAATAAAAATAAGACTACATCATGGAATAAAAATTCGAAGGATGCACTGTGTGACCTGTAGAGAAAACATTCGTTATATGCATCCAAAATAAGTGGTGATGTTTTTCAAATTGCAGATTGCGATATCTCACTCCAGAAAGTAATGTTGCAATCTGACGCAGGGGCACACACACGGGTCAGGTTTCATCGTTAATTCATACCGCAGAAAGCATTAAGTCAATTGGAGCCTCAAAAGAGAATCACACAGAATTTTCCAAGGAACACAAACAGAACAGTGCCTCGGGGAACCTCTCGACAACTGCTGGCCTTTTTCCTTCATAATTTGCCTGCGCATTGGGCATTGCTCACTTTCTTCTGCAGCCACGCCCGACCTTGGTTATGCACTCCTTCTCTTCCCTCTCTGGAGCCCAGACTAAAGCTTCTTTCCTTGGTTTTTTTTTTTTTTTTTTTTGCTAGAGATGAGATCCTGCCATGTTGCCCAGGCTGGTCTCAAACTCCTGACTTCAAGTGATCCTCCTGCCTCAGCCTCCCAAAGTTCTGGAATTATAGGCGTTAGCTACCGTACCTGTTCTTCAGCATACTTTTTTAAAAAGTACTTTTCGATAGGAAAGTTTTAGTTTAAAATGGGGAGGGGGTCTCTGAGGGGGATAATGTCAGTTGGTCAGCACTCGGTCCAGGTTTTCTAGGATCTCTGTCAGAGAAAGCCTAAAACCACACTCCCCCCACCTCAGCAACCTCCTCCATCCTTCTGCTCATTGAAGCCTGAACTCAAACCCTTAGGCTTCATCTCTGACTTCAACTTGCGTGCCTACTGACTGTCCTTGAGATGTGAGAACAACAACACTTTCAGCTAATTTTCAGTTTAGTTAACCTCTTGTTGAAAACAGATGATCTAGTGTAAATTTTGAAAGGATATCCCCTGAAGGAGCAAGAAAAATCTAAGAAACGTCCTCCTTGGGCAAAGACTGCCCAAGGTAAAGAGCCTCTTCTGGGCGGGATTGCCAGGGGTACTGTGAGTTCTTCACACTGCCTTTAACTTGAGAAGGCTTTGGAGGTATCTAGGAAGGATCTCAGAAAACCTGATGAAGCATGTGGAATAGGGGGTCGGTATTTCGGTGAGTGATGTCTCTACTTCCCATACTCACATATCATCCCTGCTCTTTTATATTCGCATAGAACAGAGCCTACTCGACCCCCTCCCTCCCAGAGCAGTCGGCCCCAGAAGAAGGAGAGACGGTTCAACATGCTCAACCAAATATTCTGCAAAAACAAGAAAGAAGAGCAGAGAGCCCATCAGAAGGATCCCAGCAGGGACCGATACAGAGAGGAGGACACCTCGGAAGTCAATGACATCATCACCACCTTTGATAGCATCGTGGGTACCAACTGCCAAGAACAGCCTGGTGATCAGGTGGCTATGGTTGAATTTAAGAAGAAAACCTCAGACAATTCAAAATATCTCTTACCAGAAAAGAAACCGCTGGCCCGTAAGGGGCTTCCACCAATCAGAACGCAGAGTCTCCCACCCATCACCCTGGGCAATAACTTCCTAACAGCCTCCCATAGGGCCACTTCCCATGCAGGCCTGAGCTCTGTTCCTCATCATATGGCCCAGCGATCTCAGAAAAGTCGAAGTGAGCAGGATTTATTAAATAACAGAACTGGCTGCCAGATGTTACTAGATAACCCCTGGAAGAGTGATTCTAATCAGGTATTTTCCTACAAAGTTTGGACTGTGTCTTCTTCGGATAAGCTGCTGGACAGATTGCTCAGTGTCCGGCCTGGTCACCAAGAGGTCTCCGTGCCACCACACCTTCGCCATCTACATAATCCGTCATCAGGTAATGTCCTTGATTTCATCTTCATTCTCAGCAGGCTCTATACTGGAAATGTCCCGTACAGTTTTAAGCTAGGAACTGGAGTGACAATAGCCTAGAAGGCAGGGTGAGAATAAAATGAGTGATTAGAGCCACCTTTTCTCCCAAAGTGCACTGGATTTGAGATTTCTGAGCTGTGAAAACATTCTGCTTCTCCCCTCTTCAAGTAATCATCAAGTACAAATATGTGCCTTCTCATCTCCCCAGCAAATATGTGTGGTATGTACCAGATTGGAGCAAGAATATTACTATTTCCACTAGCAAGGATTCTTAACTAGTGTGTGGCAAATACCTGTGAGGAGTTTGTTTGTGTGATTGTTTTTAAATCAGGCATTCAATTTCCACCCCAGACCTACTAAACCAAAATCTTGGTGAGGGAACAGGGAAAATGGCCATGCTTTGTGTGGACACATGTAGAAAGGTAACACATTTGCACATTTTAAGTTAGATCTCAACACATACCAAAGGGTTGCAAAGCAATTCTCCCTCTTGCGTCTTCCCCAGCTATCCAGTGCCCCTCATCCAAAGCTAAATGTCAAAAAAAAAAAAAAATGCATTTTTTGTTTATCCTTCCAGAGATATTTTACCCACATATGTCTCCATTTTTAGATATGAAATATGTACATATCCCAACTTTTAAATAAATGTATCACACTAAAGAATGTATTTATTTATTTATTTGAGACAAGGTCACACTCTGTCACCCAGGCTAGAGTGCAGTGGCACAATCATGGCTCACTGCAGCCTCTGTCTCCTGGGTTCAAGCGATCCCCCTGCCTCAGCATCCTGAGTAGCTGGGACTATAGTTGCGCACTGCTACATCTGGCTATTTTTTTTTTTTTTTTTTTTTTTTTTTTTTTTTGTGGAGATGGAGTTTCACTGTGTTTCCCAGGCTGGTGGTGAACTCATGGCCTCAAGCAATCCTCCCTTCTCGGTCTCTCAAAGTGCTGAGATTATAGGCATGAGCCGCCACACCAAGCCTAAGAATTTATATAGATAGATAGATAGATATAGATAAAGATTTTTTTTTTTTGAGACGGAGTCTCACTCTGTCGCCCAGGCTGGAGTGCAGTGGTGCAATCTCAGCTCACTGCAACCTCCACAGTGACACGATCTCAGCTCACTACAACCTCCGCTTCCCGGGTTCAAGCGATTCTCCTGCCTCAGTCTCCCAAGTAGCTGGGACTACAGGCATATGCCACCACACCCAGCTAATTTTTTGTATTTTTAGTAGAGATGGGGTTTTACCATGTTAGCCGGGATGGTCTCGATCTGACCTCGTGATCCACCCGTCCCAGCCTCCCAAAGTGCTGGGATTACAGGCGTGAGCCACCGCGCCTGGCATAGAATTTATATTTTTATACAAATGTATATGTATCTATTCTCCACCTTATAAATAAATTTATCACACTAAAGAATTTATTTTTATTTTTTAAATGATCCATAGGCCGGGTACAGTGACTCACACTTGTAATCTCAGAACTTTGAAGGGTTGAGGCAGGGGGTCAATGTAGCAGGATCCCCATCTCTACAGAAAAAGAAAAAAAAAGATCCACAGGTGATTCTTTGAACCATTGTTCAAAAGCAGAGGCTGCAAAACAGCTTCCGAAACCTGTTCGGTGCCACAGTACCTTGGCTTGTTTTTAAGTAAATGTCAATATTTTTAAATTATGAAATTTTATATAAAAATCTAGAATTCTAGCTTCTCTCGAAAAACTAGAAAATCTGGCAACACTAAACCCAAATTCCCAAATGGCAATAATTGGCTGGATCTGAGTAACCACTGTCCACTTAGACACCACTGTCCCCAGTTCAGTTCAGTCCAGTCCACACCACTCCACCGTCTCTCCATGGAGTGTCAGACAGGCTTTATAAACAACTTTCAGTTGTTGTTTTTCTTACAGTAGGATTAAGAGAAAAAATAATTTATTTCTTGAAGCCATTTTTCTCTAAGAGTAGAAAAATGAAAGACCAAGACAGCAATGGGGGTTTTTGTTGGGCAGTGGGGTGTGTGTGTGTGTGTGTGTGTGTGTGTGTTTTGAGACAGAGTCTCACTTGTCACCCAGGCTGGAGTGTAGTGGCATGATCTCGGCTCACTGCAACATCCGCCTCCTGGGTTCAAGCAATTCTCCTGCCTCAGCCTCCCAGGTAGCTGGGATTACAGGCATGTGCCACCACGCCTGGCTAATTTTTGTATTTTTAGTGGAGACGGGGTTTCACTATGTTGGCCAGGCTGGTCTCGAACTCCTGACCTCGTGATCCGTCCGCCCTCGGCCTCCCAAAATGCTGGGATTACAGGCGTGAGCCACTGTGCCCAGCCGCAACATGTTTTTTAAAAAGTAGAAAAGGGCCATATATTTTTTTAGAATGAGCAAAATTCCTTTGTGTTTAATATGCAGTTGATTTTGACTCTATTCACCCTTTGACATGTGCCCAGTGCCTGAAGCCTTTGAAGTAGAATATGGCTCCCTCACTTGTATTTTTATACATATTTAGGCACAGGATAAATATGGATAAGCACATTAAGGCTGTTTCCTGATGTCTGAGAAAAACTCCAGTCAAGATTTTGCTTCCTCCACAAAGCACTGAAGCACTTGGCTGGTGGCATGGGTAGTGTTTGCATTTTTTTCTGCAGAAGGATCAGGAAGGGAACACAGTGGTCTGCCACCTTTTGACACTTCAGGGCCTCAACCCATCCTGTTTTCCAGAGTTAGGCCTGTCCCGGCCAAACGAATACCTTCTGTTATGAAAATCATATGAAAATCTGAAAATCTTGTTCTTTTTCCGTTCCAAAGACAGCCTTGGCCTGTCTCTTTTATATCAGTTAGGATGGGGTTCAGCTTCCTGTAAAAGAAACCCAGAGTCGCAGGGGCTTGAACAACATAGAAGTTTATTGCTATCATGGCCAGGTGCAGTGGCTCAGGCTTGTAATCCCAGCACCTTGAGAGGCCGAGGCAGGTGGATTGCTTGAGCTCAGGAGTTCAAGACCAGCCTGGGCAACGTGGTTAAGCTTCGTCTCTACAAAAAATACAAAAAAATTAGCCAGGAGTAGTGGTACTTGCCTGTGGTCTCAGCTACTTGGGGGGCTGAGACGGGAGGATCACTTGAGCCTGGGAGGCAGAGGTTGCAGTGAGCCAAGATCACACCACTGCACCCCAGACTTGGTGACAAAGTGAGGCCCTGTCTCAAAAAAAAAAAAAAAAAAAGTTTACTGCTATCACATGAAAGAAGTCTGAAGTAGGCAGTTCCCAGACATTTGGTGGCTCCACAATCATAAGAACATAGGCTCTTTCCATCTATGTGCCCCGTCACCTAATGTATGGCTTCTCTCCTCAAGGGGCTGATGGAGCAGAGGGAAGGAAGTAGAGAGGGGGAAAAATGCGTGTCCCCATGTGAATCAGCTCCCATTAAGAACTCATCTGGCTTAAGTGCCACACTTCCGCTTGCATCTCATTGGCCTCTAAACTTTGGTCATATATTCACAGCTATCAACAAGGAGTCTTTTAGCTGGCCACGTTGCTATCCCTCCAAAATTGGATTTCTGTTTCTAAGTGAGGAAGTAGATATTAGATGGAGAATTAGTACATTCTGACACATGTGCCTCCCAAAAATTTCCATCTTATTTGAAATAAAAAGAAATTCAATAAACACGGTTTGGGGATTTGTTCACTTACACAATGAAATAACTAGAAAAATCCTGGGACAGCAGAATAGCAGAAAGGGAAAGGTGAATTTCTCCAGTGGAATCTGCCTATATCAAATATTTTTTTCCAACCAATTTTTCTGAGTGCTGATTATAACTAGGAGCCATTCTAGGCAACTGAGTCATGATAAGATAAATTTCCCAAGTGTTTTCAGCCTATAAATCAGCTTTAAGGGGTATAGATTTACTAAAATGCTTCTGCAACTGACTTTAAATTGACTTTCTTCTCATGTTTAGATACAGTCATAGGGTTTCAAAAATGGAAAGGAGCTTAGTCATTTGATCAAACATTAAATGATTGCTGAGTGTTTATCATAGTTGATTTATCAAAAGAGAGTGAGGGTTTTTTTTTTTTTTTTTTAGAGAGAGATAGGATCTGTCACCCAGGCTGGAGTACAGCGGCTTGATCATAGCTCACTTCAGCCTCAAACTCCTGGGCTTAAGCAATCCTCCCATCTCAACCTCCCATGTAACTGGAACTACAGACACATCTCCTCCTCTGGCTAATTTTTTGATCATCATTTTTTTGTAGAGACAAGGGTCTCACTTTGTTACCCAGACTAGTCTAGAACCCCTGGCCTCAAGCAATCCTCCCATCTTGGCCTCCCAAAATGCTGGGATTATAGATATGAGCCACTGAGGCTGGGTGTGGTGGCTCATGCCTGTAATCCCAGCACTTTGGGAGGCCAAGGTAGGCGGATCACCTGAGGTCAGGAGTTCGAGACCAGCCTGGCCAACATAGTGAAACCCCATCTCTACTAAAAATACAAAAATACAAAAATTAGCCAGGTGTGGTGGCGGGCGCCTGTAGTCCCAGCTACTCTGGAGGCTGAGGTGGGAGAATCGCTTGAACTCAGGAGGCAGAGCTTGCAGTGAGCCGAGATCGCACCTGCACTCCAGCCTGGGCGACAGAGCGAGACTATGTCTCAAAAAAAAAAAAAAAAAAGCTTTCCTAGCCTTACGGATTTTATTTTTGTGATCATTTTTAACAATAATTGTTTTGAGATCACTGAGGCTTCTGCACTACACTGAAGTGGGTGTTGTCGTTGTTGTTAGTCTAGGAGAGTTGAAACTTTATGTGAAAGTTTAATGTGGTAAAGCAGTTGGATAAATCATCCCACTGTAGCACTGACTTGAACTTGGATTGTCCCTTTATCTTTGGATTTCCTCCTTTCCTGCCCTGGGTTTGGTAGAAATAATATGAGTTAGTAGTGCTGCTGTTAAAATTCCAGGCAGCCACTATCCAATGCTTACATCAGCAGCCCTGAACATTTAGCTGTAATGATTATTGCTTAACATTTATTGAGACCTGTCAGAGGTTGGATGCAGCAAGATGGGGGATGAAGCACTTATCCTAGAGACTTGGAATTTGGAGCACGTCAGCTTAATTCATTGCAGGCAGCTTTCAGAGAAAATGGAACAGAAAGCTCTGTGGTATTGTCTGCTAGCCTGGTTATTTATAAGCCGTCACAAGAAAAGTAAAAAAGTGTGCATTTCCTTTCTCCTGCAAAAGAGAGCTTCCTTCTCTAGAATTTTCTAGACTATCTCAGCAACAATGCACTCTTCTGGCTGGTTAGGTCTGATCCTGTGATCCCTCTGTCTAAACCCATCAAACGTTTTGCATCTTTTCAGGACAAAGGCCAGGGTTCTAAACTGGGCAAACAAAGCCCTCACGGCATGGTCAGACCTCACGGCACGGTCAGACCTCACGGCACGGTCATGCTCAGCTTCTGCACCGCCCATCTCAAATCCCCACCCCTACCTCTTCAGAAGTTCCTTGAATATGTCTCAGTTTCTTGACAATTTCATACCTTTTCATTCTATGACATCTTGGCCCTTGTTATTATTTTGGGTTCTCTCCGCTGTGTGCTTGACCGATTCCTACAATCTTTTAAGAACCAGCTCAAAACTCACCTTCCATAATATGTGAAGGTCACCCTGATCTCTGTAGGAAATATGGCTCTTTCTTAGGACTGCTAATAAGAACAGCTCCACCTGGCCGGGCACAGTGGCTCACGCCTGTAATCCCAACACTTTGGGAGGCTGAGACGGGTGGATCACCTGAGGTCAGGAGTTCAAGATCAGCCTGGCCAACATGGTGAAACCCCATCTCTACTAAAAATACGAAAATTAGCCTGGTGTGGTGGCACACACCTGTAGTCCCAGCTACTCAGGAGGCTGAGGCAGGAGAATTGCTGGAACCCGGGAGGCAGAGGTTGCCGTGAGCCACGATGGCACTACTGCACTCCATCCTGAGCAACAGAGTGAGACACTGTCTCCAAAAAAAAAAAAAAAAAAGAATAGCTCCACCTTGCTGACCTACACACCTACACACTTCGCTTTCCACAACATTGCAGGAGAGATTTTATCCTCTTTATAACTGGAAGAAATTGAGACAGAGAGGTTAGCTCATCTGCCTAAGGTCACAGAGCTAGTAGCTAGGAAGTGGCAGAGGAGATATTGGAACAAGGTCTATGGGATCCCAGAAAACCTCAACTTCTCTGGACCATTCCTTCCTCTGCAATGCCCTCACAAACTCTATCACAGCACTACTCATGGAGCTTCAAAACCATATGTTTACCTGTCTCTCCTCCCACATCAATTGCAATCCCCTCCTGAACGCCCTGCTTTCTCCTCTTTGTACTCTAGGGTCTGGAATATAATGAGTGCTCAATGGATGATTGCTGAATTATCTATTTATTATTGTTATTATCATTATTATTATTATTAATCCTGCAGTCACCTCGGGTTCCGCATTGTAACTGTGAAAACATTTCCTATCCTTTTTTTCTAGGACAGTGGTCCTTGACCCTGTCCCCAAAGCTGAACACTCCCTGGAGTTGCCTGCAGCACCAGACAGCTTTGGGCTATGCACGGCTCCACCCTGTCCCTAAAAACTGAGCAAAATGCCAACATGGAATAAAGTTTAACTCCCCTTCATCTCCAAGTCACTGCTGTAGCCCTTCTTTGCCCACTGCTCCCATCTGCTTAGAGGAGGCAGAATAATAGAAGTTACAGGGTCAGCCCTATAGGGTTGAAGTCTAGGCTGTGTCCCTTCCTAGCGTGTGACTTGAGCACTTTTAGAACTCCTCCAAGTCACAAGGTCCTCATTTGTAAAATGAGGATGATAATAGAATGTATCTCACAAGAAAAAGTGATTGTCAGAGTTAAATAAGATTATGCCTACAGCATTTATCCCTATTCCTGACAAAAGTAAGTGTTCCATAAACATAACTCATAATTATTATCTCATTGTTGGTTTTACAAATTTCTGCTCAAGTGTTCATGGATAAATAGCTGTTCGCTAATATAAATTTTAATGTTAATTCTACGCAGGAATATTTTCTCTGTAAATAATGGCTCCTGAAGTTATTTGATGTTCAGTGTTCAAAAGGATAAAATATAATGGCAAAATATCCACCAGGGAGACTGGAGATTTAATCTCCATCAACTAACATTGCTGAGGTGGCCGCTTCTGCACAGTCCATCCACCATGAGATTCACTTAAACAGATGCAAGGTGTTCTTGGCTAATCCTTTTGTTTTTTCTTTTTTTCTTATGCTATTTTGCTCCAACAGAAGACCCTTAAAGTCTAGGAGCATTGCTATAGCAATTCTGGTTCTTTCTTACTAGACTGATAGGCAAAAGATCAAATAATCTTTTTTTGTTAAGGTCTTTTGAGTACTTTACCCTATAAGCTAAATGCTTTACTCTTGTTCTCCAATTTAATCCTCATGACAAGTGGAAAAGATATACAATTATTTATTTTCACCATTTTGTATATGAAAAAATTGAGGTGTTGAGAGGTAATATCATTTGCCCAACGTCATATAACTGAAAAGTGGGGAAGCAGGGAATCAAGCCTAATTCTGTTTGACCCCAGAGCCCAACCAAGCTCCTATTCATGACACCATCCAGTCAATTTTAAAATGGATTTAAATCACATTTGTGTGTTCCCTTCTATTTTCAAGTATCGAACATCCGTATCTTAAAGTCAGTAGTACATTGATGAATGTTTAACAGCTGGCTTTCCAGGAGAAAAATCTGTGCTTGCTGATTTTTCACTGCGTAAATACACCCACCATGGCTGATTTCAAGACACTAGTGTGATGTCAAACAGTTCACAAAATTTCTGAAAATGTAGCCATCAGCTCTCAAGAGCTGGCTCACATGGTTCTTGCACACACCACTGCTTTCTGTCCAAGTTAGAGAATAGGTTTCCCGAGTGCATCTACCCCATTCCGTCTTCCAGGTCAATGATTCTCCATCCTGGCTGCACTTGAATCAGCTGGGAGCTGATAAACAGCTGACACCATGCCCCACCTCCAGAGATTCTGATCTAATAACCTGGGATGTGGCCAGGAAAGCAGTATGTTTTCTAACTTCTTAGATAATTCCTATGTGCAGCCAGGATTGAGAAACTCTGCTTTAGAAGAAAATACTCTACTCATCACCCACTCATTTCATCAAAGATTTGATGAATATATAAGAGATGCCATATCTATATTATTTCCTTTTTTTTTCAACTTTAACTTTTATGGGGTGAGTAACCCAGTGTGTTTCTTTATAAAATTTTATTTAAACTAGTACTCTCAAGAAATGATTTCTAGTACCTTTTTCTATCATTTAAACAGTGACTGGTATATAACAGAAATGCAATAAAGTGTAGCTATCATTGTTTTCATTGTTATTGTTACCACCTTAAATTTAGTGATCTGTAACAACTTTGATGATTCTCTTATCCATTGCATTCTGTAATTTGCACTTGGTTGAGTCTCAAGTAATTGATGCAAATATGTTTATCTTCAGGACAAAATTTTCAGCATCTTTCCCCAAACAGACACAAAATCAGGGATCTTCCTTTCACTCGGAACAACCTAGCTCCCCTACCAGATCAAAAATGTAAGTATTATGAATCTTCCGCAGCTTCCTTTGCAAGTGTTAACATATCTAGACACAACTAAATGTTATTTCCGTTTACTTTCATTTTTCTTTTTTTTTTTTTTTTTTTTTTGAGATGGAGTCTTGCTCTGTCGCCCCGGCTAGAGTGCAATGAACATGATCTCAGCTCAGTGCAACCTCCACCTCCCAGGTTCAAGCGATTCCCCTGCCTCAGCGTCCCAAGTAGCTGGGATTACAGGCACCTGCCACCACGCCTGGCTAATTTTTGTATTTTTTTTAGTAGAGATGGGGTTTTGCCATGTTGGCCAGGCTGGTTTCCAACTCCTGACCTCAAGTGATCCACCCGCCTCGGCCTCCCAAAGTGCTAGGATTACAGGCGTGAGCCACCACGCCCAGCTCTACTTTCATTTTTCAAGGGAACATCAGGTGCCAACACTTATAAATTACAGGAAAACAGAGACCATCTTTAAAGCCTTTTTTTAAATGCTTATTTTTTTAAAAAAAATAATACTCCCTCCCTTTAGGAATTTTTGTGTTTGAACTATTGAAACAATAACAAGTTTATTTTTACATGTATTATTTAATGTCTTTAGGAAGATGCTTTAAAAATTCTCTCTTAAGACTGGCCTCCTGATATCGGTTTCCTTACTATACTGGACAGATAGAAATGTACATCGCCTCTGTACTCACAGTCCATGCATTCCTAAGCAGAAAAAAATTGCCGTTCATCAGGATTACTTTTGCTATTATTGATTTATTTTATATGAAAAAAACTCTCCTAATATAAAATATTAATATACTCCATTGGGCCAGTGATCTTCAAACTTTAGTGTGCCTAAGTATTACCTGGGGTGTTTGTTGTGAAGTAGATTCCTGGGTCCCCCACCCAGAGATTCTGAGTTTGAATATTCTCATATCTATAGTCTGAAGCATAATAATAATAAAGCAAGTTTTATTATTATTCCCGTTGTAGAGCCAGGAACAAAACTACAGGACACTGAGTCTACTGCCTCATGAAATAAGCAATACTTACTGGATTCTATTTTCTTTTTTTCTTCCAATTGCACCCCACTGCATTTATCACAGACACACACACACACACAGCCCCTCCACATCCTCCTAAGTGCAGGTTAGACGATTTAGGAGCTGTCCTATTTCAGATAAGTTTCTCAACCTTTCTGTACTTTAGTTTCCTCACCGTCCATAACAATAGTGCTATTCTAATAAGATTTATCGGAGTACTAAATGAGATAGCGTATGTAAAACACTTGGCACACTGTTTGCATAGAGTATATATCCAGTATGTCTTTCTCCCCTAGGCTAGGGTTTGAAGGAGACAAACCAAGAGCTCTAGAACTCTTTAGGTAAAGACAATGAACAATAGGGTCTTAGTACAACTCTGTCTTTTGGCAGGTAAGGAAACTAAGAGGTAGAGGGATATGTCCAAGGTCACACAGAGAGTTAGTAGCAGAAACCAAGACCTCTTCCTTGACAGATCAGTTCCTCTGCCCTTTACAGATGTGCGTAAAGTGAACGTTTTGGATGGTGTCAGTTCTATCATTGAATGAAATTCAAGCCCGAACCTGTCTTTAATCAGAACTGTAGCCACAAAAACATCTAGTTAAGGAAAGAGCCACTCAGTCTTGAATGCTGTTGGAGCTTGGAGAAGCCGAAGAGAGGTTTTCTTTGGCAGGGCCCAAGAGCTTTGCTTTTCACAGTTAAGTTTCAGGAGAGAAGGAAAGATAAAGATCTTTGATCAACTTAGCTCTACAAAAAAGAAATGAAAGGGCCCACAGTGCTTTTCCTAAAAGAAGCCTGAGAGCCTTTTGAGGTTTGCATAAAAGCACAGTACAAATGTCTTGGGCCTTCTTTAGAGCCTTGTGAGCAGTTTTTGAACATCAACAGCTACTCCACTCCAAGGAAGAGCTCTGCCAGGCACGCACAGCCCAATCATGTTTGATCAAACTTGGTACAGTCTTCTGTGTGTGCATATTTGAAATCCCAGACTTCATGCAGCAAGCCTGAACAGATATATATACAAGATATACATACACAGCTTCTCTCTGCAGTCCAGCTCTCACCAAGACACACTTCTTAGAAATGCCTCCACTCCTAAAACACAATACAATTCTCCTGCCGCCTTCCTGTGAGAGAAGCAAATCTTGAAAGTCTCTTGTTCTATTTTTTCTTCCCAGTTCTATCTGGAGAACCTCTGCGGACAAACCGAGTGCTTCCTGCAATTCCAAGTCAACGAAGACACAGCACAGCAGCAGAAGAGAGTGAACATTCTGCCAACCCCACCAGTGATGAAAATTAACTGTGGGCCACTTGCTGCAGAAATGTAGATGAATATGTATTTTCAACTCTCAAAGGACAAGATTACTCTAGTTTGTAAGAACGAAGACCAATTTAGTAAGCTGCATTCTATAAGCCATCAGTTTTATAACTCGAAATTCTTTATTCCAAATAAAGATACTTCCTAAATAAGCACTTAGAATATTTGGGTGTGCATATTAAGTCTGTGAATTTCTGTGACTTCGACATGCCAAAATTAAAAGACAAAATATGTTAACAGTAGGAAAACTGAGCTATGTTTGGTTTGCTTTGTGGCATGTGCACTGTTTTTTTGTTATTGTTCTTTGGTTGTTTTTTTGCTGAATGATTTTATGTTTTGGGAAAAAAAGTATGCTTTGCTGAATAAAAGCAAAAAACAAACAAAAAGAAAAACCACATCCCAGACAAACATGTCTTCACATTTATTGTCATTCTAACTTGAACTAGTGAAACCTATTTAAAAATAAATTCCTATGATCAGTCACAGTTTACGGCTTTTAAATGTACAATCTTCTGCAAAATATTTTTTAACATTGTCAGTTCCTGGCTACAGCCCAAGTCACTTGACAATGTTTATCTCTCTTCTTTGTTATTTAATTATTTCCATATGTCATCATTTTCAGATATGATTGATTGTGCCAACAGGGAGAAGTCATGTGATTTGGAAAGATCTACATCCTGGCCCAACAGAGTTGAATAGGCAGTTCTCACACATTTCTCAAATACTCTACATATTTAACTATTTTTCTGTTTCAAAATAATGGTCTCTTGCCTACTCAAGACTTTCGCAATCTTAAGACTTAGCAAAGTTTTGAATGACTACTACTAACTGCAGATCTTACTAAGATAATTATGTGTTGTTTGGATTGATTTGTGCTAGAGGTCTGCATAAAGTTTAAGGCTTAGCCACATAAGATGATGGCCACTCTATGTTATTTGGGAGCCTAGATGTTATTTTGTGAATATCTCAAGTACCTGTATAACATTCACCACTTTATATTAGTAGTATTTGTTTAGAAAGGTTAGACTATACCATTAACTAGATAGACGCTCCTCTGGGGCCAAATCACAATCCTTTGGCTTTGCACTTCTAGAAATTTATACAATGCCTGGCACAAAGTAGGCACTCGATCATTTCATTTTTTTTCAGGAAGGAAGGAAGTAGAGAGGCAAAGAGGGAGTTGGCAAGGAAGGGGAATGTATAAAGCAATCATAAAAGATGTCATTAGTCCACAATCTCTTTTTTTTTCTTTTTTAAGATGGAGTCTCCCTCTGTCGCCCAGGCTGGAGTGCAGTGGCGCAATCTCAGCTCACTGCAACCTCTGCCTGCTGGGTTCAAGGGATTCTCCTGTCTCAGCCTCCCGAGTAGCTGGGATTACAGGCACACGCTACCATGCCAGGCTAATTTTTTTGTATTTTTAATAGAGACAGGTTTTGCCATGTTGGCCAGGCTGGTCTCGAACTCTTGACCTCAGGTGATCCACCCACCTTGGCCTCCCAAAGTGCTGGGATTACAGGCATGAGCCACCACACCCAGCCTAGTCCACAATCTCTTTTTGACAATGATAGTTGCATGAATCAGAGATTGTAAAGGAGAAAGTGTATGGATCAGCCTTCCAAGCTGGGCAGTAGCTAGAGGGAAAGAAAGTCCTGTTACAAACAGAAGGGCTTCAGGACATAGCTTCTGAAGAATTTTCCTTTTGTGTTGTTTTGTTTTGTTTGTGGGCTGTTCTCATCTTTGAAGAGTCATTCTTTAAGCATCAACCTGTTAAGTTGTTTGGCATCAGACTGTTAAGTTGTTCAGCTGTGTCACAGGCTACTTCTGAATCCATGTCCATCCACAAGTAGATTACCTAGCCCTACACTGCCTGCATCAGTCAGGGTAGGCTAGCTTCCACTTTAACAATAAACAACCTCCAAATCTCACTGGCTGACACGGTTTGTTTCTTATTCACAATACATGTCTCATACCAGCCGGCAGAGTTGGCTGATGTAGATTCCATTTCAATATGTTCTTCTTTGGTGACCAAACCAGAGGAAATGAGAGGTGAATCTCATTATTTACTCTCACATTTCATTTGCCAAGTCAAATTGTGTAGACATGCCTAACTTCAAAAGAAGTAAAGAAATGTATTTTGACCGTGCACGGTGGCTCACGGCTGTAATCTCAGCACTTTAGGAGGCCGAGGTGGGCGGATCACAAGGTCAAGAGATCGAGACCATCCTGGCTAACACGGCGAAACCCCGTCTTTACTAAATACACAAAAAATTAGCCGGGCGTAGTGGCGGGCGCCTGTATTCCCAGCTACTCGGGAGGCTGAGGCAGGAGAATGGCGTGAACCCAGGGGGCGGAGCTTGCAGTGAGCCAAGATCGCGCCACTGCACTCCAGCCTGGGCGACAGAGTCTCAAAAAAAAAAAAAAAAAAAAGTTAGCTGGGCGTGGTGGCGCTCGGGAGGCTGAGGCAGGAGAATCGCTTGAACCCGGGAGATTGCGCCACTGCACTCCAGCCTGGTGACAGACCGAGACTCCGTCTCAAAAAGAAAGAAAAGTGAGGTCTCTCTAGTCCCATAATTCACATATATAATCCCCAAACCATCATTTTCCTGTTCCAGAAAATTCATTCAAATTTCATAGTGTGGTATATCCTGGGCAAAGCCTTCTTCCTGAATTTGTTTATTGGGTTTGTACATCTATACAGGCAATTTGTGGAAAGTGCCCACCAACTCAGTACTTTGTGCTAAACCAGTTAGAGTTGTTGGAAGTTAGGGTTGCTAATTTTTTTTCATTTTTCTTCGTCCCCTTTGGTAATCACCTGGTTTAACATAGGTGTTATTTCTTCCACAAACACTGAATTCCAATGTTCTCATCTTGCTGGAAGTAAACCAATATAAATAGATTGCTGTGGCTCCAGCTTATTATCCGTTTCAGCTCTACCACAGCACAACTTGGCACTCAGTCTCATTTTAGAAAATCCCACCATGATGAGAAATATGCACATGCTCCTCAACTTATGATGGAATTATGTCCCAATAAACCCATTGTAAGTTGAAAATAGCATTGTCGAATTTTTTTTTTTTTTTAATTTTTTGAGACAGGTCTCACTCTGTCACCCAGGCTGGAGTGCAGTGATGTGATCATGGCTCATTACAGCCTCAACTTCCCAGGCTCAGGTGATTCCCCAAACTCAGCCTCCCAAGTAGCTGGGACTACAAGGTGTACACCACCACATCTAGCTACTTTTTTATATTTTTAGTAGAGATGAGGTTCTGCCATGTTGCCCAGGCTGGTCTCAAACTCCTGGGCTCAAGCAATCCTCCCTCCTTGGCCTCCCAAAGTGCTGGGATTACAGGCATAAGCCACCGCACCCAGCCCAAAAATACATTTAACGTGCTTAACCTACCAAACATCATAGCTTATCCTAGCCTACTTTTAATGTGCTCAGAACACTCATAATAGCCTACAGCAGAACAAAATTATCTAACACAAAGCCTATGTTATAACAGTGTTGACTATCTCATGTAATTTATTAAATACTATACTGAAAGTGAAAAACAGAATGATTGTATGGGTGCTTGAAGTAAAGTCAAAAAATCATAAGTTGAATGATCGTAAGTCAAGGACCATCTGTAATGCCTTCCAGAAAGACAATCATAAGCATTAATTTTACTTTTGCCTCTACCTTTTTTTTTTTTTTTTTTTTTTTTGAAATTTACAAATGCATGTCTCTAAGCATGTGCATCCTGGCATTTTAAAGGTAATCTTTTGAAAACAACCTTTTGGAATCCACTCTAGGTTTAAATGGGGTAACTAAGAAGGAACATATTTTACCTTAGCATAAAATACAATGCCCAAATCAAAAACTAAATTAATAAAGAAACATGATAGCACCTCTCACATGTAGTAGTGAGACTCTCTGATGGTCTTCAAGGGAAAAATGATATTTTGAAATCAGAGAATTCTGTTAGAATCACATATTTCCTAGACATTGACAAAGAAATGTAAGTACTAGTGGATGAAGACTGTCAACAAACTGTATGTTCCAATAGAAACTATAGTCTTTCAAAGCAAATGCCTTTGTATTCTGACCCCATTCCAGTCTAACCCTGGTTTTTTTGGACAGCTGAGTGAGTTTTTGAAAGCTGAACAGTTTCCATTCGGTATGTCACACCAGCACAATTGTCGCTAGAGAGACAAAGGTAGTTTTCACATTGATGTGTGAAAAACAGGAAATAACATGTTGATTATTAAACCCCTAGTAAAATGTTTATTAATGGTGAATGGTAAACCACCTTGCCACTGCTAGTGGTCTACAAACGGGGGAAAATGAGAGCAAAAGAAAGATTCCCAGTTCCCTTCAAAGGATGAGGTACAATCTAACTGGCTGACATGAAAGATAGGGAACTGAAATTTCTGTAGACTGTGAGATTGGAAGGTGGGAGGAGGACGGAGGAGACTGCAAATGACCCCACATGAGCAGTGAAACCAAGAACTGAACCCAGTTACAAACAGATGACCATGAGCAATGTCTCCAGTGTGCGGAAAGTGAACCTGGGCCAAAGACATAACAGTGAACGAAGGTGGGAAGGAAATTATCTCCATTGCTTCTATTCATGTGACATAAAAGTGCTTCCAAAAGGCTTTTAAGAGAAGCCAATGACACTTACTGACTACTTAGACACTGATAATAAAAAACGACAGGTTATGAGGAAGCAAAGCCACATTTTAGAGCCCAGAGAATTGTCCTCTGCAATGGGCAAGCCAAGGCCTGGCCTCAGCCTCAGAAGGATGAGCTCCGTTTCCCTTGACTAACACTTCAGACATTGCTCACAGATCTCCTAGGACAGGGGTCCCCAACCCACAGGCCACAGAGCAGTACCAGTTCATCGCCTGTTAGGAAGCAGGCCACACAGCAGGAGGTGAGCAGTAGGTGAGTGAACGAAGTTTCATCTGTATTTACAGCTGCTCCCCATCACTCGCATTACTGCCTGAGCTCCACCTCCTGTCAGATCAGTGGCAGCATTAGATTCTCACTGGAGCACAAACCCTATTGTGAGCTGTGCATGAGAAGGATCTAGGTTGTGTACTCCTTATGAGAATCTAATGCCCAATGATCTGCCACTGTTTTCCACTACCCTGAGATGGGACTGTCTAGTCATAGGAAAACAAGCTCAGGGCTCCCACTGATTCTACATTATGAAGAGTATGTAATAACAATAGAAATAAAGTACACAATAAATGTAATGTGCTTGAATCATCCTGAAACCATCGCCCCCCACCCCGCACCCCGTCCGTGGAAAAATTGTCTTCCACGAAACCAGTCCCTGGTGCCAGGAAGGTTGGGGACTGCTGTAATACATGTATGCATGATTCAGCTACACCCAGAAATGGGATTTCCCCTCAGAGCTCATCATGAGCTTGGACGATCACTGCTTCTCCCTGTTACCTTGTGAGCCTATTAACAGCTCACCACTCAGTTTAGACAGTTTTTCTATTCAAGGTAGGCAGCCTGGTCTTAATGCAGGCAGAACTGACTATGGCTTCATGCCTGCTCTTGTTATCACTCCCTGCACCCTATGAACACTCAGGAAATATATGTGTGCCCCCTTGAACCCCCTTTGTAACTAAGAAGTAAACACCAACACCTAGAAATGGGGTCCAAGTCAGGAAGGAAGTAGACATGACAGTGTCTTCCCTTCCACCAGCTCTTCCAGAATTAAGGGGATGGACAAGGGTTCTACAACCAGGCGAAGTACAGATCTTTTGTGCAGAAAATAGACATATATGGGTCTGAATTACTTGGCTATTTATATAACCAATCACTGTTTGTTGGTAAGGAGTAAGGTTAGTTTAAAACATACGGCCTAAGACCTTAGACATCACTCAGATAGGCAGGAAGGCCTCCTAGGGGTTCAGTCCTAATGTCAAGAGGACATTATCTCCTTTTCTGGCACCTATTCTCAGGCCTTGGCTTATCTTGTTCTGGACCAGCAATAGCTGATTATAATGCATTCATTCATTCATTTATTCATTCATTCTTTCAACAAATATTTATTGACTGCTTGCCCTGAAGCTTAGAGCCAAACAGTCTTTTCATAGTTTGTACAATTTCAGAGTATGAGAAAATCTGGACTTTTTGTTGCTGTTGTTTGGTTGTTTGTTTTGCTCATTTGTTTTTGGAGACAAGGTCTCACTCTGTTGCCCCAGGCTAGAGTGCACTGGAGTGATCATAGCTCACTGCAGCCTCAAACTTCTGGGCTCAAGCAATCCTCCTCCTTGAGCCTCCCAAGTAGATGGGACTACAGGCATGTGCCACCACACCCAGGTAATTTATTTTTATTTTTATTTTTATTTTTAGTAGAGATGAGGTTTCACTATGTTGTCCAAGCTTGTCTTGAATTCCTGAACTCAAGCAATCCTACCACCTTGGCCTCCCAAAGAGCTGGAATTACTGGCATGAGCCACTGCACCCAACTTGGACTGGTTCTTACAAATCAGTAACCTTCTTGGTTAGGCAAAAAAGAAACCTTAATATATCTGGCAAAGCTGCCCCAGTCTCATAAGTGTTGGTATCACTGTCTATTTCTTTATCATAATGATACTTCATGTTAATTTGGCCTCACTTCTTCATCAGTAGGTCTATTCAGGAAAGATCTGACTTGTGAGACTGTAGGAAGTGGGGAAGAGAATGGGGGATGCTGATTCTTCTCAACAAAGCACAGAACAGCAAGTAGTTTCTCAATTGTGTTTCATCTTCAACATTTAATTTGTTCTTTTTCATTTTTTTCTTTCTTTTTTTTTTTTTTTGAGACAAGGTCTCACTCCATTGTCCTGGTTGGAGTGCAGTGGCACAGTCACGGCTCACTGTAGCCTCTGCTTCCCAGGCTCAGGTGATCCTCCCACCTCAATCTCCCGAGTAACTGGGACTACAGGCGTGCACCATGACACCCAGCTAGCTTTTGTATTTTTTCTAGAGACAGGGTTTTGTCATGTTGTCCAGGCTGATCTCGAACTGAGCTCAAGTGATCCACCTGCCTTGGCCTCCTAAAGTGCTAGGATTACAGGTGTGAGCCACCACACCCAGCCATTTTCAACACTTAAAAGTTAACTTTACAAACTATTTTAAAATCAGAAATCAGAATGAATACAATATAATGCTTTGTTCTGATTTTTTGTTACTTCAGAATTTAACTAACATAAACATATGAGTAATTGCCTTTTTTCAATTAAACTTGATCTGGAGAATGTGTCTTCTCAACAATTTTCTTTCTCTTTTATTTATTTATTTATTTATTTATTTATTTATTTATTTTTGAGACGGAGTCTCTCGCTCTGTTGCCCAGGCTGGAGTGTGATGGCGTGATCTCGGCTCACTGCAACCTCTGCCTCCCGAGTTCAAATTATTCTCCTGCCTCAGCCCCCCAAGTAACTGGGATTACAGGTATGTGCCACCACACCCAGCTAATTTTGTATTTTTAGTAGAGATGGGGTTTCATCACATTGGCCAGGCTGGTCTCGAACTCCTGACTTCAGGTAATCTGCCCGCCTCAGCCTCCCAAAGTGCTGGGATTACAGGCGTGAGCCACTGCACCTGGCCTCAACAATTTTCAAGAGAAAAATTAATAATCTGGTGAATCAGAATGACCATTGAGATCCTGAAGGCATATATTTTCATGAAATATGCTAGCTCTTCCAACATTGCTAGTGTCCTTTCTTTTCTTTTTTTTTTACAGCAAGATTTCATCTAGAACTAATGTACTTTCTTTTGTTTTTCTTTGTTTTCTTTTTAATTTTTTTAGAGACAAGTTGTCGCTCTGTCACCCAGGCTGGAGTGCAGTGGCAAAATAGCTCACCGCAGCCTCGACATCCTGGGCTCAAGTGATCCTCCCACCTCGGCCCCTGGGACTACAGGCACACACCACCAAGCCCCACTAATTTTTTTTTTTTTAAATAGAGACGGAGTCTCTCTATACTGTCTTATCTAATGCAAAGAAAAATATTTGTTAATGATAACTTTAATCCTTTAATTAAAAATACCATAAAAAGTAGTGGTGGAGAATATCAGAAGAAACTAGTTGAGTAGGCTTTAATGAATCTATTCCCTTGTCCTCATTTCTCCTTCTGCTAACTCTCCTTTCTTCAAGTAAACACTGATTTTTTTTTTAAGCAAGCCAGTTGTGAACACCTATTATGTGTACTGTTCCAGGGAGCTACAGTTATGAATAACAAAATGCCTACTCTCATAAAGCTCTCTATGAAGATGTGCCAACCAAAATTCTCCAGATTGCACAGATAAAACAATTACAGAAACTTATCTCAGGTTCTGTTTTCTGACTTTGTCCCATCAGTGTGTCAGAGACTCCATAAACCTGATTACTGGGATTGCTGCTGCTAATAGCCCTGATTTTCCTGGGTTTTATTCCCTGTGAAAATTGATACAATGTAAGGGAAAAAATAGAAAATCAGAGGGGAACACTCCACTTCATTTAGAGAGATTCTTTAAATGTGCAATAGAAACAAGGTTTCATTAACAGGAAATTGTCAGGAGGTATTTGATAGAGGAGAGAGAACTGGAGGCCACAGGGTGGGGCATAAGCCAAGAAGACTTTGACAGCCAGAGGTTGTATGATGGAGGAGAGAGAAACAAAATCAGGAATGGAACCAGACACTTAAATTTGCAGCAAAGAAGAGAACAGGAAAGCAAAGAAGCAGATGGAGGACCTTGAACATCAGAAAACAAGGTTTTTAGGCCAGGTGCGGTGGTTCACGCTTGTAATTCCTGCACTTTGAGAGGCTGGGGCGGACAGATCAATTGAGCCCAGGACTTTGAGACCTACCTGGGCAACATGGTGAATTCCTGTCTCTACAAAAATACAAAAAACCCTCTGCGTATGGTGGCGCACACCTGTGGTCCCAGCTACTTAAGAGGCTGAGGTGGGAGGATCACTTGAGACCAGGAGGTAGGGGCTGCAGTGGGCCATGATGGCACCACTGCACTCCAGCCTAAGCAACAGAGTGAGACCCTATCTCAAAAAAAAAAAAAAAGTTTTCGTTGAAATCATAAATAAGGGAAAGGAGGAACAATAACAGCTGAGGTTCTGTGCTGCCAGGCTTGGTCTAAAGGCTTCACATTCATTGCAAATAGCTAGTGTTTCTCAAGTGTTTACTATGTGCAGCCACTGCTCTAAGTTCAGGACTTACAGGAGTCATCTTGTTTAACCCTTACAGCAACACTTCGGGTAAGTAACATTATTGTGCCCAGTTTACAAAGGAGTAGGCCACATGATGAGGAAGTGTCTGGGTCAGGATTCCAGACCAAGCAGTCCAGCTCTAGACCCTGGCCTCCTCATCCCTGTATATACTGCTTCCCCCAGAGAGGTGGGCTGCCACCAAGACAGCACTCACCAAAACCACGGGCTCCTCTTCTTCCTGAGCAACACATGGCAGAACTACATCTCCCAGCCCCTTGCAGTGAGGTGAGGCATGGGCTGATTCTTTTTTTGTTTGTTTTTCATTTTTGTTTTGTTTTGTTTTTTTGAGACAGAGTCTCACTCTGTTGCCCAGGCTGTTGCAGTGGCGTGATTTGGGCTCACTGCAATCTCCATTTCCCGGGCTTAAGGGATTGTCCCATTTCAGTCTCCCAAGTAGCTGGGACTACAGGCGTGAGACACCAATGCCTGGCTAATTTTTGTATTTTTTGTAGAGATGAGGTTTTGCCATGTTGCCCAGGCTGGTCTCCAACTCCTGAGCTCAAAGCAATCTGGCTTGGGCTGATTCTGAATGTGAGTTGCTGTGATGTGCCTGGCTTCCCTAAAACCTCTGACAGCATAGTTCACAAGCTCTTTCTTGGGAAGTCAGATGCAGAGGACCCAGTAGAAGACTCTGAGGCCCCCAAAGATGGTGGAAGCACTAGGCATAAGCCATCTGAGTCCAGTTGCCAAGCATCCAATTGGACTTTAACATTTTCAAGAAATAACCTGTCTAGTATTAAAACAGTAAGATTTAAAAGATATTACAGGCCAGGTGCGGTGGCTGATGCCTGAAATCCCAGCACTTTGAGAGGTGGAAGTGGGCAGATCACCTGAGGTCAGGAGTTCGAGACCAGCCTGGCTAACATGGTGAAACTCTGTCTCTACTAAAAAAAATACAAAGATTAGCCAAGTGTAGTGGTGAACACCTGTAATCCCAGCTACCCGGGAGGCTGAGCCAGGAGAATTGTTTGAACCCAGGAGGTGGAGGTTGCAGTGAGCCAAGATCACACCACTGCACTTCAGCCTGGGAGACAAGAGTGAGACTCCGTCTCAAAAAATAAAATAAAATAAAAGCTATTACAGTAGTTATTACTTCTGATTAATACAATGGCTGAGGTCAATAATGATTCTGTTAAAAGGTGATTTTTATCAGTATGCTTTAGAGCAAGAAGTTAGGACTGGAATTACGATGGGAGATAACTAGAATGCCATGAGAATAAACATGTGGGCATTGTTCAATTGATTCAGTCATTGCATCACCTCACATTCTAAGGGAAGAAAGTTTTTATCACAACCTCTTTTTTTCTAGAAAAGCTCCTTATCATCTGTAAGTGTAAAGGACAATCTCAGCAAAACAGAGTGGTTATTGGCTTTGTTGTAGAGCTGACACACCTCTTTGGAATTCTTAGAGACAAGCATCCTGGGCTAGTGAGGGAGGAATCTGCACTCTTGGAGGCCGAGGAGGCATGTTAGCCCAGAGCTGGTCTACAGTGTGTCTCTTAGTGGAGTCAACCCGAAACTGTCAGTGGGGATCCCCAGGACTGAAGCAGAGATCTCTGTGTTGCAGCCACCTTCTCCTTCAGTCTCTTAGTTGCAGAGAGGTCAGTGAGAGGCTGAACTTTGGGTTCTATCCATGCATATCACCCAGGGGATTTCTCCAGGCCAAGTTCCACACACTCCTCACTGCTCTCAGTGTTTGCCTAAATATCCACTTTCAACTCCAGACAATTGCCTCTTTACTTTGATGTTTGAACCACTGAGTCACTGCTGTTACTGGGAGCTGTGACCACTGGGAACACAGGAGGAGAAAGGATGTGGAAAGGGGACCTATAAGGATCTTTGGTGCTCTGTCAACCGCAGAATGCTTGCCAGGCTGTACTGGGAGATGTCTCTCTCTTCCCACATCCTGCCGATCATTATAATAATACACATGGAAATGGTTTATGAACAGTAGGGGAAAGGCAATTTGATGCTATTAAATGGAGAACTCAGAAGAAAAGGAGATGATGAATGCAGCGTGGCTATTGCCTTCTCTGTTTTCCTCCCTAAAGGTGCTTGAAAGATCCTTCTGGATTCTCCCCTGCCACGGGGGTGGGAGAAAAACCAAGGTATGCAGAGCCACGGCTCCATGAAAAGACTGGCATCTGAGAAGCCTGCAAGCCTAAATCCCTGGACAGGGTAGGACCTAAATGTTCTCTGAAGGCGAATAGAAATCATCTTGTCTAAAACAAGGGCAATCTTTGAACTCTGTCTTTGGCCTTCTAGGCTTGGCTCTTGGTCAAGCACTGCAGTTATTTAGGCTGGCAGGTACCCCAGTCTAATTTTTTTTAAAAAGCAATCATTCTTGTATGTCCTGCAGAAGCAATGAGCCAACTAGTATCCTTAGTGCCTTCCCTGAGCCAGAGGGTTCTTGATTCTTGACTGTTTTTTTGTTTTGTTTTTTAAGAGACAGTATCTCTCTCTGTCCCCCAGGCTGGGGTGCCTCACTGTAGCCTCAAACTCCTGGGCTCAAGCGAGCCTCCTGCCTCAGTTTCCAGAGCAGCTGGAATTACAGGTGCATGCCACCACACCTGGCTTAGTTTTAAGATACTCTAATGTCTATCCCTAAGAGAAAAGTATGATTTCTTTCAACGTCTTCTATGAGTACTTGTCAATACCATAAAATCCTCAAACTTTGGAACTGAAAGAGATCTTATAAGAGTTCATTTTCCTCGTTTATAAAATGAATATGTTGGACCAGAACACCTCTAAATATCCTTACGGCTGTGAAACCCTATGATTATGTATATATGATATGTGTGTAGACGACACATACATGTAAAAGGAGACCATAAAGTATTGTCACACTTTTTTTAAGCAAAACATTGCAAAACGTATATGTAACCCATGTTTTGAAGAAGTTAGTCTCAGCAGAATATGAACATGAAAACAATTTTGATCTTGCCCATCACACCATAGTAAACTTACTCCATAGATCATTTTTCCAGGCTATAGATACAATCTCAGGCAGGTCCCATAGCTTTTCCAGGCCAGAGAACAGTCTGTTTTAAAAAGTTGAGAACAGTTTAATATAAAACTCCAACCTTATTCTCTTATCTTATTCTCTTAACTTCTAGCTCAGGTTTGCTTCAGGCTTGGAGCCCTGCAGTGGAGGACTAGGTATCATTGGCTTCTTCTCTCCCCTATCCACCTCCTCTCCAACTCACAAGCAAATGTTTTAGACCCTCAGGGTCAGACCTAAGGACCAAGGGGAAGAGGGAGAATGGTGTAGTGTCGCAAGGCCAGTAGAGTTGCGCTCTGGCCTCAGTGCCCTGCAGGTGCCAGGCACAGCAATGCTGCCTCTTTCTCCAATGGGACTTCTTTTTTTTTTGAGATGGAGTCTCACTCTGTCACCCAGGCTGGAGTGCAGTGGCGCAGTCTTGGCTCACCACAACCTCTGCCTCCCAGGTTCAAGCGATTCTCCTGCCTGAGCCTCCCTAGTAGCTGGGATTACAGTGTGGCCACCACACCCGGCTAATTTTTTTTGTATTTTTAGTAGAGATAGGGTTTCACCATATTGGCCAGGCTGGTCTTGAACTCTTGACCTCAAATGATCCACCCGCCTCGGCCTCTCAAAATGCTGGGATTACAGGCGTGAGCCACCATGCCTGGCCTCCAATGGGACTTCTTAAAAAGCATCTTGGCTGGGCGTGGTAGCTCACTCCTGTAATCCCAGCAACTTGGGAGGCCAAGGCAGGCAGATCACCTGAGGTCAGCAGTTAGAGACCAGCCTGGCCAACACAGTGAAACCCCATCTCTACTAAAAATACAAAAATTAGCCGGGCGTGGTGGCACATGCCTGTAATCCCAGCTACTAGGGAGGCTGAGGCAGGAGAATCGCTTGAACCTGGGAGGCGGAGGTTGCAGTGAGCCAAGATCGCGCCATTGCACTCCAGCCTGGGCGAAGAAGTGAGACTTTGTCTCAAAAAAAAAAAAAAAAAAGATCATCTCACTTGCCCGGGTTCGGTGGCTCATGCCTGTAATCCCAACACTTTGGGAGGCCGAGGCTAGCGGATCACCAGAGGTCAGGAGTTCGAGACCAACCTGGCCAACATGGCAAAGCCCTGTTTCTACTAAAAGTACAAAAATTAGCCAGGCGTGGTGGTGTGCACCTGTAATCCCAGCTACTTGGGAGGTTGAGGCAGAAGAATCGCTTGAACTCAGGAGGCAGAGGCTGCAGTGAGCTGAGATCACAACCATTGCACTCCAGCCTGAGTGACAGAATAAGAGACTCCGTCTCAAAAAAAAAAAAAAAAAAAAATCATCTCACTCAATCATCCATGCTGGGAACAATTCCTCTCTGGCTGGCAGCTTACGTCTCCCACTAGTCCCCAGATTCTGACTATTCGTGCTTCTGTTGGGGCCCTTTCTCTGTTCTGAAAGTTTTCTTGGGCAAGATTCATTTTAAGATGATATTGGTTCCTATTTGGTGTTCAGGAGATATGCGCTATTGCAGCTTGCTCCTGAGACACCTTCTTTACTCCCAGGTGAGTCTCTCCTGATGGTCATCTCTTAGAAACCCCTCTCCGGCTGAGGTTGGTGGTAGGCGGGAAGTGGGGGCGGGGGAGGACTTGAAACTTCTCTGGAGAATGAGGGGGAAAGGCCCCAGGAGTCCAACTTAACCCAGGGCTTTCTCTCCATCAACTTTTCAACTTCCCAACGTCACAACTAGTTCATTTGAAGCCTAGAGGGGATAATGGGCTAATTGGTTCATACCTCCTAGCATGTCCTGCCTGGCTGGGAACTCTAGCATCTCAGTTTAGGATGAAGGGACTTTCGACACCTACTCTTTCATTCTTTTTTTTTTTTTTTTTGAGACGGGGTCTCTGTCGCCCAGGCTGGAGTGCAGTGGCGCCATCTTGGCTCACTGCAAGCTCCGCCTCCCGAGTTCACGCCTTTCTCCTGCCTCAGCCTCCCGAGTAGCTGGGACTACAGGCGCCCGCTAGCACGCCTGGCTAATTTTGGGTTTTTTTTTTTTTTTTTTTGTATTTTTAGTAGAGACGGGGTTTCTCCATGTTAGCCAGGATGGTCCTGACCTCGTGATCTGCCTGACCTCGTGATCTGCCCGACCTCGTGATCTGCCCACCTCGGCCTCCCAAAGTGCTGGGATTACAAGTGAGCCACCGCGCCTAGCCCTACTCTTTCATTCTTGATGATACTCACATACAGGTAAGCAGCTGAACCCCAGAGAAATTTAAATTTCCAAAGGGACATTTGTCTTCAGTTATAACCAAGATTTCACATAAAACAACTCTACAAGCTCTATTTAAGAAACATTTGAATACTTTGATTTTATTCCAATTCAAACATTTCTAGGGGAAAAAAATGTTTGACGACCCAATTTTGAGTTTACATGATTCCACTGAATGCGTTTTTTAGTTTAAGAATAAAAAGTAACTAAGATCTAGTAAAATAAAACAAAATAAAAATAATATTTTGATTTGGCTCAGGATATTAATTTTGTTTATTCAGCTTTCAGTTCAGATCCTGACTATAGCATTGACCTTATTGACACCTTTCTCCTTGGTCTGAATGGTGGTTTAAGTAAGAAGCTTTGCATCGTACAATTTCCTCTCTATGAAGATGGAAGTGGTGGAGTAGCTTAATCCAGGGAGCCTGGCTGTTCCTGTTAGGTCTCTGCATATTGTTCTATGGTAAGTGTGGGAAAGGGCCCCCTAGATGTCAACCACAAAAGTCAGATGTGTAAGATACGATATTATTTACAGCCTCTGTCAGATATGCTCAAAATATCAGACATATAAACATCTATTTGCTCCAGGAAACCATTGAAAATTCCACTAACTCATAAATAATGACTTCACTGTGCCCTACAATGACCTCCTTTTACCCAGTACTAGCAATTGCATTCCCGCAAGCAAACCAAAAGACAGCTTATTCGTTTATTATTCATTTAATTACTAGAGATAGGAAACAAGTAGACCAGCTCAAAAATTTTAAAAACAACCCCTAAACAAGTACCGTTGTTAAGTGATGCTAATTTTGCATTAACATTTCCAGGCATCTAGTGAATGGCTAGATGCATATTGTCAACATATATCAAGGATAACCGGGAAACCTATCGCCCTGAGGTCAGTGTTGCTTAATATCAGTGATTAGTCCTTGGGGCTTTTATGTACCAATCCCTGGAAAAGTGATTTCAGTTTTAATCACCACTGGAATAAAAGGAGGAAACAAATGAAAGTGACCTTATTTCAATATCATTTCAATGGAAGAAACAAGGAAGTGGTTTGTTTGGCTTCTATCCCTATCCCTGGAAAATGGAATGGCCCCCAGTAAAGTGCTGTGTGAATATTATTCTTTATGATGAAAAGAACATGAGGGATCCGGGAGCGCAAGCTCACACCTAAAATCCCAGCACTTTTGGAGGCCAAGGCGGGCGGATCACTTGAGGTCAGGAGTTTGAGACCAACTTGGCCAACATGGTGAAACCTGGTCTCTACTAAAAATACAAAAATTAGCCAGGCATGGTGGCCTGTGCCTGTAGTAGTCCCAGCTACTCAGGAGGCTGAGGCAAGAGAATCGCTTGAACCCGGTAGGCGGAGGTTGCAGTGAGCCAAGACTGCACTACTACACTCCAGCCTAAGCAACAGAGTGAAACCCGATCTCAAAAAAAAAAAAAAAGAAGAACGTGAGGATAAAAAATTTAATGTTTCAGGACAGACCATGTCATTGAATCACTTTTTCCCCACAAGCAGTGGTTGGAATCACAATCATATATTCAGTAATATTTGTCTATTTGTGCTGCACACTGTGCAAGGTGTGGGAAATGATCCCATCAACCAGACGTATTCCTTTCCTTGGGGGCTTACAGTCATTAGCAGACAGGCATTGACAATAAAGCATAAGACTTTTGGTAGGGGCCCTGGGAGCACCTAAAATTTAGGAAAGGCTTTAAGAGAGGTTCATATCTTTAACCTGAAATCCAACAAATGAGTTTCAGTTAGCCAGGAAGGGGAAAAGAAAAATTTCAAGAACTACACATAAAAAATAGGGAGATGAGGCTGGGCGCAGTGGCTCACGCCTGTAATCCCAGCACTTCGGGAGGTCGAGGCGGGCGGATCACGAGGTCAGGAGATCGAGACCACCCGGGCTAACACGGTGAAACCCCGTCTCTACTAAAAATACAAAAACAAAATTAGCTGGGCTTGGTGGCGGGCGCCTGTGATCCCAGCTACTTGTAGGGGGTGCTGAGGCAGGAGAATGGTGTGAACCCGGGAGGCGGAGCTTGCAGTGAGCCCAGATCGCGCCACTGCACTCCAGCCTGGGCAACAGAGCGAGACTCCGTCTCAAAAAAAAAAAAAAAAAAAACAAAAACCTGGGAGATGAGAAGGGGCACTTAGAATAGTACAATTAGTTCAGTATGGCTGAAAGGGGTGGGGATAGGTATGATGGAAAAAAGACCAAAGAGGCAAGCAAAGAACACAAAATGCAGATCCTTGAAGGTCACATTGACAAATGTAGACCTTGTCCTGAGGATTACCCTCTATCAAAGAGTTTATGTAATAGAGGGGTGGCGGGGTGACGCGCTCAGATGTGACTGTTTACAGAGGAGGCTGGCTGTAGTAGGAAGAATGGAAAGGAATGGGGCAAAAAATGGAGTCAGGAAGACTAGTTAGGAGGTTGTTAAATTGAGTTGGCGAGAAAGAGAGGAACTGAAACTAACACGGAAGCAGTAAGAACAGACGCGGCGGCAGCCGGGCGCGGTGGCTCCGCCTGTAATCCTAGCACTTTGAGAGGCGGAGGTGGGCGGATTGCTTGAGCTCAGGAGTTCGAAACCAGCCTAGGCAACACAGTGAAACCCCGATTCTACTAAAAATACAAAAAAATTAGCCAAGCATGGCGGCGTGTGCCTGTAGTCCCAGCTACCAGAGGGGCTGAGGGAGGTGAATGGCTTGAACCCGGGAGGCGGAGGTTGCCGTGAGCCGAGATCGCCACTGCAATCCACACTCCAGCCTGGGCGACAGATTTAGCCTCCGTCTCCAAAAAAAAAAAAAGAACAGACTCAGTGGCTCACGCCTGTAATCCCAACACTTTGGGAGGCCAAGGCAGGCGGATTACCTGAGGTCAGGAGTTCGAGACCAGCCTGGCCAACATGGTGAAACCCCATCTCTACTAAAAAATACAAAATTAGCTAGGCATGGTGGCGCACGCCTATAGTCCCAGCTACTCGGGAGGCTGAGACAGGAGAATTGCTTGAACCTGGGAGGCGGAGGTTGCAGCGAGCCAAGATAGTGCCACTGCACTCCAGCCTGGAAGACAGAGACCCTGTCTCAAAAAAAAAAAAAAAAAAAAGAAAGTACAGTCTCAAAAAAAAAAAAATAGAAAGTACAGTTGTCCTTCCATACTTTCCATATACGCGGGGGATTGGTTCCAGAACTCCGCAATTCCATACCAAAATCTATGCATACTCAAGTCCTGCAGAACCTGCATATATGCCCTCTATGTGAGTGGGTTTCACATCCTGCAAATAATGTATTTTCATTCTGCGTTTGGTTGAAAAATATCCACGTAAAAGTGATCCCCACAGTTCAAACCTGTGTTGTTCGAGGGTCAATTATAAATGGATTTGGAAATATTCAAGAGATAAAATTGATGGGTCTTGATGATTGATTGGGCATGAGAAATATGGGAGAGGGAAGAGTCCAAGATAACATCAGGACTCTGGCTTGAGCAACAGGAGAAAGGATGGAGCCATCCACTGAGAAAGAGACTATAGTTGGGGAGCAGGCTTGGGAATGGAAATGATGAGCTCTATTTAGGATGTCCGCATTCTAAAATGCTGCTAAGACTTCCATGTGGGGGCCAGCATGGCGGCTCATGCCTGTAATCCCAGCACTTTGGGAGGCCAAGGTAGGCAGATCGCTTCAGCTTAGAAGTTCAAGACCAGCCTGGGCAACATGGGGAAACACTGTCTCTACAAAAAAAAAAAGAAAGAAAAAAAAAAAGAAAGAAAAAGAAAAATTAGCCTGCATGGTGGCTCATGTCTGTAGTCCCAGCTACTCAGGAAGCTGAGGTGGGAGGATCACCTGGACCTGGGAGGTTGAGGCTACAGTGAGCCATGATCATGCCACTGCATTCCAGTCTGGGTGACAGAGTGAGACCCTGCCTCAAAAAAAGAAAAAAAAAAAAAGAAAGAAAGACTTCCATGTGGAGATAACAAGTAGACTATTTTTTTTAATTTCCCAAAGATTCTACAATGAACATATTAACAGAAAAATAGCCCACAAAGGATTCTAAGAAGTGGTGGTGAAAAGATAGATGTCACCAAACCAAGGAAGACAGTTTCTTTTTTTTTTTTTGACAGGGCCTCACTCTGTCACCCAGGCTGGAGTGCAGTGGCACAATCACGGCTCACTGCAGCCTCGGCCTCCCAGGCTCAGGTGATCCTCCCACCTCAGCCTTCTGAGTAGCTGGGACTATAGGCGCATGCCACCATGTCTGGCTAATTTTTTTCAGTTTGTTTTTTAGTAGAGATGGGGTTTTGCCATGTTGCCCAAGCTGGTCTTGAACTCCTGAGCTCAAGCAATCCACCCACCTCAACCTCCCCAAGTGTTGGGATTGCAGGCATGAGCCACTCACCCAGCTAGAAGACACTTTTAAGAAGGCCATGGTCACTGGTATCAGCTACTTAGAGCTCAAGTCAGATAATGCTGGGAAAACAGCCTAAAATTGAGCAACAAGGTTGTTAGTGATCTTGGCTGGACCAGTGTCAGAGGAATGTTGGGGCAGCAGCCAGATTTCAAGGAGAGTTTCAGGGTGGAGGGTAAGGAAGTGGTGGTGAATGTGGACACCTGTTTCAATAAACTTAACTGTAACCAAAACAAGTCAGATAAAGAAGTGAATTAAAGGGGTGGGGAAGCTAGGAAGGGTAAGATTTTAAGGATAGAAGACACTTGGGCTTGTTTAAATGCTGATGGCAATGAATCAGCAGCAAGTGAAGCATCAAGAGAGAAAAGGAACTTGCAATGCAGCAAAGTCAATGAGGCTGCAAGAGAGATTTAGAGCCTCAGAACTGGCTTTGTCAATGAGATGTCTCTTTCACTATGATGGAGGAGAAGGAGGAAATGATGAATTCCTCTGCAGGTAAGTTTGTGGCAAGAATTTGAGTGAGTTCCTGTCTAGTGGCTTCTAATTTTCTCTTATAAAGTAAAAGAAAAATTCCCCTGATTAAAAAAAAAAGGTATATGTGCCAACTTTACGATCACAAATTATCCCTGATTGTGGTTTCACTTAGGAGTAAAAACAAAACTTGTCATTTAATTGTTCTCTTTCCTTTCTTCAATAGGTAGGTGTTAACACCCAGCCATCAGCTGTGGTCCCAGGTGGTGTCTTAGCCAAGGTCCAGTGAGCAGTGTGGGAACCACCACTGCTACTGCTGAATTCCGAGTGCCACCTGGATCACAGGTTTGATTGCTGGATGCTCAGTGAGCCTTCATTCATTGAAACATTGGGGAAGGACAGTGAGAGGAGGGTTTTCTGAAGCTCAAGGAGATCTGGTGGCCCTGGGACAGGATTATTGAAGTGAGTGCTGACCTCAGAGAAGCAGAGGCAAAGGAAAAGGGGAAAAGAACCTAAAGGTCGAAGTCCAGAGAGGGCCAGTGCAGTCTACTCTCAGATTCCCTTAGTCAATTTCCTGAAGCCCACACTGCAGGTTATCCAGAACCTGAAGATGCTAACTAGTTGCCTTGCTCCTCTCACTTAAAAAAAAAAAAAAAAAAGTGTAAGTTCTGTCTTTCATTGTCATTCTCAGCAATCTGCTTTCAAAACTAACCATATAATAAAGTGGTGGCCAAGCTATTTGCCAAAATGCCCCAACCACCAGATCTTTTTTTTTTTTTTTTTTTTTTTTTTGAGGCGGAGTTTCGCTCTTGTTGCCCTGGCTGGAGTGCAATGGCGAAGTCTCAGCTCACTGCAACCTCAGCCTTCCAGGGTTCAAGTGATTCTCCTGCCTCAGCCTCCTGAGTAGCTGGGATTACAGGCGCCCGCCACCATGCCCAGATAATTTTGTAATTTTAGTAGAGACAGGGTATCACCATGTTAGGCTGGTCTCAAACTCCTGCCCTCAGGTGATCCACCCGCCTCCGCCTCCCAAAGTGCTGGGATTACAGGCACGAGCCACGACGCACAGCCCCCAACCACCAGATCTTAAGGAGTAAACAGAGAAACTTCTCCTACTCCTGGCCTTCTGCCCCTACTCTGGGGATCAGGTTTTTGTGTCTCGCAAAGAGGGGGTGACTTGGGTTCCCTCACCCCCTCCTATACTCACACACATATGGACACACACCCTCCCTAAGCTGCTGCAAAAAGGACAGGCTCAGACCCACCTTACTCAACGTTCTAGAGAAAAAGATTGCCTAAGCTTCCATAGTGACTCTTTCAAAATCAAATATAACACTCTGATTTTGCCAGCCACTGAAATAAAAGTAGGAAAATAAAGTGGAGTGTGGGGACAAAAAGGGGAGCCTTGCAGGGAGAGAAAGGAAAAACAAGAAACAGAATTAAGAGGAAGAGCCAGAAAATGAAAAGGTTTAACTGATCCATAAATTGAGAATTTAGTTAAAAGTATAAAGTTCTCTCTTCTCCACTCTTAATTGCCTGTGAAACATTTTACCATGTTCAGGAAGAATAAAATGTGATCTACTCCACCTATAGAAACATAGCTGTTGGAGAGTTTTTCCTTGTAAAAATAAATACACACAAATAGAAATCCAGGCCAAGCGCAGTGGTGCATGCCTGTAATCCCAGCACTTGGAAGGGTGAGGTGGGCGGATCACTTGAGGCCAGGAGTTCGAGACCAGCCTGGCCAACATGGTGAAATCCCATCTCCACTAAAAATACAAAAATTAGCTGCATGTGGTGGTGCACACCTGTGATCCCAGCTACTAGGGAGGCTGAGGTAAGGGAATCACTTGAACCCGGGAGGTGGAGGTTGCAGTGAGCCAAGATTGAGCCACTACACTCTAGCCTGGGAGACAGAGCAAGACTCTGTCTCAAAAAAAGAGAAATCCAGTGAGCCAAAGTAAACAGCTAGACACTTATGTCAAGCTGGAGGCAACTGTCCTTTTAGGGTTTCCAGCCCACACCCCTGATGGCGTAACTCCACTCCTCTTTGTGTTGGAATATTCATGTTTTCTTGCTGACTTTAGCCCAAGTCCTCTGATCTAAACACACAGCTATCTGAACCTTCCCCTTCTCCATTCTCTCCCTGCCCCAGCCTCTCACCCCCTCCCTTACCTATGAAATGAAAAGTAGATCCCTGCTTTTCCTGGCTGATTTCCTGGGGCACCTCAGGCAAGACAATTCTCTATTGACCTTGCGGCAGGGACTACAGCCCCAAACTTACATTTCTCAAGCAAATCAATGGAAACTTCTTCTTTTTTTTTTTTTTTTTTACTGGCAGGAGCAGCCACTGGTGCGAAGCATCTGCCTGGAGATCATCAGTCCCAGGGGCAATAGGGTAGGGGTGGTGCTGCTGAATCTAACGTCACTTGGAAAACAGGTTATTTTTCTGGGATGAATTTAAGAGATGTATTGAGTTAGAAGGGGAGGATTTTAACTTCATTTTGAAAAATGGTGGCTCCTGTTTGCTGCTACCCATAATGAAGCCCCAGAGCCCCAAGTTCAAAGGCTTTGACAGCAACTTAAGTGAAGGACCCTGGGGCTTCCTGAGATTGTTGCTGGCAGCTGTGGGGAGAGCTGTCCAGGCCCTGCTTTATTGGAAAGCTCACACCAGCTGACTGCAAAGCCAGGAAATGGACCTCCAAGCAAAAGATGAGAGAGCATGGGATAGATGAGCCTTTAGCCTTGGGTTTCAATGCCCTGGGGATTTGCTCCAGGATGATGGGAGGAAAGAGGAGGATAGAAGTGGAGGGTTCTTAAGCACTCAGGAGACTGAGGCAGGAGAATTGCTTGAACTCAGGAGGCGAAGGTTGTGGTGAGCCGAGATCGCACCATTGCACTCCAGCCTGGGCAACAAGAGCGAAACTCCATCTCAAAAAAGAAAAAGAAAGAAAGAAAGAAATGGAGGGTTCCTAGAGTGGAGGAGACTCCCACGGTGGTGGCTGTGATGTTTCCTTAAGTCAGCTCTACCTTGGGAGTCTGGTGAAGTTTAAATAGCACCGTGAAAATGGGACTTTCAAAAGTACTGGCCTGATTTCTTCAATAAGTCAATAACATAGCATGAAGGAAAAGGGGAAGAAAAACTAGAGTCAAAACAATTAAATGCAATGTGTTGCCCCTGAGAAGATTCTGGTTTGAATAAACCAGTTATAAAAGACTTTCTGAGGGCAGTTGATATTTAGGAACTTTTTTTTTTTTTTTGAGACAGGGTCTCGCTCTGTCGCTCAAGCTGGAGTGCAGTGGCACGATCATGGCTCACTGCAACTTCTGCCTCCCAGGTTCAAGTGATTCTCCTGCCTCAGCCATCAGAGTAGCTGGGACTACAGGCACGCGCCACAATGCCAGGCTAATTTTTGTATTTTTAAAGACAGGGTTTCACTGTTGTCCAGCTTGGTCTCGAACTCCTGAGCTCAAGTGATCCGCCTGCATTGGCCTCCCAGAGTGCTGGGATTACAGGCATGAGCCACTGCACCCAGCCAGGAACTATTACATTAATTAATTTACTTACTAATTTTCCTTTATGGGAACGAGGTCTCGCCCTGTCCCCCAGGCTGCAGTGCAGTGGTGTGATCATGCGTCACTGCAGCCTTGCAGTGAACTCCCAGGTTCAAGTGATCCTCCTGCTTCAGCCCCACAGGTGGCTGGGACTATAGGCGCTCACCACCACACCCAGCTAATTTTTTATTTTTTGTAGAGACAGGGTTTTGTCATGTTGCCCAGGCTAGGAACTATTATTTATTTTATTAGGTGTGATAATGTGTGATAATAATATAGAATACAGTATTATGGTTCTGTGGGGAGACATCCTTATTTTAGAGACACATACATGAGTATTTAGGGGTAAAACGTCATTATATCTGAAATCTACTTTTAAATATTTGGGCGAAAAGAACAGATGAAGTAAATATGGCAAGTGTTGCAATCAAGGGAAATCTGGATAAAGGAGTATTCATTATACTATTCTCTATACTTTCTGTTTATTTGAAAATGTGCAATCTTAAAAGTTACAAATAAACAAAAAAGTCAAGGACAATATAGGAAGATGGGGAAAGTTCCCATACAGGTCCCCGGGCAGATCCCCAACACCAATTTACAGGACTATGGGCCAGGCTCAGAGCCAAGAATGGAGGGATGAATAAAATCCAAGTTGTTTTGTTTTGTTTTTTGGAGACATGGTCTCACTGTCGCCCATTGGATTGCAGTGGCATGATCGTGGCTCACTGCAGCCTCAACCTCCTGGGCTCAAGCAATCCTCCTACCTCAGCCTCCCAAGTAGCTGGGACTAAAGGTGCACACCAGCACGCCCCACTGATTTTTTAACTTTTTTTTTGTAGAGATAAGGTCTCACTTTATTGCCCAGGCTGGTTTTGAATTCCTCGCCTCAAGCAATCCTCCCTCAGCATCCCAAAGTGCTGGTATTACAGGCATGAGCCACCTCCCCTGGCAAAATCCAGTTTTTTTTTCTTCAGGAGATAACAGTTTATTGTGAAAGGCAGGCAGAACACGACGTGGAAAAGGGGATACGGGAAAGAGAGTCATCAGAGGAGGTGGCAACCTAGCTTAATATACCCCTGGAGTGGTGTAAAATCTGAGAGGGGGAGAACAAGTTTTCTGAGGGTCTCTGTATAGGGGTCACTGGCCAACAAAACCTTTTCTTTTCTTTTCTTTTCTTTTTTTTTTGAGATGGAGTCTCCCTCTGTTGCCCAGGCTGGAGTGCAGTGGTACAATCTCGGCTCACTTGCAAGCTGTGCCTCCCGGGTTCACGCCATTCTCCTGCCTCAGCCTCCCAAGTAGCTGGGACTACAGGCACCCACCACCTCGCCCGACTAATTTTTTGTATTTTTAGTAGAGATGGGGTTTCACAGTGTTAGCCAGGACAGTCTCAATCTCCTGACTTCATGGATCCACCCGCCTCGGCCTCCCAAAGTGCTGGGATTACAGGCGTGAGCCACCACGCCTGGCCTCAACAAAGCCTTTTCTCAGAAAAGCCAAAACTGGGTCACCACAAGGTGAAGATGGCCTTAACAGTGACACAGAGACTGCTGGGCAGGCCCAAAGTTTAAGGCAGGGGCTGGTAGCCCTCCCCAGCCAATCTCATCACCCATCCTGGTGCCCCGCTTTCCTAACCCAAAGGCCCTGGCCTTGAGTTCCAGATCCCTGTTCTGCTTTCAGGAAAGAGCTCCACAGTAAATCTCTACCCCTGCTTGGGGCCCCGGGGTCCAAATATTTTTTCAAACAACACTTAATTATCCTTAAATGCAACTAATCCACTTCCTATGAGTGCCTTGACCTAACAAGAGGCAGGCAAGACCAGTGAGGAACTAGAGACATTCAAGATCAGCAGGTTAAATATGTCCTCACAGTTCCCAGGCAGCGGTCCCCACAGCCCAGCTAATGATCCAGGACCCTACTGCTTCCAAAAGGAATAACAGAGACATCTGGAGATCATCTAATGCGCTTGGTTAAAGGAAAAAAGGGGCCATAAATTACTCAGAAGACCTTTCACAATGGCCTTAGAACAGTTGGAATACTGCCACAGAGAGGTTTGAAAGGAAACTTGGAGAACTTCTGGTCCAACCTTCCACCCAGCATGGAATCCCTTTTACTTCACAGTTTATGCCAAATTGATCCATCAGAGAGTGTGTTGCTGTTTCTCCTAAGGAGAGGCCACACATGTAATTACAGTTAGTCTGCAAACTGAGACATTGGCACTGGAGACTGATGATCAAGAAAAAAGCAAAACAAAACAAAACAAAACAAAATGAACTTTGTTTCACACCCAGATCTTTCTTTGCTAAGGAAAATACTTTTCAAGTTTATTTTCCCAATGTTGGAATGTGAACTAAAGGGATCTGAAGTTTTTCTGGCTAGGGACAATCCTTCAACTTTAGGCAAAATGCAGCCACCTTAGATTGGGTTAGGTCCTAAAGGTAAAAAATGTGTATGCTCAATTTTAAGATCCCTTTAATTTCCCTAAAAGTAAGATATAGAGTCAGAGTTTCTTCCAGCATTTGAACCTAGTTCCATGTCCTGCTTGCCCTATGTTGTTGTTGTTGTTGTTGTTTTAGAGACAGAGTCTCACTCTGTCTCCCAGGCTGGAGTGCAGTGGCATGATCATAACTCACTACAGCCTCAAACTCCTGGACTCAAGCAATCCTCCTCCCTCAGCCTCCTAAGTAAGCTGGGACAACCAGCATGCACTACCATGCCCAGCTAATTTTTTTAAAAATTTTTTGTAGAAACTGGATCTCACTATATTGCCCAGGCTGGTCTAGCACTCCTAGGCTCAAGCGATCCTCCCACCTCGGCTTCCCAAAGTGTTGGAATTACAGGCATGAGCCACCTTGCAGCCAATGTTGTATTTTTTAAAAAGAAGCAGGGCGTGGTGGCTCACACCTGTAATCTTGACACTTTGGGAGGCTGAGTCAGGAAGATCTCATGAAACCAGGAATTCCAGACCAGCCTGAGCAACATAGCAAGACCTCCATCTCTACAAAACATAAAAAAATTAGCCAGGCATGGTGGCATGCCCCTGTGGTCCCAGCAGCTCAGGAGGCTGAGGTGGAAGGATCACTTGAGCCCAGGAGGTTGAGGCTGCAGTAAGCCATGATTGTACCCTGCACTCCAGACTGGGCAAGAGAGTGAGACAAGAAAGAAAGAGAGAGGCCGGGTGCGGTGGCTTACCCCCTGTAATCCCACCACTTTGGGAGGCCGAGGCAGGCAGATCACCTGAGGTCAGGAGTTCGAGACCAGCCTGACCAACATGGAGAAACCCTGTCTCTACTAAAAACACAAAATTAGCCGGGTGTGGTGGTAGACGCCTGTAATCCTAGCTACTCGGGAGGCTGAGGCAGGAGAATCGCTTGAACCTAGGAGGTGGAGGTTGCAAGATTGTGGAGCCGAGATTGTGCCATTGCACTCCAGCCTGGGTAACGAGCAAAACTCTGTCTCAAAAAAAAAAAAAAAAAAAAAAAAAAAAAGGAAGGAAGGAAGGGAGAGAAAGAGAGAGAGAGAGAGAAATTCATCTTGAAGCAATAGAGTCACACTCAGAGACAGGTACTTAGGTACTCTGAACCCATGAAATGGAGAGCCCATCCAGCAAAGGCAGGTGCCAGCCTCCTGGTGCATACCCTGGGGCATGAGCCTGGGAGAGCAATGGCAGACAGTACCACCTCACCAAGTTGCCTTTTTCCTCTCTCACTTATTCTAGTGCACATATATTTGATTTTTCAAAAGCTAAATATGCCAATGATGTAATTCCAGACTGAAGTTTAAAGAGTTCCATTTTCATTAGTCCATTTTCTTGTTCTATTTTGTAAGGTCTCAGTAGGATTTGTACAATTGCATTATGATTGAGCATTACAAATAGAGTCTTTGCTTTCTAGGAGTGGACAGCAAGGTTGAAAGAGAAGAATCTAGGAGGTTAAACTGCCAAAGAACAATACAGAAAAATTTGCAAGCAAATACCATCGTGGTTTGTGATAAGAAGTGCTAAGGCTATTCCTAGAAGTGAAATCACTGCAAACTGGGGAGAACGTTGTGAGTGAATGGGCCGGAGGTGGGAGGTTAGGGCCTCAGATCAGACCAGCATGGCAGTGTTATGCTGCCACTTACTAGCTATGTGGCTTTCTAAGTCTCAGCTTCACTTCTCTTAAATGGAGATAATAATACTTACTTACCTCCTAAGGCTATTATGAAGGTTAAATAAGATAGTGTATGTAAGTGCCTGGCACATAGTGAGCACTCAGTAAATGCTGTCATTATTCTAAACAAGGCCTTAAAGCATGAGTCAAATTTAAACAAGCAGAGGGGTGGGGACAAGAAAGTAGAGACCAGGCTTTGTGGCCATCTGGAGTGAAGATAATGTGGAGGATGTAAAGCAGTGATGCACTGGTGCGGGCTCTGATCCTGGTTCTCTTATTTCCTTGTGATCTGGGGCAAGTATGCTCTGTGCTTCAGTTTCCTCATCTATTAAATGAAGATGACAATATGTAGTCAATTACCACATGGGATTAAATGAGATATTATATCTTAAATGTTCAGCACAATATCTTAGAACGCACACGTAAGAAACTGGTGAGCCATGGGGGACTCTGGGGAAAAAGGTTAGGGAACAAGAATGGAAAGGAGACTTATTTTATGTACATCTCACTTCATGCCCTTTAATTTCTTTTAAATGTTTTACTGGGTTTCTTCAATTTCTTTCAAATGTTTTACCAATTCAAAAAAAAATTTTAATCTCAAAAAACATATGCAAAAAAAAAAAAAACACACAAATAGAAATCCAAGCCGGGCGCGGTGGCTCATGCCTGTAATCCCAGCACTTTGGGAGGCCGAGGCGGGTGGATCGCTCAAGGTCAGGAGTTCGAGACCAGCCTGGCCAACATGGTGAAACCCTGTCTCTACTAAAAATACAAAAAAATTAGCCAGGCATGGTGGTGGGGGCGCTGTAATCCCAGCTACTTGAGAGGCTGAGGCAGAAGAATTGCTTGAAACAGGGAGGCAGAGGTTGCAGTGAGCCGAGATGGTGCCACTGCACTCCAGCCTGAGCGACAGAGGGAGACTCCATCTCAAAAAAAAAAAGAAAAAAAGAGAGAGACATCAGTACAGAGCCTAGTACATATATGGCTACAGTATACTAATCTATCCCACATGGAATAAGACCACATTCTTTCTCACCCTGCTAAAAGAGTACAGAATAATTTATAATTTCAATAGAAAGCCAAAATCTGCCAAAGCAATATTTTGAAAAATAAGATTTGCAAAGCAAATGCTGAAATCATGTTTAGCTTCTTAAGGAAACGAAGTTTTCAAATACTTAAAGTAGTTTTAGCAGCATCTATTTAGATAAGAACAATTAATAGTCCTCATTACAATTTTTTTCCTTAAGGCACTTGAGCAATCCCAGGAGGATTTCTACTTGTTTTCTCAGCTATTTAAGTATTAAGGAGTATGCCTTAAAATAATAAATTTATATTTACCTTAAAAATTATTGTCTAGTTTACATTTTAATTCAGATCAGATCTCTTTGAGACTATTCTGACTTACTGAGAGTTCATTGTAGTTGTATGCCTCAAAACAATTAGCAAGTGTTTCTTCTCCCTACGTTGGACCTGAGCTTAGGTTTGCTTTCCCTTCCTTCTTTCTTTTCTTCTTGTATATTCCTCCCCATTTCTTTCCCACACAAAATTTCCTATAAAAACACATTTGTGGATAAGCTTGCTATGTTCTTATCGGCAGCTCTGTGGTCTCCAAGCAAAGATGTCAATTCTAAAATGTTTCCCCAGAGACCCCATGGATCAGAAGGTTGTTAAATCAGCCCTGAGGATCCCAGGCGCTGCCTTCCAGCCCTGGATCAGAGCCCTGTCCCTACTGGGTATTCACACTTACCTGGTTCCCCAGCACATACAACCTTTTGGAGGTCTGGGAGGGAATCACTGCCAGGAGGCAGCTGCAAGGACTCAGTTACTACAAGGCACCATAGCATATTGGGGAATCTTCCTACGTTCAACTGATATTTTACTTTTAAAAAATCTGATCATTTTACATTCTGTGTTAAATGATCATCAGCGGGCCTTGCCTTTTTTCATATAAACTCAACCTATGACTCTTTCCTCCTACTACAGGAAACCTATTGTGTGGCAAATATGCCAACACTGCTTCAATCTCAGAGTAAAATTACAAGAAAAAAAGAGGAAACACCCTAAGCCTAAACCACATGCTTGAGGTTTCATTTTAAAATAGGCAGATCCTATTCTAATTTTTCTCCAAGTCACATGCAATATTTTTCTAGAAGTACATTTTGCTTTTTACTTTTCAGGTTGGAGATTGTTTTTCCATCTGGCTTTTCTGCTTTCAACTCAGTTACAGAACTGTAGTCAACATTTTCACAGCTTGTCAATGGAAACCTGATTATGGCTCCTCATCCAAGAAGAAAAAATAAAATTGATTTGAATAGAGGACAAGATAGTACAGAAAATGCATTCAGATTTATCAGATTTGCCCAACTTCCTGCTGTTTGCTTTACAAAACAGAGCAAATCTCACATTCCTCCCGTTTAGTCCCAAAACACTTCTAGGGAAATTCTGTCACATGACAGCCAAGGATACCCAAATTTAGAGCCCTGCATGCTGAATGAGGACACATGATCACTTTAAAAAGAATGAGACTGGGAGCTATTATTTCTTCCAGATGGATATGAAGTCATTTTCAAAGAAATAAAGGCATTGATTTATTTGGGATCTTATCAACAACAGTTCAAAGTGTGCAGTATCAAGGAAAAGGAAGAGGCTTAGTCTTCTAGGAAATGATGATGGACTCGGTATGGGAATTGAGACGATTTTCTATATAGCCATGAATTAATGAAACTTAAGCTTAGGTGGGGGGCCTCACTTGCACAGGCCCCCGCTAGTGCTGGGGGTTAGTTGCCGGTAGGAAAGGGATAGCAGGTTACAATCAGGAAGTGTTTCTCTGTAAGCATTTCTGGTAAAGTACTTAATCTCAGAAGAAAAGGATGTAGATCTCTGTGGCTCCAGTCATTTGTTGTGATTTATTTCCTCTTTCCATATATTTATTTTCATACCATCTTTTATGTTCAGAACTGTATGTTCTTTTCCTTAAAGAGAGCGCCTAAAACTGTATAAGCTTCAGGCCTCGCATAATATCTGGCTCCACCATTATTTAAGAATGAATAATTTTAATTTCAATTTATTGCCTACTCTCAGGTCCTCATTTCCTTAATTGGTGGCTCCCATATTACATTAAAACATTTCCTTCATTCAGCCAAGCTATGGATTGAACATTTAGAGGTGTGTGTGTGTGTGTGTGTGTGTGTGTGTGTGTGTGTGTGCTGGCAGGGAATCGGTGATATTAGGGCTTTGAAGGGAGGGCTTTCTCCTTCTACTAGAAAATAGACTGTTATATTTTTTCCTTACTAAAACATTGACATGTCCTAAACTGGCAGTATGTTTGTGGTTCTTCAAAGTTATGGACACAGACCGATACTTCAAAGAAACCACCACCTCTACCCACCCTGTCCCAGGAATTTGCCAGACCAAGAGATGCTGTTAGAAAGAGCTTGTCACTGAATCTCCTCTAAGGATATAGTTGAGCACGTTACTCAACATTTCACCCTGTCTTTTTCCTGGGGGCTCTCCAAAGAATTTTTCTAGTCTTCGTTCCAGGAATGATTGTACTACTTTTGGGCCACTGGCCTTTTAATCTTATCAACTATGTGAATTGTATAACCAGCCACAGTTCTCACTTTGAATTGTTTGTTAGTAAGCCCAAAGTTAAATCTGCAGCCAGGTCATGCCTAGTAATTATGGTGTGTTTTTGTAGTCACATTCCTGACTCCATTTTATTCCTTTATTTCTAATTATTATTCTTGATATGTTGTTACATTTTATATATCCTTTCCTGAGATAGTAGGGATATGATTTAATAAACCATTCATAAAGGCTTTCTGGTTATAGTTTTATCATGGGTATCTGGATTTGTAGCAAAAAATATGTGCATACCACACCAAAAAAAAAAAAAAAAAAAGATTTTGAAAGAAGGTGACTGCCTGAGGTCAGGAGTTCGAGACCAGCCTGGCCAACATGGTGAAATCCCATCTCTACCAAAAATACAAAAATTAGCCAGGCGTCATGGCAGGTGCCTGTAAACCCAGCTACTCAGGAGCCTGAAGCAGGAGAATCACTTGAACCCGGGAGGCGGAGGTTGCAGTGAGCTAAGATTGTGCCACTGCACTCCAGCCTGGGTGACAAAGTAAGACTTCGTCTCAGAAAAAAAAATAAAAAAAGAAAGAAGGTAACTGTGACCTGATGTTATCTGCCTGTTCCTTCCCACTTGCCTTGTTCACACTCATACTTCTGCCTGCTCACTGGGAGTGTCAAGTGTGCCAGCATTTTGTCACTAACCTCAGAGAATATTAATGATGACAACTGCTTCTAACCCATCTTTGCCACACTCGGAATCTACTCTCCCTGTATCTCTCCCCACCCTCATTTCTAATAAAGCCCTGATGCTCTAAGGGCACCTGCAGGATCCCAGTTGCACGTAGGATATCAATCCCGTGTACCCAGGTTCAAGTGGATACAAATGAAGTTTCAGGGAAGGTTCTCAAGTCTGGAAGAGTGTGAAGGCACTCTGGCCCTACAAATGGCATCTCAAGTAATTCAGACAGGAAAGAGATTCTGACCGTGGGAGGGGGAGGCTCAAACCCCCTGGATGTGCTTCAAGACTTGAGCTATGTTTGTGGGCACAGAAGACCTCCTGGAAGAAGCAGGCAAGGACAGACATTAGGGTGGGGAAAGCAGTGGCCTAGCAGAGGAATGAGTCACTGGGTTAACCTGGGTCAAGCCAGTCTTCCTCTGGAGGGTCCAACCTCACTAGCCCCCATCTCAAACTTCTCGTTAGTCAAGATTTCAGATTCAAGTCAGAGTGAGAACAGTCTCACCATGACCCCTGAATTTCTCGTTCTAATGTCCTTTTGCTCTGTGCCCCTATCACATAAGTGTTCAGCCCCCAAACGCCTTTCAGAGCATCCTGTACTCACTCCAGCTGCACTCTCCTAGAAGCCTTCTCATTGATACCGCTGATCCACTTTGTTTATTTCTTTTATTTATTTATTTATTTTGAGATGGAGTCTGGCTCTGTCGCCCAGGCTGGAGTGCAGTGGCGCGATCTCGGCTCACTGCAAGCTTCACCTCCCGGGTTCACGCCATTCTCCTGCCTCAGCCCCCCGAGTAGCTGGGACGACAGGCGTCCGCCACCATGCCTGGCTAATGTTTTGTATTTTTAGTAGAGATGGGGTTTCACCGTGTTAGCCAGGATGGTCTGGATCTCCTGACCTCGTGATCCGCCCGCCTCAGCCTCCCAAAGTGCTAGGATTACAGGCGTGAGCCACCGCGCCCGGCCCTCTTTGTTTATTTCAATCAGCGATCCCTTTCTCGGATTTTTTTCTCCTGTTTTCCAAAAGAGGAGGCAGGTTGGCTGTGGGTAAATTTGAGATTCTGCATAAACCAGAATGATCTAAGTGTTTTATTTCCACCCACAAATTGAGATGACTACTACTAAATTATATCACCTAAGAAAGAAAAGTCAACATTCAAAAAAGTACTTTAAGGCTGGGCACGGTGGCTCATGCCTGTAATCTCAGCACTTTGGGAGGCTGAGGTAAGCGGATCACTGGAGGTCAGGAGTTTGAAACCAGCCTGGCCAACATGGTGAAACCCCGTCTGTGCTAAAAATACAAAAATTAGCTGGGCATGGTGGTGGGTGCTTGTAATCCCAGCTACTCGGGAGGCTGAGGCATGAGAATTGCTTGAACCTGAGAGGCGGAGAGGTTGCAGTGAGCTGAGATTGCACCACTGCACTCTAGCCTGGGCAATAGAGGGAGACTCAGTCTCAAAGAAAAAAAAAATACTTTTAAGACTCAGATGGAAGGAGATAGTGAACTGGCACATTAGAGATTAATACACTGAATCTGCCTGGTAGAATGTAAGCTCCATAGGGGTTGGGGGGTTTTCTATTTTATTAAACTGCTATGTCCCCAAAAGCTGGCCCATGATAGGTGTTCAGTAAAGGTTTGTTGCTGTATTAATTTTTGGTACAAATGGGTCTGTATTCATGATTTAAACTGAACGTCTTTGTCCTTTCAAGCTGCTATAACAAAATACTATAGATGGAGTCATTTATAAAAAACAGAAATTTATTTATCACAGTTCTGAAGGCTGTAGAGTCCAAAATCAAGGCACCAGCAGATTCAGTGTTTGGATGAGGGCACCCTCTCATTCCGTCCTGACATGGGGAAAGGGTAAGGCAGTTAGCTCTCTGGGGCCCCTTTTATGAGGGCACTAATCCCATAAGGGCAGAGCCTTCATGACCTAATCACCTTCCAATCATCTCGTAGTACCATCTTCTTGGGAGTTAGGATTTCAGCATAGGAATTTGGCAGAAACACATTCAGATCATAGCACTGAACAAAGTCTCATGGAAGCCGAGGCTTTCTTTTTCCATCTCTCATGCCCCTAGAAGACACATCATGTTGGCTTGCAGTTTTTAGAGGAAGAGAAGGAGGAGGAAAAAAGAAAGGAAGTCTAGTCATTTAGATCTCCTCATTTATATATGTACATCACAGGCCGGGGGAGGTGGCTCACGCCTGTAATCCCAGCACTTTGGGAGGCCGAGGTGGGCGGATCACGAGGTCAGGAGACTGAGACCATCCTGGCTAACACAGTGAAACCCCATCTCTACTAAAAATACAAAAAATTAGCCAGGCATGGTGGCGGACGCCTGTCGTCCCAGCTACTCGGGAGGCTGAGGCAGGAGAATTGCTTGAACCCAGGAGTTGGAGGTTGCAGTGAGCTGAGATGGCACTACTGCACTCCAGCCTGGGCAACAGAGCGAGACTCCATCTCAAAAATAAAATAAAATAATAATATATGCACATCATTTTTACACACCTGTGCTTAGTGAAAATGGTGAACGCCACAACTGAGGTTGCAGACATCAAGTTATGGCTATGGCAGACACCATTTGTTACCTCCCACATTCATTCATTCTCCCACATTTTTTTTTTTTTTTTGAGATGGAGTCTTGCTCTGTTGCCCAGGCTGGAGTGCAGTGCAGGAGCTCAGCTCACTCCAACCTCCGCCTCCCGGGTTGAAGCGATTCTCCTGCCTCAGCCTCCTGAGTAGCTGGGACTACAGGCACATGCTGCACACCCAGCTAATTTTTGTATTTTTCGTAGAGACAGGGTTTCACCATATTGGCCAGGCTGGTCTCGAACTCCTGACCTCAGGTGATCCACCTGCCTCAGCCTCCCAAAGTGCATTACAAGTGTGAGCCACCACATCCATCCCCCCACATTTTTCTTTGCTAGCAAAATCCCAGTTTCATTCAAGAATTAGATAACTCTGTGTGTTTCTGAAATATTGGGCCCTTTACCTTTTTTTTTTTTTTTGAAATGGAATCTCACTCTGTTGCCCAGGCTGGAGTGCAATGCCACGATGTTGGCTCACTGCAACCCCCACCTCCCAGGCTCAAGCAATTCTCCTGCCTCAGCCTACCAAGTAGCTGGGATTACAGGCACATGCCACCATGCCCAGCTAATTTTTGTATTTTTAGTAGAGACGGGGTTTCACCATGTTGGCCAGGCTGGTCTTGAACTCCTGATCTCAGGTGATCTACCTGCCTTGGCCTCCCAAAGTGCTGGGATTACAGGCGTGAGCCACTGGGCCTGGCCCCCTTTTCTATCTAGGGATGAATTCTGATTAGTCTAGGCCTTATCATGGTATTCTAGTCCCCTTACTAAGGCTAGAAGAGGTATGGGAACTAACTCAGAAAGGAGGTCTGTAGGGAACTTCTGGAATAATTTTCATCACATCATGTTACAATGGAACACGAAGAAAAGGACAGGCCTCTTCCCCTCTTCCACTCTTAGGTCATGATGAACTACCACAGCCACACTGAGGACATGGGGTGTGAACCTAAGAACAAGCTGCAAATGGCAGAGCGGAAGAGTGGGGAGAACCTGTGTCCTTGATCTCATCTTTGAGCTGTTGAGTTAAGCAACTCCAGAATCCCCTTTCTTCTAAAATTGTAATGAGGGGTATTACAAATTTTTAAATTTAAACTACATTTAGTCATGTTTTCTGTTACTTGCATCAAAGCATATCCATTGGTACAAAGGCATGGGAACCAAAAAGCACAATACTCAATACTCGCCCTGGTGAGAAGAGCTAAGCAAATGCATCTTGGGAACAATCAAAGTTCCCAGCAAGGCCAAGTAGCACCAACCTAAGTTTCATAAATACCACTCTTGACAATTTACCATTTTCATTATGATTCATTTGCCCAAATTTAAACACGTTATCCAGTCATTTCCCTTAAGTAATTTTATACTCACAACCTTTTTTTTTCTTTTTGGCAGCTGATTGTACTCTAGAACAGAGGTCAACAAACTGTTTCTATAAAGGACAGATAATAAATATTTCAAGCTTTATAGGTTTCTGTCCCAACTACTTAACTCTGTCACTACAACACAAAAGTAACCATAGAAAATACATAAATGGGCTGGGCGCGGTGGCTCATGCCTGTAGTCCCAGCACTTTGGGAGGCCGAGGCAGGTGGATCACCTGAGGTTAGGAGTTCGAGACCAGCCTGGTCTACATGACGAAACCCCGTCTCTACTAAAAATATGAAAATTAGCCGGGTGTGGTGGCATGTGCTTATAATCCCAGCTACTCAGGAGACTGAGGCAGGAGAATCACTTGAGTCCAGGAGGCAGAGGTGCAGAGATTGTGCCACTGCACTCCAGCCTGGGTGACAGAGTGAGATTCCGTCTCAAAAAAAAAAAAAAGAAAAAGAAAATACATAAATGAAGGAATGTGGTTATGCTCCAATCAAATTTTATTTACAAATACTGAAATTTGAATTTCATATCAATTTTATGTGTCACAAAATATTACTTTTTATCATTTTCAATAATTTTAAAATAAAAAAACACAAATGAGTACATGTAAAACTGAGGCTGTCTGAATAAGATTTGGGTTTATATAACTGTCAATTTCCTGGATTACAGGCAGGTGCCACGACGCCTGTCTAATTTTTGTATTTTTAGTAGAGACGGGGTTTCCCCATGTTAGGCAGGCTGGTCTCAAACTCCTGACTTCAGGTGATCCGCCCACCTCGGCCTCCCAAAGTGCTGGGATTACAGGTGTGAGCCACTGCACCTCACAGGTTGTGTATTATATTGTATAATTTTATAAGATGTTACCGTTGGGGAAAACTGAGTAAAGAGCACATGGGATCTCTCTGTATTACTTCTTTTTTATTGTGGTAAAATATACATAACATAAAATTTATCATTTTAACATTTTTTTAAATTTATAATCCACTGGCAGTAAATACATTCGCATTATGATGCAACCATCACCACCATCCATTTTCAGAACTTTTACATCACCTCAAAATAAAACTCTGTATCCATTAAATAATATCTCCTCATTATTCCCTCCCACAGCCCCTTTTCAGTCTCTGTGAATTTGACTACTCTAGGCACTTCCTATAAGTAGAATCACACAATATTTGTCCTTTTGTATCAGGTTTATTTCACTTAGCTTAATGTATTCAAGATTCATCCATGCTGTAATATGTATCAGAATTTCATTCTCTTTAAGGCTGAATAATATCCCATTGTATGTATATACCACATTTTGTTTTTCCATTCATCCATTGATGGACATTTAAATTGTTTCCACTTTTTGGCTATTGTGAATAATGCTGTCATAAACATTGCTGTATAAATATCTGTTCAAGTCCCTGCTTTCCTTTTTTTTTTGAGATGGAGTCTTGCTTTGTCACCCAGACTGGAGTGCAGTGGCGCGATCTTAACTCACTACAACCTCCTCCTCCCAGAATCAAGGGATTCTCCTGCTCCCGAGTAGCTGGGATTACAGGTGCCTGCTACCAAGACCAGCTAAATTTTGTATTTTTAGTAGAGATTGGGGTTTCATCATGTCGGCCAGGCTGGTCTCGAACTCCTGACCTCAGGTGATCTGCCCGCCTTGACCTCCCAAAGTGCTGGGATTACAGGTGTGAGCCACCACGCCCGGCTCAAGTCCCTACTTTCAATTCTTTTGGATAGAAGTGGAATTGCTGGATCATATGGCAATTCTGTGTTTAATTTTTGGAGGAAATGTGATACTGTTTTCCAGAGCAGCTGCACCATTTTACATACCTCCAGCAGGGCACAAGCATTCCCACTTCTTCACATCCTCATCAACATGTGTTATTTTTGGTGACATCCACCCTAATGGATGTGAAGTGGTTTTGATTTGCATTTCTCTAATGATTATTTGTCTTTATCATCTCTTCATTTGTTTATTGGCCGTTAATGTATCTTCTTTGGAGAATTGTCTATTCAAGTCCTTTAACCATATTTTAATAGGGTTGTTTGACTTTCGTTTTTGATTTATAAGTATTCTTCATATATTCTGGATATTAACTCCTTATTGGATTATCATTTGCAAATATTTTCTCTCCATTCTGTGAATTGCCTTTTCACTCTGTTGATAGTGTCCTTTGATGCACAAAAGTTTTTAATTTTGATGAAGTATATTTTATCTGTTTTTTTTCTGTAATGTATCTTCTATAAGTTCAAGTGAATTTAGAATTACCTCAAATTTAAAAGTTTTTTTTTGTTTTTTTTTTTTGAGACAGAGTTTCGCTTTTGTTGCCCAGGCTGGAGTGCAATGGCTCAATCTTGGCTCACTGCAACCTCCGCCTCCTGGGTTCAAGCAATTCTCCTGCCTCAGCCTCCCGAGTAGCTGGGATTACAAGCATGGGCCGCCATGCCTGGCTAATTTTTTTGTATTTTTAGTAGAGATGGGGTTTCTCCATGTTGGTCAGGCTGGTCTCGAACTCCCAACCTCAGGTGATCCACCCACCTCAGCCTCCCAAAGTGCTGGGATTACAGGTGTGAGCCACCACGCCTGGCCTCAAATTTAAAAGTTTAATCAAACAAAATGTAAGCAACATTCTTAGTTCATGGGTCATACAAAACAAGTGCCATTTGGCCCACAAGTCATAGTCTGTGAGCTGCTTCTGTGGAATAGAAAAAGGAATCGTTGCAACCATCTCCTTATTCCAATCTCTCACTCTGCTCTTAACCCACTACCTCTGGGACTCAAGAAATTAAAATACCTCCACCACATTTATTGCTATATAAGTGAGTATATGTATGTACATGGTTCCATCTTACATGTTCCAAAAATCAAAGGACTCACCAAAAACAGGAGCTACAATTCCACATTTGATTTTAAGAAACCAACACCCCAGGTTTTCAAATGCCCCTTAAGAGCTTTGCTTGTAACAAATATTTTTGCTTTTTGTTGCATTGTGGCAGAGGATTTTAGGATCAGCACCTTTGCAGTCAACTACCCAACCTCTCTCCTCTCCTGGGAATCCTTCTTCCACACCCTTAGACAAATTGTCAACAGCTTGGCCTCCCGTCACCTCCCAAGCCAGCCTCTTCCAATGCTTACAAGCTGTAACTATTAGAAAGTCCTGATACCGGGACGGGTGTGGTGGCTCACACCTGTAATCCCAGCACTTTGGGAGGCCAAGGCTGGTTGGTCACTTGAGGTCAGGAGTTCAAGACCAGTTTGGCCAACATGGTGAAACCCCATCTCTAGGAAAAATAAAAAAATCAGCCAGGTGTGGTGGCATGCCTTTTGTCTGTAATCCCAGCTACTCAGGGGGCTGAGGCAGGAGAATCACTTGAACCTGGGAGGCGCATGTTGCAGTGAGCCGAGATTGTGCCACTGCACTTTAGTCTGGGCAACAGAGAAAGACCCCAAGGGAATGGAAGGGGAGGGGAGGGGAGAAAGGAAGAAAGGAAAGAAAGTCCTGATTTTTTTTATGTTATTTAATTTCCTTTAATATCACATAAATTCTTTTTTATATATGGAGTATTTTATAATCTGTATTTGAAAAGAAGTGATTCATTATTCTTGTTTCTACTAGAAATATTATTATATAAAAGACATCAGTGAGGCCGGGCACGGTGGCTCACGCCTGTAATCCCAGCACTTTGGGAGGCTGAGGTGAGCGGATCACAAGGTCAGGAGATCGAGACCATCCTGGCTAACACGGTGAAACCCCGTCTCTACTAAAAATACAAAAAATTAGCCAGGCGTGGTGGTGGGCGCCTGTAGTCCCAGCTACTCGGGAGGCTGAGGCAGGAGAATGGCATGAACCCAGGAGGTGGAGCTTGCAGTGAGCCGAGATGGCGCCACTGCACTCCAGCCTGGGCAACAGAGAGAGACTCTCAAAAAAAAAAAGCCATCAGTGCAAACCTTCCTAGGGGTATTTGGGGCATTAAAAGAGAGCATCTCTAAGGTTACAGCCCTATCCCAAGCCCCATCAGGAATTCTCCCAGACAACTCAATGACCTCCCTGGGCATACTTGCCTCCCTCCAGTCCACTCTCCACACTGCAGCCAGGTTGATCATTTAAAAAGGTACATCTGATTATGTCACCCTCTTGCCTAAATCATTTTAATGGTTTCTCATCATTCTCAGAATAGAAACCAAAATTCCTACCACAGCCCACAAAGCCCAGCCTGCAGCCTCATCTCGTTGCCTCCCCATAAGCTTCCATCTATGACAATGCCTTGTCTCCTCACCTCCTCAGAGTTGTCACTCTCCTGCAGGTGATCCTCTCTGCCTGAATGCTCTGTACCTACCTCATACCGTTCCCTGCTCACTTCTCTTGAGTAAATACCTAGGAGTGAGATTGTTATGTTATATGCTTTGTGTATGCTTAACTTTGTAAGAAACTGCTGTCAATCAAGAAAAATGACGAGACAAGTCTCAATAATTTTAGGAGGTTTATTTTGCCAAAGTTAAGGCTGCACACCTGGGAGACAGGTCTATGCCTTTCTCTGAAGATGATTTTGAGGGCTCCAAATTTAAAGGGGAAAGGGCAGGATATTGAGATGTATACAATTTTCATGTAAGAGCAGGGTAAGGAAAAATAGCCATTCATGCCTTTGTCTGGCTCAGTGAATCTGCAGTTTTTACATAAGATGACATAGACAAATGGGGCAGAGGAAAAAATGCAGGAAATCTGCTTTTTTTTTTTTTTTTTTAGACAGAGTCTCGCACTGTCGCTCAGGCTGGAGTGCAATGGCACGATCTCGGCTCACTGCAACCTCTGCCTCCCAGGTTCAAGCAATTCTCCTGCCTCAACCTCCCAAATAGCTGGGATTAGAGGCGCCTGCCACCATGCCCAGCTAACTTTTTGTATTTTTAGTAAAGGCGGGATTTCACTATGTTGGCCAGGCTGGTCTCAAACTCCTGACCTCATGATCCGCCAGCCTCCGCCTTCCAAAGTGATGGGATTACAGGTGTGAGCCACCACGCCTGGCTGGGAATCTGCATTTTCCATAAGATAACATAGACGAAAATGGGCCAGGAGAACAATCTGATATGCATTTGTGTCTGGTGGGCCAGGGGTGACAGCATCCATAAAGATAAGGATCAGTTTACATTGCCATGGTGAAATTTTAACAGAAACACCTTAGAAGATCTTGCAGCTCACAAGGAATTTCCTTGTGGTCAAAATATGGGGGAAGCTTGTAGCTTTTCATCTTGTAGCCATCTTATTTAGGAACCAAAAATGGGGAAGCAGGTTTGTGTGACCCAGTTCCCAGCTTGACTTTTCCCTTTGGCTTAATGAGTTTGGGATCCCAAGATTTAATTTCCTTTCACACTGCCAAATTGTTTTCCAGAGTGGCTGTACCATTTTGCATTCCCGTCAGCAATGTAAGAAAATTCTTAAAAATATCAAGTGCTCCAAATCCTTGCTAGCACTTGATATTGGTAGCTTCATTGTATGCTACATTTTTTTTTTTAGACGGAGTTTTGCTCTTGTTGCCCAGGCTGGAGTGCAATGGCGTGATCTTGGCTCACCGCAACCTCCGCCTCCCAGGTTCAAGCGATTCTCCTGCCTCAGCCTCCAGAGTAGCTGAGATTACAGGCATGTGCCGTCACGCCCGGCTAATTTTGTATTTTTAGTAGAGACGGGGTTTCTCCATGTTGGTCAGGCTTGTCTTGAACTCCTGACCTCAGATGATCTGCCCGCCTCGGCCTCCCAAAGTGCTGGGATTACAGGCGTGAGCCACTGTGCCCCGCCTGTATGCTATATTTTTAACAAAGCACAGAGTAAGTGCTATCTGATTATGAGGTTCCGCTAAAGGGAATAGAAGATGAGTAACTCCTTTGAACCCATTTCAGCGAGAGCTCTCTGGTCGAAGTTATCTCCCACTCTCCCTCCAGCCTTCATAGTAATAACCTTTAGCCAAGCTGCTATGAAAGCACAAGGGATTTAACGGGCTTAACCACAGAGACTGTTTTTCAGACTGAATTGATAAAAGTACAGCAGCTTCAAAGTCTTACCTTACTATCTCTACCCAGCTCAGTCTTACTCCTGACCACGACTTCGACTTCGCTGTTGGAATCAAAGTGGTGAGTATGAAGGTCACATGTGTGAAAATGTAACAAAGGGCATAGTCACAGAGGGCTTGAAGACTTCCGGGAGCGGAAATACTTTTGAAGGTTGGTTAACATATTTTCCAGATCAACTGCGAGTTTAACTCTTCAGAAGACTACAAGTGGATTCTTTTTTCTTTCCCTTAACACAGAACCTACATGTTGGTAAGCACTTGTAGACATGGGTACCTTTGACAACTGTAGCTTCCAATAAAGCGTGCAAGGGTGCTAATATCACACCAATTAAAAGGCTGACATGCAAATTGCTAGAAGTGTTTTACAGTTTGTTTTTCATTGTATCAGAATACCCCAGTGAGAATGTTTTTGACTAATACAGTAATAAAAGGCTGGCTCTGGAGCTACCCTTTGCTAAGGTAACATATTAATGAGTCACCAGAAGCTATAAATAGAACTCAACATGAACTTCTGTCCACAATTACACCACTATTCCCACAAAGAGAGATGTTACTAATGATGGAACATGGCCTGCTAGCCACTATTACAACCAAGGCGGGTGAGGACACGGGGAACCACAGCCTTGTGGGAAATGTGCACTGTGCTACGAGTTGCTGAGATGTCATTACAGTGTGTGCTTTCCCTTACAGCCTGTGAGGCAGTTTTATTGTTTTCCTTAAGGATCATCAATGTGTATGCCAGCCAAGTTTGTCAAATTCTCTCTCTCTCTCTCTCGTTAAATTCCAGACAATAATTGCCTTGAGTCAGTAATTTATAGGAGAGCTCCATAACCATTTACTGGATGGATATAACACTCTGGAATTTTTTTTTTTTTTTTTTTTTTTTTTTTTTTTTTGAGACGGAGTCTAGCTCTGTCACCCAGGCTGGAGTGCAGTGGCACGCTCTCTGCTCACTGCAAGCTCCGCCTCCAGGGTTCACGCCATTCTCCTGCCTCAGCCTCCTGAGTAGCTGGGATTGCAGGCACCCACCACCAGGCCCGGCTAGTTTTTTTTATTTTTAGTAGAGACGGGGTTTCATTGTGTTAGCCAGGATGGTCTCAATCTCCTGACCTCGTGATCCGTCCGCCTCGGCCTCCCAAAGTGCTGGGATTATAGGCGTGAGCCACCGCGCCTGGCCAATTTTTTTTAAGACTCAGGGTCTCACTCTGTGGCCCAGCCTGGGGTAGAATGGTGCAATCATGGCTCACTACAGCCTCAAACACCTGGGCTCAAATGATCCTACCACTTCAGCCTCCTAAGTAGCTGGGACTACAGGTGCACAACCCACATGCAATAATTTTTATTTATTTAGTTAGTTAGTTATTTGAGACAGAGTCTTGTTCTGTCGCCAGGCTGGAGTGCAGTGGCGCGATCTCGGCTCCCTGCAACCTCTGCCTCCTGGGTTCAAGCGATTCTCCTCCCTCAGCCTCCGGAGTAGCTGGGATTACAGGCACCCGCCACCATGCCCGGCTAATTTTTTGTATTTTAGTAGAGATGGGGTTTCACCTTGTTGGCCAGGATGGTCTCGATCTCCTGACCTTGTGATCCGCCCGCCTTGGCATCCCAAAGTGCTGGGATTACAGGCGTGAGCCACTGCGCCCAACCTATGTTTTAGTTTTTTAGAGACAAGTTCTCACTATGTTGCCCAGGCTGGTCTCAAACTCCTGGCCGCAAGCCATCCTCCTTCTTTGGCCTCCCAAAGTGCTGGGATTATAGGCACAGGCTACCACACCTGGCAATACTCTAGAATTTTGATCAGTTATATACACAGGTCAATATATTCAAGCCAATTTCCTTCAAAATATCCATTTAAATGTTCCCCCTATCAAAAGATATCTCTGCCAACAGCCCTACTATGTTTCCTCACACCTTGCTTAGCTCATTTCTTCAGGCAATAATGAGGAGAGAATAAATTGTCACCTGGAAACTGAGAAAGGGCAAATATGTCAAGACCCTGCTATTCACCACACCTTAGGTCTAGTTTCACACCAACTCTAGAGGGAGGATCGGAGACAGAAAAGGTAATGTTGAGAAAACAGAAGTGGTCAGAAATGGTCCAGTACACAAAGTCCTACTAGAGTAGAGAGCCAGAGCTCTCTACTGTGGAAATCTATAGACTCCAGGTTCTCGGGGGAGACGTTGAGAAAGAGAAATAGAGACAGTAAACAAATCATCTTCCCTGCGAGTTTGCCTGGTGGTCTCTCATTTCCCATGGCCAAGTCCTCAGTAAATGCTTCCAGTACCTGAGTCAGTCTGAGAAATCGAGGGAGGGTAGGAAAGGAAAGTTATATGTGGTAGACAGTAACTTTCTCTTCTTACTCATGTTCGAATGCAATCTAGGCAGATGGCAGAACGTTCAAATCAATGATCTCTTCTTCACAAGTTCAGGTCAGAATTATAAGCTCTCTGTGGTCCCACCCCCGGTTCCCTCATCTCTTCTTTCCTCCCCCCAGCATCATACACAGTACCCTTCTTCTCCAGGACCCTCCCTCCATCTCTGTTTTATTTTAACTAGAGTACTGTCTGCTTTTCTGCCCTTTCATGATTCAAGTCATGAAACCTAATGGGAAAAGGCAAGATGACCAAGCAAATGGAAAAGACAAACGTCTAAAATTCTGCAACAATGAGATGAATCTATCTGAAGAGGCTTCCATTCCAGAGGGCAAGAAAAGGGAAGAGAAAAGACTCCCCGTAGATGCTAGGTCCTCTGGAGGTAGTAATAAGGAGCCCAAACTATGTCTTCCTCATAGTCTAAGACTCAGTCCTACCTGAGATGCACGGGGCTTGGGATGATGCCTGTCTTTCAGAAGCACTCCCCACACCCCACTGTGGTGCCAGCTTAGGAAATTCCACAGGGACAGGGCTCAACTCTGAGCTCCAACTTGCACGGGGCTTGGGATGATGCCTGTCTTTCAGAAGCACTCCCCACACCCCACTGTGGTGCCAGCTTAGGAAATTCCATAGGGACAGGGCTCAACTCTGAGCTCCAACTCCCAACCACCTTCTCCCTTTGGCTTATTCCCTCATCCTCAAAGTGGCTAGGCATACACAAAACGCAGAAGAAGAAAGTGTTCGGGTATAAGGATCCCCTGGTTTGACAGATGGCTCAAAGTTCAAGTGGCACAGAAAAGACAAAAACAGGAAGTATAAGGACATAGGGGTGTCTATAGCAGCAGAGGCTGAAGAAAGACTAGAATGGAGAATGGATGCACATAGAGAACAGGGGGTACTCTCTGACTCTGTGCCTCTGCTTTAGTCTTTAAAGACAAAGAAACTTCCAGAACCAAGGTATTGACTATCATCATCCTATGCTCTTTCTATATCACAACTCTGTCCCGTAAGGATGTCCGGCTAGTTTTTCTCATATCTGCAAGCCTGGCCATACTCTAACACGGTCAGGGTTATGAATATAAGGTCTTCTATGGTGTAACTTGTGCCAATGAATGAGATTGGATCTATTTCGATGCTGCAATAACCAGTTGTATATCTATTGGTAAATAGTAAAAACCCCAGAGAGATGCAAATTGATAGCCAGTCAATCCCAAGCACTCAAAATTATTCTGTAGACTGTCTCAACAGACTCTAGGACTAGTCTAGCCTTGCGAATCCTCTGGTAAGAAGGATCTCACCCACGCTACTCCACTCAGAGAAACTGGATCCAGACCTATGCTGAGCCCTCAGAGCTCTGGTTAGACCACAGCAGAGATGATGACCTCAGAACTCTGGGTCCATGTGAGCCAGGAGCAATCTCCAAGATAGCACAAAAGCTACAGGCTTACCTGCTAACTATCAACAATTTTTTAAGATTCCTCAAACTTTCTAAAGAGAATTCAGTTTGTTACAGATTCACAAGGAGAAGATTGGACCAAGACCCAGAGGCTGAGATCAGTATAGAGATCTTTTAAAATTAGCTGGGTGTAGTGGCGGGTGTCTATAATCCCAGCTACCTGGGAGGCTGAGACAGGAGAATCTCTTGAACCCAGGAGGCAGAGGTTGCAATGAGCTGAGATTGCACCATTGCACTCCAGCCTGGGCAGCAAGAGCAAAACTTCATCTCAAAATAAATAAATAAATAAAGATCTTTTAACATAAAGTCCAGCCAGTTACAACCTTCCAAGATCAGATCTTCCAAATATCAGAATGACCTGGGAGCACATTTTTTTAGGTTTTTTAAAAATTGAGATAAAACGTATATGACATAAAATTAACCATTAACCATTTTAAAGCATACAATTCAGTGGCATTTAGTACATACACAATGTGCAATCATTACCTCTAACTATTTCCAAGAAGTTTCACCACTCGCAAGGACATTCCTTACCCATTAAAAAATCACACTTGGGCTATGGCTCATGCCTGTAATCTCAGCATTTTGGGAGGCTGAGGCAGGCAAATCCCTTGAGGCCAGGAGTTCAAGACCAGCCTGGCCAACATGGCGAAACCCCGTCTCTACTAAAAGTACAAAAATTATCTGGGTGCAGTGGTGTACACCTGTAATCCCAGCTACTCGGGAGGCTGAGGCATAAGAATCACTTGAACCAGGGGGACAGAGGTTGCAGTGAGCCGAGATTGCACCACTACACTCCAGCCTGGGCAACAGAGCAAGACTCTTGTCTCCAAAAAACAAAGAAATTACACTAAAGGAGCATTTTTAAAGTATATATTCCAAGGCCCCATACTGAAGAAATTGCAAATCCATGGGAAGGGGAATATTTTTCAAAACTTCTCAGGTATCTCACTTTTAGGTATTTACCTAAGATAAGTGGAAACATGTTCCTACAATGATATATATATTCATATATATATTCATATATATTCATATGTATATCCATATATATTCATATATACATATATATGAATATATAGGTATATATATGAATATATATAAGTATATATAAGAATATATATATTCATATATATACTTCATATATATATGAATAGTATATAACTATTCATGTATATACTATATACATGAATAGTTATAATATTTTTATTCATAATCACCCAAACCTGGTAAAAACCCAAATGTCTCTCAGTTGAGTAACACACAGAGAAACAGTGATACATCTGTACAATGGAATAGTACTCAGCAATTAAAAAGAACAAACATGCAACAGCAAGGATGACTCTCCAGTGTATTATACGCAGGGATACAACCCATTTTCCATACTGTATTCCATTTATATGACATGCTGGAAAATGCAAAACCATAGTGAAGGAGAACAGATTAGTGGTTTCCAGGATTGAAAGGCTGAGGCTGGGTTTTGAGCACAAAGGGGTAGCACAGGGCATTTCTGGAGGGGTGATGGACTGTTCTACCCCAAGTTGTGTCACTTGATTGTGGTGGTAGTGACAAGCATATGTCAAAACTCATAGAGCCCCCAAAAGTGTGAATTTTACTAGATTTAAATTTTACAAAGTTTTAGACCTCTCTGTTGGTTTCTGATGAGCAGCCTATTTGGGGAACCAGTTCATAGGACTGAGATGGGATCATTCCTTTGACCTTTTCACGGGACTTGCAAAGGGGTGGCTCACTTACTCAGCCTGCAGCACTCAAACTCCTTGCTGAAGGCAGACCACACAGGTAGGTAGGTGCAGGAGCCACAGTGAGTGTCTTTGGGCGCTGGTGGGAACGAAACCCCTACCATCCCGTGGCAGCATCTAGGGATTGCCCGTGACTCCTGGAGCCCCAGAGGGTGTGTGTTACAGTGTGTTCCTTTAGCTTTGCCATCTGTGAACAGCTTAAGCATTAACCAGCTTAGTGGAGGGTCAAGGTGATAGCCTTTTATACCCTGCCCTCTTATACCTAAGTTCTTGTCTGGCATCCAGGAAGAATCAGGTCACATAAACAGATTGAAGGGTAGTGTACAAGGAGGATTTTATTGAGTGGTGGAAGTGGCTCTCAGTGAGAAAGGGAGCTGGAAGGGGGATGGAGTGGGAAGATAATCTTTCCCTGGAGTTCGGCCATCCTCAGCCAAATTCTTCCCCAAAGTCCCACCCATCAAACCATCCCTCTGAAATCAAACTGCTTTTCTCCAATGTCCAGCTGCTTCTTCTCTTCTCACCTTCTCTGCCACTCCGCTCTGCTCCTCTGCCAGTGACCCTTGGGGTTTTTATGGGCACAGGATTGGGGGTGTGGTGGGCCAGGGTGGTTTTGAAAAAGCAACGTTTGGGCAAGAAAACAGGAATGCACGCTCTCATTTAGGGCTGTGGGTCCAGGCTTGAGAGTAGAGCCCTTTCCAGGGACCCCATCCTTTTCTACCTAGTATTTTCCTGCCTCCTGTCCATATCAGGATGATGTTAGACAACCTAGTTATTCTTTAATCCATTCAAGTTACACTTTGGACACTCGGGACTCATTGACTTATCATTACTATTTCTCTGGTCATTACCATAGCATTTGAATATTTTCCACAGAGTAGAGGTACAAAAGTAATCTGGCATGCTGACACAACACATATGGTATGTATTTGAGTATATGACAGACCACAGGGCTTTGGCTACATAATGGTTTTGTTCTAGTGTTTGCCAAGCTGAAATCACCACACCATATGTAGTGACTTTAGAATTTTCTTTAAAATGAGTTATACTTTATCTCATCAAATTAATCTTGATCCATTGATATGAAAGTCATTCCCACTGATGTGATCAAAATACAGTCTATGAATTTAGCACAAAACATGTTGAACAACTGAAACATGTTTAACAAAACATAATGTTTAGCAACTGATTTTTAAGATCAGTCCTGCTATAGTTTGAATATCTATCCCCTCCAAAGCTTGTGTTGTAATTTTTTTTTTTTTTTTGAGATGGAGTTTCACTCTTATTGCCCAGGCTGGAATGCAATCGTGCAATCTCAGCTCACCACAACCTCTGCCTCCCGGGTTCAAGCGATTATCGTGCCTCATCCTCCCAAATAGCTGGGACTACAGGTGTGTGCCACCACACCCAGCTAATTTTTTGTATTTTTAGTAGAGATGGGGTTTCACCAGGTTAGCCAGGATGGTCTCAATCTCCTGACCTCATGATCCACCCAACTTGGCCTCCCAAAGTGCTGGGATTACAGGTGTGAGCCACCACGCCTGGCCTCGTGTTGTAATTTAATCCCCAATGTGACAGTATTGAGAGCTGAGGCCTTTAAGAGGTGCTTGGGTCAAGAGGGATTAATGGATTAATGGACTAATGGATCAACAAGTTTTCATGAGAGGGGACTGGTGGCTTTACAAGAAAAGGAAGAAGATGAGCTAGCATGCTCAACCCCGGTACCACCTCAGGACTCTGCAGAGAGTCCCCATCAGCAAGAAGGCCCTCACCAGATTCAGCCTCGTGACTTTGGACTTGTCAGCGTCAGGCTTGACCTTCTTGCCAGCCTTATAAGAAATAAGTTCATTTCTTATAATTGTAAAAAATAAATTCCTTTTTTAAATCAACTACCCAGCTTCATGTATTCTGGTATAAGCAACAGAAAACAGACTAAGACAAACCCCAAATAAAAAACAAATAAACAAAAAAATCCAGAAGCTTTTATGTGATAAAGCTAATGATCCTAACCAACTCCAGTGAAGATCATTTTGGTTCTTTTCATAAAGTTCAATACCTATTTTATAGAAAAGAAAAGAGGTTAACTTAGACAAGATTCAAAGTGAGTAGATAGCATATTTTATAATAGACTGACTCCTCATAGAATCATGGATCTCTGTGAAAATTTACAACTATGGAAAACATTAAAATAATGTGCAGATATTTATGTATGTAACCAGCCTCACTGATTACCATCTAACTCGTGTTTAATCTCACTTAAAACAAAAAGGCATATCCTGCTGTGGCTGATCATCCACTCAAAACAACATGACTAAAATTCAAATAGAAACTCCCACATAAAATAAGAAGAAAAGAAACAAAGAGTAAGCAATGTTTAGATTGGAAGATAAAGATAATTTCAACTGTGGAACAAAGGAAACAAACAAAGATCTCTCCATGCCTTGAGGTAGAGCCTATCTGATGTTTCTACCCCCTTAGGTATACTTTCTACTTTGCAATTCTCCTTGCTTGCTCTATTTTCAAACTATTTCTGTTAATATTATTGCTTTGCTTCCTCCTTACTTTGCAAACAATAGCTGCAACTCTTTCTGAGACGCTCTGTTCACATTGCTTCTTTTTTTAGAGCTGCTTGTGCCTGAGAGGAAATGGAGCTACAAGTGTTTCCTTTCCATTCAAAACTTGCATTTTTTTTTGTAGTGGGGGAGATAGCTGAGGCTTATAATTTGCTCCAGACAGTTTGAGATAGCACTGAGTTTTCCAATATGCCTCTCTTGAAGTCCTTGTGTTATAAATTATTTATAAATTTTATCACAACTTCCAGGAAGCAAACTAAGTAAATTCCCCTGAAGCCAGATGGCTCCGCAGACTTTTCAGATGTTGCTGCTCTCTTGCAGGCTCCTGCTTCTGTTGCCCCACATCTCAAAAATGCATCCAACTAGAAAGTGCATAAAAAGCTCATCATTTCACAGGTTCCCAGCAAAAGTTCCTCCCCCATGAAGGAATATACAAGAAGGAAAAAAGTAATTTGACCCTGTCTTAAGCTTAAAACAGTGACAGCAGTCCTCCAACTTTCTCACCTAAGTGCCTCTAGGTAGGAATGCACAGCCCTGGAGACCTAGAGCATATTCCGACATTCTGTTTAATAATATACAATTGGCACTCCATATCCATGGGTTCTGCATCCATGAATTCAACCAACCGCCAATGGAAAATGTTCAGGGGGAAAAAATGGTTGGCTGCTAGGCGCGGTGGCTCACGCCTGTAATTCCATCACTTTGGGAGGCCGAGGCAGGTGGATCACGAGGTCAGGAGTTCGAGACCAGCCTGGCCAATATGGTGAAACCCTGTCTCTACTAAAAATACAAAAATTAGATAGGCATGGTGGTGGGTGCCTGTAATCCCAGCTACTCAGGAGGCTGAGGCAGAGAATTGCTTCAACTCAGGAGGCAGAGGCTGCAGTGAGCCGAGATCATGCCACTGTACTCCAGCCTGGGCAACAGAGCAAGACTCTGTCTCAAAAAAAAAAAAAAAACGATGGCTGCATCTGTACTGTGTACTGAACATGTAGGTACCTTTTTTTCTTCTTATTATTTCTAAACAATATAGCATAACAACTGTTTGCATAGCATTTGCATTGTATGAATACAAGAGGATCTGCATAGATTGCATGCAAATACAACACCACTTTATATTAGGGACTTGAGCATCATGGATTTTAGTATGCATAGGGGGTACTGGAACCAATCTCCATCATGGATATTGAGTAACAACTGTATATCTATGGTTTAAAATAAAAATGACATTGGGAGATTTGCAAAAATTTGATAGTAAAAAATGACTCTTCAGGAAAGTTGCTATGTTTATTGTATGAATCAGAATTCTTTTGGTTGTGACAGACCATATTTTGAACTTATATACGATCTTAAATAGCTTAGAAAGAAAAGGGCACCTATTGTTTCATATAAGCAGGAAGGACAAGGGAAAGGATGACTGAAAAGCTTACGAGCAGCCGGGCGCGGTGGCTCATGCCTGTAATCCCAGCACTTTGGGAGGCCAAGGCAGGTGGATCACAGGGTCAGGGGATCAAGACCATCCTGGCTAACACGGTGAAACCCTGTCTCTACTAAACATACAAAAAATTACTCAAGCGTGGTTGCGAGTGCCTATAGTCCCATCTACTCGGGAGGCTGAGGCAGGAGGATGGTGTGAACCCAGGATGTGGAGCTTGCAGTGAGCTGAGATCACGCCACTGCGCTCCAACCTGGGCGAAAGAGCAAGACTCCGTCTCAAAAAAAATAAAAATAAAAATATTTGTAGGCCGGGTGCAGTGGCTCACACCTATAATCCCAGCACTTTGGGAAGCTGAGGCGGGCAGATCACTAGGTCAGGAGTTCAAGACCAGCCTGGTCAACATGGTGAAACCCTATCTGTACTAAAAATACAAAAAATTAGCCGGGCATGGTGATAGGCGCCTGTAGTCCCAGCTACTCAGGAGGCTGAGGCAGACGAATCACTTGAACTTGAGAGGCAGAGGTTGCAGTAAGCCAAGCTTGAGCCACTGCACTCCAACCTGGGCAACATAGCTAGACTTCATCTCAAAAAGAAAAAAAAAAGAAAAAAAGAAAAGCTTATGACCACAGGAAAACTTTTCCTCTCCACTTCTTGTTTTTGTTTCTTTACACAAGCAGTGGATTTGTGGGCCCATATTTCAGTTTTAATTAATTAAAAGAATTAATATAATATACATATGCAAACACACCCATCATATTTAGAAGATTCAAGTTGTGTATTAAAACAGTAGGGTGCAAAGGAACAACTCTCCCAAAAGGAGGGGAAGAGCACAGACACAGCCCTGGGGGGAACTGTTCTGAGCTAAAAACAGGTTGTTTTTAGCTTGTGGCTTCAGGAATTTCCAGGCATAAAGTCCCACAGTCCGAAGAATATAGTTTACATCAGTTTGAGAAATACAGACATATGCCATATGTCATATAGGCCTCAGAGGGTTTCAAATGTGATGTCCTATAAATGAATTCTCTAGCGAAGAACTGCCTTGGTTCTCTGATAATGAGATGGGAGAGTTCCTTTGACCCCTTCTCGGGCCTTGCAACAGGGGTGTGGCTTGTTTACCTCCATACTCAACTCCCTTGTGAGAGAGGGAGCCGCAGGTGAGCAGGTGCAGGAGCCGGGGTGAGTGCCTTTGGGTACTGGTAGGAACAAGCCCCGTACCAGACTACAGCAGCATCTAGGTGTTGCCCGGGACCTCTGGAGCCCCAGAAGGCACGTGTTATAAACAATGCTCTTTTAGCTTTTGCCATCCACAGAGGGCTTAAGGGTTAAACACCTCAGTGAAGAGTCAGTGTGACAGCCTTTTTGAGTTCTTGCACCCAGTGCGTCCCAAATTCTTGTCCAGCATCCAGGAAGAATCAGGATTGAAGGGTGGTGTATGTGGAGAATTTTACTGAGTGATGGAAGTGGCTCTCAGTGGGATAGGATGCTGGAAAGGGGATGAAGTGGGAAGATCATCTTCCCCTGGAGTTTGGCTGTCCCCAGAGGAACTCCTCTCTGACCATCCCTGGCCAAACTCCCCTCCAACCATAGTCTCTGGTGTCCAGCTGCCTCTTTTCCTCTCAACATTCAGACACTTTTCTCTTTCTCTGCTGCACCATTCTGCTCCTCTGACAGGGGAGCCTGGGGTTTTTATGGGTACAGGGCCAGGGGCATGGCAGGCCAGGGTGGTTGGGAAAAGGCAACATTCAGATGGGAAAACAGGAATGCATGTGCTCACTTAGGGCCATGGGTCCATGCTTGAGGGTGGAGCCCTCACCATGCACCCTGCCCTCTTCTACCCAGTATTTCCCACCTCCTGCCTATATAAATAAGACAGTTAGATGGATGGTGAGAGTCTCAGTGTAACTCAATGCAGGTTTGGTCGCTCGTCGTTTGCAGAGTACAGTTAACATGAGTGAGGTATGGCAGAAAGAAAGTGACTTCATTAACCAAATCTAGCAATGGGGAAGTAGCCTGATGCCCTCCAAAGTAATCACTTTGATTTTAGGGGGAAAGGCAAGGGCTTAGAAAGGGAAAATTTTGCCAGGCATGGTGGCTCACGCCTGTAATCCCAGCACTTTGGGAGGCTGAGGCGGGTGGATCACCTAAGGTCATGAGCTCGAGACCAGCCTGACCAACATGGTGAAACCCCATCTCTACTAAAAATACGAAAAATTAGCTGGGCATGGTGGCAGGTGCCTGTAATCCCAGCGACTCAGGAGACTGAAGCAGGAGAATCACTTGAACCCGGGAAGCAGAGGTTGCAGTGAGCCAAGATTGCACCATCGCACTCCAGCCTGGACAACAGAGCGAGACTCCATCTCAAAAAAAAAAAGAAAAAAAAAGGCGGGGGGGAGCTTGATATGGAAGGCAGGCAAGAATTGTGCTGAGTACAATGTCTGCATGTCTTGTTCTGTTGGATATCTTGGGTCCCAGTCTACCTGGAGCGTGGGCTGGCATCATCATCTCAACAATGGTTGGGTTGTTGACTAGTTGTCTTGAAGTAATCTCTCAAATTTTGCAGCTGGGTCTCAGGCTTGGTCTGCCTGTCTCAAGATTAGCCCCGGGAACTTCTAAGAAGGCACATAATTAGATACTAGCATACAGTTAGGTAAATGTGAAGGGAGTATATATGGTGAGAAGGGGAGGGACATGGATATCTTAAGGCTAAGGGAAAAAGGCTTCTGCAGTTTGTGTCAAGGTTATATCTTGAAACCTAAGAGAAAGGAAAACAGGTTTTAAGATGCATGTCGAAGTTAAGCTGCCCAGTTACATCAGTAGCCTGTTGGAGACAAGGCAATGAGGGGTCATTGAATACACTCTGCCAGAAAAAAAATAACAAAAATATTAGCGTATGGGAAGACAGAAAGGGAAGGAAGGAAGGAATGAAGTGGAGAGGGGAAGAGGAGTTGGCATGAGTCTGAAAATTACATTAAAAATCCGTAGAAGTAGGCCAGGCGTGGTGGCTCACGCCTGTAATCCCAGCACTTTGGGAGGCAAGGTGGGTGGATCACAAGGTCAAGAGATCAAGACCATCCTGGCCAACATGGTGAAACCCTGTTTCTACTAAAAATACAAACATTAGCTGGGCCTGGTGGCACGTGCCTGTACTCTCAGCTACTTGGGAGGCTAAGGAAGGATCAACACTTGAACCCAGGAGGCGGAGGTTGCAGTGAGCTGAGATCGCACCACTGCACTCCAGCCTGGTGACAGAATGAGACTCTGTCTTAAAAAAAAAAAAAAAAAAAATCCATAGAAGTGAGAAGGCCAAGGACTTCCTAAAAACTAGGAGATTAAACGTTAAATTTGAAGTTGTTTGTGCCACTACAGAATAAATCCTGTGGCAGAGACAGATTACAAAAGCTGTTTTCATCCTGGCCTCAAAACTAAACTATATTTCCCAGCCTCCACGGCAGTTAGGTATAGCCATATGACTACGAGTTAATGGAAAGTGGGCAGAAGTGGTGTGTGCCACCTCCAGATGTGGCCAATATAACTCCCAAAGTATCTCGTTGCAGCCTTCCTTGTCTCCTCAAACACTTCTCTTCAAATCTAGCAGTTCTTCCACATGCCTTTCCCTCTCCTGCAGGCTGATTGCAGAGAATCAAGCTGGGGACTCTAATACCCTAGAAGATTCTGAAGCCGCCAGAGAAGAGCTCCAGTCTGTGAAGGACTATATGGATCAGGCCCTCTCCAGTCCCCACTGAACAGTGATATCAGAAAGAAAGAATCCTTTTGTTATTATTGCTAAGTTACTATAATAGGGCTTGTTTGTTACAGCAGTTGACTTATCCTGACTAATACAAACCTCTTCTTCACTTCATCCCCTCTGAAATCTTTTTTTAAAAAAACCTACTATACATACAAATGTCCTACAAGAGCTCTGGCCAGGTGCGGTGGCTCACGCCTGTAATCACAGCACTTTGGGAGGCCAAGGCGGGAGGACCACAAGGTCAAGAGATTGAGACCATCCTGGCCAACATGGTGAAACCCTGTCTCTATTAATATACAAAAATATTAGCTGGGCATGGTGGCACGTGCTTGTAGTCCCAGCTACTCGGGAAGCTGAGGCAGGAGAATCGCTTGAACCTGGGAGGCGGAGGTTGCAGTGTGCCGAGATCGCGCCACTGCACTCCAGCCTGGCAACAGAGCAAGACTCCGTCTCAAGGAAAAAAAAAAAGAAAAGAGCTCTGTGGCAATCAAAAGGAGACTACGTTTCACATCTAGGTTAACATGGCATAAAACACAAACCACATTTATAGTAAAGCAACATGTTCCATGATCTAAACCCATTTGCAAAAGCAAAGAGTTCAGAGTCAGAGCCACTCCTATGGAATTTGCAGAAGTATTGGAATGGGCCTTGACTTCTACTGAGCATGGGATGGGGGAGGTTTCAGGAAATGTCGTCTAAATCTGAGGGAACCAGCAATCCCCAAATGATGTATGGTTTACATTGTTATTTTTATGTGGTTCAGGGTGCCATGAATGAGAATAGTTTTTGACTCACCTGTCAGGGATGGAGATTTTAAAACTCTTGTGACCACAAAACCCTGAAATGATACTTAAATCCCTTAGATGCTTAAAGGATTGTGTTATGGCCAGGTGAGGTGGCTCACTCCTATAATCCCAGCACTTTGGGAGGCCAAGGTGGGAGGGTCACTTGAGGCCAGGAGTTCAAGACCAGCAAGACCCTGTCTCTACAAAAAAATCTTAAAAACTAGCCTGGTGTGGTGGCATGTGCCTGGTGTCTTAGCTTCTTGGGAGGCTGAGGTGGGAGGATCACTTGAGCCCAGGAGTTTGAGGTTACAGTAAGCTATGATCATGCCACTACACTCCAGCCTGGGAGACAGAGGGATACCCTGGTCTCTTAAAAAAGGAATTGTTTTACTCTTACTCTGAAAGTTACACTGAGAAATTCCTGGTGAACAGCTGAATGGATCTGTTTAACTGTCAGTGAAGAGAGTAGCCAGGGTCTCTGCTTTCCTGGCTGCCCTGCCCTGAATTAGTTCCACCCCACCCCCGATCTTTGTTGTTTTCCTTTAAGGAATGAATGAAATACCTATTATGGTGTTTATTTTGTAGGTATGTTGTCCCTACCAGACTCTAAGCTCCATGAGGACAAGGGCTGTGTCTGTTTCATCCTCCAGTGTATATCTGGCACCTAGCACAGTGCCTCTCCCACACTCCATGGATATTTGTTGAAATAACATAAAATCTGTAAATGTGGGAGCCTCAGACAGTCACCAGTTGGCCTCAGAGAATTCATCTTCTAATACAGTTTTGACCAACCAAAATTATTTTAACTAATTATTTGAAAATGCATTATTACCTTTCTTTATACAAATAACATATGGCATTTATCGTGTATGAATATGACATGAGTTCTCACACTCAAATTTTGCAATAGCAATATAGATTTTTTGGGGTTTTTTGCTTTGTTTTTTATGGGTAACATCTGTTTCTTCCTAGAAAACACATGAAATCCCTTTCCATGTGTTATAGACTAGATCGAGTTTGAAACTAAAAGTGATTATCTCTCTTCAGTCCAGGCAATGGCAATGTTAAGTAAATAAACAGCCTTCCTGGCTGAACCTCCGCTGACCTGCCTACTGGAATCTTTCTTATCAGAGTTCCAGGAATGATCACTTTTGTTTTTGAAGAACAAGATATTGAAAGAGCATAGTAGTATCCTTTTTCTGATTGCTTTGTACAAATCTGGCAGTCCTTCCTCAAAACGAGCCTCTTAGATTCATATCTGCACTTTTCCCTACCATGTCCCACCCTCTCCCAGCCATTAGAATTCAGAAGTTCAATTAGCCGGGCGTGGTGGCGGGCGCCTGTAGTCCCAGCTACTCGGGAGGCTGAGGCATGAGAATGGCGTGAACCCGGGAGGCGGGGCTTGCAGTGAGCGGAGATCGCGCCACTGCACTCTAGCCTGGGCAACACAGCGAGACTCCGTCTCAAAAAAAAAAAAAAAAAAAAAAAGAATTCAGAAGTTCAAACTAACACCTTAATATCTTCTTAGCAGTTTTTAATTGTTTTGTGCAAATTGACAATGAATATATACTTATCTCCTTTCCTTTGTCAACTTACTAGGGGCAGATTCAGTAAGTACCTGTTGATTTTCTTCTTTCCTTCATTCTGAGAATAAGCCCTTGGTATTATTGTTGCTTCTTAGAATAGTGGAGAGGATAAATAATACATTCTACATCAACCTCTTCATTTTATAAATAAGGCAACTAAAACCTAAAGTAACCAAGCTTACTTGCCCGCAGTCAGATAGCTAGTTAGCAGTAGATCACTTTCCCTCTGATTTTACTTCAATAATATAATATGCTGATATTTTCTTGACAGCTTAACTTATATACGCTTTGAGTTCATCATGCAATGGCAAAGTAATTTACAATGTACCATTATAAGTAGATATACGTCACTCCAAGAGCAGAATTTCTAGTGTTGGTAAACTACACTAAAACACTTGCCATTTCTGAAATATTCCATATGGTTTTGTTGTGTTTATGCTATCACACATAATTTTACCTCAGTCTAGAATCTCCTTTCTTACCTGGTGAATTCTTTTTATTCATCAACACTTAGTTCAAAGGCCACCTTCTCTTTGCAGCCTTCCTTGTCTCCTCAAACTCTCTCTTCCCTGTATTGCCATGGCTCATTATACTGCGTTTATAGTCCACAAAGCTGAATGTCTTGAGGCCAGGACCTTGATGTCTATGTGGCTTCCCAGAACCTAGCATTGCTTTTTGCACTTACTGGACACTTAATTAATATCGACTCAGTAAATGAATTAATAAGTAAACTGAATTAAACACCCTCTGACAAAATTAATTACTCACTTCTTGTGAGGCACAGCAGAAAAGGACAAACTAAAGATGCTTTATATATCCTGTCCATGTGGTTCCTATAGCTGCTAAATGACAAAAATGTCTAAAGCATCCTGCACAGCGCTGACATTGACACGTAGTAAATGTTCTTTTACTTTGCTTTCCCCATGTCCAGTCTCCATTATGAACATACAATTATTGTAGTGGAATGAAGATGGAAAGATCAATGTTTTAAGTTTTGTCAAATATTGTGAGGGGAGAAATAAACTCCTTTGTCCTTTGAATGACTGATTGGTCTGTCCCATGGAGGTGGCTGAGCAGGTTGACATCCAACCCAGTTGGAAGAGTATCTTGGTTCCCAACACAAAGAAGACAATGCAGATCTGTGTGGTTGGAGGGACTGGGATTTACTTCTAATGTAACTTAAAGTACTTGGCACGCAGTTAGCCCTCAATAAATATGAGTTTATTGTTACCCCCTCTCAATGAGTAGTGGCTTTCCAGATCCTCACTGTGAGAAAGATGACAAAGCTACTTCTAAACTCAGAGAAAATAAAAATGCCATGGTCAATTAGCTATGTCTGCCTTGGACACAAGATAGGGAAATGGAACTTTTTTTCCTGGATCTAGAATCCATTGCCTTAAAATAAAGCAGGCTTGAGATAACTTACTGAGTTAGTGGAGCTCACAGAGAGACTGAACAGAAGTAAAGACTTGAATTTTACCATTGGTAGAATGTACAAGTGTCGTTTACTATCAATAGCTGCACTCTGCAATACAGTAGCCACTAGCCACATGGTGCTTTAAATTTAAATGAATTAATCTTTTTAAATTTAATTTAATTTTTTTTTTGAGATGGAGTCTTGCTGTGTCACCCAGGCTGGAGTGCAGTGGCGCAATCTCGGCTTACTGCAACCTCTGCCTCCCAAGTAGCTGGGATTACAGGTGCCAGCCACCACGCCCAGATAATTTTTGTATTTTTAGTAGAGACAGGGTTTCAGCACATTGGCCAGGCTGGTCTCGAACTCCTGACCTCATGATCCGCCTGCCTCGGCCTCCTAAAGTGCTGGGATTACAGGCGTGAGCCACCGTGCCTGGCCTAAATGAATTAAAATTAAATAAAATTTAACCAACAGTTCCTCACAGGTCAAGTGCTCAATAGCCATATGTGCCTATTGGCTACCATATTAAACTGTGTAGACAAGACCTTTTTCATCATCACAGAACATTCTATTGGACAGAGTTTCTATCTAAGATGTCTTAGAAAATTGTGAACCGGGCACAATAACTCACTCCTATAATCCCAGCACTTTGGGAGGCCAGAGCAGGCTGATCGCTTGAGCTCGGGAGTCCAAGACCAGCCTGGGCAACATGATGAGACCCTGTCTCCACCAAAAAAAAAAAAAAAAAAAAAAATTAGCCAGGAGTAGTGGTGTGCACCTGTGGTCCCAGCTACTTGGAAGGCTGAGGTGGGAGGATTGCTTAAGCCCAGGAGGCGCAGGCTGCAGTGAGTCAAGATTGTGCCACTGCACTCCAGCCTGGGTGACAGAGTGAGATCCTGTCTCAATTAAAAATAATAATAAGGAATAGGGCTTCTCACATAGGAAATATAGTCATTTAAATCAATACCATGATCATACTCAATGGGAATCAAAACTACAAGAATAATTACTCTCAAAATTACCATATAAGTCTTCTGTAATTTTAGGCAAATGACAGTAAGCCGTAGAAACTCTAAACTCATTTATTGTTTTGGATATCTTGTTATCTCAAGTGACAAGGCCTGACATCCTCTCAGTCCACCTTTTGCTCCAGCCACTGCTGTGCAACCTGCTTCCTACAGGTGTAACGTGACAGCACCTGACTTCAGCCATGCTTCATCACTCCAGCTCTCATGCTCTGGGGCTTCTCTGACACTCTGACATCAGTGGGATGCTGCAGGAACCTGCCTGGCCTAGCACATGAGGGCAAGGGCACGAGGCCTGTGTAGTGGCACAGGACTCTGTGCTCAGATGGGCCTCATTCTTGGTTTAGGGCTCTACTATCTCTATCTTGAAATTATGAATACTTTTTGAACAATGACCTGTAATTTTATTTTGCACTGGGCCTTGCAAATCATGTCGCTGGTCCTACATGCATCCATGGAAATGTAAGCCCTTGACCCAAAGCTGAAACAGAATCTGGTGGGTAGATACACCTTCCACTGTCCCTAGAATGCACAGTTCTTAGACACATGGCTTCACAGAAGATGCCCATCATCACAATCCAGTCTTGAGTAGTCCACTGCAGTGACCACTTACAACAGATATCTGTATTGGCCTTCCCTCCTTCACTGTTTTACTTCCCCAACCTCATTCCTCTTGCATGATTCACTTCCCAAAATGCATGCAACCCCTGATAACAGACTATTTTATAGAGGGAACCCAGGCAAAAACGGTATTTTTCTAGTGTTTTCTATGTGCCACAGTTCTCGATTCCAGGAAATCAGAAGTAAACAAGACAAAATTATCTGCTGTCATAGAGTTTACATTCCAGGTGGCAAAGACACAAATAAGTGAACAAATAAACAAGATCATTACAGATTATGGTAAATGCCATGAAGAACACAAACAGGGTGCTCTGAGAGCAGAAAGGGTGGGAATATGGATATTGCATATGAGGCCTGAATAATGAGGAGGCAAACACACACCAAGGGCTAGGAGAAGATGTTCCAGACAGTGGGAGTAGCAAGTCCAAAGGCTCTAGGGTGAATACACTCTTGGTGTGTTCCAGGGACAGAAGAGAAGACAGAGCGGTGTTCCAGAGAACAAGAGGAGAGGTGGTACAAGAGGCTACGAGAGATTGGAAGAGACCAATCACACAGGGCCACGTTAAGGAGTTTATGTTTATTCTAAGTGCTATGGGAAGTCACTGAAAGGTTTTTAATAAGGGAGTGTATTCTGATTTATGTTTTTAAAATATTGCCCTGTGAAAAGAATGTATTGGAGGAGAGCCATTTAGAAAGTTATTGCAGGAGTCAAGGTGATAGCTGATGATGGCTCAAAGGAAGGTGGGAGCAGGGAAGATGGAGAGAGGGAGGAATTACATCAGGGTAGGTGCACTAAGCAGCCCATGCCACTGAGCCAAGGTCTGATCTTGGCCACAGATGAACGAGCTCCTACTGGAGCAAAAAACATGTTGGCAAGTTCTCTCCTCAGTGCAGAGGCTGTGGCCACTGCCATATCCCTACTGAGGAAGCAGAGAGAGAGGAGCAGAGCTGAGAAGGGAGGTTGGGGAGAGAGGAGCAAGGCTGAGGCAGAGGGCAAGAAAACAAGGGGAAGGAAGGTGGCAGATCGCTGATACAGCAAATCAGTAGCTTAGACCACAGCTGCCTTGGGAAGCCCCTGGCCAGCACTTAGATCTACAGAAACTGCTGCCTGCAGCCCGAAGGCATCTTCTGCGCTTCCCAGATAAGCACCAGCCCTGCTCCTCTCCTTCTTCCCCTCCCCCAACCTCATCCTCAGTTCACTGTATTTGTTGTAGGAGTGAAGAGAGCAGAAAAGAGATTGCTTTAGACAGTGCACTTTTCACACATTTTCAGCAACTGAAAATATTCATGAAACAGAAATAAGAGACATAATGATTTGGAAAAGATTAATGTTTTTTCCAGATGATTGGATTAGGCACTTAGAAAACCCAGCGTGGCTCAACTACAAGCCTTTCAGAATTCCTAAGAAAGTTCTTCAGTGTCATCAAATACAAAATATCCAGGAATCTATAAATGTTCCATATACCATCAGTAAGTTAAACAACCTAATAGGAGTAATAAGCCCAAATATAATACAAAAATATTTAAAACTATAGAAATAATCCTAGCAAGAAATGAGTATGCCTATGTGAAAACAACCACAAAAACAGCAGCAAACTTGCAAAACTTTAAAAAATAAAATTGTAATAAATGAAGAAATACTCCATGTTCCTAAAACAAAATTAATATGTAGCTTTAAGTCAAATCTAATTTAAGTCCGGGCACAGTGGCTCACGGCTGTAATCCCAGCACTTTGGGAGGCCGAGGTGGGCGGATCACCTAAGGTCGGGAGTTCGAGACCAGCCTGACCAGCATGGAGAAACCCCATCTCTACTAAAAAAAAAAAAATACAAAATTAGCCGGACATCGTGGCGCATGCCTGTAATCCCAGCTACTCGGGATGCTGGGGCAGGAGAATCGCTGGAACCAGGGAGGTGGAGGCTGCAGTAAGCCGAGATTGCACCATTGCACTCCAGCCTGGGCAACAAGAGCTAAACTCCGTCTCAAAAAAAAAAAATATATATGTGTGTGTGTATATATACGTATATATATGTGTATATATGTGTGTATATATATACGTATATATGTGTGTATATATATACGTATATATGTGTATATATACGTATATATGTGTGTGTATATATACGTATATATGTGTATATATACGTATATATGTGTATATATACGTATATATGTGTATATATGTATATATATGTGTGTATATATACGAATATATGTGAGTATATATGTATATATGTGTACATATATACATATGTGTGTATATATACGTATATATGTGTGTGTATATATACGTGTGTATATATACGTATGTGTGTGTATATATACGTATATATGTGTGTGTATATATATACGTATATATATACGTATATATATATATAATTTAAAAGATTTGTCAGCCAGGCGTGGTGGCTCATTCCTGTAATCCCAGCATTGCGGGAGGCTGAGGCAGGAGGATCACTTGAGGCCATTTCGAGACCAGCCTAGGCAACATAGCAATGTGTCCGGAATTGGTGGGTTCTTGGTCTCACTGACTTCAAGAATGAAGCCGCGGACCCTCGCGGTGAGTGTTACAGCTCTTAAGGTGGCGCGTCTGGAGTCTGTCCCTTCTGATATTCAGATGTGTTTGGAGTTTCTTCCTTCTGGTGGGTTCGTGGTCTCGCTGGCTCAGGAGTGAAGCTGCAGACCTTCACGGTGAGTGTTACAGCTCATAAAAGCAGCATGGACCCAAAGACTGAGCAGTTGCAAGATTTACTGCAAAAAGCGAAAGAACAACACTTCCATGGTGTGGAAGGGGACCCGAGCACGTTGCCAATGCTGGCTCGGGCAGCCTGCTTTTATTCTCTTATCTGGCCCCACCCACATCCTGCTGATTGGTAGAGCCGAGTGGCCTGTTTTGTCAGGGTGCTGATTGGTGCGTTTACAATCCCTGAGCTAGATACAAAGGTTCTCCATGTCCCCATCAGATTAGTTAGATACAGGGTTTGGACACACAGGTGTTCCAAGGCCCCACCAGAGCAGCTAGATACAGAGTGTTGATTGATGCACTCACAAACCTTGAGCTAAACACAGGGTGCTAATTGGTGTATTTACAATCCCTGAGCTAGACATAAAGACTCTCCACGTCCCCACCAGACTCAGGAGCCCAGCTGGCTTCACCTAGTGGATCCCGCACCGGGGCTGCAGGTGGAGCTGGCTGCCTGTCCCGCGCCGTGTGCTCGCATTCCTCAGCCCTTGGGTGGTTGATGGGACTGGGCGCCGTGGAGTAGGGGGTGGTGCTCGTCGGGGAGGCTCGGGCGCACAGGAGCCCATGGAGTGGGTGGGAGGCTCAGGCATGGCGGGCTGCAGGTCCCAAGCCCTGCCCCGCGGGAAGGCAGCTAAGGCTCGGTGAGAAATCGAGCACAGCGCTGGTGGGCCGGCACTGCTGGGGGACTCAGTACATCCTCCGCAGGCACTGGCCCGGGTGCTAAGTCCCCCATTGCCCAGGGCCAGCAGGGGTGGCTGGCTGCTCCGAGTGCGGGGCCCACCAAGCCCACGCCCACCCGGAACTCCAGCTGGCCCGCAAGCGCCGCACGCAGCCCCGGTTCCCGCTCGTGCCTCTCCCTCCACACCTCCCTGCAAGCTGAGGGAGTGGGCTCCAGCCTTGGCCAGCCCAGAAAGGGGCTCCCACGGTGCAGTGGGGGGGCTGAAGGGCTCCTCAAATGCCACCAAAGTGGGAGCCCAGGCAGGGGAGGTGCCGAAAGCAAGTGAGGGCTCTGAGGACTGCCAGCACGCTGCCACCTCTCAGCAAGACCCCATCTCTACAAAAAATTTTAAAATTAACCAAGTGTGGTGGCTTGCACCTGTGGTCCCAGCTACTCAAAAGGCTAGGGTGGGAGGATCCCTTGTGTCAGGGAGTCAGAGGCTGCAGTGAGCCGAGATTGTGCCACTGCACTCCAGCCTGGGTGACAGAGCAAGGCCCTGTCTCAAAAAAAAAAAAAAAAAAAAAAAAAAAAAAAATTCACCTGTGGGAACTTAACATGATGTTAAAATTTAACATCTTGTCAAGATGTTAACATCTGTCGATGCTTAATAAACTGAAAGAGGCCAGACGCAGTGGCTCACGCCTGTAAACCCAGCACTTTGGGAGGCCAAGGCAGGCAGATCACAAGGTCAGGAGACTGAGACTATCCTGGTTAACACGGTGAAACCCCATCTCTACTAAAAATACAAGAAATTAGCTAGGCGTGGTGGCGCGCCTGGAGTCCCAGCTACTTGGGGGCCTGTGGCAGGAGAATTGCTTCAACCCGGGAGGCAGAGGTTGCGGTGAGCCGAGATGGCGCCACTGCACTCACACTCCAGCCTGGGCGACAGAGTGAGACTCCGTCTCAAAAAAATAAATAAATAAATAAACTGAAAGAATAAGCATTCAAGAATTTTTAAGAAATATTTGAAAAAAAGGCTATCAGGTATTAATTATTTAATTAACTATAGTGTAATTAGCTATTTATAATTTAATTTAGAATTATAATTAATAATAAATTATATATTATTAAGAAATATAAATATACAATCCGTAATTTAACAGTTAATATTTAACTATTTATAATTTTATTTAATTATTTATTATTTAATTAACTATTCTAAACCTAGAATAATTAAAGTAGTATTGATTAAAAATGGAATCTTTTAGGGAACCTCAAAACAAACTTCAGACTATGTAAAAATTCAATTTATGAATAATAAATTATGTGTTATAAACTAACATGGGGCTGGCCATGGCGGCTCATGCCTGTAATCCCAGCACTTTGCAAGGCTGAAGTGGGAGGATTGAGACCAGGGTTTCAAGACCAGCCTGGGCAATATAGCGAGACTTAGTCTCTACACACATACACACAAAACAAAAACAAAAAAACTAACCTGGGAAGAGAGCTGGATTTCTAAATGAAAAAGCAATTAAAAAAGCCAAAGAGCCAGGCACGGTAGCTCACACCTGTAATCCCAGCACTTTGGGAGGTCAAGGCAGGCAGATCACGAGGTCAGGAGATCGAGACCATCCTGGCTAACACGGTGAAACCCTGTCTTTCCTAAAGATACAAACAAAAATTAGCCGGGCGTGGTGGCGGGCGCCTGTAGTCCCAGCTACTCGGGAGGCTGAGGCAGGCGAATGGCATGAACTTGGGAGGCGGAGCTTGCAGTTAGCTGAGATCACACCACAGCACTGCAGCCTGGGCAACAGAGCAAGACTCTGTCTCAAAAAAAAAAAAAAAAGTCAAAGAAAACATTATCATATTTGATTCCACTTTTCACTACATAGAAATTTAAGCATTTGTATAACCCCCAAAATCATAAAGATTAGAAGCGAATTAAATACTGTGAAAACTACTTGTGTATATGACATGCATGAGATTAATGTCAGTATATAAAGAGCTCCAACAAATCTATAACAAGAAAACACCAGCCACAATTAGGAGAAGTCAATGGAAATGAATAGTCAATTCACAGACATGCACACACACAAATTAGCCAATAAACATTTTTCAAGTTTATAATCAGTAGTAATCAGAGAATGCAATTTAAGGCAACAATGAAGTACAGTTTTTCACATGTCAAATTGGAAGATAATTTTATTAATGTAATAGACTAGCCTTTATTGAGTACCTGTAATATATTATTTTAAACTTCATAATAACTCTATGAAGTAGGCAGTATTACTATGCCCATTTGAACAAAGATAAACCAAGGTATAGAGCAGCTAAGCAACTTTTCCCAATCCACACAGCTAGGAAGTGGTCGAGTTGGAATTCAATTCTAGACAGGCTGATTCAGAAGTCAGATCCCAGTGCTACACTAATAGGCAAGAGTCTATCCAGGAGGATGTAGTGAAACAGGCACTATTCTACACTGCTGTTGCTGGAATTAATGGTAATGCCTCTCGAAAAGCAATTTGACTTGAAGTATTAAGGCTCTTTCATAGTAACTCCACTTCTAAGAATCACTTCTAAGGATATTAGAGTTAGAAATAGATAATCATGTTAAGAATATTTATTGGACAGCCATGGTGCCTCATGCATGTAATCTCAAAACTTTGGGAGGCCAAGGTGGGAGGATCACTTTAGCTCAGTAGCTCAAGATCAGCCTGGACAACCTAGCGAAACCTCCTCTTTACTAAAAATTTAAAAATTAGCCAGGTGTGGTGGTGCATGCCTGTAGTCCCAGCTACTTGGGAGGCTGAAGCAGGAGGATCACTTGACCCTGGGAAGTCAAGGCTGGAGTGAGCTATGATAGTGCCACTGTACTCCAGCTTGGCTGACAGAACAAGACCCTGTCTCAAAAACAAAACAAGGCTGTGCACAGTGGCTCACGCCTGTAATCCCAGCACTTTGGGAGGCCAAGTTTGGGCAGATCACTTGAGATCAGGAGTTCGAGACCAGCCTGGCCAACACGGTGAACCCCATCTCTACTAAAAATACAAAAATTAACTGGGTGTGGTGGCGTGCACCTGTAATCTCAGCTACTCGGGAGGCTGAGGCAGGAGAATTACTTGAACCTCAGAGGCAGAGGTTGCAGTGAGCTGAGATGGCACCACTGCACTCCAGCCTGGCCACAGAGCGAGACTCCATCTCAAAAAACAAAACAAAACAGAACAAAAATGTCTTTTATAATGAGAAAAAGCCAATGAACCTTATATTGTTTTGAGAAAATTATTTGGAACATTATTTTGAGCCACTTTTACTCTTTTGGGGAGATAAATGGAATACCAGTTAGAGATACCCCCCAAATCTTATCTACTCAAATCTAAGAGCAGTGGTAGTGGCCCTTGATCATTTCTGTCCAAGGCAGAGCTACTGTGAAGGAAAAGGGCCACAGTTCTATCTTGGAAATAGAAGAGAGAGGTTTGGAAACTACCTGGACTGCCCAAGCTGTAAGCAGAAAACATCTGCAAACTTGGAGCTCTACTGGGAAAAGATAAAATATATCAGCTTTCTGTCTTTTTTTTTAAGACAGAGTCTCACTCTGTCACCCAGGCTAGAGTGCAATGGTGTGATCTTGGCTCACAGCAACCTCCACCTCCCGGGTTCAAGCAGTTCTCCTGCCTCAGCCTCCCAAGTAGCTGTGATTACAGGCATCCGCCACCATGCCCGGCTAATTTTTTGTATTTTTAGTAGAGATGAGGTTTCACCGTCTTGGCCAGGCTGATCTCAAACCTCTGACCTCAGCTGATCCACCCTCCTCTGCCTCCTAAAGTGCCAGGGTTACAGGCGTGAGGCACCGTGCCTGGCCTGCTTTCTGTCTTAAAAATAATTTCATTGGATAAGCATAGGCAAAGCCTGAGTAAGATATGTTTATACTTTCTGATCATTTTTTGATACATAATTATGGGGTACATGTGATATTTTGTTACATGCATAAAATGTGTAATGATCAGGTCAGGATATTTAAGGTATTCATCACTTTGAGTCTTTATCATTTCTATGTGTTGGGAACATTTCAAGTCCTCTCTTCTAGCTATTTTGAAATATGCAACACATAGTTGCCAACTATAGTTACACTACTCGGCTCTTGAACATTAGAACTTATCCCTTCTATCTAACTGTATGTTTTCACCATTAACCAACTTCTCTTAATCCTCACCACCCACCCACACACTCTTCCCAGCCTCTGGTACCTATCATTCTACTCTACCTCCATGAGATCAACTTTTTTAGCTCCCATATATGAGTGAGAAAATGCAATATTTATCTTTCTGTGCCGATTTATTTCACTTCACATAATGACTTCCAGTTCCACCCATGTTGCTGCAAATGACATTATTTCATTCTTTTTATGGCCGAATAGTATTCCATTGTGTGTGTGTATATATATGTGTGTGTGTGTATACATATATATATGTATATATATATATATACACTACATTTTCTTTATCCATTCATTTACTGATGGACACTTAGGTTGATGCCATATCTTTGCTATTATGAATAGTGCTTTGATAAAGAAGTACAGGTATCTTTTTAATATACTGATTTCTTTTCCTTTGAATAAATACCCAGTAGTGGCATTGCTGGATGCTATGGTAGTTCTACTTTTAGTTCTTTGAGAAATCTCTGCATTGTTTTCCATAGTGGTTGTACTAATTTACATTCTCACCAGCAGTGGAGATGAGTTTTCTTTTCTCCCCATCCTCGCCAGCATCTGTGTTTTGTTTTTGTTTTTGTTTTTGTCTTTTTAATAATGCCCATTCTAACTGGGGGAAGATAATATCTCAGCGTGGTTTTGATTTGCATTTTCCTGATAATCAGTGAGTGGCGTTGAGCATTTTTTCTTTTTTTCTTTTCTTTTCTTTTTTTTTTTTTTTTTTTTTTTTTGAGATGGAGTCTCGCTCTGTCGCTCAGGCTAGAGTGCAGTGGCGTGATCTCGGCTCACTGCATCCGCTTCCCGGGTTCACACCATTCTCCTGCCTCAGCCTCCCGAGTAGCTGGGACTACAGGCGCCCACCACCATTCCCGGCTAATTTTTTGTATTTTTAGTAGAGACAGGGTTTCACTGTGTTAGCCAGGATGGTCTTGATCTCCTGATCTCATGATCCGCCTGCCTCAGGCTCCCAAAGTGCTGGGATTACAGGCATGAGCCACTGCGCCTGGCCAGAGATGGAGTTTCACCATGTTGGCCAGGCTGGTCTCGAACTCCTGACCTCATGATCCACGTGCCTCAGCCTCCCAAGGTGCTGGGATTACAGGCGTGAGCCACTGCACCCGGCCTTATGTATAATTTTTTAACCAGATGCTTTGTTTCATCAGCTCCAGGTTAGGCAAACACAAGTAGCTCTGGCCTGCAGTGAAGCAAGAATTCTTAATGCATTCTTCAAAGTTCTCCTCCTGGCAAATTCAGCAGGCCTCTGAAAGTTAATCCACAAATTGGGAAACTTTTATAACCTAACACATACAAAGGTATATGCCTGAGATTTTAGAGAGCCATGATCTCAACAAGTTTCTGTTCAACCTTTGGAAAGTCCCTGGAGCTCAGTTCTCTAACTGTATGAGGGCTAGATGACCTCTAAGATAATTTCTAGCCAAACAGCCTGTGACCATAACTGTCAGGTCCACTTAGTTCTTGGCTTAAATTTCCACATTGAGTCTCTCTGCCCAGGCCAAGTATACATGAAATTCAACATTTCTCCACTTCTCCCTGAGCACCTTTGAAGAGCACTTCCGTCCTTGCAGCTCAAGGGGGTCCCTACACCAAGGCCTGCTCTTTAGAGGAGACTCTAGCTTTTCTCTGGTTGCCTTTCTTCCTCACAGACCAAGGAGTCTGCAGGGGTGTGTCCCCCAGGAACCAGCCCCACACTCACTGTCAGCTCAGGCTGCCATAACAAAGTACCACAGCCTGGGTGGCTGAAACTACAGAAGTGTATTTCTCACAGTTCTGGAGGCTGGGAAGTCCGAGAGCAGGGTGCCAGTGTAGTCCATTTCTGGTGAGTACCCTCCTCCTGGCTTGCAGGTGACCCCTTCTCACTGTCCTCACATGCCTTTCTTCAGTGCCTGTGCATAGACTGCTCTCCGATGTCGCTTCCTATAAGGACACTAAGCCTATCAGATCAGAACCTCATCCTTATAATCTCATTTAATCTTACCTTTTTAGAGTCCCTATCTCCAAATACAGCCACACTGGGGGTTAGGGCTTCAACACAGGAATTTTGGGGGACACAAACATTTAGTCCATAATACTCCACTTCAGAATGCATTCCTGGACTCTGGAATTATTTATTTATTTATTTATTTATTTATTTATTTATTTATGTATTTATTTATTTATTTTAGACAGAGTCTCACTCTGTCACCAGGCTGGAGTGCAGTGGCGTAATCTCAGCTCACTGCAACCTCTGCCTCCTGGTTCAAGCTATTCTCCTGCCTCAGCCTCCCGAGTAGCTGGCACTACAAGCGTGTGCCACCACACCCAGCTAACTTTTGTATTTTTAGTAGAGACAGGGTTTCACCATGTTGGCCAGGATGGTCTTGATCTCTTGACCTCATGATCTGCCCGCCTGGGCCTCCCAAAGTGCTGGGATTACAGGCGTGAGCCACTGTGCTCGGCTGACTCTGGAATTTCTTTTGCCCAAAGAGCGCACACCAACTTCCAGAGCATCTACCTGACACTTCCCTGGAGATTTCCATGTAGCACACTGTTACCACAGGTATGTGTATGGGATGGGGGCTGGGGAGCCCTGGACACTAGGGCTGGGTGCAGGAAGAAGCTGGGTAGGAGAAGTAGCTGGAGGCCAGGACCCAGTGTCCAGGGGCTGGCTCCCTCTGTTCCTCCAACCTCTGGTGTGGAACTCTAAAAATTCTACATTTGAACCTGAACCTAGTTTGCTATGAAGGTATATTTGTCAAGATAGGAGAACAGAAAACATTTTATTTAAGAGTTATTTAACTTGATGTACAACTTCTAAGTATTTAAAACACGATAGGTGGGCCTCATTTGTACCCTCTCCTAGTGTGCTATGAGAAAGAAAAAGAAATTTGCATCTGAGGCATGCAAGCCCCTTTAAATTATCATGCCCAGAGAGGCATTTGAAATGTGACAGGACTATCACTCTTCCCTTAAGCTAAAGAATCACTTCTTTTATTTTGAGATGGAGTCTCACTCTGTCTCCCAGGCTGGAGTGCAGTGGCGCGATCTCAGCTCACTGCAAGCTCCGCCTCCCGGGTTCACGCCATTCTCCTGCCTCAGCCTCCCGAGTACCTGGGACTACAGGCGCCCGCCACCATGCCCGGCTAATTTTTTGTACTTTTAGTAGAGACGGGGTTTCACCGTGTTAGCCAGGATGGCCTCGACCTCCTCACCTCGTGATCCGCCCACCTCGGCCTCCCAAAGTGCTGGGATTACAGGCGTGAGCCACTGCGCCCGGCCCAAGAATCACTTCTTGAAGCCACTTGCTATATGAGCTCTAGACTGACACAAAGGAGCCAAAAAATGCCATATCCTGGACACCATAACTCATAGCCTACAGTTCAGCAATGTATAGCCGATCACTATTCAGTGTTATTCCTGTAAACTAATGAGAATTCCTGATGAACAACTTTTGCATTCAATCCCTTTTCCGGAGCTGTCCTTTTTTCTTTAAAAACTGGAGCCTCTGCCAGGTGTGGTGGCTCACGCCTGTAATCCCAGCACTTTGAGAGGCCAAGGTGGGTAGATCGCCTGAGGTCAGAAGTTCGAGACCAGCCTGGCCAATGGTGAAACCCCCATCTCTACTAAAAATACAAAAATTAGCTGGGCGTCGTGTCAGGTGCCTATAATCCCAGCTACTTGGAAGGCTGAGGCAGGAGAATCAGTTGAACCCGGGAGGCCGAGATTGCAGTGAGCTGAGACCGCACCATTGCACTCCAGCCTGGGCAAAAGAGTGAAACTCCATCTTAATAAATAAATAAATTAAAATAAAAATTGGAGGCTCTCATTTATTCCCTGGAGTACTTCCCAGTATTTCCCAGGCACCTGTCCTCAACCTTGGCCCCAAGTGATTAGGTAACTTTTACAAAGTAAGCGGCAGAATTGGGATTCGAACTAGACAATTTGGCCTTAAAATCCTCCTCTTAACCATTATAATATTACCTCCTTAAATAAGAACTAATATTTATTGACCACTTTTATACCTGACCACCTTTATACCAGATCCTGTGCAACTGCTGATACTATGACGTCAGTATTATTGTTTCTCCATTTTCCAGTTGAGGGAATTGTAGTTTAGGAAGGTTAAGAGATACATCCAAAAATACGCTCCTACCAAACCATATTGGTAGATTCCAACACAGGTAATCTGATTCCAAAGCACAGGCTCTTAAGTGATTCTAAAGCACAGGCTCTTAACTAGACCAATTGGGCTTGCTCAACAGCCTTTCCTTGAAGGAGAGCTCACAGGTGGTAAGGAGGGCCTAGACATATCCTTGGGTCAGACGGTGACATTTGCCACAGAGGAAATTCATCTATGCTCAATGAAGAAATCAGCTGTTTTGAGTAATACAGCTATTTGAGGAAGTTAAATGGATTAAGATTACAGGTTGCGTTTCGCATTGGGAACTCTACTTGCATTTTTAGTTCCTGTGGCTTGAAATGAAATCCCAGAGTGAATCATTACTATCACATTCTGACTTGAAGCATGTCTTCAGGCCTAGTAAGAGTGATTTACTCCTAGGGAATTTATGAGCTATTTCTATCAGGTGACCTCTGAAGCAATCTAACTCCTTGGATTTGTTTCAGGCAAATTCAACATGATCCCAGTTTCTTTCTTTTTTTTTTTAATTTTTTAATTTTTTAATTTTTTTGAGACAGGGTCTCTCTCTGTCGCCCAGGCTGGAGTACAGTGGCGCGATCTCGGCTCACTGCAAGCTCCGCCTCCCCGGTTCACGCCATTCTCCTGCCTCAGCCTCCCGAGTAGCTGGGACTGCAGGCGCCCGCCACCATGCCTGGCTAATTTTTTGTATTTTTAGTAGAGATGGGGTTTCACGGTGTTAGTCAGGATGGTCTCGATCTCCTGACCTCGTGATCCACCCGCCTCGGCCTCCCAAAGTGCTGGGATTACAGGCGTGAGCCACCACGCCCGGCCCCCTAGTTTCTTATAATATAATAATTATTGCCATTAGAATGAAGTTTGACTCTGTATGAAAAGTTTGTCAACGAGGAAGCTTCTTTCATAATAAAACAGTACTCCTGCTTTAAGACATTGTTCAAATCCTCATTAATATGCTTAAAAGCTGGAAACATGATGATTCACATGATGTCCAGAAGCGGGTATCATCCCACCTACAAAGATTCTTCTCTAAAGATTCTATGAGCTGACCGGGAGCGGTGGCTCACGCCTGTAATCCCAACACTTTGGGAGGCCAAGGCGGGCGGATCAGGAGGTCAGGAGATTGAGACCATGCTGGCTAACATGGTGAAACCCCGTCTCTACTAAAAATACAAAAAAAAAAAAAAAAAAAAATCCAGGCGTGGTGGCAGGCGCCTGTAGTCCCAGCTACTCAGGAGGCTGAGGCGGGAGAATGGCGTGAGCCTGGAAGGCGGAGCTTGCAGTGGGACCAGATCGCGCCACTGCACTCCAGCCTGGGCAACAGAGACAGACGCCGTATCAAAAAAAAAAAAAAAAAAAAAAATTTCTATGAGCCAGGTACAGTGGCTCATATCTGTAATCTTAACACATTGGGAGGTCAAAACCAGCAGATCACTTGAGCCCAGGAGTTCAAGACCAGCCTGAGCAATATATGGTGAAGCCCCATCTCTACCAAAACAAAAAAACAAAAATTATCTGGTCGTAGTGGCACATACTTGTCATCCCAGCTACTCAGGAGACTCACTTGAGCCCAGGAGGCAGAGGTTGCAGTAAGCCGAGATTGCACCACTGCATTCCAGTCTGGGTGACAGAGCCAGACCCTTTCTCAAAAAAAAAAAAAAAAAAAAAAAAAAAAGATTCTATCAGCGCCAACGGGGTCACTGAAGGACCAAATGGATCAGTGGATCAGAAAACCTCACTCTTCTGCCCCTACTGTGGTGACCGAGAGTCACCAGACATCATGCCATGATGTCATCAGAGTTATTTACTATCCTAGTGGTGGACCTGCTGGATTACCAGGGAGACATCTTGGCTCAAGATTGCTTTTAGCGTTTCCCAGCCCTTCTGTCTAATGCAAGGCTTTGTTTGCTAATCTTCACTGTCTTTGAAAACTTTATTTGATTATGGGGAAGAGTTTGCCTGGAGTAGGTTAAAATATAAACTCATAGTCAACACAAAAAGAGCTTTAGCTCAAGGAGAGAAGATGGCTGACCACATGGTGTGATTTTTCTGGGAAGGATCCTGTACCTCAAAAAGAAAATCATGAACAACCTCTGCCCCTATTCCCAGATTCCTTTCTAGTTAATGTCTAACATTCCTATCATAGCACTTTAATTTCTTTAGCTAAACAAAGCTCCCTACACCTGCTTATAGATATAATGTTCTTTTTATCAGAAAATAAGGTATCTAACTCAATTATATTCAGATTATCAGTTCAGAATACTACAGGTTAGATTAGGACAGTGGTTCTCAAATTCAACATGCATCAGAATCACCTGAGGGCTCCTGAAACCCTAGATTGCTGGGTCACACCCTGAGAGTTTCTGAGTTAGTAGGTCTGGAGTTAGGCCCAAGAATTTGCATTTCTAGTAAGTTCCCAGGTGATGCCGATGCTGCTGTTCTGCAGACCACCCTTTGAGAAACACTGGATTAATGGTTCTCGAGTTTTTTTCTCCACACTCCAACACACCTGGGGGCAGCACACCAGGATTAGGACACACTCCTGTCAGTAATTCAGGATCGCCAGGGCAGTGATCCTGGCTGCACCTTAAAAGTACCTGGAGCTTTAATACAATATCAGCAGGATTATATCCCAGAACAATGAACTCAGAATGCCTCTTAGAGGTAGGCTGTATACCTGGGCATTTTGTGAATGTTCTCCAGGTGATTTTAATATGTAGCCAAGGCTGAGAACTTTTGCTAGAATGAGATCCTGGGAGAGGGGGGAGATCCATATTTTGACAACCTCCCTTCAGTTATTTTTATTTTGTTTTTATTTTTTAAATTTTTCTGAGACGGAGTCTTGTCTCACTCTGTCACCCAGGCCAGAGTGCAGTGGCATGATCTCAGCTCACTAAAACCTCTGCCTCTGGGTTCAAGCGATTCACCTGCCTCAGCCTCCCAAGTAGCTGGAATTACAGGCATGCGCCACCTCGCCTGGCTAATTTTTGCATTTTTAGTAGAGATAGGGTTTCACTAGGTTGGCGAGACTGGTCTCGAACTCCTGACCTCAAGTGACTTGCCCACCTTGGCCTCCCAAAGTGCTGGGATTATAGGCATGAGCCACCATGCCTGGCTCCCTTCAGGTATTTTTAATACATCTCCTTCAAATTGCTTGAACCCGGGAGGTAGATGTTGCAGTGAGCCAAGATCACACCACTGCACTCCAGTGTGGGCGACAGAGCGAGACTTCGACTCAAAAAAAAAAAAAATCCTTCATAGGGTAATACTTCTTCTGCTCATTTTGTAACCAAGTTGAAAATTGCTAGCTAAAAATGTCCAAAAGTTAAGGCTAGACATGTCATTCCCAAAAGCTAAATGGTCAAGGTCACATTTCTAGAATCTCTTTATGATGATCCTTTCTCTTTTTTCTGTAATTGGGAAGGAGAATAATAATTAGTAAGCTGCGAGCTGCAGGAAGATGAAAGAGCTGAAATGAACATGGTAGTTTCTCTCTTTTGGCCTTTTCCTCTGCCCCCTTTCTTACCCCTCCACCTTCCTTCTGTACTTGCCGACACCTAGACCAGAGGGAGGCCTGAACCCCATTCGCTGAGACAGAAGACCTGAAGCACCAAATAATTTTTGCAATCTGAGGCCTTTTGGCATCAAAGATGTAGAATCCAGAAAGAGGTGGGTGCTGTGGAAGGGGAGCTCTGGGTGGGCACATTAAAGGACCCCCGTCTCCCAGAGAGATCAGGAACCAAAGGTATGTGTCCTCTTATACCAACTGGCTCAAGATCAGATGTTGCTAAACAATGACCCCTGAAACCTAAGGTCCTCGTTGCGATATCGACACTACACTCCCTAAGTGACTAAGGATAAGGCATCTAACTTCCTGGAATCTCAAGTCTCCCTACATATGCAATAAGGAAAATATGCTACCCTATCTACCAGAGAAGTATTGTGAGATCAACTAACCTGTTCTTAGATAATTGTAAAGCAAATTAGCAAACAAATACGCTATATTCTCTGGGTTAAAAATATTGCCGTTTTTAACTCTGTAATACTTCACAGCACCTAATTCCACCTTTATAAACACTCAGGAATTCTAGACTTAATAATTCTATAGCTATAACTTTAATACATGCACATATAATTCAGCCTTCTGCATAACAAGCAATCCATAAATATTTATTGACTAAATGATAAATGATTAATCACTTGATTGAATTAAGGCATTTTCAAAATCAGATACACCCCTAATAAAATCACAAGCTGTTATTCTAAATAAATAACTCAGTGACAATTTCCCAAGCTGAATTAATTACTATGATCTACAACAACCCTGCATTAGAGATATTAAATATGTGAAATAAGTAATAAATTTCTAAATTAATCAATTTACTCATGGCTAGGTTTGAGGCAATAAGTAGAAGCCAAAAAATGTGCCTATCATGTTAATGAGATCCAGTGCTCCTTGCTGTGCTGTGACCAGAAAAATGTCCCCAGACTCCCTGCCTACCCTGCCTGCTCTGCTTTCTCTTGTTTTCCATGGCAGTCAGCATCTTCCAAAGTAGTACACTGTATATAATTGCCTCTTTTTTTTTTTGAGACGGAGTCTTGCTCTGTCGCCAGGCTGGAGTGCAGTGGCGCAATCTTGGCTCACTGCAACCTCCACCTCCCAGGTTCAAGCAATTCTCCTGCCTCAGCCTCCCAAGTAGCTGGCACTACAGGTGCACGCCACCACGCCAAGCTAATTTTTGTATTTTTAGTGGAGATGAGGTTTCACCACATTGCCCAGGATGGTCTCGCTCTCTTAACCTCATGATCCGCCCACCTCAGCCTCCCAAAGTGCTGGGATTACAGGCGTGAGCCACCACGCCCAGCCTATAATTGCCTTCTGTTTTATGTTTACTACTTGTTTTCTGTCTCTTCCCTCCAGTATATAAGTACCGTGAGGACAGGCATTTTTGTCTATTTTGTTCATTGATATATCCCAGCTTTTAAATATATGGCACATAGTGGGTATTCAATAAATATTTGTTGATTTAACACATGAATAGATTAATGAATAACTTTACACCCCCAAATCTATCATCTCACTACTATCCAGTGTTCAGATGCCCCACACCCAACTTGAGGGTCTAGATAAGACCTTAGAGATGATCTAGTTCAGTAGTTTCCAAAAGGTCCTTTAGTAAGTGACAGTTTTCACCAGGCCTTAAAGGAAATGTGCATGTATATTTGCCAATTGTCATCCTGAAATTCTGTTGTTCTTCCTTTTTTTGGTGTTAAAATGTTTTTATTTGGTAAAATACTCGTGAGAGTAGATGGTAACTGGTGGCATGTGTTTGTGTGTATGTGTTTTCCTGTATGTTAGGAGAGGTATGCTACAACTCCTTACAGGTAAAGAGATAAGGAGACTCAGGCTTAGAAAGAGTAGGTGACTTCCCAAGAGCCACTTAGCTCATCACTTATAAAGCTGGGATTTAAATTCATCTCTTCTAACACTCAGTCTAACGTTTTTTATACAGCGTCAATTTTTGAGTACGAAGTTATGTGTACTAGGCCAGGTTTCAAATACAGAATTCATTTTACCATTAAACCAACTAGCTCTTGGATTTAACATCTTATCTCTTTTTTTTTTTTTTTTTTTTTTTTTTTGGTTTTTGTTGTTGCTTCTTTCTTTTTTTGGAGTTCACATCTGCATGGTGAAATATTGGTTCCTCTAAACATTCGCACTTTTTCGTTATGTTTCATACTTGGTAATCCAAAAGCCTACTGGATTACAAGGCCCAGAAAAAAAGCTCATCTTAAAAATATGCATATTTTATGTGACAACAAGTTTAACCTGCATATAATGTGTTTTCTGAAAAAGCAAAACCAACACTATATTATGTGTGGCCCAGAAGAAGATATGGAATTCAGCTCATAGAAAGTAATGTTTTAATATATTCTGCATTAATCAGAATTCACCTAAAATATTATGTTCAGTTCTAGACACCATCATTTTGATGAGGTAGACACAAACTGATGTGATCTCAAAGTGGGCAGCAAGTTGGAACAACAATCTGGAAATTGTATCAAATAAAGAAAAATGGAACTCACTGTGAAGTTTAATTTTTTTTTTTTTTTGAGATAGAGTTTCACTCATGTCGCCCAGGCTGGAGTGCAATGGCGTGGTCTTGGCTCACTGCATCCTCTGCCTCCCGGGTTCAAGTGATTCTCCTGCCTCAGCCTCCTGAGTAGCTGGGATTACAGGTGCCCACGACCATGCCAGGCTAATTTTTGTATTTTTAGTAGCGACAGGGTTTCACCATGTTGGCCAGGCTGGTCTTGAACTCCTAACCTCAGGTGATCCACCCACCTTGGCCTCCCACAGTGGTAGGATTACAGGCATGAGCCACTGTGCCTGGCCTGTGAAGTTTAATTTTAAAGAATAGATGTGTTAGGATTGGCTTGATAGCTGAGAAATGTGGTATAGAAAAGGCAGTACAGGCTGGGTACAGTGGCTCATGCCTATAATCCCAGCACTTTGGGAGGCCAAGGCAGGCAGATCACGAGGTCAGGAGATGGAGACCATCCTGGCTAACACAGTGAAACCCTGTCTCTACTAAAAATACAAAAAAATTAGCCAGGCCTGGTGGCGAGTGCCTGTAGTCTCAGCTACTCTGGAGGCTGAGGCAGGAGAATGGCATGAACCTGGGAGGCAGAGCTTGCAGTGAGCCAAGATCGTGCCACCGCACTCCAGCCTGGGTGACACAGCGAGATTCCATCTCAAGAACAAATAAATAAAAAAATAAGAAAAGGCATTACATATAGCCTATCTCAGTCTACTCATATTGCCATAACAAAATACCACAGTGGTGGCTTAAACAGCAGAGGTTTATTTCTCACAGTTCTAGAGGCTGGGAAGTCCAACATCAAGGTTCCGGCCAATTTGGTTTATAACGAGGGCTCTCTTCTTGGTTTGCAGATAGCCACAGTTTCTCACTGTGTCCTCCCATGGCCTTTCCGTCAAGAGATCCCATTCTTTTTTTTTTGAGACAGAGTCTCGCTCTGTCACCCAGGCTGGAGTGCAGTGGCAATCTCGGCTCACTGCAACCTCCAGTTCCTAGGTTCAAGCAATCCTCCTGCCTCAGCCTCCTGATTAGCTGGGATTACAGGTGTGTGCCACCACGACTGGCTAATTTTTGTATTTTTAGTAGAGATGGAGTTTCACCATGTTGGTCGGGCTGGTCTCGAACTCCTGACCTCATGATCCACCCACCTCGGCCTCCCAAAGTGCTGGGATTACAAGCGTGAGCCGCTGTGCCTGGCCAAGATCCCATTCTTATGAACTCATTTAACCTTAATTACCTCCTAAAAGGCCCATCTCCAAATACAGTCACGTTGGGAGTTAGGGCTTCAACAAATCAATTTGAGGAGGGTACAGTACAGTCTATAGCATAGTCTATAGTCCTCTAACACAAACTGTACTGGGAGACACTGTGTAACTCACTGTAAGAAAACTAGCTAAAGTGGTTCAACAATAAAACCAATGCCACCCCTCCCCGTCAGGCTGCAGCCTCTCTATTACTGGAATTAATAATTCAGTTTAAAGAACCCTCTCTCTCAGGGATGTTGAGGAGGTTCCTACAATGAATGTAAGTTTAGAACAGAAGACCGCTAGATCTCTCTAACTCAAAAATTTATCTCTACCATATAAACAAAACAATTCTACCATATTTGAACTTTTTAAATGTTGCTATTCTATTAGACTTACCCCAAACTGTCCTTATCCTGAAGGACTGGAACCATATGTGGTTATTTTGGCATAAGAAGAAAATCTAATAAAAGGTTTAAAACAACAACATTAAAAAATTCTTGGATTAACTAAAATTTCACAATTCATGCTGTTGCAAAGAGCAGTGAGATGTTTATGATTCTCATCTGGATTGTGCTTGGGTTTGTGATTTTTTGTGGGGTTGGGAGGAAGTGGTTTAAGCAAATTCTTAAGTGGCATCCCAAACTGCTTGCAATCAATTTCTGAAGAAAGACCTTAAAGAGATTACATCTAATTCCATGACAAGATTGGAGGTATCTAATATGTAAGATAATTTCAAACTTAGTCTTTGGCAACCTTTAGGTAGAAAAAAACAAGAAAAAGAAACTAGATTAAGAAAGAAAAACAAAAATATGTATTCACTATTTGCTCTCAGAAATTACATGGCCTCTACTAAGATTGCCAGATATAGTTAATTTTCAATAAAAAACTCTTAGTTCTGGATGAACCAGAAATACTTGGCAACAAACACTATTTCTGAACTCTGTTTAACTGTGACCTGCATTATAACCAAAGTGTGTTTTTGTTTTTTTTTTGCAGCCAAGGTCTCACTCTGTCACCCAGGCTGGAGTGCAGTAGCACGGTCAAAGCTTACTGCAGCCTGAAACTCCTGGGCTTAAGTGATCTTCCTGCCTCAGCCTCCCAGATAGCTGGGAATACAGGCGCCTGCTATTTTTTTTTTTTTTTTTTTTTTTTTTTTTTTTTTTTTGGTAGAGACAGGGTCTTGCTATGTTGCTCAGGCTGGCCTTGAACTCCTGGCCTCAAGCAATCCTCTCACCCTGGCTTCCCAAAGTACTGAGATTGCAGGTGTGAGCCACTATGCTCAGCCATGACCAATGTTTTAAAACTATGATAGTTTAGCTTAATACACGTTTCACATTTTTGTAAAACTATAAGTCAATGAACTTAAGACATAAAATGAATTAGTTGCAATCAATGCCTTATTTTTTTATAAATCAAATCATGCTATTAAGAATGTTAAGCAAAAAGGATAGCAAAAGCTATATTTATAAGAATAGTTTCCATATAAATTAAAAGCAATGCCCTTAAAACACATCAGTCAGGATACTTAATGTGAAATATGATTTATACTGATGGCTTTTTTCTCTGTCTCTTATAGATCCTTGGACAAGGAAAAAAGAAGAGATCTCCCAATTGGAATCACACATTTTATTGACAAATACTGGTTCACTCTCCTGTGTTCACTTGTAGTGAAAGAACCTTGACTTGAACTCAAAGCCCTGTGTGGTAAGGTGATCACATAATTTATATATGAAATAACCGGCCGGGCGCGGTGGCTCACACCTGTAATCCCAACACTTTGGGAGGCCAAGGCAGGCGGATCACGAGGTCAAGAGATCGAGACCATCCTGGCCAACATGATGAAACCCCGTCTCTACTAAAAATACAAAAATTAGCTGGGCTTGGTGGCACATGCCTGTAGTCCCAGCTACTCGGAAGGCAGAGGCAGGAGAATTGCTTGAACCCAGGAGGCAGAGGTTGCAGTGAGCCAAGATCGTGCCAATGCACTCCAGCCTGGCAACAGAGTGAGCCTCCATCTCAAAAAGAAAAGAAAAGAAAAGAACCAGAACACTTTTGACAGTAAAGGGGGACATAATTACACCAGCTCAGCCAGGCAAACCAGGACATTTATAGGAGACCATGGATTGATACCCCAACATCTATTCCACCTCAATTAATTATCCTACAATAGTGGTCTTGAAAGTTGCGGTCCGGGAGCAATGGCTCATGCCTGTAATCACAGCACTTTGGGAGGCCAAGGCAGGCGGATCACAGGGTCAGGAGTTCAAGACCAGCCTGGCCAACATGGTGAAACCCAATCTCTACTGAAAATAAAAAAAAAATTAGCTAGGCATGGTGGCACACACCTATAATCCCAGCTACTCAGGAGTCTGAGGCAGGAGAATCGTTTGAACCCCGGAGGCGGCGGTTGCAGTGAGCCGAGATCACGCCACTGCACTCCAGCCTGGGTGACAGAGCAAGACTCCATCTCAAAAAAAAGGAAAAAAAAAAAGGGGCCGGGCACAGTGGCTAACACCTGTAATTCCAGCACTTTGGAAGGCCGAAGCAGGAGGATCACAAGGTCAAGAGATTGAGACCATCTCGGCTAACATGGTGAAACCCCGTCTCTACTAAAAATATAAAAAGGCCGGGCGCAGTGGCTCACGCCTGTAATCCCAGCACTTTGGGAGGCCGAGGAGGGCAGATCACGAGGTCAGGAGATCGAGACCACGGTGAAACCCTGTCTCTACTAAAAATACAAAAAAGTTAGCTGGGCACGGTGGCGGGCGCCTGTAGTCCCAGCTGCTCGGGAGGCTGAGGCAGGAGAATGGCGTGAACCTGGGAGGCGGAGCTTGCAGTGAGCCAAGATCGTGCCACTGCACTCCAGCCTGGGCGACAGAGCGAGATTCAGTCTCAAAAAAAAAAAAAAAAAAAAAAAAAAAAAAAAAAAATATATATATATATATATATATAAAATTAGCCAGGCATGGTGGTGGGCACCTGTAGTCCCAGCTACTCGGGAGGCTGAGGCAGGAGAATGGCATGAACCTGGGAGGCAGTGGTTGCAGTGAGCCGAGATCATGCCACTGCACTCCAGCCTGGGTGACACAGCAAGACTCCGTCTCAAAAAAAAAAAAAAAAAAAAAAAAAAAAAGTAAACTTGTGGCCCCAGACCTGCAGCACCAGCATCACATGGTAATGCATCATAAATGCGAATTCCAACCCCAGGCCCACTGAGTCAGAAACTCTGGAGTAGGGCAGGCAGCAATATGTTTTTACAAGCCCTCCAATGGAGGCTAAAGTTTTAGTCCACCAGTCTAAGCCAATTAAAATATTTCATTTCTTTTATCAATGATTGGTTTAGGAATAAGCAGGTCCCAAGCCAGCCTGAGCCAATGACATACAGAGAGGGGCTAGTTTGCGATTTCTGGGAAAGATAAATCAATCTCTCTCGTTGGATATGAACAAGGGAGCATATTGCCTGACTCTGCGATGACTCTGTGAACTGCAGAGCAGAGACATGAAAAGGACTTGGTTCTTTCATGGCACACTTTGACTGCTGAATCAAGCAATTCAGAAGCCCATTTTACCTCTGGACTACGTGAAAAAAATAATTGGTTTAAGCCATTTCTACTTCAAATAGCTGAAAGCATTCTAACACACCAGTGCTCACTCTCACTTGTTTTGAACCTATCTTTGCACTAGACCTTCTCCCACAATATCATCTCTTCTGACATTTCTGCTTTCAATCCCATCCCTTCTCATTTAGTCAAGTCTCACCCATCCTTCAAAGTCTTATTCACTCCCTCCTTCATAAAAGTTACCCTGACTACTCCATCCCAAATTGTCACCACCTTCTGTGTTAGTCTGTTCTCACACTGCTAATAAAAACATACCTGAGACTGGGTAATTTATAAAGGAAAGAGGTTTAATTCACTCACAGTTCCACAAGCCTGGGGAGGCCTCACATAAAGGAGGAGCAAAGTCACATCTTACATGGCAGCAGGCAAGATAGCTTTTGTAGGGGAATTCCCCTTTATAAAACCATTAGATGGTGTGAGACTTATTCACTATCATGAGAACAGCGTGGGAAAGACCTGCCCCCATGATTCAATTACCTCCCACCAGATCCTTCCCACAGCACATGGGAATTATGGGAGCTACAAATCAAGATAAGGTTTGGGTGGAGACACAGCCAAACCATATCACCTCCTCTTCAGAATTCAATTTCATGTACTTTCTGAAGCACCAATCTGTTATTATTATATACTTCCTTCTACTGCTTTTTCTCATGTCAAAGTGCCTTATCATGTGTATGTTCCTGGCACCTGATGTTGAGCATGGCACTCCACAGATGCTAAGTAAATGTTTGCTATAGATGGAGATTGTGTTGATCTATGGAAATGAGGGATTGGGTGAAGTACCAGTTGCTGCCGCTGCTAGCAACAACCGCATTCCCAGGTCACAGTGGGACCTTTGGCTGTGATCACCTTGGCACGTCCTGCCTTAATTATAACTCTAATTCTGGCCAGGCGCAGTGGCTCACTCCTGTAATCCCAGCACTTTGGGAGGCCGAGGCGGGCGGATCACGAGGTCAGGAGATCGAGACCATCCTGGCTAACGCGGTGAAACCCCGTCTCTACTAAAAATACAAAAAATTAGCTGGGCGTGGCGGTGGGCACCTGTAGTCCCAGCTACTCGGGAGGCTGAGGCAGGAGAATGGTGTGAACCCGGGCGGCAGAGCTTGCAGTGAGCCGAGACTGAGCCACTGTACTCCAGCCTGGGAGACAGAGCAAGACTCTGTCTAAAAAAAAAAAAAAAAAAGTATAACTCTAATTCTGCTGTGGCCTAACTAGAGTTAAACAACTTTATGACAACTATTAGCCAGACACTCGAGGCACAAACATATTCTGCTCTCCTTTTCTTTCCCCATTGAGAAGATACAGGTTACCAGGTAAATGCCTGGTCACTCCTCAAGTTAGGACATTATTGTACTAAGGGAGGTCTGCGTGGTGAGTAGGAAATGGAGTTGCCCGGCCAGCATCAGCGCCCAAAGTCCTTTTCTGTATTTGCTGTCTTTGGAACTGGATACCACCAATGGAGTTGTGTTTGGTGGCAGGAAGCTGAGCATGTGAGGTTGCAACCAGAAGTTGCAGTATAGCTTAGTGTTTGAGGATGTGGGTTTTACAATCAGATCTCCTGGATTTGACTCTTGGTAGAGACTCCTGTCTAATTACAATCGTAGGCAAGTCATTTGACTTCTCTGACTCTCACTTTCCTCATCTGTAAAATGGGGATAATAATCAGACCAGCTTTATTTGCTGATATGAGAAATAGATAAGATCATATATGTAAAATGCTTAGCATCTTGCCTGACACATAGTAAGCATTTGATAAATGGTAGTTTTTACTAGTGACTCAGCCTTTCTGTGGCTCAGTGCTGGCTTTTTCCCTCCTGCTTGTGATTGTGGGAGGTGAAGGGCCTTACACTTCCCTGCTCATAGGCAGGGCAGTTAGTGAACAGGGTAGAGGAAACTGGGGTTTCAGGTGCAGCTAGAGAGAGCAGGCTTTGCCCTGGCTTTCTGCCTGCTCAACAGCTGTGATTTAGCATCTGAATATAAAAACTGCCAGTATCCTCCTTAGCACACCACCACCACCTCCGCAGCCTGCCACCTTCTCACGCATAGTAATACACAAAGCTAGGATGTTCTCCAAGAGTTGACATTAACTCTTAACATCTGCCCAGCACCTTACAGTTTAGAAAGCCCTTTCCCATCTCTTCTCCCATTTGGCCCTCATACTATCCTTCTGCAATAGTCAGGGACAGCTGTTGTTAGTCACATTTTACTGATTAGGAAAGTGAAATTCAGAACGATTATGTGATTTGCCAAAGGCTGCATAGTCAGGAAGTTACAGAGCTCAAATAGAGATGTTCTGACTCCGACTTAGTCATCTGCCCACCCCGTCACAGCCCAAATGCCCTCCATGTGGAATGAGGTTTTCCAAAAAAAATCATGATGTGTATGTTCTACATGTAAGATTATTTCAGCAAAATTATAGAAATGTGAAATACTTCTTACCTCCCTCTCCAGGACCCGTTGCTTAATGTTCAAGTATGTATATGGGTCTCAGGAAAATGAGAGGACAGACCTGTCTTTCAGTTAGTTGTCTAAAAATATTTATTGTCATGCTTTAACCCTAAGCAGTAGCCATATCCTATTTAACCTGAGTGTTTGCCCTAATCTCTACCTCTCATGTTTATTCAAACAAAAGGTATCCATATTTGACTTTATATAATGATTTTTTTTTTTGAGATGGAGTTTCGCTCTTGTTGCTCAGGCTGGAGTGCAACAGTGTGATCATGGCTCACTGCAACTTATGCCTCTCAGGCTCAAGTGATTCTCCTGCCTCAGCCTCCCAAGTAGCTGAGACTATAGGTGCCTGCCACCACGCCCAGCTAATTTTTTTGTATTTTTAGTAGAGACTGGGTTTCACCATGTTGGCTAGGCCAGTCTCGAACTCCTGACCTCAGGTGATCCGACCGCCTCGGCCTCCCAAAGTGCTGGTATTACAGGCGTGAGCCACCGCGCCCGGCCTATATAATGATTCTTTTCCTCCCCTTCACATTCAAGAAAGGAATCTGACATGCTTATGAAAATTGAAAACAGAAAACAAGATCAAATAGAAAACTTTGGAGAGCTGGGGTCAAACTGAGTGTGAATTCACTGTAAAAGGGAAGGATCGAAAGCCCTGTTTGCAGTAGAGAATCTTAATGGTGTGGACTGTGTTGGGCAAGCAGCTCTGGTTAAGGACACTAACGCTTGTGCAGAAGTTTTGTTTTCAGATTGGCAGAAATTAAAGATGTGGCCATGAAGGAAACAATCTTAGTCTCTGGGTCATCCACACTCATTAACTGTAAGTGATAGAAAGGGCCTGAGCTTCAGTGTCATACAAATGTGAATTAGAATCCTGGCTCTGACATTTACCCACTGTGTGACCTTGAGCAAGTTCCCTAGTGTCTCTGAGCTTTGATTTCATCTGTAAAATGGGACAGTAGTGCCACTTTCCAGATGGTCGAAGGGATTAAGTGACATGATTTAAGTAGAATGCCTGGCATGTAATGGGTGATTAATAATAAATGGCAGGTATTATTTATTATCCTAAGCAATTAACAAGAATTATATGATGGCAATGTTTTTTAAACAATACATTTACAGATTAATAATATCATTAAAATGACAAAAATCCATTGGTGATTCTTAGCCTGAACAATCTCTCTGTGTCCTCCATCAAGCTTAGTTATCAAGAACTTCAGTTATTTGCCCGCAAGCCTCTGTGTCTCCATGTGATAGGTCACCATAGGATTTAATGTCAGATTCAGGCTGCTTCAACACTCAGTCCTATTTCACATTTACTTGAAATAGTGGTTTATCATTTTTTTGCTGTTTTTTTCTTTTTGAGACAGAGTCTCTCTCTGTCTCCCAGGCTGGAGTACAGTGGTGTGATCTTGGCTCACTGCAACCTCCACCTTCTGGGTGCAAGTGATTCTCCTGCCTCAGCCTCCCAAGTAGCTGGGATTATAGGCGCCCGCTACCATGTCCAGCTAATTTTTGTATTTTTAGTAAAGATAGGGTTTCACCATGCTGGCCAGGCTGACCTCAAGTAATCCACCCGCTTCGGCCTCCCAAAGTGCTGGGATTACAGGCATGAGCCACTGTGCCTGGCCAAAACAGTGGTTTATCATCTTGATCCTGCCATTAACTAATTGTTTGAACCAGAAACTAATTGAAACCAAGTCCCAATGTCTTCAGTGAAACAAACTGCAGTGTGTGTGTGTGTGTGTGTGTGTGTGTGTGTGTAAAATAAAGGTCTGGGCCAGGCGCAGTGGCTCACGCCTATAATCCCAGCATTTTGGGAGGCCAAGGCAGGCGGATTACCTGAGGTTGGGAGTTCAAGACCAGCCTGACCAACATGGAGAAACCCTGTCCCGACTAAAAATACAAAATTAGCCAGTCGTGGTGGCAGGCACCTGTAATCCCAGCTACTCAGGAGGCTGAGGCAGGAGAATTGCTTGAACCCGGGAGGCAGAGATTGCGGTGAGCCAAGATTGCACCATTGCACTCCAGCCTGAGCAACAAGAGTGAAACTCCGTCTCAGGGGAAAAAAAAAGGTCTGACATTTAGGCTTTCATTATTATTTTGAGACTCCAAACCACAGATCCCCACTAAGTTATCCTAGTTTACTAGTCAGTCCATAAGTCTTCCATGATTAAACTTACTAGTAATGATAATCATAACAACAATAATAATATACCTTAAAAATTATAAAATATTTTTCCATGTCTAGCACTTTTACATATATTATCTTATTTAGATTTCATAACAACTTATTGAAAGAGATTGTATTTCCATTTTACAGATAAGGAAATGGGGGTTCAGGTGAGACAAGTAATCTGTCTATAGTTATAGAACTAATAAATGGTAGAGCCACCTGGTTTTCTATCTCCATGTCCAGAGATTCCTATCAAACCTATCATCATAAACAACAAAGAATTACCAACTGTCTAATACATTAAGGATAGTGTGCCTGGCTCTATTTGCCCAACTGGTTGCTTCCACCAAGGCCCAGCAGAACAAAAATCAGAGCCAGCAGCCACATACCCCCTTGATCCGAGCCTGGCCCCCTTGCACATATGTGATCCTGTGAAATTCACTAACACATAAAGCATCATGCCATCTGAAGGCACAAAATAGCTATTAATAATCCCCTGCATTGGTAAAGTCCCCTCCCTTCTGGAATGTTAGTTTTACAAAGATTATCATATAATTTCCTCCAGGGCAGTTTTAATGATGTGCCCTGTTTCCTTATGTGAGAAAGACTCAAGAAGAATTACTGAAACTCATTAGTTGCTTCCAAAAAGAGAAATATTTTGGTTGGCATAATGTCAACTGTTGATCCACAGGTTCAACCTGACTATTCTACTTAGAAAAAGCACAAATGAGTTTGGGCTTATTCAAGATCTGAAACCTTCTGGCCAAAGCTTAAAGGTACTTGTGTTCTTACCAGTGAAAATTCCAACCAACATGAAAAACACCTCACACAGAGGTCATCTTGTATTTCCTCAGAGATCCATGCCAGAATATGCTGAGGGCTTTCAGGGTCATGCCATGGTAGCTCCTTCCACCCATGATCTCCATATTTCTAATTAATTTTTTCCCACTTTTTGGTCTTTTTACCCAAACTAGAAAGTTTCTCCAAGAGGGAGCATGTGTTGGTGTCCAAAGTGTTTCTGCTGGAGAATGGCAGTGACAGGGCAAAGTGGGCACAATGCTATGATGAAGTTTGAGTTGACTTTACCCTCATCTTCTTCCCTCACAAACCAAACCCTGGAAACCATGCAGAAAAGCCTCTCCTGAGGCTTGGCTACAGGAGAGGCAAAAGTAGAGGGAGCAGCAAGGCAGTTGCCTCCTTCCAAGATTACACCCAGGCTAATCTGAGGCTACCATACCCTCTGCTATGTCTACTCCCAATATATCTGTGAAATTTATTGGAAAATTTCAATGAGCTATTAAAAACGTCATGAGTGTAGTCAGTAAAATAAGCTTTTAACAACATAGGAAATTGTTTAGGCCATGGTGGTAATTGACAAAACAAATAAAAAATTATATGCATCTAAAAGATATTAGAAATACACCAAAATAGCTGTGTGTAGTGGCTCATGCTTGTAGTTCCAGCAATTTAGGAGGCCAAGGCAAGAGGATTGCTTGAGGCCAGGAGTTTGACACCAGCTTGGGCAACATAGGGAGACCTCATCTCTACAAAAAATTTTTTTAATTAGCTGGGCGTAATGGCACACACCTGTAGTCCCAGCTACTTAGGAGGCTGAGGCCGGAGGATCACTTGAGCTTAAGAGTTTGAGGCTGCAGTGAGCTATGATAGAGCCACTGCATGACAGAGAGACCGTGTTTCTTTATATATATAATATTTATATACAATAAATATATAATATATACATTTATAATATATAAGGAATATATAATTATATAAATCATAATTTAATTATATAATTTAATTATACAATTATATTATATTATATATATTATAATATATACTATATAATATAATTATTACATATATAATATATAATACATATTATATATCATGTATCATATATTATATATTATATATTATATATAATATATAATATGTAATATCATATATCATATATTTATATAATATATAATATATATCATATATGATATATAATATATATCATATATGATATATAATATATAAAATATAATATCATATATCATATATAATATAAAAAATATATTATATATCATATATCATATATAATATATAAAATATATTATATATTATATATGATATATTATATAATATCATATATTTTATATGATATATTATATAATATCATATATTATATAATATATCATATATTATATATTTTATATATCATATATCATATATTATATCATATATACTATATTATATATAGTATATATTATATACTATATAATATAATATATACTATATATAGTATAGTATACAATATATACTATACATAGTATAGTATATATTATATACTATACTATATAATATAGTATATATTATATACTATATTATATATATACTATATATATATAGTATATATATATAGTATATATATATTATATACTATATATATACTATATATATATAGTATATATTATATACTATATTATATATATACTATATAATATAGTATATATTATATACTATATTATATAATATAGTATATATTATATACTATACTATATAATATAGTATATATTACTATATACTATATATAGTAATATATAGTATATATTATATACTATACTATGTATAGTATATATTATATACTATATATAGTATATAATATAGTATACAATATATGATGTATATATTGTATACTATATTATATGATATATGATATATATTAAATATATAAATAACATAAAATATAATATATAATATATATAATATATAATAATTATATATTATATATTATATTATATTATATATATGTTATATATAATATATAATATAATATATAACATATAATATAATATATAATATATAATATAATATATAATATAATAATTGTATAATTTAATTATATAATTATAATATATAAGGAAGATGTACAATTTACATATATATAAATTAACACTTCTAGGTCATAAGAGTGTGACTACAGTGAACAACTGCTATTTCCTGCCCTGTTTGTTGCAAAGATTAATTGGGATATAAAGTGTCTGGTATAGTGAGTTTCTGTCACATAGCTGGCACACAAAAAAGGGTAGCACTTAGGATAATACTTGTTATCCAGGCATTGAAAATTTGTCTCTGATTAGAGAGAACAGCTTAACATATTCCTACTTGGAAAAAAAATTCACTTTTTATTGAAATCAGAATCACAGTCTAAGTGGTTTACACTGATTTTCTGCATTTGGGTTGGACCATTTAGTCCATCTGTAGCTAGATGCTCCAGGGGTTTAAAGACATATTCAGTTTCCTTTCTACCTCCTGCCATGACATCTAACACACAAGACAGATGATTCATTCTTCATTTATTTTTCTGTCTTTATAAAGTTAGAAAAAGGTAGCAAGTATATGAAAAAAAATTCATGAGAATGATGTTAAGAGGTAAGAAGGTGGGCAAAAGAAGGGAAGGTGTAATGGCATGTCTGGGCATTGGTGACCCTCTCCTACAGCTCCACAAGGCAGAACGAGAACTGGACACAAGGAGAAGTTCAACACCTGGCAGCTTGTTTAGTTTTTCTCTTTTCTTACACAATAGAGTATGGGCTTCCTTTAATGTCACTGGGAAATTTTCTATGTGACCCCTGAGGGTCAGTACCTAAATCAATCAATCCTGGGAAAATATCTAGTTTTATGCTCTGGCCCCTGGTACCTGAAAGCAAGTTTTCAGAATCTGGTTGATCCTTCGCCTCTTCTCATTATCTGCACACAGAAATCAGATTAAGGAAGCGGATACTCTTTATTCTAATTTGAGGTTTCTTACCTATGACTGTCTTGGCAGATGTGAGAAGAGGATGCATATATTTGGAAGAGACAAAAACTTTATTTCAGTATATCAAGATATTTAAGTAAGGTATTTGTTCCAGAATTTTTTTCTCTCTACACTCTTCACTTAACAACTCTCCCTGATTGCATTAGAAAGACAAACAACAAAAACCCACTGACTAGCAGAGAATGAAGGTGCCAAACTCTTGGACTCTCAAATTCAAAAGCCTTAGTAGTAAGACAGAAAGATTTGGGGAGATACTTGCTGACCCATCTTAATTGCCCCTCCCACTAATATCAACCCCCCTACCCCACCCCCACCCCTAGGCTAGATAAAGACTTTCCAAGTTGGGGAGGGCAAAAGTAGAGAAATGAGTGTTAAGCAAAATAACTTCAGGTAATAAAGATCTAAGAAAAGGTCCTCCACCATGCCCCTTACTTGGGGTTAGCTCCAAGTTGGGGAGACATGGTGGAGGCTCATGACAATGTTGGGAATCTATTAACATCTGGAATCCTGGGAGGCAGCAGCCTAGCAGATGTTTCCTAGACCACAATGTTGTCACAGAATTAAGGTAAAGATGACCACATATAGTGCCCTAGGTAGGGAAAGTCTGAGGCAGTCCCTCTGAATCTTTTGCAGCCCCGAGAGTGGCACAGAAAAGCTAACAGGCCCCCAAGAAAGACACACAATTTAGCTGACAAAGGGTCCAAGGGGACTTACAGTCATGACCATGAGACACAAAAGTGGAAAGTAGCATGGAATGTACATCCAGAGCTCAGGTGGGGACAAGGACATACCTGCAGGTGCCTAATGTGGGGGTGATGACATCCAAGAACCACAAAGGACACAACTAGAGTGAAAGCCCAGGAGTTTGAGATCAGACTGGGCAATAAAGTGAGACCCTGTATCTACAAAAAATCAAAAAAATTAGCCACACATGGTGGTATGTGCCTATAGTCCCAGCTCCTTAGGAGGCTGAGGTGGAAAAGTCGCTTGAGCCCAGGAGTTTGAGGCTGCAGTGAGCTATGATCCCATCACTGCACTCCAGCCTGGGCATTAAAGCCAGACCCTGTCTCAAAAAAAAAAAAAAAGGAGAGGAGAGAACAGGGGAGGGGAGGACAGAGGAGGGAAGGGGAGGGGAGGGGAGGGGAGGGGGAAGAAATTACTTAAGAATATACAGCTTATCCGCAATGATTAACCCAGGCTTTGATCACAGATCTGTCCATACATTTCTTACCATATCCCACTGTCAAGTCTTGCCATTCTATCTCCCTGGCATTATTCAGAACACCCTCTTCCTTCTCTTCCAAAATAAGGAGCTATTCTAGTTCAAGCTCTCTTCCAGTTTCTTGTTCCCCCAATTCATCCTTCACAGTATTAATATAATTTGCTTTCTGAATCACAAATCTGTTCTCAACAGTATCTTGCTTTAAAAATTCTAATATCTCCCTACAAAATAAAGTGTAAATCCCCTGTGTAGCATGGCTTTTAAGGAAGGCCTCCACCTTCTCGTCTCATTTTATTTCTCACCCCGCACTCCCTGATCTACTCTCACCAGACCTCTTGGTAATACCTTGTCCTTTCACATTCCCACTGCTTCCTCTTGCTGTTCCCTCTGCCAAGAACTGCTTCCCTCCATTATCTCCCTTAGTGAGTTCCTACTCATCTTTCATGAACTTGCTTCAATGTCACACTTCCTCTAGAAAGCATCTCCAGTCTCTCCAGGGAAAATTAATTGTCTCTTTTCTGAATTAACATAGCACTTTATTCAAATGACTAATACAGCATCCATGACATTGTATATGTTGGGAGAGACTAACTTAAAGAGCAAAGAATTTTTTCAGTCTGCCATTTTATCTGGGTTCCCCCATTCCCTTTTTGCTCTGTGGTCTAGAAATCTCTTCCTCAATTCCTTTTCTTTCTTTTCTTTTTCTTTCTTTCTTTTTTTTTTTTTTTTTTGAGATGGAGTCTCGTTCTGTCACCAGGCTGGCATGCAGTGGCGCAATCTCAGCTCACTGCAACCTCTGCCTCCTGGGTTCAAGCGATTCTCCTGCCTTAGCCTCCTGAGTAGCTGGGACTACTGGTGTGCACCACCACGCCCAGCAAAGTTTTTGTATTTTTAGTAGAGACCGGGCTTCACCATGTTGGCCAGGATGGTCTCAATCTCCTGACCTTGTGATCCTAATGCCTCGGCCTCCCAAAGTGCTGGGATTACAGGCATGAGCCACCACGCCCAGCCCATCAATTCCTTTTCTACAGTGAATGATCATCTGGAATCATTTGCATTTTTGGCTGTGAGTTTCTCATGGCCTAGAGCAGACTTCTGAGAGGAAGTAACTACTTAGATGAATATTTTTACACGGTGAGCAAGTTAGGCAAAGCAAATGAAGAAGGCAATGACCGGCCAAGGAAACAGAATAAGCTGTCTCTTCTTGGCATGGAAGGAGGGAACAGTATGTTGGATGCTGGCCCAGGAACCATTAGCAAATAGGTAATATGAGAGCTGGAGTTGGAGGCCATGTTAGGAGACAAGACCAGAGAAGTAGGTAGAGGTCACGTAATGAGGGACTTCTATGACATACAAGAGGGATTTGGGTAATGGGAAGGGATTGACGGAGTTTTAAGGAGAGTGAGATGGTCAGATTTTCAGCACGGTACATGATAAAGATTAGAATTTTATTCTGGTTGCTTATTACTCCTAACAAAACAGTGACTTAAAACAAACATTTTATTATACCATACAAATTTTTGAGTCAGCAGTTTGGAAAGAATTCAGTTAGGCAGTTCTTCTGCTCTATGTGGCATTGACTGGGACCAGTTAGTATTATTCATCTCGTGGCTGGTCTGGTATGGAGGTTCCAAGATGGCTTTACTCACATGCCAAGTTCCTGGGCAGGGTCACTAGGAAGACTGGGATCAGCCGGGCCACTCCCCCTCTCCCTGTAGTCTCAGCTCTCTCCAGATGGTGTAATAAGGTAGATGGACTTTGTACACAGTGACTCAGGACTTCCACAGACCAAGGTGAAAGCTCCTCTTAAAAGCCAGACCTTGAACAAGCCTGCCTAAATTCAAGATGAAGGGAAATAGCCCTCAAATCTCTCCATAGAAGAGTATTGAAGAATTTGTGGCCATTTTAAATCCACTACAAGGTATAAAAATGTAGAACTGAAAGTAGAGAGAGGCAACTGACTTCTTATAATGCCCAGTTTCTGAAGTATTTATGTATGAGTACTTCCAGAATATTCTCTTAACATCTTCCTCATAGCACTGTAACATGGCTATGATTTTTGTATGATTGTTGGTTTATGTATTAGACTTTTGAGCTCCTCAATGAGGACAACACGCGTGTCTTCCTTAGATTAATATCTCAGTGCCTGGAACATAGTTGATGCTCAAAACTTATTGAATAAATAAATTGAATACATTAGAATGGTGGGATCCCGTCTTCACAACACCAGAGCAGCCTTCTGCTTGATATAATTTCCTTCTCCAGATTCGTATCTTCTTATGAACGTAAGAAAAGCTTGATTTAAATGTGTAGAAATAGTATCCATTATAAATATTTATGTGAATAGCTTTTAACTTTTCCCTGTTGTATTAGTTCTCCACTACATAACAAATTATCACATACTTGGCAGCTTAAAACAACACACATTTATTATCTCAGTTTCTGTGGTCAGGAGTCTAGGCACAATTTATCTGGGTTCTCTGCTTCAGTTCTCACGAGGCTGCAAACAAGTTGTTAGCTGAGGATGCTGTCTCATCTGAGGCTTGACTGGGGAAGGATCTGCTTTTGTTGGCAAAATTCAGTTCCTTGAGGTTGTAGGACTGAGAGATTTGGTTTCTTTCTCTCTTTTTTTATTTTTATTTTTTGAGATGGAGTCTCGCTCTGCCACCCAGGCTGGAGTGCAGTGGCACAATCTCAGCTCACTGCAACCTCTGCCTCCTGGGTTCAAGAAATTCTCTCCCTCAGCCTCCTGGGTAGCTGGGATTACAGGTGCCTGCCACCACACCCAGCTAATTTTTGTATTTTTAGTAGAGATGGGGTTTCACCATCTTGGCCAGGCTGGTCTTGAACTCCTGACCTTGTGATCCACCCACCTTGGCCTCCCAAAGTGCTGGGATTAAAGGCATGAGCCACTGCGCCTGGCCGGGAGATTCAGTTTCAAAGCTAGCTGTTGGCAGAGTCTGCCCTCAGTTCCTTAACATGTGGGTCTTTCCATATCAAAGCTCAAACATGGCAGGCAGCTTGATTTTTCAGAGCCACAAGAGAGTGAGAGACACTAGCAAGATGGGCACTATCTTATATAACTCAATGACATACATGCCTTCACACTCAAGAGGAGGAAATCACACAAGGAATACCAAGAAGTAGGAGGTCATAGCATTTCTCCTAAGAGTCTATCTGTCATATATCCTTACATCCAAATAATGACTCTCATAATTTGATATATCACCAGATAAGCTTTGTTTCCAGTTTCATTTGATCCTGACATTAAATTTCATTTATTTATTTATTAATTATGGAAGATGGCCATTCCGTAAATCCTGTGAAAAATCAGAGGGGACAATTTTCAGAAAATTCCAGCCCTCTCAGGAAGTATTTCCATTTCATTTTTACTTTACAGTAGGGACTGCCTTCCTCTCTTAAGGAGACAGATACACATTTGCCTAAACCATTATTTAATACAATTAGTACTAGATCTTTCTTCAGATCCTATGTAGGGGGCTGGGAATTCTTAGCTATACAAGCTCACACAATATATTTTTTAAAATTCATGTTGATACTTTTTCATCTATTTGGTTTTAGCACAAGTATCAGACTTGCAGCCAAGGAACCTATTTTGTAACTGCAGAATATTCTTTCCAGGAAGACTGGTGAAAGGAGAATCAACGAAGGAAAGCCCTTGCTTCTCAAACTCCCCCTGATAATATTCTGAAGCAAGTATAGTCCATTCCAAAGCTACAGTCCCAATACCTGACTTCCTTATCCTATGTATGTGTCTAGGAATAGGATGCATCTAACTGCTGCTCACATGTCTTGCACTGGCCTTTCCTTCTCTGAAGCCAAGCTTCCCTCTCAAAGAGTAACTCAAGATCATTGACCAGCCCATGGCTATTTGACCAGGGTTTTCCCTGGAAGTCCACAGTATGGAGATCTCTGAGCTAGATCCCTTCCTCTGTGTTTACCTTTACAGAGCAGTGCTTCTTTCTTTCTTTTTTTTTTTTGAGACTGAGTCTTGCTCTATCACCCAGGCTGGAGTGCAGTGGCGCAATCTCGGCTCACTGCAAGCTCCACCTCCCGGGTTCACACCATTCTCCTGCTTCAGCCTCCCAAGTAGCTGGGACTACAGGCGCCCACCACCACGCCCAGCTAATTTTTTTGTATTTTTTAGTAGAGATGGGGTTTCACTGTGTTAGCCAGGATGGTCTCGATCTCCTGACCTTGTGATCCGCCCGTCTCGGCCTCCCAAAGTGCTGGGATTACAGGTGTGAGCCACTACGCCCGGCCACAGAGCAGTACTTATTTCATTTTAAACTCTCTTGGCTTAGTATATTCATTAAAATAAAATAAGTAAATATATTAGGTTGGTGTAAAATTGTGGTTTTCACCATTAAAAGTAATGGCAGAAATTACTTTTGCACCAACCTAATATTAAGCCTAAGAAGTTTCAGATTATTTTGTAGTTTATAAGCCTGATGATTGGGTTTTCATGTGCATGTGTGAGATGTGCCTCCCGCAAACCTTGTTACGACGTTGGCACATTACCCATCTGATGTGAAAAAATTTTTCTGTACACTTTTCAAGTTTAAAAAGACAGCATAAAACTATTGTAATGCCCAACCTTGTTTTTACTAACCCTGTTTTTAGGCTTGTTTCCACCTGAATTGACTCTCTCCCTTAGCTAAGAGAGCCAGACAGACTCCATCTTGGCTCTTTCACTGGCAGCCCCTTCCTCAAGGACTTAACTTGTGCAAGCTGACTCCCAGCACATCCAAGAATGCAATTAACTGATAAGATACTGTGGCAAGCTATATCCGCAATTCCCAGGAATTCGTCTGATTGATAACACCCAAAGCCCTGAGTCTATCATCTTGTAATAGTCTTAAAGCCCCTGCACCTGGAACTGTTTACTTTCCTGTAACCATTTATCCTTTTAACTTTTTGCCTATTTTATTTCTGTAAAATTGTTTTAACTAGACCCCCCTCCCCTTTCTAAACCAAAGTATAAAAGAAAATCTAGCCCCTTCTTCGGGGCGGAGAGAATTTTGAGCGTTAGCCATCTCTCGGTCGCTGGCTAATAAAGGACTCTTAATTCGTCTCAAAGTGTGTCGTTTTCTCTAACTCGCTTGGGTACAACACTATGACATTAGAATAGTGGTCGGTTATGACCTTCCAATAACTGGATGGGAGGAGGGCCCTTTTGGGGTACTGGTCATTTTCTGTTTCTTTTTTTTTTTAAGACAGAGTCTCACTTTGTCACCAGGCTGGAGTGCAGTGGCGTGATCTCAGCTCACTGCAACCTCTGCCTCCCGGGTTCAAGCGATTCTCATATCTCAACCTCCCGAGTGGCTGAGACTACAGGCGTGTGCCACCACGCCTGGCTAATTTTTGTATTTTTAGTAGAGACTGGGTTTCACCACGTTGGCCAGGATAGTCTCAAACTTTTGACCCTGTGATCTACCCGCCTTAGCCTCTGGCCTCCCAAAGTGCTGGGATTACAGGCATGAGCCACCGCACCCAGACTATTTTCTATTTCTTTCTTTTTTTTTTCTTTTTGAGACCAAGTCTTGCTCTGTCACCCAGGCTGGAGTGTAGTGGCTCACTATACAACCTTGGCTCACTACAATCTTGGCTCACTACAACCTCCGCCTCCTAGGTTCAAGCCATTCTCCTGCCTCAGCCTCCCCAGTAGCTGGGATTACAGGAATGCACCACCAAGCCCAGATAATTTTTGTATTTTTAGTAGAGATGAGGTTTCACCACGTTGGCCAGGCTGGTCTCGAACTCCTGACCTCGTGATCTGCCCACCTTGGCCTCCGGAAGTGCTGGGATTACTGGTGTGAGCCACCGTGCCAGGCCTTCTGTTTCTTGATATAGATGATAAACATGAATGTGTTCATTTTGTCAAAAATTTTCAGGCTGTACTCTTATGGTATGTTGATTTTTCTGAATATACATTCTTCAAAACATTTTTTGAAATAGCAGTCATAATGGTTTTGAGTTTTGTTGCTATGAAATGAATTTCTCTTGTCTTCTAGTTTGGAAATTTAAGTTCATTTTTCATTCTCACCTCATTTTGTTAAGTGAATTTCAATGTAGCTTAACATTCTTCATTTTTAGACATTTAATTATTTTTAATTTTGGTGAATTAGGTGCTATCAGGTTACAAAGGTTTTAACACAGGCAGAGAGGCTGTCCTCAACTCACCACTGAGTTAATATCTAATTTTTAAACATTTCAAAGTCATTTAGTGTTAATAATGAAAAATATAAAACCAGGGAACTAGACTTAAAGTAGTACCAAGAACAGAGGAGGAGGAATTAACCTTTTAAAAGTAAAGGGGCCTTTCTTCCTCTGAGTAGGGAAAAGAGAAAGAGGATAAATATCTATTTGCTTCCTAAGTTGGAGAAAAGTCAAGGATGCTCACAAATGATGGTCTTGATTTTAAGGGAGTAAAACAAGGTTCTGTACTAAGAATAAATGTTAGGGTGGGGCTGATAGCTCAAGGAAAAAGGAAATAGTTAGGAAATAGCCTGATAAGGTAAACATAGCTGAAGGTCAAGGGAACTGAAGATAATAGTGCAGTTAAAATGGTTGATAAAAGGGTTCTTGGGGGGCGGTGGCTCACCCCTGTAATCCCATCACTTTTAGGAGTTGAGATCAGCCTGGCCAACTTGGTGAAACCCCGTCTGTACTAAAAGTACAAAAAATTAGCCAGGCATGGTGGTGAGCACCTGTAATCCCAGCTACTTGGGAGGCTGAGGCAGGAGAATCACTTGAACCAGGGAGGCGGAGGTTGCGGTGAGCCAAGATCGTGCCATTGCACCCCAGCCTGGACAACAACAGCAAAACTCCGTCTCAAAAAAAAAAAGGGGGTTCTTACTGATAAGTAAGATAAAAAATGATAGGAAACAGCTGATAAACTATGAGAAGAAAGACTGGCTGTCTGGCTGTCACATTGAGGACAAATTACAGATTCAATGGGAATGACCACAGAATAGAGATAGATGGGGGTAGGTGGCTGTAGGTACAGAGAGGGAAACTCACAATCCAACATTTTGGAGGGGAAGTAATTTCATTGATGACTAGGTTGAAGGTGTGGCTCCATCTGTGGGTTGCTGATACAGAGTGAAGTTGAAGATGATTGGAAAAGAAAAGGATGAGAAATTGTGAGGTCAGAGTGCTAATGAGTCATGAACATGGATGCTGAAATCATTAGGTTGATACAGAACATGAGGATAATTCCAGGGCTGACACAGAGTTTCAGAAACATAACTGGGCACAGACAAGGAAGTAAAGGGATATCCTAGTCAGCACCAGATTTAGGGAATTAGAAATGCAGGCAAAGTTTGTCTTTGACATTTATCACCTTTGTTCCATGGCACAATTTCCTAAGCTTTGCTCACTTACTCCCAAGTAATTGTAATTTTGGTGCCTTCATGTTACTTTCTCACTGTACAGGTTCCTCAATCTCTTTTTTTTTTTTTTTTTGAGAAGCAGTCTTGCTCTGTCACCCAGGCTGGAGTGCAGTGGCAGGATCTCAGCTCACTGCAACCTCTGCCTCCTGGGTTCAAGTGATTCTCGTGCCTCAGCCTCCCAAGTAACTGGGATTACAGGCACCCACCACCATGCCTGGCTAATCTTTGTATTTTTAATACAGTCGGGGTTTCACCAGGCTGGTCTTGAATTCCTGGCCTCAAGTGATCCGCCTGCCTCAGCCTCCCAAAATGCTGGGATTACAGGTGTGAGCCACTGCACCCGGCCTGCTCTTGACATATCTAAAATCTCAAATGGTCACAGGACACAAATGGAGAGTTCTCCATTAATGTACTACTTTCCCCTACTTACCTTTGCATTTTGACAAGGCTTTCTAGTAACAAATCCTTAATGTGAAATTGGTAATTTCAAGGCCAATACTCTACAGAGGTATCTGCAAAGTCATGTAATTCCAGCACAGCAGAGGTCTTCTGTCCTGTTGCTCTGAAAAATACTTCTCCAATATTGATTCATCCTTTTGGCCTCAGACTTTAACTACTCCCATAAAATGTGAGTTTCTTGGGAGCAGGACCTGAGCTGAGCCAATAAAAAGACACCCATAAAAGCACTAACTCAGTCATTTGTTTTCCTAATGGTGCCAAGGCAGGCTGGTGTGTTGTGACATATCAATCCACTTCTGTGTACCTGCCCTTCCCCGTCCAGCAAAATATCATCATTTTTAATATATGTTGTGATACTAAAATATTTCATAAGTGTTGACCGAGTAGACATTCAATAATGATTATAGCTGATACTTACAGAGCACCTACTATGTGCCAAACACTGTATGTATTTTAACTCATTTAATCCTTGCAACAATCCTGTTAGGTTGGTATTGTTATTCTCATTTTGCAGATGAAGAAATTTGAAAAGACTTGCCCAAGGTCACAGAGATGAGAAATAGAGGCATCAGCATTTAAACCTAGGCAATCTAGAACCAGAGGGTACATTTAACCACTATACATCTCCCCTAAATACATCTTTGCATCACACCTGTTATCTCAGCACTTTGGGAGGCCACTAAGGCCGGAGGATCGTTTGTTGCCAGGAGTTCAAGACCAGCCGGGTCAGCATACCAAAATCTTGTCTCTCCAAAAATTTAAAAAATTGGCCAGGTATTGTAGGGGCACCTGTAGTCTGAGATACTTGGGAGGTTGAGGTGGGAGGATCGCTAGAGACCAGGAATTTGAACGTGCGGTGAGCATGATCCAGCCACTGCACTCCAGCCTGGGTGACAGAGTGAGACTCTGAACAACAACAAAAAATCAAGTTTCCTGGATCTATACAAAATTTTCAATTTAACAAATTTTTATAAAAATTTGTTTTAAAATAAACACCCCTCTAAATGGCAAAGGTAGAATAGAATCTAGTCACAATCTATAGGTTAGATATAGGATGACAGGGAGGAGCAAGAGCTGAACACATCAGCTGCAGCACCATCTACTTTGCCTGCGACTCCGTTAGCAGGCCCACTTTGCCCTTTTATAAATTATCTGATCAACAACTAAGAGATTATAATTCGATCTATGTTTTACTCTATCTGAATCCTCAATATAATGAAGAACTTTATAATTGTTAATTTATAGATATAATTTAAGTTCATTAAACTATTATTTCCTTCCTATATCCTCTCATTCTTCCACAAAAACCTCTACCTTTGGGTGTTTACTTTTACAGACACCCACGCACACACCCCACACGCACGCACGCAGATGCCTTATCTTTTAACTCAAGATTCTCATCTTCCTTTGGGGAGAAACAAACATCATGAGCCTTTAGGTCAATTTTCTGAGGGAAAGTGGGGGGCGGAGGCGGGATGAATAGGTTTTTACCCGGTATTTTTTATCATAAACGGGGAGGTACAAACCGCAAAGAAAAACTAGTCGCTGGTGGGCCACCAGCTCTGGGGCTCACTGATCAATCGCACCCAAACTCATTTACTAATTTAAAAAAGTACTGTGGCAAGGCTCGTTTACTAAGTCTTGGAGAGAAGCCGCCGCCACAATCTGCCGCAGTCTCGTGCGGAGTCACGGCCACCGAGCTCTTCACTTTCCCCAAGAGGCTCCCACGCCTTCCCCATCCCCAAGGGAGCTAGGCGGTCCCTCGCGGCTCTGAGTCCCTCGGGGAAGGCCGCGAAGAGAAGCCGCAGGCGCCCTGGCGAGAAGGGAGGGCGGGGGCAGCGGGCGGCGGGCAGCACCCGGGCTCCAGTTCATGACCCCGTTATTCCACAGAAAAATGGAACATTCCGCTCTTTCCGCCCACAGAGGGGAGGTGGGGGGAACCCTTCGATCTAGTCTGGGAGAGGCGACGCGGACGCAGCCACCGGAATCCGGGACGCGGGGAGCCGCGTTACGGGAATCGCTACCGCTCGGAGTCCCGCCCCCTCGTCGACAGGCGGCCACTGGACCAATGCCTGGGCGCAAAGGGTCTCTCAGGGGCCAATCAGCGCCTAGGTCCCGGTAGGGGGCGGGGCGCAGCGTTGGCCGGCCGGGGGCGCAGCTGGGCGGGATTGGGGAGCGCCCCGCCCCGCCGCGGGACTGGGGTGGCGCGCTACCTCTGCGGAGAAGGATCCGAGAGCGTTCCGGAGCCGGGGCGAGCAGCCAAAAGGCCCGCGGAGTCGCGCTGGGCCGCCCCGGCGCAGCTGAACCGGGGGCCGCGCCTGCCAGGCCGACGGGTCTGGCCCAGCCTGGCGCCAAGGGGTTCGTGCGCTGTGGAGACGCGGAGGGTCGAGGCGGCGCGGCCTGAGGTGAGGAGGGGCCGGGTGCTGGGCCGCGTAGCTGGAGTTAGAGTGTCGGTGGTTTCGGACGGGCTATCTGGCACTCGAGGAGACCTCCCTTCCCCCTGAGAGCAGCGCCCGGAACTTGTCAGCCCAGCCTGGAAATCCCCACATTCCTTCCCCTTCCTGCTCCCGCACCTCCGAATTCTACTTCCACAACTTTGTCACCTCGATTATCGCAGCCCTGAGTACAAACTTCACCCAGGCGCACGCACGCACCCCTCTTAACGCCCGCCCCGCAGAACGCCCTTCAAGAACAAACCCCCCTTTTTGTTACCAGATCCCACGTTTTTCCCAATCCCCTTTCCATCTCCCCTGAAATTCTATTCGCTCCGCACTTGTCTTCATTCTCGAGGTGGATTTCCCTTCCCCAAAGCCGTTTTTTCATCTTGAAATCGTAACGTTTCAGCATTGTTGAAAGTTCACAATGCTTATAAACATTATTAACGTTTCTTTCCTTCTTTTGATCTCTTCTATTAATAATTATCATTCCTAACGAATTCCACATCTCACCTCACTGTATCCCAAGGAGAACAAATCAGTTTTTAAAATTTTACCTCCTCCGACCTAAGCTTTTGAAGATAGTGCAGGAAGCAAGGGTCTGTCCTTCAGTGGATGAACAGCATTTTATTTCATAATCCGAAACTGAAAAAAAAAAAAAAATCCCAGGTTAAAAATAAGACTTGTCACCTTTTTTTTTTTTTTTTTTTTTTTTGCCTTCAGAAGGAAACGCATTTTGGCTTAGTTTGTGAAGTATTTCAACAATTATACTGCCTTAAAATAACTAGTTATTAGAATGCCAGGGTGAATTTTCTGAAAGATTGTGGTATTTGCTTTTGTCAGTGCTGTAAACAAACCCTTTAAACTGTATGACTGCCAGCTTCAAGTTGGAACAACTCTTAATTTGAAATTACGGACTCAGATGATCAGTTTAGCTGTTTGCCATTATGTTAATTTCTTAAATTCATGTTAATTCCTATTTGGAAGTATTTTTGAACTATGAACTGAAATATTACATTTATAGAACCAACTTGCTATTAAATTGTGCTTTCCAACTATTTCTCTTTAGGGATAATCTTGAACATTTGTTTTTAATCTTGAGTGAAAGAAAAAAATTACAGGAAGGAGAAAGTGTCAAAAAGGACAGACTGTAGTGGGATTTTTTTCTTATTTTAAGTATGTATTGACAATACCAGTTTAATTTTCTCACAGGCAATTTAGATTATTATAAATACTGCTGCCACCTAATTTAATATAATATAGTCTTATGTAACTAAAAATGTTCTTCTCACTTTTATTTGTGAATTGCAGTATTTTCAATTTATTTAAATTTGTTTCCAAGGCTTTGCACTTCAGTGTTAGGGCGAAAGTTAAATACATGTGAAGTAGGTGTTAAAATGTCCCCTTTATAGAGAAGGAAACAGGAGTCTCTCTGAAACCTAGATCTGTGTGACTCCAAATCCTGTGCTCTGAATCATTTTGTCATGTTGACACGTTTCTCATAAAAAACCCAGTGCCACAATTTGGTTTGGGAACTTAAGGGCAACCCATAAATCCTCTACAGTGGCAGGGAGAATCCCCGCTCCCTCCTTTCAGAGCTGCTCATTTTAATGGGAGTCAGAATTCTCTGGCCCTAATACGTTTGCAGCTTGGCTCCTAGAGAAGCATGGAATGTTCTCACAGCTTCTCCGTTTCTTTGATTGCAAAGGCAGAATGATCAGAGTTGAGGTTCCTATTGTGCTTTATTATTTTACACAGCAAATACTAAGCAATTACTACCTGCTGTAGGAACTCTCAAAGGTGCAGGAGATGTCATCAGGACCTTCAAAGAGTTTATAACAATTGGATTGACAAACTTATACGAAAAAAACTACAAGGATGCAAAGCAGTTTTAATTAAATGCAGAGTGATGCAGAAAATCCTGTAGATATTAAAATTAGGGAATGATCGTTTAAGGATTGGAGTGAGCATTTAAGGATTGGAATGAGCAAAGGATTTACCAGAAGTTGGCCTTGAAACCTGGGTAGGATTTGGATAAAGGGAAAAATGAAGACAGCTAATTAATAATAGCGAATGGAGGACAAAATGTAGAATGGAGAATATAGAACATAATATAGGACTAGCTTGTGGAAAGGATCAGCAGTAACTAAGGTCTATTAATTAAAACAGGCAATATATATTTAGTGCTTATGTTGTGCCAGTTGCTGTTTTGAGCACTTTGCCCATATTAAGGCATTTAATCTTCATAATATTATGAAGTAGGTCTAATAATAATAGGATAAAATCCTCTTTTTACACATAGGGAAACCCAGGCACAAGAAGGTTAATTAATTTGCCCAGCTAAGTGGTAGATCTAAAGGTCATACATAGACAGCCTGGCTTCAGAATCTGACCTCTTAACCATGATACATCCTGCCTCTCCATACAGTACACTTGAGTGACAGTGAGTAGATAGAAAATAAGATGATACCAGAAAGTCTATAAAAACCCACCCTTAATTGTCCACCAGGTGCCTCAAACTATGGTAGATTCTGAGGATATCAAGATATGTGAAACAATTACTGTGCAGTGTTCTGAGTCCTATTAGGGAATGATGTAAGGGTACACTGACAGCAAAGATGTTTGAAGTGGGGGGAAATTCCATATAAGAGATGATACTTCAAAAGCAGTTTGTAGTGCACAGCAGAGTCAGGAAAGACATTGGAATAATATATGTAGAAGCACAGACTGAAAGAACAAGGTATGTTAGAGGAAGTCTAGTGGTTTGCTGAGTCTACAGGGATGGTTAGTAGGGAGTGATGAAAGATAAGACCGAATTATAAATGGCATGGTGTGGTCAAGCAAAATGAGGAGCTTAAGTATTTGCTTTGCAGTTTGGAAACTACAAGAATAATTGCAGCATTATTGGAGTAAAAAAGCCAGATTGCTTGCAATTGCAAGCAGTTCTCTCTAGAAGTATAGTAGTAAGGTAGCTTGAGGGAGGAGTCTGAGGAAAGGATTTTTTTTTTTTTTTTTTTTAGAATAGAGAAACTTGAATATTGGAAAAGATAGATTGGATAGGCACACCAAAGCCAAAATTTTAGGTTCTTAAATAGTTAGAATATTTGGCATTATTATTCACCCTTTAAAAAGCTGTTGAGGAGAAGAATGACAGGTTTAAAGTTGTGTTGTAGAGAGAGTGATCCACCAACAATGTTCAGAATGCTTGGTGGGGAGGAAAGAGACTGGAAGCAGGAACACAGTTGAAATTATTGAGGTGATCAATGTCCAAATTAGGTTAGTTTGTGGTAGAGAGTAAAAAGAAGAGATGGGTGGGAAAGATATTATGGGAGAGAAGACAGGATAAGATTTGTAACTGAGAAAAGCTAAAATGTACTGCATAGATGAGAGAAACGATGGACTCCATTGACTTAGGCAGTTGAAGAGGATGAGTTGTTCGTAGATAGGGAAAAATGGTAAGTCCTTGTGACTTTTTAAAAAGTGTGTGGGCATTCATCCCATTACTGGGCATATACCCAAAGGATTATAAATCATGCTGCTATAAAGACATACATGCACACGTATGTTTATTGCAGCACTATTCACAATAGCAAAGACTTGGAACCAATTCAAATGTCCATCAATGATAGACTGGATTAAGAAAATGTGGCACATATACACCATGGAATACTATGCAGCCGTAGAAAAAGGATGAGTTCATGTCCTTTGTAGGGACATGGATGAAGCTAGAAACCATCATTCTGAGCAAAGTGTTGCAAGGACAGAAAACCAAACACCGCATGTTCTCACTCATAGGTGAGAATTGAACAATGAGAACACTTGGACACAGGGTGGAGAACATCACACACCAGGGCCTGTCATGGGGTAGGGGGAGGGGGGAGGGATAGCATTAGGAGATATACCTAATGTAAATGACTAGTTAACGGGTGCAGCACACCAACATGGCACATGTATCATATGTAACCTGCATGTTGTGCACATGTACCCTAGAACTTAAAGTATAATAAAACAAACAAAAAAAGTGGGTGGGCATTTATGTGTATATGTGTTCATGAGCATGTACCTATGGTGTATTGTTTTTAGACCTCTTAAATTGATAAGACTCAGAGACAGAATATCTAAGAAGATGAAATGTAACTGGAATTAAAAGAAAGATCCAAGCCAAAATTCTTGAAATTATTTTGTTTGAAGGTAGTAGTTGAAGTCATGTCTTCAAAGAAGTTGGTATTTAAAAAGTCGATGCCCAATACTTTATCTTTGGGTACCTTCATAGCCTGGAGATAAAAGCTAGCAGAGAATTCAGTAAAGGAGACAAGAAAGAGGATAAAGGAAAGAATTCAACTACATTATCTGGTTACATAGAAACCAGGATATAGGAGAAATTCAAGAACCAGGGATGGTCAACAGTGTGAAAGGCTTCAGAAACACTTGTGATATATATAGTCAAAATGGCTACAGTCTCTTCTTCTTTTTTTTTTTTTTTTAACTTTGCGGCTATCTAGTGTATCTTAGTAAGATTTAGTAAGAAATTAGCTGATTGATCGTGAATAAGAGAGCTACCTTGGTTGGAAAATGGCTATAGTATATAGATGATTGTTTTAAAGCTGTGTGTATACATATCCAGAGCAGGAGATCATTCCTTTCAGCACTGTAAATCTGTTGCCCTGTTACATTTGGAATGTTCTGCCTCCGAAGTTTCATTTTCTTCTAAGCAATCAGCTTCACCCTTTGCTCTAAGGTTGATTGATCTGCTCAGTCTTTTTTTGTTTGAATGTTCTGTTTTATGTATTACCCCACCCCCTAGTGCAAAGTAAGTTAATCAGAGCTATGTTTCAGATAGCATAGCTCTGGTTAGACTGGCATGCTCTGGGATTTTGTCATTGGTAATCTTCACTTGACAATTAGAGTCAAAGATGATGTATAGTTCATATGTGTGCTATTTTCTCTATCTAGGAACCCCTACCCTTATTTTATGACTGGGCGCTCCTGGCCCCTGTCTGAATTGGGTATTTTCTGTGCTCCTGTGGCACTTTGTGCATATTCTACATCTCTAAACTTTGGACTTCTTAAAGGCAAGAACTATTTATATGGCTTCAATTATGTTTGTAACGGAATAAAAATTGAATAAAAGCTTGAGCTTTTATTTCTTAAGCAATGGTGAGAACATGGATGTTCATCAAAGTGCTCTGTAAACCTTTTCATTTGGCTAAAATAGTCTAATTTTAAAAGGCCCTAAGGTCATAAGCATATTCTATGTGTTTTTCAATATGCTTATAATTTTGCTTTTGCATTTAGGTCCTTAATCTGGAGGGAGAGTGTATGCTTATACATGCATGTGCACGTGCATGAGTGTGTGTCTTTTTGTCTGATGAAATGGGGTTCTTTTTTTTCTTTTTTGCTTATGGAGCCAGTTGTCCCAATACTATTTATTTTGAATAGTCCTTTATTTTCCCAGCAAATGAGCAATCTTTTAAAAAATCAGATACTAAATTCTTATATACACTTGAGTGTGTTTTGTTTTGTACCATTGATTTAGTTGTCTATTCATTTGCCAATCAGTGCTATGTTTACTTTACCTTTAGACAGCCCTTTTTTTTTTTTTTTTTTTTGCGAGACTTTTTTTTTTTTTTGAGACAGAGCCTCGCACTGTCACCCAGGCTGGAGTACAATGGCACGATCTTGGCTTCTTAGCTTGCTGCAGCCTCTATAAGCCCAGGCTCAAGTGGTCGTCCCACCTCAGCTTCCTGAGTAGCTGGGATTACAGGCATGGTCCACCATGCCCGGCTGATTTATTTTTTATTTATTTTTATTTTTTATAGAGATGGGGTTTTGCCATGTTGCTTAGGCTGGTCTTGAACTCCTGGGCTCAAGCAATCTACCTACCTCGGCCTCCCAAAGTGCTGCGATTACAGCCGTGAGCCACTGCACCACCCAGCCTTCTGTTACATTTTCTAATTAGTTATTACTGGTATGTAGGAGAGCTTTTTTTTTTTTTTTTTTTGGAGATGGAGTTTTGCTCTTGTTGCCTGGGCTGGAGTGCAGTGGCGACATCTCGGCTCACTGCAACCTCCGCCTACTGGGTTCAAGTGATTCTCCTGCCTCAGCCTCCCAAGTAGCTGAGATTACAGGTGTGTGCCACCACTCCCAGCTAATTTTGTATTGTTATTAGAGACAGGGTTTCTCTATGTTGGTCAGGCTGGTCTGGAACTCCCAACCTCAGGTGATCTGCCTGTCTCGGCCTCCCAAAGTGCTGGGATTATAGGCGTGAGCCACCGCGCCAGCTGGAGAGCTATTTTTTGATGATGTTTTGTTTGACTGTTATGTTAAACTCTAAATAGTCCTATTATTTTTTGATGATGTTTTGTTTGACTACTGTGTTAAATTCTCAATAGTCCTAATAGTTTGTCATGTGATTCTCTCTTTCTTGATAGATGATCATATCATTCACAATTTATTTTCCATTTTTAGATCTTATTTATTATATTTTTGCTTAAGCCCTTTAGAGCAGTGGTGAATAACTGATGACTTCAAGCATCTTGTCTGAATCTTGACATTAATAGGAATGCTTCTAATTTTTACCTTTAAACCTATAGATGCTTATTATAGGTTTCTTTCTTCCTTTTTTTTTTTTTTTTTTTTTGGAGGCAGAGCCTCACTCTGTCGCCTAGGCTGGAGTGCAGTGGTGCATTCTCGGCTCACTGCAACCTCTGCCTCCCGGGTTCAAGCAATTCTTCTGCCTCAGCCTCCCAAGTAGCTGGGACTATAGGTGCCCACCACCACGACCAGCTAATTTTCATATTTTTAGTAGAGACAGGGTTTCACCATATTGGCCAGGCTGGTCTCAAACTCCTGACCTTGTGATCCACCTGCCTCGGCCTCCTGAAGTGCTGGGATTACAGGCGTAAGCCACCATGCCTGGCCTTGTAGGTTTCTTATAGTAGTACCTGTGGCAGCAACAGCAAGAGCTGCACTAATAATAACAGCTGTTAACCTTTTATTGAGTAGTTACAATGAGCCAAATGATTCTAAGCACTTTATGTATATTGAGTTATTTAATCATCATAACATTCCTAGATGGGTAGGTGGTGGTGGTACCCCATTTTTACAGATAAAGGAAGTAAAAGTGAAGGCTATTTAAAAACTTGCCTAAGATGTTAAAATATAGGGGCTGAAATTTGAACACAAGCAATTTGGTTCTAGAGTCCCTGTATCATCTTTGTTATCCTTCACCAAGATAAGGATGGTCTCTTTCAGTCTTAGTTTTCTGACACTTTGTTGTTATTTTTAAGTTTTAGATGAACAGTTGTTGAATGTTATCAGATGCTTTTCAAACATCTGTTGGAATGACCCTGTCATTTTCCTTTGGTCTGTTAATATAGTAATTAGCAGTATCTTTTCTCATTTTGAACTGTGCTTATTTTAGGCTAAATACTAGCTAGCATTCACACTTTGGTTTTGTTTTCAAATCTATTTAGACTTTTCTCTAACCACACTACAAAAAAATGTTAAAGGCAGTTTTTCAGGCCCAAGGAAAGTGATACCAGATGGAAATACGGATCTATACAAAGGAATTAAAAGCTCTAGAAATGGTAACCACACGAGTAAATATGTGCCAGTCTCACTCTGTCACCCAGCCTGGAATGCAGTAGTGCAACCACAACTCACTGCAGCCTCGACCTCCAAGGCTCAAGCAGTCCTCTCACCTCAGCCTCCTGAGTAGCTGGGACAACAGGCATGCACCACCACAGCTGTCTAACTTTTTATTTTTTGTAGAGGCGGGAGTCTTACTATATTGCCCAAGCTGATCTTAAACTTCTGGGCTTAAGTGATCCTCCTGCCTTGGCCTCCCAGAGTGATGGGATTTCAGGTGGGAGCTACCAATGTGAAGTTTTAATATATGCAAAAGTAAAATATATGCTAAAATAGCACAAAGGTCTGGGGGGGAGAAATGGAAGTATACTATTATATACTATGCCTGAGGTAACATAATATTACTTGAAGATAGATTGTGAAAAGTTAAAGATGTACGCTATAAACCTAAAGCAACCAATAAGAAAACAAAGAATTATAGCTTATTAGCTAACAAGGAAAAGAGAATAAAAAATAATTAAGAAAAATAAATGCAGAAAAGTAAACAGGAACAAAGAACAGTCAAGAAGAAAACAAATATGAAGCTGATAGCTTTAAACCTAATCATATCACAAATTATATTAAATGTAAATGGTCTGAACACCCAACTGGAAAGCAGAGATTATCAGATTGGGTACAACCACATGCTGCCTACCCTCTAAAGATGCCACTTAAATATGAAGAAACATACAGATTAAACAAAAAAGAATGGGAGAGGATATGTCATGATAACACTAATCAAAGTAAGACAGAATTGGCTATAGTAATATCAAAGTAGATTTCAGAGAATGTTACCAGTGGTAAAGAAGGGCATTTCCTAATGATAAAAGGGTCAATTTATCAAAAGGATCTACCAAATAACATAGTTTCAAAACACACAGGGTAAAAACTGCAAGGAGAAGTAAATCCACAGTTATATTCAGGGATTTCAATATCCCTTTTTGAACAATGATAGAAGTAGTAGTCAGAAAATCAGTAAGGATATGGAAGATTTGAACACTATCAACCAAATTCATGTGGTGACCATTTATGTAACACTCTACCAGCAGCAGCAGTGCTTTTTAAGTGCACACAGAATATTGATTTCAAGATTTATAAGGCTAAAGTCATCACGACAGTGTGGTGGTAGCATATAAATAAGCAAATTGATCAGTGGAACAAATAGAGTAGGAGTCAACCTACCTTCTGTTTTCATAAAGTACTGTTAGAACACAGCCACCCATGTTTGCTTATGTATTTTCTATGGTTGATTTTGTGTTGTAACAGTAGATTGGTAGCTCCAATAGAGACCTTATGGCTCACAAACCTAGAATATTTACCTCCTACCTCATACATGAAAAGCTTGCCCACCCTGGAATTGAGAGTAGCCAAATAGACCCACACCTGTGTGAACAACTGATTTTTAAGAAAGACGCAAAGGCAATTCACTTGAGAAAGGATAATTTTTTCAGCAAATAGTTTTGAAACAATTATCCGTATATACAAAATGAACTCAAATTTCAGCTTGACACCACACATAAATATTACCTTGAAATAACTGAGACCTAAATGACCCTAAAACTATAAAACTTGTAGGAAAAAACCTTTTTGACTTTATTTTTATTTTTTATATTTTATTTTTTTTGAGAAGGAGTCTCACTTTGTCACCCAGGCTGGAGTGCAGTCGTGCTATCTCTGCTCACTTGCAGCCTCCTCTGCCTCCCGGGTTCAAGCAGTTCTCCTGCCTCAGCTTCCTGTGTAGCTGGGATTACAGATGTGCACCACCACACCCGGCTAATTTTTAAAATATTTTAGTAGAGACAGGGTTTCACCATATGCCCAGGCTGGTCTCGAACTTCTGAACTCAGGTGATCTACCCACTTCGGCCTCCCAAAGTGATGGGATTACAAGTGTGAGCTACCGCGTCGGGCCCTTTATGATTTTAGATTAAGCAAAGACTTCTTAGATACATCAAAAACACAAATTGATGAATTGAACTTTATTAAAATTAAACCTCCTGTTCGTCAAAAGATACTGTTAAAAGAATGAAAAGACAAGCATACAAGAAAATAATGCGTAAATCCATTTTCTAATAAAGGCCAGAATATCTTCTTAGAACTTTCAAAACTTAATGAGAAAACAGGAAACCCAGTTGATCAATATGTTTGAACAGACACATCATCAAAGAAGATATAGCCAAGCACACACCTGCCGTAGGGCCTAGCCATTCCACTCTTCACTTACCTTCTATTTTGGGGACACACACTATGTGTTAGTTTCCTAGGGGCTACTGTAATAGAGCATCCCTTTGTTACAGTATCCCTTATCTGAAATACTTAGTAACAGAAGTATATTGGATTTTGGATTTTTTTTTTTCAGTTTGTGTTGTATTTGCATTATATACTTACAGTTAAGCATCCCAAATCCTAAACTCTGAAATCCAAAATGCCAGAGCTCAAAACGTTTTGGAATTAGAGCATTTCAGTTTTCAGATTTGGGATGTTCAACCTGTACCACAAATTGGGTGGCTCAAAACAACAAATTTATTCTCTCAAGGTTTTGGAGGCTAGAAGTCCTTTTGAGACTTTGGATAGAATCTTCCTTTGCCTCTCCTAGCTTCTGGTGGTAGCCATCGTCGTTGAGATTCCTTAGCTTACAGCTGCATAACTCCAATCTCTGCCTGTGTATTCACATGGTATTCTTCCTGGCTCTGTCTCTTTAAAGACACCAGTCATATTGTACTAAAGGCCTATTATACTCCACTATAACATCCAATTAAATCTGCCCATAGAGTAACATTTTGTGGTACTGGGGTTAAGACTTCAACATATTTTTTGGGGGGAACAGTTCAGCCCATAACAAACAAAAAGAAAATTAATTTAATTATATTGTATTTAGAACAGGGGTTGGCAAACTATAGCCCATAAGCCAAATCCAGCTTGCAGCCATTTTTATAAATAAAGTTGCATGGGAATATACCTATGCCCACTTATTTACATATTGTGTATGGCTGCTTTTGCACTTTAATAACGGAGTTAACTAATTGCAAGAGAGAACTTAAAGCCCACGAAATCTAAAATATTTATTATCTGGCCCTTTACAGAAAATGTTTGCTAGCCTATTTTAGAAGGTGTTAAGTGTTGTAGGAAAAAAAAAAACCAAACAGTAAAGGGGTATAAGCAACACCGGGTGGTTAGGGAAGATCTGTATGAGGAGGTGAATTTGAGCAAAGGCTACAAGGAATTACTCTCTATATATTAACTTATGAAGATGTCCACTATGTAGTGTTAAGTGAAAAAGGTTATAAAACATTTCTCACTTACATGATCCCATCTTTGTAAAATAGAAAAGTGTGTATATTTATACAATGTAAAGTTATATAATACATGTATAAAAAATTTTGCAAGAATATCCACCAAAATGTTCATGGTAGTTATCTCTTGGTGGGATTATAGTGCACTTTCACATGGCATTTTTTCAGTTTCTTTTCATTAGACATTTAAAAAATATTTTTATAAATTTAATTCGTTATGTGTTATTAAGTTATATCAAAGGCTTAATGTGTATGAAACAATAATGGAAGATTCAACTCCTTGCCTAAGTTTGAAGTTACTTGTTGTATTTCAAAGAGGAGCACTAGTACTTAAGCTAGAATTTAAGTAAACAAATCTTAAAATGGATTTTTATTTCTGGTTACATAGAATAGTTGTTAGCAGGCTTAATTTAGTGCTAGTAGAAGAAAAAATATGTGATTGTTAAAGAACTCCGTCTGTCATAAATGTTCCTGTCATGTTTCTGTGACATTACATAGACGTCAGGGAAGTTTGCATTAGGTGTGGGTGAGCCAATAATGTTTGCAAGCGTATATCAAATCATAGCACTAGGGCTGGGCGCGGTGGCTCATGCCTGTAATCCCAACACTTTGGGAGTCCGAGGTGGGCAGATCCCTTTGAGCTCAGCCTGGGCAACATGGCAAAACACTATCTGTACTAAAAATAAAAAAATTAGCTAGGCATGATGGTGCCATCTCTAGTCCCAGCTACTCGGGAGGCTGAGGTGGGAGAATTACCTGAGCCTGGGAAGTTGAAGCTGCAGTGAGCTGTAATTGTGCTACTGCACTGCAGCCTGGTGATGGGAGTGAGACATTGTCTCAAAAAAAAAAAAAGCACTAGAATATTTGAATACTCTTATACAAGTGTTTATGGGTTTATTTTATTCTGAAGCTGAGAACATATCTAAAGTGGGATACTTTCTGCAAACCCAAAAGCCTAAGAGCAGATGGGGATTTTAAAAGTACACATATAATAAAATTATCAAAGCCAGCCTTCTGAACAAGACTCTCCTCTCTTTACAGTGAAACCCAATGGAAAAAGCATGACATTTAGAAGTAGAAGACTTCGCTTCAAATCCCTACTCCTTCACTTACTAATTTTGTGATTTGGGTAAGTAATTGATCTTGTCTGAATTTTTTGTTTTTTTATTTTACAAAGTTCCAATAAATAATCCCTGCCCTACTCACCTGATTCTTTAGGATATTAGGAGACTAAAGTGAAATAATTTATGTGACAACATTTTGTGTAATGTAAAATAATATCCTAGTGTTAATTGTTATGAACTCATAATTGATACTAATGGAAGAGAACAGAGTGGATAATTTAAAAACTAATTTAATAATTAATTTTGTGTAGGTATTACCAACTTCTGGCAGTTTATTCACAGTAACACTGTACTGTGAAAGATATATAGAAATTTTCTTCATCTTGATCCCCACGCAACTTATTCATTCAACAAGCATTATTTTGCCTTCTATTTGGCAATTTTAGTTCATATACTGTTCTACAATTGTAATAGTAATGTTATAGTAACAAAGTTTATATTGACATTCTTTTTCACATGCAATATAAATCTAAATATATTCGTGCTTTTTATTTCATCCTTAGGTTAAGTTAGAAAATGAAAAAAAAATCACAATCCATAGGTGACAAAAATAATTTATAAAGAGCCTAACCATTAAATATTTATCAATTGTAACTCTACTGCTTTTTCTCTCACTTGAGAAAACATATGGAAATGAAAGTAAATGAGAATGAACAACTATAGGGATAATCTTGAATTTATTCTATTTTAAATAAATCATTTGTGAACTTTGTTTACATTAAAAACAAACATTAAAAGTAGCAATACTTGTTATACATCATCTAGCTCCTTTCGGCACACTACCATGTTATATCACCATAGTTGAGGAATGATTACAGCTTTTGGTTTTCAGAAATAATCTTTCCTGTATTTATGGTTACTAGTTAGGTTTTGGCTTCATAGAAGCTCTCAAGTTACCTGCAGATTTCAAGGAAGGTTAGTGTATGCAATGTATGGTTATAATATATGCATAGAAAACTCTGCAAGAGGTGAGGTGATAGTGCTATTAATATAATTTTAAATTAAATATTAGTATCAACAGAAGGAAAGGAGGGAAAAAATAAGCAAACTACTGTCAATTCTGTCAAATTTTTTTTTTTTTTTTTTTGAGATGGAGTCTCGCTCTGTCGCCCAGGCTGGAGTGCAATGGCACGATCTTGGCTCGCTGCAACCTCCGCCTCCCAGGTTCAAGTGATTCTCCTACCTCAGCCTCCTGAGTAGGTGGGACTATAGGTGTGTGCCACCATGCCCGGCTAATTTTTGTATTTTTATTAGAGACGGGGCTTCATCATATTGGTTAGGCTCGTCTTGAACTCCTGACCTTGTCATCCGCCTGCCTTGGCTTCCCAAAGTGCTGGGATTACAGGCATGAGCCACCGCACCTGGCCATAATTCTGTCAATTCTTAAGCAAGCCCCAAGTGAAGTTAACTGTATTGCATATAATATTTTATATAGTGTTACTGTGTTTTCATCTCTTAGATTTGGACTATGAAATCAAGTCCCATAATAGATGTTTCTTCATCACCTCTCCATTACAATCTTTTAAAAATTAGGAAAGATTACTTTCTAAATGTGAAATGTGAAATCTACCTTTGCCTAGTTCGCTTTGCTTGTGTTCCATGGTACTACTCAAACAAATCTAATTGCTTTGAAGTAATCATAAATTCTTTCATGGACCTCTTGTTCTGGAGCAGCTTTGTTGCAAGAATATAGTACATTTGGCTTGGCACAGTGGCTCACACCTGTAATTCCAGCACTTTGGGTGGCCAAAGAAGGAGGATTGCTTCAGACCAGGAGTTTGGGACCTGCCTGTGCAACATAGTGAGACCCCCATCTTTACAGAAAAATTTTTAAAAAATTAGCTGGGCATGCTGGCAAGCTGTTACATGATTAGGGAGTGCATAAAATCCAGTTAGTATGTATATTTAATAAAACAATATTGTGTTCCAAGTGCAGAACTAGGAAGCCATTTCTCATCAAGAAGAGTTAATAGTTTTATTTAGAAGAAAAAAATTACACATTAAGTATTTTGTCTTTAATAATTTTAGCTTTTATTTTAGGTTCAGGGAGTTCATGTGCAGGTTACATGAGTATATTGTGTGATGCTGAGGTTTGGAGTACGATTGAACTGTCACCCAGTTAGTGAGCATAGTACCCAATAGTTTGAACCTTAAGTATTTATTTATTTTATTTATTTTTTGAGACGGAGTTTCACTCTGTCGCCCAGCCTGGAGTGCAGTGGCGCCATCTCCGTTCACTGCAACCTCCGCCTCCCGGGTTCAAGTGATTCTCCTGCCTCAGCCTCCCAAGTAGCTGGGATTACAGGTGCCCACCACCACGCCCAGCTTCTTTTTGTATTTTTAGTAGAGACAGGGTTTCACCATGTAGGCCAGGCTGGTCTGGAACTCCTGACCTCAGGTGATCCACCCACCTCGGCCTCCCTGAGTGCTGGGATTACAGGCGTGAGCCACTGCACCTAGCTGACATTAAGTATTTTTTAATTTAAATTTATTTTTTGCATAAGTACTAAAGATTCACATGGTCAACATTGCAAGGCTGCAGAGTATATGGTGGAGCGTCTCCCTACCACCCTGATCTCTCAAATACCCTGTCACAGCCAGTATTTGAACTTTTATCCTCCTAGAGATACTGTGTGCATATATAAAAAAAGAATGTGTGTTTTGTTTTCTTGTATATTGTTTTGCCCACAAATAATAGCAAATGCGTTGTTCTGTACCTTAATGTAACAATGTATTTTAGATAACTTTATGTTTCTGTACATATAGAGCTTCCTCATTTTTTTTAAATGGCTACAAGTATTTACATTTACATGGTTTTGGTATACCATCATTTAACTAGTGTCCCATCATAATCAGGTTGTTTCAGCCTTTTACTGTTAAAAACAATGCAGTGAATAACTTTGTGCATGTGTTGTTTTATTCATATCTGTAGGATAAAATAAAGTAGAATCATTAGAATCAAATGCGTGTGTTTTAATTTTGATTGATATTGCCGAACTGGCTCTCTGCCTTGTTTGGGTAGAGCTTTTTTCTTTGTTTTTAAGTGAGGTCTAATTTACAAACAACAAAACTGACCGTTTTTAAAGTGTTCAATGTATTGGGAAGCTTATGTCAATTTACACTATAACCTGTAGTGTGTGACGATACTTTCGTTGCTTAGTCTCACAACACCCTGTTGATACCTTTTGGGTTTTTATATTTTTGCCAACACTAATATGTAAGAATGGTATTGGGATAATTTTTGGTTTGTTTACCTTTTGTTACATACTGCAAAACAGAACTCATAAGTGTACAGCTCAGTGAATTTATCACTGTCCAGATCAAGATACAGAACATGCTCAGCACCCAGAATGCCCCCTTTTATACCCTTCCTCACAAAAAACAACTGCTCTGACCTCTGTCACCAAACACCGTAGACTTTTGCCTCTTTTTGAACTTCTGTAAAATAAATCATGCAGAGCGTACTTTCTTGCCTTTTTTCTCTTTTAAAATTTTTTTGTAGAGTCAGGGTCTCACTATTTTGTGCAGGCTGGCCTCTTAACTCCTGGCCTCAAGCAATTCTTCCCCCTCAGCCTCCCAAAGTGCTGATATGACAGGTGTGGGCCACTGCACCCAACCTGTCTGATTTCTTTCATTCTGTATTATATGTGAGATTCATCCATGATGCATGTATCTGTTATTCTTTTTCATTGCTGTGATTCAATTACTTGAATATACCATAATTTATCCTAGTGTTAATAGATATTTGGTTGATTTTATTTTTCATCTATTTTGAATAAAACTTCTGTAAACATTCTTGTACATGTCTTTGGAGGTATTAAGCACTCGTTTCTTTTGGCTATACCTTATCTGGGCAGATTTTGTTTGTTTTTAAGGTCTAATTTATAAACAATAAAATTCACCATTTTTTAGTTACAACTTGATAGGAAACCCATGAGTCTTAACATTTCTGTGTTTCTTATCAGCAAAAACCCTGATGGCTGCCTTTTTTCTGAACTTTGTTTTGAGACGGAGTCTCGCTCTGTCACCTAGGCTGGAGTGCAGTGGTGTGACCTCGGCTCACTGCAGCCTCCGCCTCCCAGGTTCAAGCAGTTCTCTGCCTCAGCCTCCTGAGTAGCTGGGATTACAGGCGGCCGCCACCACGCCTGGCTAATTTTTGTATTTTTATTAGGGACGAGGTTTCACCATGTTGGTCAGGCTGGTCTTGAACTCCTGACCTCATGATTCACTCGCCTCAGCCTCCCAAAGTGCTGGGATTATAGGCGTGAGCCACCATGCCCAGCCAACTTAACTTTTAAAGAATGTTGGAAGGTAGACTCTCAGAGCCGTCGAGCAAAGGACAGGCTTACTTACAGTCTTCAAAGATACAGATAATGTCTGCCTCTAGAGTAAACGGCAGACATGCTTCCTGCATATTTTTCAAGTTTAAGGTTATTTAAGATCTGTCTTTCTTTCCTGTGAAGCAGCCTGTTCAGGTGTCATCTGACTTCACAATGCCCTGTGGCAGTTGGGACTCAAGCAGCTGGCACAGGAAAATGCTGATACTCTGACTACTGTTATGAGTAATACAGTCCTTTGCTTCTGACTCAAAAATGTCATGCCTTTTGCCAGTATCCATGACACTGTGGTAGGCTGACTTGTTAGCTTGAAAGTAAGGTGTAAAATCTCAGTGCCTTTGAAATAGTTGACACAGAATTCAGTGAATTTTGACAAATGTAGTCTTTTTTTTTTTTTAAATAGAATTTCGCTTTGTTGCCCAGGCTGGAGTGCAGTGGTGCCATCTCAGCTCACTGCATCCCCTGCCTTCCGGGTTCAAACAGCTCTCCTGCCTCAAGCCTCATGAGTAGCTGGGACTGCAGGCATACACCACCACACCTGGTGTGTGTGTGTGTGTGTGTCTGTGTGTGTCGGGGTCTCGCTCTGTTGCCCATGCTGGAGTCCAGTGGCATGATCTGGGCTTACTGCAACCTCTGTTTCACGGGTTCAAACAATTCTCCTGCCTCAGCCTCCCGAGTAGCTGGCATCACAGACGCCCGCCACCACGCCAAGCTACTTTTTGTATTTTTAATAGAGATGGGGTTTCACCATGTTGGCCAGGCTCGTCTCGAACTCCTGACCTCAAGTGATCTGCCCACCTCGGCCTCCCAAAGTGCTGGGATTACAGGCGTGAGCCATCGCGTCCTGCCAAATGTATAGAGTCTTATAGTCACCACCACAATCAAGTCATAGAGTATTTTTATTACCCCAGATTTCCTTTATGCCCTTTTACATGTGCCTTCGCTACCTCAGCCTTAGGCAACCCTGGATCTGCTTTCTGTCACCTTAGTTTTGCCGTATCAAGAATTTCTGAGGCACATGCCTGTAATCCCAGTGCTTTGGGAGGCTGAGGCAGGAGGATTGCTCGAGCCCAGGAGTTTGAGACAGCCTGGGCAACATAGTGAGACCCCCATCTCTTAAAAAAAAAAGAATTTCCTGTAAATAGAGTTATACAATGTATAACCTGTTGTGTCTGGCTTCGTTTATTCAGTGTAATGCTTTTGAGATTCATTCATACTACTGCATGTATCACCAGTTCATACTCTCTTTTTTTTGTTTGCTGAGTAGTATTCTATTATATGTCTCTACCATTGTTAGGATGTATGTTTATACATTCAGCAGTTGGTGGACATTTGGATTGTTTCCAGTTTGGGACTTATGAATGAAGCTGCTGTGAACATTTGAGTATAAGTCTTGGTGTGGGCATATGTTTTTATTTTGGGGAGTACGCTCTTTGGAGTGGAAATACCAAGTCTTATGGTGTGCTTTTAACTTGGTAACGAACTATCAAATTGTTTACCAGAGTGTCTGTATCATTTTGCATTCCTATCTGAGTAGTTCTAATTTATATCTCTCATTTTGAGTGAGGTTGAAAGTATCTTTTCACATGCTTGATTTACTTGTATTTCCTTTTCTATAAACTATTCAAATATTTTTGCCTGTTGTTCTATTAGGTGTTAGAATTTTTTAGTGATTTGTAGGCATTCTTTATATATCCGGGAAAATTTTTGGCCATGCTATGAATTACAAACATTTTTTTCCATTTGTCAGGTATCTTTTAAGGATACATATTATGGTGAGTTTTGCCATGTAGAAATTTGTCAGTCTGAAGTTCTTAATCTCACAGTTATTTACTAATATAGGACTTCACATAAGAAAGAAACAAGATATCTCTTTTAATTAACCTTAAAGTATAAATTATGTTTTCTAGCAGTGTTTTCCATAGCCATAACTCAGTGGGAATAAAGAAAAATAATGTGAAGACTTAAGTTTTCTACATTCTCATAAGAATTTTACCACCTTTTAGAAACACAGCTACAGCATGGAAACAAGATTGTGTCTTAAATTACGTGTATATAAGAGAAAAAATATTAAAAGTAATGTTACATGTGTCTGTTGCAGAAATATCCGCGCAAGATGTTGACGTTGCAGACTTGGTTAGTGCAAGCCTTGTTTATTTTCCTCACCACTGAATCTACAGGTAAGGTTCATGAAATACCCTATCTTCTAACTTCACAAATTAGGTTTATATATTTTTATATTATTATATAATTAAGCTTATGTTTAATTATTATGTTCATATATTCTTTCTAGGATAATCGAGAGAATATCTTAAATTGATTTTAATAAAAATATTCTTGATAATCTGTTTTTGTATAATTTGAGTTGTAACAGTCATCTTACATGCTAAGTCAGTAATTTAAGTCAGTAATCTTAAATGCTGTATATCAATACTAACAATAACTTTAAAATGGGGAAGGAAAAAAGTGTGTGGGTTTTTTTTTTTTTTTCAGTAAATGAATAGGAGAAAATTTGTTAAATCTTGTTAAATTTTACGTCATTCATACTACATGCTCTTCAGGTATTGAAGGGCTGCTTTCCTGTGTCTGTAAGTCCTCGTCCCCAAATTACAGTTACCCAGATATCTAATCATTCTATAGGATCTGGTTTTTAACCCTGTGCTTGCTGATTACCCTACTGATTCTTCTCTTAGTTGCCTGTATTACATTTAAAATAGAATACTGGCTGGGCATGGTGGCTCACACCTGTAATCCCAGAACCTTGGGAGGCATAGGCAGGAAAATAACTTGAGTCCAGGAATTCAGTCTGGGCAACAAAGCAAGGCCCCATCTCTACAATTTTTTTTTTAATTAGCCAAGTATTAGTCCATTCTCACACTGCTGTAAAGAAATACCTGAGACTGGGTAATTTATAAAGAAAAGGTTTAATTGACTCACAGTTCTGTAGGCTGTGCGGAAGCATGGTGGCATCTGCTTCTGGGGAGGCTTTGGGAAGTTTCCAGTCATGGCAGAAGACAAAGGGGGAGTGAGGCATCTCACATGGCGAGAACAGGAGGAAGAGAGAGAGAAAGGGAAGGTGCTACAAACTTTTAAATGACCAGAGCTCACAATAACTCATTCCTCATCCACCATCTCGAGGCAGTACCAAGTGAGAAATCCACCCCTATAATTTAATCACCTCTCCACCAGGCCCCACCTCCAACACTGGGGATTATGATACGACATGAGATTTGGGTGGGGACACAGATTCAAACCATATCATGCCTCTAGTCCCAACTACTCAGGAGGCTGAGCCAGGAGAATCATGAGCCCTGGACCTCGAGGTCACAGTGAGCCATGGTCACGCCATTGCACTCTATCCTGGGTAACAGAGCAAGACCCTGTCTCGTAAAAATATTTATGTGTACGTGTGTGTGTGTGTGTGTGTGTGTGTGTGTGTGTGTGTATGAATAATACTATCCCAGCTGTCCCCCTTACTAGCTGTAGGACCTTGGTTTCCTGATCTATGAAATGGTGATAATAAAGGCCACTACCTCCTAGGGTTATTAGTGAGGATTAAAGAAGTTAATATAGAGGCCAGGCATGGTGGCTCATGCCAGTAATCCAAGCACTTTGGGAGGCCGAGATGGGTGGATCATTTGAGGTTAGGAGTTCAAGACTAGCCTGGCCAACATGGTAAAACCCCGTATCTACTAAAAATACAAAAATTAGCCAGGCGGTAGTGGCGCACGCCTGTAATCCCCGCTACTCAGGAGGCTGAGGCAGGAGAATCGCTTGAGCCTGGGAGGCGGAGGTTGCAGTGAGCCAAGATCGCACCGCTGCACTCCAGTCTGGGTGACAGAGTGAAACCCTGTTTCCAAAAAAAAAAAATCTGAGCTTGGTAGCACATGCCTGAAAGTCTCAGCTACTTGGGAGGCTGAGGTGGGAGAGTCACTTGAACCCAGGAGGCAAAGGTTGCAGTGTGTGGAGATTGTGCCACTGCACTCCAGCCTAGGGTGGCAGACTGAGACCCTATCTCAAAAAACAACCAAAAGTAAGTTAATATAGAGGAAATATTTGGACAGTGCTTGGCCTACAGTAAGCATTATAAAAATGATAGTTACTGCATATTTATTATAAAGGTTATTGTTGTCTTTGAATAAAAGTTTCTTTATGAAAAAAATAAATGTAATATACCAAAACCAGTCTGACTACAGTGGCACTCATACTTACTTTGATCTGAACATCATTTTTATAAAGTTACGTAACTATGTGGTAGCTGAGATATACCCTTGTTTCATGTTGAGCTAGTGATCAGTGAAAATTCTCAGGTGGTTTTTACATGAGTTACTCTTAAACTAGTTCTCCCTCACCCTATGTATATTTCTTATTACCTAAATAGGATATATTTCCTCTGTTGCTAATTTCATTTTATCAGTTTTAGCCTGGTGTTCTACTCTTTCAGCATAATTTTGAATCCCAACATTTTCATCCGAAGTGTTGGCAGTTGTTTGTAGTCCTGTCCTCTGCTAATTTGATAAGCATGTGTGTCTGTCTTTTCCCAAGTTGTTGATTAAAATGTTGAAAATAACAGGACTGCATTAGTTACCTGTTGTTGCCTCACAAATACTCCAAATCTTCAAGGCTTAAAATGATAATAATACCTCTCATGGTTTGTATAGGACAGGACTATAGATAGGCAGGCACAATCAGACGTATTCATCTTTGCTGTACAATGTCTGGGGCCTCAGCTGCAATATTCAGACTGGGGGCTGGAGTCATCTTCAGACTCCTTCGCTTATGTGTCTGTTGTTAATGGTATCTGCAGGCTGAGGGCTTTGCTGGGGCCATTGTCCAAAACACCATACGTGGCCTCTTTTTATGGCCCTGGCTTTCTTACAATGTGTGGCTGGGTTCTAAGGGCAGATATCCCAGGAGAGAGAAAGAAAGCTAATTGGAGTCTGTATTCTTTTAATGATCTAGCCTCTGAAGTCTCATAGCACACTCCATTGGCTGGAGTGGACACAAGGCACCCATACAGATCTGATGTGGTTGGGGGAAATGCAGTCCCCACCTCTTCATGAAAAGAGTATGCGTGACATTGTAAGAAAAACATGTGGGATGGGATAAATATGTAGGTGTGGCCATTCTTAAAATACAGTCTTCTCCAAGGATTGAGGGCATGCACTTCAGCATATTCTACTTAAGACTATCCTCTAATTGACTTTTTTCTTAGTCAGTTTTTTTATATATGGGTAATCAAATATAAATTTGAGTATGAACCTATAAAAGTAGCAAAATATCAGCAATTTCATAATGTTCATTGTAATATCGGTTATAGTATATTCTTTTTTTTTTTTTTGCTTTTTTTCTTTTTTTTTTGAGATGGAATCTCGTTTCGTTGCCTAGGCTGGAGTGCAGTGGCACAATCTCAGCTCACTGCAACCTCTGCCCCCCAGGTTCAAGCAATTCTCCTGCCTCAGCCTCCTGAGTAGCTGGAATTACAGGTGCAGGTCACCACGCCCGGGTAATTTTTGTATTTTTAGTAGAGACGGGATTTCACCATGTTGGTCAGGCTGGTCTAGAACTCCTCATCTCAGGTGATCCATCCACCTCGGCCTCTCAAAGTGCTGGGATTACAGACGTGAGTCACTGCGTCCAACCCAGTTATAGTGTATTCTAATTCACATTTCTTCATCTTGCCCTATAAACATTCAAAATAACTTTATCAGATACCTTTCTTAATTAAAATACTTTCTTTTTACAATTTAATCTCAGCCTGGTAGCCCTGTAAAATGGGATTAATTTGACATGGGATGGTATTATTGAAGCTGTGTCTCACTTTGAAAAACGGAACATTTGCCCCTTTTTTTTCGAGACTGAATCTCACTCTGTCGCTCAGGCTGGAGTGCAGTGGTGTGATCTTGGCTCACTGCAAGCTCCGCCTCCTGGGTTCACACCATTCTCCTGCCTCAGCCTCCCAAGTAGCTGGGACTACAGGCGCCCGCCACCATGCCCGGCTAATTTTTTGTATTTTTAGTAGAGACAGGGTTTCACTATGTTAGCCACGATGGCCTTGATCTCCTGACCTCGTGATCCACCCACCTCGGCCTCCCAAAGTGCTGGGATTACAGGTGTGAGCCGCTGCGCCCAGCCCATTTGCCCATTTTTAATATCTCTCTTATTCTGTGTGATTAAAAATTATTCATACTGAGTCTCTAATTATATCTTATGTTTTTAGTACTCTAGAGTATATTTCATATTTAACATCCCTATGATTACTTTAAAGAAAGTATAACAAGTGATTTTGCCAAAGAATAATAAAGTGATGTCTAGGGAATTGTAAGGTCTGACCCAGTATCAGAGAGTAACTTAGTAGAGATTCTCCACTGGATGAAGGACCATGCTATTGGAAATTGAGAGTAATATATGCACTAAGATTTACAGTAGGCATTTATAAATAACAGCAAGATGATATAAACAGACCACATTATAAGTTTGAAACAAAGAAATACACATTCCAGCTCTGGGTTTTACAGGCTTTGTGAGAGGTCCTGGGATTCCATTTGGGGATACAATTTTGACTGCAAAAACTGTTTTTAATTTTTTCTGGGCTCACTGCAGCCTTGACCTCTTGGGCTCAAGCAGTCCTCCTGCCTCAGCACACGACCCTCACCCCCAAGTAGCTGGGACTACAGGCGTGTGCCACCATGCCTGGCTAATATTTGTATTCTTTTTGTAGAGATGGGGTTTTGCCATGTTGCCCAGGCTAGTAATTTTTAATCTCAAAAAAACTTCATGGGTAACTACCCAGGAACCCCACAGCAAATAGGATTCATTGAGGAAAGCCACCTTAAAATTGTGGACATTGAAGCTAGAGAAAAAGAATAAAATCATGTCAAATAGTTGGGACTTTTATCTTGGTAGTAGGTAGCCACTAAATAATTTAAAGTAGACAAATGTCCTAATTATTTTAGAACAGTAACTTGACAGTAGTATGTAAGATACACTGGAAGGAGGTCAGACTGATATAGTATCCTGTGCTTCAGCAGTCAAAGTAGCATTGGAAAGAAGATGTTGATATGCTTATTAAGCATATAGAACCAACACAGTGCACTATTGTTAAGTTGGAGGTTAGAGGAGGCTAATTGGAGATGTTGGAAGATGACTACAGAGTATCTGTCCTGGATGTCTGGATGGGAGTGGCGCTGTTAGCAGAGGCAGAGAAATAAGAATAAAAAATAATAAGTTTGAAAAGATTATGATACATAATAGTTTTGGACATGCTCATTTAAAAATAGCTATGGGATATCTCAGGTAGATATATGTCTAATGGGCTATTGAAAGCATGGGGGTTTAGTGCTAGAGATAGGGATTGAGATGTAATCAATGTGGAGTAGGTGATAGGTAAAGCGTATAGTTGTGTTTAATTTTCTTTTACCCAATCTGATTCTTTGTGTTTTGTTTTGTTTTTTGAGACTCGGTCTCACTCTGTCTCCCAAGCTGGAGTGCAGTGGCGTGATCTCGGCTCACTGCAACCTCCACTTCCTGGGTTCAGGTGATTCTCATGCCTCAGCCTCCCAAGCAGCTGGGATTACAGGTGCCCACCATGACACCCAGCTAATTTTGTATTTTTAGTAGAGACTGGGTTTTAGCATGTTGGTTAGGCTGATTCTTTGTTTTTAAATAGGGGATCTTATCCCATGCATTTATTTTCACTCTGTTGTCCAGGGTGGAGTGCAGTGGCTTACTACATCCTTGACCCCTTGGGCTCAAGCCATCATCCCACTTCAGCCTCCCAAATAGCTGGGACTATAGGCGTGCACCACCATGCTCGGCTAATTTTTTTTGTTTTTAGTACAGATGGCATCTCCCTATGTTGCCCAAGCTGGTTTCAAACTCCTGAGCTCAAGCGATCCTCTTGCCTCAGCCTCCCAAAAGTGCTGAGATTATAGACGCAAACCATCATACCCAGGGCCATGCATTTATTCTTAAAACTAAACTATTTGGCCATCTTGTTCTATTCTTCCTGTTTTGTATTGGTCCCTTGCTGTTTCCTTTGTTGTCTGAGTTTTGATGTGTGGACAATGTATACTGTCTGTGACCCCAACTGTACTCCACAACAGCATTCAGGAGTGTAGAGGAGACCACCACTGCCTGTTTTCTGGAGAGTTTAGTTTAGACCTGGGGTCTAAATGGAGGGACAGGATACATTGTGGGGCAAGTATGAATCATGCTGCAGGCAGTCTGTGTTTCTTAAAGAAATAGTTTATACCATGGGCTATAAAGCATGAATGGGTTTTTCTTAATTCAGCTCTATTATCTTTATAATTTGTATATTTCTTTACAAATTCAGGCATTAAATTCTAACCATATTAATTTTCAGTTGTGTATTGTCTTTTTCTGTGTCTTTAGGGATATTTTAGTGACGGTTGAGGGACTCTACATTGAGTGCTACCAGCTAGATATCATTTTGTACCAGAAAAATTCAGTCCATTTATATATTTTCTATTGTTCCTTTTTAGGTGAACTTCTAGATCCATGTGGTTATATCAGTCCTGAATCTCCAGTTGTACAACTTCATTCTAATTTCACTGCAGTTTGTGTGCTAAAGGAAAAATGTATGGATTATTTTCATGTAAATGCTAATTACATTGTCTGGAAAACAAACCATTTTACTATTCCTAAGGAGCAATATACTGTCATAAACAGAACAGCATCCAGTGTCACCTTTACAGATATAGCTTCATTAAATATTCAGCTCACTTGCAACATTCTTACATTCGGACAGCTTGAACAGAATGTTTATGGAATCACAATAATTTCAGGCTGTAAGTTTTGTTTTTGTCTTATTTCAGACTTTGTCATGACTATTGAACTGCATTTTTAATGTTGTCCTTTCATCTTTATAAAATGTAGTAACTTGTGGACTTAGTGACTTGGACATGTTTGGTTTTAAAAAAATAAGCTTAGAAGTAGGAACCACAAGTCTCCTGTCTTTCCTGAAAGTCAAGCAGTTTCACTTTACTAGAGAAATATTTGACATGAGACCCCCCCCACCACAGGAAAGTATTGTTGAATTGACATAATGATGGTAATTCTCAGTATCCCTTAATTGCTGAGAAAATGCACGTGTAAAGCAGCTACCTGAAGAAAGCGAACAAATACTGGAGTAAATCCTTTTTTTTTTTGGTGACGGAGTCTCGCTCTGTCACCCAGGCTGGAGTGCAGTGGCGTGATCTCAGCTCACTGCCCTCCCGGGTTCAAGCAATCCTCCTGCCTCAGCCTCCCAAGTAGCTGGGACTACAGGCATGAGCCACCACGCCCGGCTAATTTTTCATATTTTTAGTAGAAATGGGGTTTCGCCATGTTGGCCAGGCTGGTCTCAAACTCCTGACCTCAGGTGATCCACCTGCCTCGGGCTCCCAAACTGCTGGGATTACAGGCGTGAGCCACTGTGCCTGGCCTTGGAGTAACAAAGTAAACAAAATAAACTTACTATGATCCAAAAGTGGGTTATCTAATTTGTGGATCACCCAGACTTTACTGTTTTGGCATTTGCTTTTCTTCCAACGAGTTTGGGAAAGCAATAAGAAGAGAAATATAAATGAATCATTTTGGCTTCTACTTAGTTGCCTCTTACAAACATATGTATATATTACTTTTAAAAATATACTTAATGGAGAAATCAGTTGATATTTTTTTCCAGTTATAAATGAAAGTTGATTTTACATGGAAAATTAATGTGAAACAAACCAGTTGATGACAGTTAGGATGGATGTATATATATTACTTCCTGAAAAGAAGTGTAAGAGTTGGGATAGAAAAGAAATTGTCATCAGCCTTTCATTGTGTCCATACTTTTTGCTTGGGTTTGATTTTTTTCATCTAATTTAGATCGCAAATGCCTTGGGTAGTATATAAATTGCATAATATTTGTGGATATAAAGCTTTCTGAAAGATGCTAATTAATCCCTTTTAGTGCCTCCAGAAAAACCTAAAAATTTGAGTTGCATTGTGAACGAGGGGAAGAAAATGAGGTGTGAGTGGGATCGTGGAAGGGAAACACACTTGGAGACAAACTTCACTTTAAAATCTGAATGGTACGTTATTTTAAATTTGTTTCATGTTAGATTTATTAAAGTTAGTCATTTTTGCTGGAATTTTTATTTTACCAAGTAATAATATTAAATGCTATTTTAAAACATTTAATTTTTTATTTTGTAACATTTCAAATATATGTAAAAGTAGAGGCCAGGCGCAGTGGCTCATGCCTGTAATCCCCCACGCGCGGCCCATGCCTGTAATTCCAGCACTTAGGGAGGCTGAGGCGGGCAGATCACTTGAGGTCAGGAGTTCGAGACCAGCCTGGCCAACCAGGGCAAAACCCTGTCTCTACCAAAAATACAAAAATTAGCCAGGCATGGTGGCGGGTACCTGTAATCCCAGTGACTCGGAGGTTGAGGCAGGAGAATCACTTAAATCCAGGAGGCGGAGGTTGCAGTGAGCCCGGATTGCACCACTACACTCCAGCCTGGGTAACAGAGTGAGACTCCATCTCAAAAAAAATAATAAAAAATAAAAGTAGAAAGAATAGTAGAATACCCATACATACCCATCACTCAGCTTCAACACTGGTCAGCTCATGACCAGTCTTATTTCAAAGGTACTCTTTACCTATATTGTCTTGAAGAGAGAATCGCAGGCATCATATTTCATCCAAAGATATTTCAGTACGCGTCTCTAAAAGATAAGGACATTTTAAAAAAAGCATAACAACATACCACTGTTACACTCAGATATAAAATACTACATTTTCAGTTAGTGTTGATTTCCCCCCTTGTCTCATGAATATGCATATATGTATAATTTTTTTACATTTGTTTCAGTCAAGATTCGAATAAGCTCCATACTTTGTGAATTTATGTCTTGTCTCTTAAATTATAGGTTCTATTTGTTCTTTTTCCTTACATTTCAGTTGTTAAACTGTTATACATTGTACATTGTTTAACATATTCCCTTGTCTTTTTTTTTTTTTTTTTTTGAGATGGAGTCTTGCTCTGTCACCTAGGCTGGAGTACAGTGGCATGATCTCTGCTCACTGCAACCTCCGCTTCCCAGGTTCAAGCAATTCTCCTGCCTCAGCCTCCTGAGTAGCTGGGATTATAGGCGTGTGCCACCATGCCCAGCCAGTTTTTTTCTATTTTTAATAGGGTTTCACCATGTTGGTCAGGCTGGTCTTGAACTCCTGACCTCGTGATCTGCCTGCCTCTACCTCCCAAAGTGCTTAGATGATAGACGTGGCCACCGCGCCTGGCCCCCTTGTCTTTTTCTTTCCAAAAAATTGCTTTTAGATCTACAGATTTCATCAGATTTGGGTTTGATTTTTTTTTTTCCCCAAAAAAATATTTTGTAGGAGTGATGTGTACTTCTGTCAGGAACGACCAGATAATGTTTCACTGTTTTTCTTTTTTCTGATATTAAGATTGAGCAGTGGTTTCGGGTGTTGTCAGCCTTATTCCTTTATTTACTAAGTATTTACTAAGTTTCCCATTTGTTTTTTCCAAACAGAAAAGTTGAAAGAGTTTTACAGTGAACACTCTTGCATACCCTAGATTCTACAATTAACATTTTACTATCTTTGCTTTATCACCTATTTATCTATGCATCCTTCTCTCCATCTCTCAATCTATCTCTTTTTTATGTATTTCATAGTGAGTTGCAGTCATTAATATACCTCACCCTTAATCACTTCAGTATTTCATAGTGAGTTACAGTCATTAATATACCTCATTCTTAATCACTTCAGTATTTACATGAATTAGAGTTCAGTATTATGTTTTTAAATAAAATTTACATATAGTGAAAACACAAATCTTAGTGTATCATTCAGTGAGTTTTGACAAGTACAGACACCTGTGTAACTCAAATCAGTATCAAGACATAGAACATGACTAACACACCTAAAAAGTTCCTTCCTGCTCCTTCACAGTCAATCCCAGCAAGTGCCCCACCCCATGAGCAACTACCTGTCTGATATTCTTCACCATAGATTATTTTTTCCTTTTACAGAATGTCTCATATAAATGGGATTATATAGTATATACTCTTCTGTGAAAAGTTTTATAACTCAACAGAATGTTTCTGAAATTTAATCATGTTGTTTTCCCACTAGTATTTCCCTTACAGCTTTGAGCAGTCATCAGTGATTATAATTTGTATATAAATTACAAAACTATGGTATTCTGTGTTTTGTTTTAGCTGAAATACTTAAAGAAAAACTTGCCTTTATCAACTGTGGTTTACCCTGAAGTACAGTTCAGATAGGAGAAGCAAGATAGGTTTAATATTTTTCCTTAATTACCAGTTTTATAATTAGTTGATTCCCTAGTATCCTCCAAAGGTAGAATAATGAGGGCTTTTCTTTCTCATTATAAATTTATATTTAAACATATTTGATATGTTTTAATTCATTATGGATTGTCCCATCTTTGATCAGTGGCAGTTTACTCAAATTGGCTCATTCATCCTTTTTTTTTTTTTTTTTTTTTTTGAGACAGAGTTTTGCTCTTTTGACCAGGCTGTAGTGAAGTGGCGTAATCTTGGCTCACTGCCTCCCGAGTGGCTGGGATTATAGGCACCCACCACCCCGCCCGGCTCATTCATCGTCTTGACACAACTTCCTTAGCCTTTGATAGCTCTCTGATATAACTTGCTTTTACAGGGTCATCTTATGTATTTCCTCACCCAGACCTGGAATCAACCTTTTCCCAAAACTCTCTGGTTTCATTTAGTGTGAAATAATATTTACAGACTACAATCTGGGTGCTACAGGAATTCATCACTACTGGTTTGTCATAGTTTTTAGATTTTTTAGATTTTTTCAGTCGAAAGAGCTAGGACATGTTTTGTGGTTTGAGATATAATACTATCTTTTAAAAATACAAATTCATACTGATATTTTCAGTTTAAAATTAGGGCTATAGGTTTTTACATAATTACATTTACCTGACGTCTACATCTTCTTTCTTATGAACTGAAAAACATAGTTGACAACAGCACTAACATAATTATTCATTTGCTTTATCCTACGGTTAATACAGCAGCTGCAGAATAATAACACCAGTATTAGCACCAACAAAATGATTACCAAGAATGATTTTAAGATTGTTTTTCTCTGTGAAGGATGTGTAATAGTCAGATTACTGTGTTTTAATGTTACTTGGAATAGTTCTTTTCTATGTGGTTATACTACATACTCAGTACACAAGTTCATATGTTTCATTTTGCTTTTAATTTTTAGGAATTTTTCTTAATAATTATATAAAACAATCCCAAAAGTCAAATCTATTAATAGTATTAAGGCTTGTTCAGAAAAGTCTATATTCTATTCCTGAATCCTCCACCTTATTTCCTTCTCCTTAGAGGCTAACCATTTTTGTTTTGGTTCAATTTGGGGTTTGGTTTATCCTTCTATTTTTAAAAACAGTGTTGTATATGAATATTTTTAATTGAGGCATAATTTATATAATTATAAATAAATATAGTAATATTACTTGAAACTTTCCATGGTGATAGAAATCAGAAAGTAGTTGCCTAAGTTTGACTAGAAAGAGGCTAAGAGATTTTAGCCCTAAGACTAAAGGCTAAGGGGTGATAGAAATTCTTACCCCTAACCTCCTGTCACCTTCTAGCATATTGTGCTTAAAGAAATTTGTGGTACAGTAAGGGTTCTGTTTTAGGAAAAAGAAAAAACAGCACTGGGATCACAAGGAAATAGATAATTTTTGGAGAGGAGTAAGTGGGGATGGAGCATAAAATTTTAAAGCACAACATTTTTAGACTACAAATTTGAAAATAATTTTATGTTTTAAGATATAGATCAAAGTTAATTTTAAAGAAAGGTTTATTTTTAAGAAATTTTGTTAGTGACCAGCAGTTATATTGCAAAGTTTGCTACAACAATCTAGGTCTCATCAAACTCTTTGCAAGTAATTTTTTTCACTCTAATTTTTTCAGATGTGTTTTTAATGACTGATTCTTCAATTTTTTGTATTTAGGGCAACACACAAGTTTGCTGATTGCAAAGCAAAACGTGACACCCCCACCTCATGCACTGTTGATTATTCTACTGTGTATTTTGTCAACATTGAAGTCTGGGTAGAAGCAGAGAATGCCCTTGGGAAGGTTACATCAGATCATATCAATTTTGATCCTGTATATAAAGGTAGTTATAAACCTGAATTTGAGAGTTTATTTGACACTGTAGTAGTTTACAAATTAAAGTAGTTTTTATATTTAGTTTTTTTAGATTTTAATGTAGATTTTTAGATTTTAATTAATGTAGATTTTAGATTTTAATTAATGTAGAAACAAGCATTTATCTTAGTGATTTTTATGAAGTCATTTAATCAATAATATCAAATAGAATTTGGAAAAAGAAAAATATCCATAATCCAACCACACTTAACAGCTGTTTTCACTTTGAATGTTTTCTGTTCTCAAACATCTTACACCATTGTAATTACAGTATGTATGTTCCATTTTTATTCTTTTTTAAAAATTTGATATCATAAATATTTGTCTTTTGAAATATGAACCTGAAGAGATTAACAAATTTAGTAAATTAACAAGGAGAACTAAAGATTCTTTAGAAATCTTTTTTTTTCCATTATAAGGTATATAGCATAGCATAATTTTCAGAGAAATTAGTTCATTTGGTAAGGATAAATTATTGTAAAATAAAGGAAGGACAATATAAAGAGTATATTTGAGTTTGTATATGAAATTGGAAAACATAATAAACCTTAGGATTTATTTTATTTTTCAGTGAAGCCCAATCCGCCACATAATTTATCAGTGATCAACTCAGAGGAACTGTCTAGTATCTTAAAATTGACATGGACCAACCCAAGTATTAAGAGTGTTATAATACTAAAATATAACATTCAATATAGGACCAAAGATGCCTCAACTTGGAGCCAGGTAAATTGAAAGTTACTGTTTATTCAAATAGTCCTTCTTTCAACCCTCTAATCTTAAAAAGTTTCAGTCATTTTCTAAATGTCTTTAAGTTTCTGGTTATGTGAAATATTTTGCTTGATAACCTCTTCTGGGTCGTTATTTCAAACAAGGGGAATCAGGAAGATATCCAGATAGAAAATACAGCTTTGCTAAATACAGTAGCCTTTAAGTAAAACATGAAAATGATATAGGGTGATAGGAAATGGCTTTTTTTTTTTTTTCTTCTAGAGACAGGGTCTCCATTTGCCCAGGCCGCTGGCTCACTGCAATTTCGAACTCGAGCTTAAGTGATCCTCCTGCCTTAGTCTCACTACAGGTGTGCACCACCACACCTGGCTTTTTAAAATTATTATTATTTTTTGTGGAGATGGAGTCTCGCCGTGTTGCCCAGGATGGTCTCAAACTCCTGGCCTTAAGCGATTCCCCTACCTTGGCCTCCCAAAGTGCTGGGATTACAGATGTGAGCTACCACTACCAGCCTAGAAATGGCATTTTTGATGGGTGTTACAAAGAATACAAGTAATAAAGCAAATTAAGTAGAGGAGCAAAAATAAAGAGATTATAAGGATAAGGTAGCTAGTGTAGGGATTGGTGTGCTGCAGTCCACCAAAATCAGCCTGTGACTTGTTTTTGTAAATAAAGTTTTACTGGAACACAGCCACACTCATTTCTTTACATATTGTCTCTATTCTACAGTGGAAGAGTTGAGTAGTTGCAAAGAGAGTCTCTGGCCCACAAGCCTAAAATATTAGTAAATATTTTATCTACCTTTTTATAGAAAGTTTGCCAACCACTGAGGTAGAGGAAGGGATTGATAGGGAACTTGTAAGACTGAAAATGATAGTATACCCAAAGATGATGCTACCAGCAAAAGAAATACTTGGAGCTTTTAAAAAGGCTATCACCATAGCATTCAGCTATCCATACTCTTCTCTGTTTTGATTCCATTTATCACAAACAGTATGTCTTTGCTTTTGTTGCTCTGGTCACAGTGAGCTTGTTAGGGAATTGGGCTAATGACTTTACTACTTCTCTCCTTACCCCGCTTATCTAAAGTGCTCAGAATACAATCAGAAAAAGCAATAAAACAAAATTGGATTAATGCTTCATGTTGTACAGAGAATATACATACCTGAAGTTCTTCAAAATGTGGTATTAAGTATAGAATCTTAATTCAGTGCTACAAAAAAGACTGATGTTTATTTTGTATCTAATATTAAATTATCAGAGTAATATGACCAGTTATTTATCTGTATTGAATCTCCTCTTTTTTTCTGAAAGCCAAGTTTAAAAGCCAGGAAAACTTTTGTTTTTCTTGATTGGGCTGGATATCTTCCTTTTGCCTGTCCACATCTACGCTCTACCCTTCTCTTTGTTGTGTCATGCTGACCTGTATAGATTTCATCTGTGGGTTCCCATTCTTTCTAGCTTCCTTGTGACTGTGGTTAATGGAAGGAAGGGACTAGGCAGGAGAGAAGACAGAAGAAAAGTGAAATTGGCATGTTGATTTTCCCTGCTTCCTTCCAGGAACTGGCTGTCTTTTTTTTTTTTTTTTTTGAGATGGAGTTTAGCTCTTGTTGCCCAGGCTGGAGTGTAATGGCATGATCTTGGCTTACTGCAACTTCCACCTCCCCAGTTCAAGCGATTCTTCTGCCTCAGACTCCCGAGTAGCTGGGATTACAGGTGTGTGCCACCATGCCCAGCTAATTTTTGTGTTTTTAGTAGAGATGGGGTTTCACCATGTTGGCCAGGTTGGTCTCGAACTCCAGACCTCAGGTGATCCACCTACTTCAGTCTCCCAAAGTGCTGGGATTACAGGCGTGAGCCACCGCACCCAGCCGGCTGTCTTTCAACTTAGGGTCACTGCCTGTCAAGACAGCCCTCTCTAGCTGACCGGCTTCTTTCAGGTTCTGGTACTTCCCCTCATCCCTTTGGGCCTAGAGGTAGAAACAGCTCTAAGCCCCAGAGTACTAACTGCACTGTCTAAGGATTCCATATACTCTGCATGTAGTCCCTTTATGAAGCCCTCCTTGAATTATTCTAAGTGGAGTGTGCCATCTGTTTCCTGCAGAAATCCTAAGTTATATTACAGGCCCTGTGGAAGAAATAAAGGGAAAAAAGGAAAGATAATAGATGTTTCCATACTTCTAAAACCAAATAACTTTACTGATTTGGACTGCTTTTTAACTTACACTTATTTCTCTCCAGAGGTTGAGTTTAATGTATTAGTCTTGTGTCAATAAAATAGTTTCAAGAGGCTGAGGCAATAGAATCACTTGAACCCGGGAGGCGGAGGTTGCAGTGAGCTGAGATCGCGCCATTGCACCATTGAGCTCCAGCCTGGGCGACAGAGGGAGACTCTGTCTCAAAAATAAATAGTTTCTAGGCTGAGCGCAGTGGCTCACATCTGTAATCCTGGCACTTTGGGAGGCCGAGGCAAGTAGATTGCTTGAGGTCAGGAGTTACAGACCAGCCCGGCCAACATGGTGAATCTTGTTGATACTAAAAACGTACAAAAATTAGCTGAGAGTGGTGGCGGGCACCTGTAATCCCAGCCACTCAGGAGGCTGAGGCAGGAGAATCGCTTGAACCTGGGAGAGGTAGAGGTTGTGTTGAGCCAAGATCGCACCACTGCACTCCAACCTGGGCAACAGAGCAAGGCTGTGCCTCAAAAAAAAAAGTTTCTGAATTTTAACACAATTTAGAAGACCTTACTAATTGAGGTTTTCTGTTGTTTGATTTGCTTTGTTTCAGATTCCTCCTGAAGACACAGCATCCACCCGATCTTCATTCACTGTCCAAGACCTTAAACCTTTTACAGAATATGTGTTTAGGATTCGCTGTATGAAGGAAGATGGTAAGGGATACTGGAGTGACTGGAGTGAAGAAGCAAGTGGGATCACCTATGAAGATAGTAAGTACATAAGTATATGAAGAAGTAAAGCTATTGGAATTCCAGATGTGAACTGGTTCTGGTTTTAATAATATAGCCTCATTGCTTCTTAGTTTGTGATCATTTTATTCAAACTGCAGTATTTTAACGTTTTAATTTTTAAGGACATTAAGATGTAAAATTGAATATGGATCATTGATAGTATAAGTCTATTTGATACCTAATTAAATTATCATGGAGGCCGGATGCAGTGGCTCACACCTGTAATCCCAGTACTTTGGGAGGCCGAGGTGGGCGGATCACAAGGTCAGGAGTTTGAGACCAGCCTGGCCAATATGGTGAAACCCCTTCTCTATTAAAAATACAAAAATTAGCCGGGCGTGGTGGTGGGCGCCTGTAGTCCCAGCTACTTGGGAGGCTGAGGCAGGAGAATCGCTTGAACCCAGGAGGTGGAGGTTGCAGTGAGCCAAGATCACGCCACTGCACTTCAGCCTGGGTGACAGAACGAGACTCCGTCTCAAAAAAAAAAAAATTCATCATGGAATGGTGACTTAGATACTATCAGAAAACCGTTAACTTAACTGTTGATAAGTCTAGAACATTTTATTCAAGGAGACTTGTCCAGAGATACTCCTAACTAGAGAATCATACCCTGAATCATTAAAACCACACTGTCTAGCAAACTATACCTTAGATCCCCACTATCAAAAATATACTTGTATTATACCTTTTATTCATTTTTTTTCTAATAGCACTTGATAAGCCCCTGGGAAGCGGTTGATCCTGGAATTTTGGTTGGTTAGTTTTTATTTTCCTTTTTTCTCCTATAGATAATATATATGATATAGAATTAAAAAGGCACAAAAAGAGTGTACAGTCTAAAGTAAGATCCTCACTGCAAAGCATCTGATGTTACTAAGTTCAAGAAATAATCCCGTGGCATAGATTTTTCATTTTGAGACCTTCCTATCACAGACTCACCTCTTAGTTATCAATGGCAGTAGCTGTGGCTGAAAAAAATCCCCTACCACCTATATCCCTTTACTTCCAGCTCTTCTAGAGGTTTAGGTCATGTGACTTGAGAACATCAAAGGCAGAAAAGTACCCTTCTGCCCTAAGATTTCTCTCATAAATGCTGAGAAAGAAATCAGTTTTGCTATTGCTGCTGTGGGAGTCCTCAGCCAGATTGCTTTGTCTTGACCAGGAATTCTTAAAATGAGATATATGGGGAGGAGTTCATGAAATACTTTAAAATGTAGGTAAAATATTGTGGTTAGTGCCTGTGTGCATTTTTAATGGACAAGTGTACATAATCTTTGTCAAATCAATGTGTGAATAAAGTCTCTGGGTTCCCTTTATGTTAGGAAATATTTCCAGCTCATAATTTTTTTTAATAATTTCATGTTCTTTATTCTGTTTGAGTGCTGCACTGTACTCATGTGAATTTATCTATTTTAACTTCTGTACCAGCAGCCTTTTTCCCAGCCTTCCTGGTCTGCCTGTCCTATCCTTTCTGTTTTGTTGTCTGTAATTGCCTCTTCATGATTAACATATCAGTACTTAAATTTTTTTTTTTTTTTTTTTTTGGAAATAGTGCCTCACTCTGTTGCTCAGGCTGGAGTGCAGTGGCATGAACACGGCTCGCTGCAGCCTCTACCTCCAAGGCTGAAGCGATCCTTGTGCCTCAGCCCCCAACATAGCTGGGACTACAGGCATGCGTCACCATGCCCAGCAAATTTTTGTATTTTTTTGTGGAGACAAGGTTTTGCCATGGTGCCCAGGCTGGTCTTGAACTACTGAACTGAAGTGAACCACATCCCTCGGCCTCCCAAAGTGCTGGGATTGCAGGCACGAGCCACCACACCCAGCCTCACTGCTTAGATTTTATTCAACTCCTGTCTTATTCTACTGACTACCATATCTTGTTATTATATTCATAAAAATTTTGAGAAATCAGTTAATGCCATTGATTTTTTTAAGACAAACTTTTTACAAAAAGCTTAACAATGATAAGTAAAAATGAAATGTCAGTTGATATTACTTATTGCTAAAAAATTAAAAATTATATGCTACATTTAATGGCTGTTATAAGTTTTGAAAAATTAATATTACAGGTATTTTTAAAACCGAATTTAATTACTGGTATTTAACAATTTATGTTTTGGCTGGGTATGGTGGCCAAACCCCAGCTACTTGGGTTGCTGAGGTGGGAGGATCACCTGAGCCTAGGAGCTGAAGGTTATAGTGCACTACAGTCATCCACTGCACTCCAGCCTGGGCAACAGAGCGAGACACTGTCTCTGGAAAAAAAACACTATGTTTTATGGATTGCTTTTTCAGATGGTTAGTGATTATCACAACAATACTGTGAATTTGTTTTTATTACATCCCATCACTCTCAATCATCCTTATATAAAGTAATAAACTTATTTTAGTACATTTATCTTAATTTGTTTTATTATTCCTGTGAATATTTAGGGGTAAGCAATGTGTTTAAATAGATTTTCCAGTTTGATTTTCAGCGATAAGTAGTATCAACTTATGTTTATTTCATTTTTATTTTTTACTGTTAAAAACTTTATTTTAAAAAGTTCATTTTTTCTTTAAAAAATCATATTAACTAATTTTTCAAAATTTTTATAAATATAATTAGAAGACCTGGTATTTAATAGAATAAGAGAGGAGTTGAATAAAATCTAAGCAGTGATGTGTTGATCATGAAGAGGCAATTACAGATGACAAAACAGAAGTGAGGACAGGCAGACCAGGAAGGCTGGGAAAAGGCTGCTGGTACAGGAGATTCAAGTAGATAAATACAATGCCAGCACACAAACAGAATAAAGAACATGAAGTTATAAGAAAGAGTGATGCCTCTTTAGTTGTTGCTCAGAATACATTTTTACCTTTACAATTTTGAGGTTAGAAAAGAGTTCCAGTATAATTGGAATATCAGGCTATCACCCTGACTAAAGGAAGAGCCAGGTGTTTTGTGCTGGGTTGGGAAAATGCTGGTATAAAGAGGTAGAGACACCATGCAATTGGAGGGCAAGAGTATTAAGAACAAAGTAAAAGAATAATTTGCAGAATTTTATTTTACTGTTAAAACCTTTTTATTTTAAGGAGTTTATGTCTTTTCTTTAGGACCATCTAAAGCACCAAGTTTCTGGTATAAAATAGATCCATCCCATACTCAAGGCTACAGAACTGTACAACTCGTGTGGAAGGTAAAAAATCACATTTATATTTTATCTCTTATAAATCTTTTTTTTTTTTTTTTTTTGAAACCGAGTCTTGCTCCATTGCCAGGCAGGAGTGTAGTGGCGTGATCTTGGCTCACTGCAACCTCTGCCTCCCAGGTTCAAGTGATTCTCCTGCCTCAGCCTCCTGAGTAGCTGGGACTACAGGTGTGCGCCACCACGCCCCGCTAATTTTTGTATTTTTAGCAGAGACAGGGTTTCACCACGGTGGCCAGGATGATCTTGATCTCTTGACCTCATGTTCTGCCTGCCTCGGCCTCCCAAAGTACTGGGATTACAGGCATGAGCCACCGCGCCCAGCCCTTATAAATAATTTTGTATGGTATTATGAATGGAGGTCTTTTAAATAGATAAATTTTTATTCATCTTAATAGCAAAGCATTTGATTACTATTTTTACTAAATAGAAAGGTAATGCTTTATATGTATTAATATTATATAGAAGTCAGGTTCATAAACTACAAATAATACCTTATAGGTATTTAAGTACAGTTCTGTGAAAGTATAAGTTCTATAAAAAGAGGAATGTTGTTTTTGTACTTTGGAATTTTCCAGAGTAACTCAGAAAATAATAAAAGTTTGTGATAATCAAAATGTATGCTGGTAAGTGCATGAGTAGATCATACTAAAAAAGAAGGTAGAAAAATACTCAAGCATAAAATAAATAATTTAGACCTACATAGCCACAGTGCAGAATTGATACAGAACCAAAAGCTAACGGAATGATGCTACTACTTACCCTTTTTTAGTTGAGGTCATGCTTTTACTCTTCATTTAGTATGTACTAGTTTTATTTTAGAACCAAATTTAAAATGGAGATTGTGAATCCTTTCCAGTTAAATATCTAGAGATTTGACATAATGGCATGATTTGTGAATATGAAGAAAAACTGATTTTTTATTCAAGATTTATGAAATTATTTTTAAAAATAAATTATTTTATTACAGACATTGCCTCCTTTTGAAGCCAATGGAAAAATCTTGGATTATGAAGTGACTCTCACAAGATGGAAATCACATTTACAAAATTACACAGTTAATGCTACAAAACTGACAGTAAATCTCACAAATGATCGCTATGTAGCAACCCTAATAGTAAGAAATCTTGTTGGCAAATCAGATGCAGCTGTTTTAACTATCCCTGCCTGTGACTTTCAAGGTTTGTATCTGTGAGATGGAGCCTGACTCTTGGGTGGAAAAATGGTGGTTAGGTATGGACAGGGCTCCCATAAAAAACACAAGTTATCTAAGACTGTCTCCTCAGTATCAGGGATAATCACTTGTTTATTTTTTAATTTTTTAAATTTTATAAATAATGATTTTCTTTTTTTCAGAGACTGGGTTTCGCCAGGTTGCTCAGGCTGGTCTCGAACTCCTGAGCTCAAGCGATCTCCCCTGGCCTCCCAAAGTGCTGGGATTACAGGCATATGCCACCAAACCCAGCTAGTGATTGCATTTTTAGGAATCAGTCAGCAGACAAATTTCATCAGGATGCAAGAAACATTTCCATCACTACATGCTCACTTAAACTTCACAGTAAGCTACTTCATTCATTTAAGCATATTCTGATTACTTACCTGGTTTTTAAAATATTATTTCAAGATTTTGAGAACTTTGTATACATATGACTGAAATGTTTATCTGTAGCTTTATTTGTAGCTTTCAAAGAAGAAAAATTGCAATTACAAACAGAAAGCATTTGAAGAATTTAGGGAAAGCAAATTTTTTTTTTCTTTTTGAGACAGTCTTGCTCTGTCGCCTAGGCTGGAGTGCAATGGCACGATCTCGGCCTCTGCCTCCTGGCTTCAAGCGGTTCTTGTGCACCAGCCTCCCAAGTAGCTGGAATTAAAGGCGCGCACCACAATGCCTGGCTAATTTTGTATTTTTAGTAGAGACGGGGTTTCACCGTGTTGGCCAGGCTGGTTTCGAACTCCTGATGTCAAGTGATCCACCCGCCTTGGCCTCGTAAAATGTTGGAATTACAGGAATGAGCCACAATGCCCAGCGGGGAAGCAAAATCTAAGTTTAAAAATTGACTACTTTACCTGTAAGTTATAATAAAGTGCTTTTATGCAAGGAAATATATGCTACAAAAATTGATAAATCACATGTTTTGGAAATGACTGTAAAATATGGAAATTTCAAATTTGTTAATATTTATTATTTCAATATTCAAACTTTGTTTTAAAGCTACTCGCCCTGTAATGGATCTTAAAGCATTCCCCAAAGATAACATGCTTTGGGTGGAATGGACTACTCCAAGGGAATCTGTAAAGAAATATATACTTGAGTGGTGTGTGTTATCAGATAAAGCACCCTGTATCGCAGACTGGCAACAAGAAGATGGTACCGTGCATCGCACCTATTTAAGAGGTATACCTGGCTAGAAACATCTAAATTGATACCTTTTTCTAACTCTTTAGGCAGCTTTTTCTTTTGCTTATAGTGTTTTGGTCTGTTGAAACGACTTCCAGTTTATCATAGCCTCACTACTTACTAGATGTGTGACTTTCAGCAAGTCATACTTAACCTCTCTGAATTACAGTCTCTTTATGAACAGAGTGGGGTTAATACTTTCTTCTTTTTGTACCCCAATATGATTTTATCGTCAAGGGAAAACTCCTAAAACTATAGAGAAATATAAGAGTCCAACCTTTGCTGCTGATTAGTCATATGTTCTCTGTACCTCATCCTTCACATGAGAAAATAGTTTCCTAGAGCATCTGGATGACTTGTGTAATGTCTTAGAACCATCAGATAGAGGAAGCAGAACTAGAACTCAGATTTCCTTATGTCTTTCAATTGGAAGTAGTAACAAAGGACAGAAGTGATGAATCGTAGCGCTCCAGTCTGTGTGTTATGGTGCTGCTTAAGTGGTTATAAAGTGATACAACAACTTTGAAGAGAAAAAAACTCAGTTTATATTCTTTTGTTGATAATTAATAATTAGAATTCAGCTGTGAATAATATGGTTAATTAGAGAAAAGCCCTAAGCAGAGAGATTCCTGCCATAAAGTTTTTGAGCTTTAGTCATAATACAGGCTGTTTGGACTTACCTGTTATTAGTGTACAGTTTTAATAAGCTTGGTTGTCTAGTTTACTGACTTTATCAAATTAAAAACATGGTGGAGCTTAGGAAGTCCTGAAATGGCTGGAAATAACTATAGAAACTTCTTAAAAAAAAATAAATACAGGGTCTCACTCTGTTGCCTAGGCTAGAGTATGGTGGCATGATCATGGCTGACTGCAGCCTTCAACTCCCAGGCTGAAGTGACCCTTCTGCCTCATCCTCTGGAGTATCTGGGACTACAGGCACATGCTGCCACACTCAGCTAATTTTATTTTTTTGTAGAGAGGGAATCTCACTGTGTTGCAAAGGCTGATCTCCAACACCTGGCCTCAAGTGATTCTCTTACCTCAAACTCCCAAAGTGCTGGTATTACAGGCGTGAACCACTGCTCAGAGCCAATAGAAACTTTTTAAAGAAGCAGCCGATGCGGTGGCTCACGCCTGTAATTCCAGCACTTTAGGAGGCTGAGGCGGGCAGATCACCTGAGGTCGGGAGTTCGAGACCAGCCTGACCAACGTGGATAAACTCCGTCTCTACTAAAACAAAATCAGCTAGGTGTGGTGGCACATGCCTGTAATCCCAGCCATTTGGGAGGCTGAGGCTGGAGAATCTCTTGAACCCGGGAGGCGGAGGTTGCAGTGAGCCAAAATCATGCCATTGCACTCCAGCCTGAACAACAAGAATGAAACTCCATCTCAAAAAAAATAGAAGCTAGCATAGGTTGTGGAGACATTAAGTTTGGGTAAGTAGTCGTATGTTGCTCAGTAACCCTGAAAGCATCACATTAGAGTAGAATATAAAAATTGTTCATTTTTTGGTAATATTGAATCATTAAGAAAAGGTAAAATCTGTTTAAGAAGGTAAAGGAGCATGTAACTTCATGAGTAATAGTTAAGGAATATACATTCTTATTGAAGGTATAAATTTCAATAAAACATTTTCTAATATGTACAGATAATATACTGTATAAAAAAGAAAAATTTTAGTGGTGCATGCTAAAAAAGATAAAAATAAAGGAAGTTTGTTTTGGTTTTTGTTTTTTTGAGACAGAGTCTCACTCTGTCGCCCAGGCTGGAGTGCAGTGGTGCGATCTCGGCTCACTGCAAGCTCCGCCTCCTGGGTTCAAGTGATTCTCCTGCCACAGCCTCCCAAGCATCTGGGACTACAGGTGCCCACCACCATGCCCAGCTAATTTTTGTATTTTCAGTAAAGGGGGGTTTCACCATGTTGGCCATGCTGGTCTCAAACTCCTGACCTCAAGTGATCCTCCCACCTTAACCTCCCAAAGTGCTGGGATTACAGACGTGAGCCACAGCGCCTGGCCGAGGAAATTTTTTAAGATACCCTTTTTTCCAACTCTCAAACTAGGACCATTAGTGCTTTCCCCTAGGTCTTACTGCTTTAGTCGTCTTGCTCCTTAGGCTGTTCTCTCTTGTAGGTAAGACATACAAAAATTGTCAGACTCTATAAAATCCAGAGTAATTTGAGATCATTGTTTTATAAATTCTAAGTGTAAATACCATCATTGTTCTTAACAATGTATTTTTTATCCACTGCATTGGCAATACTTTTACAGACAGTTTTACCTGATTAAGCTTGAATCCAGTACACAAAAGACAATGCTTACTTAGAAAACTGCAGTTTTAAAAGAAAATTAAGTGGTCATGAAATTATAATGTAAAAATAAATTACGGTATTAACTTGACTTTTTCATTATGGAAAAACATGCTTAATCTGCTATTCTTGCTTTAGGGAACTTAGCAGAGAGCAAATGTTATTTGATAACAGTTACTCCAGTATATGCTGACGGACCAGGAAGCCCTGAATCCATAAAGGCATACCTTAAACAAGCTCGTAAGTCCAAACTCACTTCTTTGAAAAAAAAAGTTTAGGGCTTTGTATTAACAAAAACATTTTATCACTTTTAAATAAAGATGTATCTCATTATGTTCAAATGATTTTATGACAAGGAAATTTTACTAGATTGTAAATGATTTTCAGTTAGCAAATGTGTTCACTCTGTTACAGCACCTTCCAAAGGACCTACTGTTCGGACAAAAAAAGTAGGGAAAAACGAAGCTGTCTTAGAGTGGGACCAACTTCCTGTTGATGTTCAGAATGGATTTATCAGAAATTATACTATATTTTATAGAACCATCATTGGAAATGAAACTGGTAATAAAACTGTATCAGTTATTAAGAATCAGTTATTTTTTCCTTAAGCTTTTAAGTACTAATTTAAGTCTGTTCTTCTTATACATCTTATAGTATATTGGCCTCAGGAGACACCTGAGAATTTGCCTTATGGTTACTTTCATGGATTTATTGAAAAAGTATTGTGTTGTGCTTTAGAACATAAAATTATGTCAGAACATTATAAAAGTTGTTTTCTGACAAAAAATACTTCGCTTCTTTTTTAACACTTTCACAATGCCAAATGTAGGCCAAATAAGCAAAAGCATTGAATAGTTGAATGAAGCACAGTTCTTATTTCTTCCAGCTGTGAATGTGGATTCTTCCCACACAGAATATACATTGTCCTCTTTGACTAGTGACACATTGTACATGGTACGAATGGCAGCATACACAGATGAAGGTGGGAAGGATGGTCCAGAATTCACTTTTACTACCCCAAAGTTTGGTAAGAAATAATGAAGTTTGGTTTTTTTCTTTCTCAAACTTAGGTTAGAAATGAACTTAGTTTATGTGCTAAAATTGTGTTAAAAAGTACATCTCTGGATTCATGATGATTTTTATATTATCTGGCTTTGGTTGGTGGTTTCTTTATAGAAAGTGTTATTCCTCACCTTTTTGGTATTTTATTAACTGCTTCTGACTATATTCAGCTGTACTAAAAATCCTAAAAGAATTTGTATATCTTTCCATGTGGGTTCATTTTTTTCACTGGTTTGGGTGTGTTCTTTCCTTCTCTGTCCTCATTTCTTTCTTTTATAGAGAGATTACTTGAAGGACTAGTCCACTTTACAGTCTTCACTTCCCGTACCTCCCACTCAGTATTTAACATACTGAAATTAGGGGTCCTACCCCACCCCTGCACTGAAACCTCTCTGGTGTCACTCAGAAGACCTCTTGATCATTATATGTACTGCATGCTTTTTAGTTTTCATCTTTTTTCTACTTTTTTTTTTTTGGAGGCAGGGTCTTATTCTGTTGCCCAGGCTACAGTGGAGTGCAATGGCATGAACATGGCACACTGCAGCCTTGACCTCCTGGGCTCAAGTGATCCTCCTACCTCAGTTTCTCAAGTAGCTGGGACCAGTGCCACCACATCCAGCTAATTTTTTTTATAGAGATGGCTGGTCTTGAACTCCTGGGCTCAAGTGATCCTTCTGCCTTGGCCTCCTAAAGTGCTGGGATTATAGACATAAGCCACTGCCTCCAGCCTTTTCTGCATTTGACTCTGTTGGCCTTCCATCCTTGAAACTCCCTCCTCCCTTGGGTTTTCTAACCATACTTTTTCTGCTAGCACAGTCTCCTGAGTCTCCTTGTTCTCTGGTGTTTTCTTCTTCTTCTCCTTTTTTTGCTTTTTTTTTTTTTTGAGACAGAGTCTCGCTCTGTCACCCAGGCTGGAGTGCAGTGGTGCGATCTCAGCTCACTGCAACCTCCACCTCCCAGGTTCAAGTGATTCTTCTGCCTCACCTTCCCAAGTAGCTGGGACTACAGGCACGTGCCACCATGCCTGGCTAATTTTTTGTATTTTTTTTTTAGTAGAGATGGGGTTTCACCGTATTAGCCAGGTTGGTCTCCATCTCCTGACCTTGTGTTGTGCCTGCCTCAGCCTCCCAAAGTGCTGGGATTACAGGCGTGAGCTACCGTGGCTGGCATCTACTTTTAACTTTAAAATGGTTTGTATTCCCCAGGGGCTCTGTTCTTGACCCTATTTTCTTTTTTTTTTTTTTTTTCGAGATAGAGTTTTGCTCTTGTTGCCCAGACTCGACTGCAGTGGTGCAATCCCAGCTCACTGCAACCTCCGTCTCCCAGGTTCAAGTGATTCTCCTACCTCAGCCTCCCATGTAGCTGGGGTAGAGGTGCCCACTACCATGCCTGGCTAATTTTTTGTATTTTTGTAGAGACGGGGTTTCACCATGTTGGCTGGGATGGTCTCGACCTCCTGACCTCAGGTGATCCACCTGCCTCGGCCTCCCAAAGTGCTGGGATTACAGGCATGAGCCACTGCACCCGGCCTCTTGACCCTGTTTTCTTACTTGCCTATTCAAACTCTGTCCATGGCTTTAGCCATCTTCTCTTTCCTTCCCAAATACATTTCTCCTCCCTCGTTCTATGCCAAAGCCATAAATTTAGATGTGATTACAATAAATGTATTCGTATATTTTTCTCTCACATAAGCTGAGTGTCAAGTCCTGTTGATTGTGCGTACCCTTTCATCATCATTTTCTTCAACTGCAAGCTCCTCATGCTAACTTTTCTTAGTGCATTGCCCCCAATGAGGTCTTCACCTCATCATCTGGCTCTTCTGTATCTTCCCTAAAGCAAACTTAACCAACATTCTTTCTTGTTCCCCCTACATTTTGAATCATTATAGAAAATTACCTTATTTTACCATAATTGTAACCCCCACCCCCAAGTGCCAGCCTAGTTAATGATAAGTAGTAAATTCCATGTGCCTTGTTGGTTGAATGCTTGCTGAATGAGGGAATAAATGAATGAGTGACTACATAAAATAAATGATAAAAGGTCCTGAGCTTTGCTGTTAGGGTCAGTAATGAGTATAGTTTCTGGGATAAGGTTGGTCCCATGTGGTGGTATGTTAATAGGTATGTTATTTAAAATAAAACTTTATACCATAATCTTGAGAAAAATTAAAAAATAAACTTAAAAATGTATATTTTATGTATTTCTGTGGAGACCAGCCATCTCTACAGAGCTTTGTATATATGTATGTGTGTGTATACACACACACATAAAAGCCCATATGTATATTTTTTGTTTGTTTGTTTTTGAGACAGAGTCTTGCTCTGTCTCCCAGGCTGGAGTGCAGTGGTGCAGTCATAGCTCACTGCAACCTCAAATTCCTGGGCTCAAGCAATCCTCCTGCCTCAGCCTCCCAAGTAACTAAGACTGCTGGTAGGCACCACCATGCCTGGCTAGTTAAAACAATTTTTTTGGTAGAGATGGGATCTCGCTGTGTTGCCCAGGCTGGTTTTGAACTCCTGGCCTCAGTCCTCCTGCCTTAGCCTCCCAGAGTGCCGGATTACAGGTATGAGCCACCATGCTCAGCCTAAAATTTTTTTATTACATAGGTGTTCATTATAGGGAATTTAGACTGTACAGTAAAATGTAGAGAGGAAGAAAAATTAGTCCTAGTCCCTTACCCCAAAATAACGTATTTGTGTATCCTTTTAGTCTCTTCTCTGTATATATTTTTTTCCTAAAATTAAATTATACTTAGTATTATTTTATAACCTACCTTTTTTCAATTCTCTATCTGTAGTCTCATGGATCCATTATGGCTTCTTCACATGGCATGAGTCTTGCCAGCGAGGACCTTACAGCTTAGTTGAAGAAATTTTGCATAAGTAAATCAGAAAAAGGAGAACCTGTGGACTATGTAGACAGTAAATAGAGTAGGAATTTAAATATACCAGTAGTGGATAATTTTACCTTCAAAGGTTTTATGGAGAAGAAAATACTTGAGCCTTGAGTTAGTATGTGGACAAATAGGAAGAAGGTGGCATCTTAGAGAGCAGCATGAGCAAAGGCACAGGCTTGAAAACATAAAAGCAGATGTTTAATAAAGCAAAGTTTCTGCCTAAATTAGATTTGGCATTTTATATATATATACACACATACCCATATCAATATATGTATACACACATATATCAATATATATACACACATAAATATATATACATACACCCATATATATATATATATGATGCTTAGCATTTAAGAGTTAATATTTGCCAACCCATAGTTTATTCTCAAGCATTTATCTGATTTCTTGATTTCTACTGAGCTTCATAGGATGGTAGTTACTTACAAAGGGATATGTGTGGTGGAAGGATAAAATTAAGTGAATAGTATATGGCTGCAATATTACTTTCATACTTTTTTTTACTGTAAAAGACTAAGTAAAATTCAAAATTAATTAGGAAAGTCATTTAAAAAATCTCCAATGTTAATTATCCCAATTAGTGATTAATTTGATGAACAAGTCCTCTTTTAAATGCAGATGAGGATTTGTGTGGTATTTAGGGATCTTAGGCTTGTTTACTTTTTAGTTTATTCCTACTCGTGCCACTCCTCATGCCCATTGAGCAGCTCCTAAAGTTCTTAGCCCTGTACCAGCTATATCCTCCTTTTGAAAAATGGTAAATAACTCTTAAAACTTCTGAGAGTTGCATTTTTATTTTTTAGAAGGTTAAATGTGTAGTTCAATTATGTTTTTATAGCTTTTCCATTTTACCCAGTATTTATATTTGTTTTGACATAATTTCTCTGTTATACAGTATTAGAACTCAGAGATAAACTTTTACTAAGATTCTACCAAATGCAGATCATAAATGTTACAAATGGTTATGTTTGAAAGCTTTAACCCAGTAGATTACCCGATACACTGATCATTTTTATCCCCCAACCAACATATATTTTATGCTATGCGGCCAGGTTAATGTATAAGACATAAATGGTTGGGATGTGATTTACCAAAGAGAGAAGAGGGTAAAAATCATCAAGTCTGAAGAGACCTTGAAAAATAGTTAGGATTGTATTTTATCTTTTCAACAGTAAGTCTGGTTGGGAAGTTGTATTATCTCATCTTCTTAGTTCATATGTCAACATTATTTCCCATCACACCTCTTTCTTTTTTTTTTTTTTTTTTTTTTTTTTTTTTTTTTTTAAGCTCAAGGAGAAATTGAAGCCATAGTCGTGCCTGTTTGCTTAGCATTCCTATTGACAACTCTTCTGGGAGTGCTGTTCTGCTTTAATAAGCGAGACCTGTAAGTAACTTTATTCATATTTTTGCATTTTCCCCCAGCTTTATTGAGCTGAATTTACATGCAATAAAATTTATCCATTTTAAGTGTACAGTTTGATGAATTTTTGTAATTACATACAGATGTATAACTACCACCACAATCACAATATAGAACATTTTCATCACTTTTATAAAGCTTCCTTGTTCTCCTTTGTAATCTGTCTTCTTCTCAGCCCAACCCCAGGCAGTCATTGATCTGCTTTTCTGTAACTGTAGTTTTGCCTTTTCTAGAATTTTTATTTATCTATCTATTTTGAGACAGAGTTTCACTCTTGTTGCCCAGGATGGAGTGCAGTGGTGCGATCTCCGTTCACTACAACCTCTGCCTCCCTGGTTCAGACTCCTGCCTCAGCCTTCAAAGTAGCTAGGATTACAGGTGCCCACCACCACACCCAGCTAATTTTTTGTATTTTTAGTAGAGATGGGGTATCACCATGTTGGCCAGGCTGGTCTCGAGCTCCTGACCTCAGGGGATCCACCCTCAGCCTCCCAAAGTGCTGGGATTACAGGTGTGAGCCACGGCCAAGAATTTTATATAAATAGAATCAAATAGCGTGTAGTCTTTTGCGTATGTCTTTCACATAATATTTTTGAGATTCATCCATGTTGCTGCATATACTTCTCCCTTTTTTTTTTTTTTGAGATGGAGTCTCACTCTGTTCCCTTACTGGAGTACAGTGGCATGATCTTGGCTCACTGCAACCTCTACCTCCTGAGTTCAGGTGATTCTCCTGCCTCAGCCTCTTGAGTAACTGGGATTACAGGCACTTGCCACCATGCCCAGCTAATTTTTGTGTTTACAGTTGAGACGGAGTTTCATCATGTTGGCCAGGCTGGTCTTGAACTCCGGACCTCAAGTGATCCACCCACCTTGGCTTCCCAAAAGTGCTGGGATTACAGGCATGAGTCACCACACCTGGCCTACCTTTTTCCTTTTTATTGCTGAACAGTATTCTGTAGTATGGATATATCAAAACTTAGACTGATCTGTTATGGAAGTTTAGGTTGTTTTTAATTTTTAGCTATTATAAATAATGTTGCTATGAATATTCACACACAAAACTGTGTGAGCATATGTTTTCCTTTATCTGGAACAAATAATAGGAGTGAGAGTGCTGGGTCATATGGTAAGTATATGTTCAACTTTATAAGAAACTGCCAAACTTTTTCAGAGTGGCTACACCATCTTGGATTGCCTCCAGCAGTGTTCCATATTATCACCAACACTTAGTGCTGTCAGACTTCTTTCATTCTAGTGGGTGTGTAGTACTATATCGTTTTAATTTTCATTTCTCCAATGACTAGTAATGGATCTTTTCATGTGTCACTTATATATTTTCTTTTGTGATGTGTCTATTGAAATCTTTTACCCATTTTCAAATTGGGTTATTTTGTTTATAATTGAGCTATAAGAGTGCTTTATATGTTCTGGTTACAACATTGTTAAATACGTTTTGCAAACTTTTGTCCCAGTCTGTGCTTTGTTTTTTTGTCTTAACTGTGGCTTTAGAAAAGCAGAAGTTTTACGCCTGTAATCCCACCACTTTGGGAGGTCAAGGCGGGCAGCTCACAAGGTCAGGAGATTGAGGCCATCCTGGCTAACACAGTGGCTAACATCTCTACTAAAAATACAAAAACTTAGCCGGGCATGGTGGCACACGTCAGTAGTCCCAGCTACTCGGGAGGCTGAGGCAGGAGAATTGCTTGAACCCAGGAGGCATGGGTTGCAGTGAGCCAAGATCACATCACTGCACTCCAACCTGGGTGACAGAGCGTCTGAAAAAAAAAAGAAAAGCATGAGTTTTTTATTTTGATGAAGTTCATTTTATCAGTTTTTTTTCTGTGGTTCCTGAGTTTTGTGTCCTGCCAAACACAGTATCAAAATATTTTCTCATGTTTTCTTCCATAAGTTCAATAGTTTCAGCTCTTAGTCTATGATCCATTTCAGGTTATTTTCGTGCATGGTGTGAGGTCAGGGTCAAGGTTCATTTTGTTCCTTCAGATGTCTAATTCCATTGTCATTTATTTTGAAAAGAGTGTCTTTTCCCCATTGAATTGCTTTGGTACCTTTGCCAAAAGCAATTGTCTTTATAAGTCTGTATCTATTTCCATACTCTCACTTCTGTTTCATAAATGTATATATGTCCGTTCTTATGCCAATACCACATTGCCTTGATGAGTATAGCTCTATAGTAAATTTTGAAAATAGGTAGAATTCTTCCAGTGTGTTCTTTTTTTAAAGAAGTTATTTTGGCTAGGTTCTTTGCCTTTTCATATACATTTTAATTCAGCTTGTCAATTTTTTTAAAACTACAGTTTTGATTGGGATTTTATTGAATCTATAGGTCAGATTTAATTGAATCTATAGGAGAGAACTGCAGTCTTAACACTACTGAGTCTTTCAATCCGTGAACCTGGTTTATTTCTTTCTTTATTTGGGTTTTGTTTAATTTACTTTCGCAGTGTTTTGTAGTTTTCAGTAGACAGGCCTTGCATAACTTTTTTTGAATTCATGACAAAAGTATTTTTTGTTATTATAAATGAAATGTTTAAAAATATTTTCTAATTCTTAGTATATAGAAATGCAATTGATTTTTTAAAATATATTCATCATGTATACTGAGACTTTGATAAATTCATTTATTAGTAGCTTTTTGGATCCTTAGGATTTTCTAGATACACAATCATGCTTCTTGGGAGTAATTATAGTTGTTCTAATCTTTATGCTTTTAGTTCTTTTTATTGTCTTAATGCACTGGCTAAGACCTCTAGTACATATAGTACATCTAGACCATATAAGAGCATTGCATTGTTCCTAATTTTAGAGGTGAAAGTATTTAGTCTTTCACCATCCCATGTGATGTTAGCTGTAGGTTGAAGTTTTTGCTTTGTGGGGTTTTTTTGTTTTGAGACTGAGTTCTACTCTTGTTGCCCAGGCTGGGGTGCAGTGGCACAATCTTGGCTCACTGCAACCTCCACCTTCTGGGTTCAAGCAATTCTCCTGCCTCAGCCACCCGAGTAGCTGGGATTACAGGCATGCGCCACCATGCCTGGCTAATTTTTTTTGTATTTTTAGTTTAGTAGAGATAGGGGTTTCACCATGTTGGCCAGGCTGGTCTTGAACTCCTGACCTCAGGTAATCCACCCACCTCAGCCTCCCAAAGTGCTGGGATTACAGGTGTGAGCCACCGCGCCCAGCCGCTTTGTGTTTTTTTTTTTTCCCCTTTACTACTACTTGCAGGGGGGAAGTTCTTATTTCTGTTTTGCCTTGCTAGCAATTTTTATCATGAATGGGTGTCACAATTTGGTCAAATGCTTTTTCTGAATCTATTGAGATGATCATATGGTTTTTCTCCTTCCTTCCATGAATATGGTGCATTTTATTGATTTTTCATATAACATCTTTGCATTCCTTGGATTTTGCTGCATTCAGTTTAATACTGTTTGCATCTGTGTTCATGAGTGAAGTTAGTCTGTCTTTATGTGCCTTATCTGTCTGGTTTTAAAATCAGGATAATACTGGCCTCATAAAATGAATGGGAACATGTTACCTCCTCTGTTTTCTGAAAGAGTTTGTATAGTATTAATACAGTTGTTTCCTTTTGCCCAGAGTTTTGTGGGAAGGTTTTTAATTAAAAATTCAATTTCTTTATAAATATAGCTTTCTTTTTCTTCAATCTGTTTTGGTAATTTGTGTCTTTCAAGGATTCATTCATTGGTTTGTCTAGGTTGTCAGCTTTACTACTTTTTATATTACTTCCAAATGTTATAGGTATTTCCTACAGGAGAGTCAGTCTGGTAGGCTCTCACTCTTTGAAGCACCATTCTCAGTCACTTTTTTAAATTTGATTTTTATATTTGAACTTTTTTGGTATCAGTGGGAACATTAATTTGTTATCTGGATTCTTTTAATTGGAATACCACAACATGTGGCCTGGGTAAAGATTTTAAGTGGTTTTAATTGCAGAATTTTGAGAGTTTAAAAAAAAATTTGAACACTGATTAGATTTAGCTTTGTTAATTCATTATGAATACATTATAATCCTTATGCATTTTCAACAGTATTTTTCTATTGGTTATAAGAAAAATAATTTTTGTTTGGGGTAGAGTAGGTATTTTTTGTTCATTTAGGTAATTGGTTTGGTTTGTAAGAGTCTTTGATGAACATGTTTAGAAATAGGGACTATTTATTGTTTATTATGTGTGGTTTTACATAGGCCATTTTTCTTTTCTCTTCAGAATTAAAAAACACATCTGGCCTAATGTTCCAGATCCTTCAAAGAGTCATATTGCCCAGTGGTCACCTCACACTCCTCCAAGGGTAAGAGAAAATGCTTCTGAGTTGTTTATAATATACAGACATGTTAGTAGGTATATTGAGTATCTACAGTTAGTAGGTATATTGAGTATCTACAAATGTACCAAAAGATAAGATATTCAAGCGGAATCAAAAAGTAAATGAAGATAAAACAGTACATAACTGAAAATTTTAATCAAAATTTAATATGTATGACATATTTTAGGGGTTTATCACCATCATACTATATTTGTTCTGATATTGTAAATTGTTTAGTACACATTACAGATGTTTGGTTGAACTTGCAAACTGAAAACTTGAGGTGCTGAAACTGCTATGTGATGGTAACTACCTCAAGTATTTTGGGTTGAGTATTAAAACCAAGTTCAACAGTTTATCATTTTAGCACTGATGAAATGATCTCTGGGAACCTACTCTAAACTCTGAATTTTAAATATGCCCCAAAGGGGAACTCATTTATATTTATTATCCTCCGGTAGTCCTTAAATTTTATATTAACAGATTAAAATGTATTATGTATTTTTATATTCTGCAAAATCTCTGTCATTCAGGTTTGATTTTCCTTAATGTTTTCTAGTTTTCTGTCCAGTTAATCCTAGGCTGCCTAGTCTAGGCATGAAATATTAAATACTACTTGTAGACCATTAGCTTATCAAAATGTAACACCAACAATATTGATTTAGACTACTTAGACTCATTTTATAGTATCTGCATTTTGGGTAGTTGACAGTGACTTAGTGACATAATACAGGTTATTTCTGTACCACTGAGAGTTACTGGGAAGTTTCAGAGATTCATTAGCTCTGTGGCTTTAACTAATACTTGCCATATACAATTTTTTCTCTTCCTTAGCACAATTTTAATTCAAAAGATCAAATGTATTCAGATGGCAATTTCACTGATGTAAGTGTTGTGGAAATAGAAGCAAATGACAAAAAGCCGTTTCCAGAAGATCTGAAATCATTGGACCTGTTCAAAAAGGAAAAAATTAATACTGAAGGACACAGCAGTGGTATTGGGGGGTCTTCATGCATGTCATCTTCTAGGCCAAGCATTTCTAGCAGTGATGAAAATGAATCTTCACAAAACACTTCGAGCACTGTCCAGTATTCTACTGTGGTACACAGTGGCTACAGACACCAAGTTCCATCAGTCCAAGTCTTCTCAAGATCCGAGTCTACCCAGCCCTTGTTAGATTCAGAGGAGCGGCCAGAAGATCTACAATTAGTAGATCATGTAGATGGCGGTGATGGTATTTTGCCCAGGCAACAGTACTTCAAACAGAACTGCAGTCAGCATGAATCCAGTCCAGATATTTCACATTTTGAAAGGTCAAAGCAAGTTTCATCAGTCAATGAGGAAGATTTTGTTAGACTTAAACAGCAGATTTCAGATCATATTTCACAATCCTGTGGATCTGGGCAAATGAAAATGTTTCAGGAAGTTTCTGCAGCAGATGCTTTTGGTCCAGGTACTGAGGGACAAGTAGAAAGATTTGAAACAGTTGGCATGGAGGCTGCGACTGATGAAGGCATGCCTAAAAGTTACTTACCACAGACTGTACGGCAAGGCGGCTACATGCCTCAGTGAAGGACTAGTAGTTCCTGCTACAACTTCAGCAGTACCTATAAAGTAAAGCTAAAATGATTTTATCTGTGAATTCAGATTTTAAAAAGTCTTCACTCTCTGAAGATGATCATTTGCCCTTAAGGACAAAAATGAACTGAAGTTTCACATGAGCTATTTCCATTCCAGAATATCTGGGATTCTACTTTAAGCACTACATAAACTGACTTTATCCTCAGACTAGCTGAATGATTTTGTGCTGTTTCAGGATGTTTGCACTGAAGAAAAACAGAAAGCTTATCTGAAATTTATAAAACTTTTTGTTTTGCTACATGGAAAACAGAAGGTATTTGACTAATAAGCAGTGATATGCTTAGTGAGCACAGCTGTACTGATTTTGATTAGAATAGTCATCAGAGTGGCTTAGGGACAGTTAATATAAAAGAGGAGCAAGGTGTAGACCATCATCTACTTCTGCTAAAATAACTTAAAAAGAGGTCCATAGGCCATAACTATATGAGCCCAGCTTTTGTAATCTGACAAAAAAATGAGGAGCAGCCTCGTGTATATCAGTGTACACAGTATTCCTTAGGTCCCTTCCATTGGTAGTGATGCTGCGAGTTATTACTGGAGAAAAGGAATTCTAGAGCTTTAACTTGGCAGATTAAAAGTACCCATTTTTTATTCATCAATAATTAGTAATCTCACTAGTTTTCAAAAATTTGCATATTATTGACAACCTCTTTGAAGATGCATTTCACAAACTCAACAGAGTGCCATGATAAGAGCTAGGGATCCCCCAAACTATCTCAAGCATCTAAAAAATTGCCATTTTTAAAGGCTTAAATTGTAGTAGTAAAGGGGAAAACAGGAAGTAGTAGTAAAGGGGGAAAAAAAGACAATAAAGCATCTAAAAAATTGGCATTTTAAAAGGCTTAAATTGCTAATGTGTATATATATATATATATATACATACACACACATATATACACATCATTGACTTTTCTTAAGACTTAAGAGTACTGGGTAGATGAACACTTTATACAGTATATACAGCTTAAATTTGTTTTGAGTATTTTTTTTATTTTTAAGTAGGCAAAGATTTAAATTTTTTTATTTTTAGTAAATGTTTGAGGCAAACTAAGACAACTTGGGCAATATTTACCAAAACAAAACAGAACCCCAAAAAATGTACATCTTGTTCTTAGCAAATATCGTTATTGTAGAGACACTTAATAAAGAGATGGTATTTTAATGTCTGCAGTTCTGAGGTAGGGTGGAACTTAGTTCTACATTGTGATTTAGGAATTTTTAGAACCTTTTTTCTTCAAGGGAGAAGTGACCCAGACCTCGAGTTTAGTGCTAAAGCCGCTAGTGTACTTATGCTGTCCCCTAATCACCACATGCGATATGGAGGCAGATGCTAAATATAGGGGTTTTCTTAGAAAGTAAGAGGAAATTAGCAAGCGTTATTAGTGATTGACTACTGCTATCAAGTGAATTCAAAGGAAACAGGTTTTTATGCCATATTTAAGTTACAGAAACCAGGCATGCTTAGAATAGTTTCTAGAGGTTATTGGAGAATAGAAAGCTAAGAAAACTTGGTATACATTTACAATGGAAATGTAATTACACTTTTTACTCTCAGAATATTGTTCACATTAGACTTCCTGTTTATCTTTTATATTCTTGCATTTATATAATGCCTCATCCTTTCAAAGTTCTTTCACATATTATATGATCTTCTTTATGAAAAAAATAGATGTTTCATTCTGATATATTCAGTTTCCCACTTTAGGCAAAAGTAGATTAATAGAATGACGAATTCAAAGTAGATGAGGAAAATCAGGCACAGAGAAGTAAAGGTAGGGATAGACCCAAATTTACACAACAAGATAATGACATCTCCAGCTTTTAAGTTGATCATCAAAGGCTGGGCTGGATTTGTCTTGCTGTATGTGTCAGGAAATTTATACCTATTACATTTTCCATTTTCTCAAAATTTAAGTCACATGACTAATGTTTAGCTGCAACTTTCCTCATAACAAATAGTGTCATGAAGAATGTTGTAGTGTGAAGTTTGTACATTTCAGGGTCAGATATACAATGTGAACTCTTAATCTACAGGAATGAGAATGGAGGATCATTGAAGGCCATGATATAAACAAATTTGCATGTTGAAGCCTGTATAAAACATGGTACAGTGAGTGAATATACCCCCATCCCCAAGAACACTTTATACATATTAAATGGATATATGATTACTGTGCAAAAATTCATTCTGGAAATGAACATATATTTGAGCACTAATATGTAATGTACATCTGCCCTAAGGAGAAAATAAATTATAAAACTTTTTACATTCAAAATTACTTTCCCAAGCATGTCTTAGAATAATCTATGTGTTGATGCATGTAAATTGTACTTTAGGTAGGCAAAGAAATCTGGTTATTTATGTAAAAACTAGTCTAATAAAGTTAGTTAGTGGCTTTATCACTTTAAATCTTTAGTGTCCAAAAGTGGTGTTTAAAGTAATAGCACATCAGAAAACCTTGTCTGGACAAAACTAGTTCACTCACTGCTTCTGCACCTGCAGTTGCTCCCTTTAGGGTTATAAAATAATGACCCAAATGTTACATGTGTTGATATTATAACTTGTCAGTTACTGATGTCTGTGGTATCCTACCCTCATCTCTGAAAGGGATAATACTGAATAATTATTAGAAAACTATAAAACTTCACACTTTGTACCATTAAAACCTAAAATTTTAATCTTGTCCTTTTTTACTATGGATCAGTCGGCACTCGGGAACAGCAGCAAGGAAAAAAAACAAATTTCATTCACATGTTCTGTGTTCATACCTCTTCTCTACCTAATTGTTCATTTAAATTTCAGCCTTATTCCTTGATAAGGGATTTTACCACATGAAGTCATCCAGTGACCCTAGCTCTTATTGTGAAGTTAGTGGAGTATACTTAGAAATGTTACAACTTTAAAATGTTACAAAACATTTATTAAAGCTCATATTTAAAGTAGAGCATCTAGTTTGAGAAATAGAAATCAATTATTAAAGATGTCTTTTTTCTACCCATTTAACTAGTTAAAACCATGACATGTAAATGTAGAAGTAGAATAATCATAGAATTCCCTAAAATACTTCTGTTTACTAACATATATTGACCAAGTACATCAAGCAGGAGAGGTCTTCCTTCATTCTGTTATAGTCCACATCATTCTAATTTTGCTCAGTTGTTATTAAGAGCATATTCCTAAACCATACACTTTTGTTTCAATAAAGTTTTATTTTGTTGAGATGAATAAAATAACAAAGTTATAAGCTACATAAGACAAAAGTTCAATTGTTCAAAAAAAATTTACTGGGATAGCTTTCTATTATAGGTATTGTTAGATTATATTGCGCCGATAAGATTACTTTCTAAAAAGTTTGTACTTTTCTGTAAATTAAAAGAATATGGAGTCATAAAATGGCAAGTGTTTTAGGATTAGCCTAAAATTGGACATTGTCATTGGTTTCAAAGAAGTTATGAACTAGCAGTCTTACAGCCTAATTCTTCTTTGGACTGGTCCTTGGCAGCAGTTCCTTTTCAGACTCGATAAACAGAATTCAGACGATGTAAGTCAAAACAAAACTTTACAAAGCCAAGTGTATTATCTTTTGCATTAACCTATTTTTTTCCATCATACATGCTACTAGTATGTGCATTAGCATGATAGTCTCATATACATTGCATTAAAAATTAAAAGGTGGCAGCTCAGGGTGAGCTCTTCTGTTGCTCATTTGTTCCTAAATTTTTAAGGGCTTTTTCTCAGTCAATAGTTTGTACAAACTGGTTAGTTTAACTTCATTACCCATTTCATTAAAGTTGATGGGTCGTGTGATGAGATGCATTTAAGGCCGATAGTGATAGATGTTTTTTTTATTTCTTGAACACAGGCTTTGTCTGAATGATGTTCTTTTATCTCTTGAACACAAGCTTTGAATGATAACTACAGGTTTTAAGTGCTGTTACATTAATACCATAATGTGATGTGTTAGAAACAAAGGGATATTTCAAAGGTAGATATTTGAAAATTCTCTAGTCTCAATATATATGTGTATTGAATATACTCTAAAAATAAATGTGCAATTTGCTAGTAGGACAATGCAGTGACTAGCATTAGGTATGTTTCTTTTATATCCTAGCTATGTCCCACTTTCTTCTAAGTGCAATCCTTTCATGTTCACTTGCTGTTTTACCCCATCTACTCTAACTTCATTTGGAAGGCTTGTCTAGAGTATAGCATGTATTTTTACCTTTGCAGTGAATTGCATGTGCTAATTGTAACCACAGCTATTTTTATGTTGACATAACTCCAAATGTTATATGAAATGTTCTATTATATATTAGCTCTAATCCCTTAAGTAAATTTTAAGAAATAAATACTTGTTCAAATTTTTTTTCTGTATGTGGTTACTATCATCTGACTATGCGTATTTGGAACAGCATTTATCATTAGTGGTGTTAGCTAAATAAGCATCTTAGTGTAAATGAGATGCTTCGTGTGGGTTTTGTGACATTTTAAATGACATAATGGAATGTGATTTAAAAGAAAACCAGTACACTATCTTGGCCTTAATAACATAGAATGGAGATGGCAGATTTATCCACTAGTTTTCCAGATTTACTATTTAATAGCTGAGGTCTGAAATCGTAGCATCTCCCTCCTAGTGGACATTTAAAAAAAAAAAAAAAAAAAAAAAAAACCTACTTGGTTGTCAAGAGCCCAAGTATGGAGGTGCTGCGCCATCTTGTGGCCTGTCTGTGCCCACCCCGCACTCTGCTGGAGTCTCCATCCTTGTTGCAGTGAGACTTGAAGTTCAAGATTGATACATGGCATCCTCCTGCTACTTCTTGAGGTTACTAAGTAGTATATGAAACTAATCAGTCAGCAAGTCCACCTGGAAGGAAAAGAAAATCTCAACTATTAATGTGCCTTCACATTGTGATTTTGTCTAAAAAAATGTAGTGAGTCAAAAAACCCACAAGCCAGCCAACAGTAACTCCTTCACATATATACCAGAGTTTATAGAAATAACATGTCAGCTTTGGGCTATGTGCTCCTTTGTTTAAAATCTTCTATTTGGTTATGGCTTGTATAGGCTCAAGCCTGATTTCTTTAAGGTGTGGTGGCTCATCTTATCCTAATTTGTATGATAGATACAGTCCATCCTGCTTTGGAAAAGATTATGTAACTCCTTGAGAACATACTCTTTCTCTAGCCCAAAGGCAGTGAAAGAGTTTTCTTGTTCAGGATTGCTTAACTTTCCATTTAAGCTTTTTCTTTTTAAATTAATACAAACTTCTACACTTTCAAAATACGAAATATATTACAACTGCGTATAGGCTCTTCCATACTTAAGTCCAGTGCTTGGGCAAGTTAATGGAGTGAAAGACTACAAGCAAAGAGGAACTGAGGTAGAAAAAGAAGAATGTGTGAAAGCAACAGGAAGCTCAGCCAACTCGAAAGCAGGGTGAACAGCTTGAGTCCTGTTGCTGCTGATTGGGGTTGGCTCTTGGACAACTTAGTAAGATCATGGAAAGGCTGCTTGGGTTCTCCATAGCTGAAAAGTTCTGTCTCCATCAAGGGAGGAAAATGTACCTTTCAACTCAAAATTCAATATTTGTTTTTAAATATAGCTATTTTCCCCAACCGCTAAAGATTTTCAACAGATACGAAGCCAGAGCTTAGTTTTAGAAACCTGTGGACATTCAAACCTGATTCTTTATTCCCTGTGACTATGGTTATGTCATTTTACATGTCAAAAAAGTGTATCTAGAATTGTCATTTCTTATTTTTGAGCTTTTTTTAGTGAGAATTATCCCCTCACTTAAATGGCTTTTTTATTTAAACATCTGTGCATTCTGTATGAAATTGTAGTCTTTCTGGGATAACATGGTGAGCTATATGGTGGTAATCCACACACACAAAAATAAAAGCCAAAAAAAAAAAAACCAAAACCCTCAGGTAAAGTATTTCTCTTTCTTCAACTGTCTCATTAGCCCTGGCTGTGGATGGTCTTTCTGAGACAGGCTAGCCAGAGTAATTCAATGGCCACAAGTGGTTTCTCCCCCAGAGTGCTGGTTCAAACTCTGAATGAGACCAGCCTGTTGATTAGAAATCTAATACCTCAGTCCAGGCCTACTTTCCTAGAACAATCTTCACTTAGTAACAGGTCCAAGACACAACTATTAAGTATACATCTGGGTCCCGTCCCCGTAGGAAAAGGTTTTCCCTGCAGTCTTGCCTGTAGTCAGAAGCAGCCTGTTGACTAATGATAGCTTTTAAATGAATTTATAGAAAATTCTTGGAAATAGGCTCTATAAGCTTTATGAGAGGGATAATGCTTTTAAAGGAATGGCATGAAGGGGAATATTTAAATAAAAAGGCACTGAGATTCTGACAATAGAAACCATAATTCTGCAGAAGCGTTCCGAGAATGAAAAGTCAGCCACTCTTCAGGTCAAAGTCAGTGTGGATTTTGCCAGTTGTTCAATCTAGACATACGAACACCAGGGCTACCCGGCCAGCATCAGTGCCTAGGAAAGGACCTCCAAGAAACTATTAACTGCCACGGTCAGAATCAAGACTAGACATTGCTGCTGGGGGTGAGGGGCTGCTCCTCTTCAAATGAACCAGCAGACCTTTCTGATCACCTGCTGGGGGCCACATGCCGGAGCAGGGTGTCCAAAGGTGAGCAAATATATGCCATCTATGAAGTGTTTACTGTGGGTTATGAAATCCTAGAAACTTATGAAGTAAATACCAGCACCATTTACAAATGCAGCCTCCAAGAGGTTGAATAACTTGCCCAGGGTCATGTGGTTGACAAACAGTGGAGTTCCAACTCCAACCTGATCCAAAGTCCGCATTCTTTGATGTGTACACCAATTGTACCCAACCACTTAAGCAAAATTCTTGATGACGTCATGCCCAGGCTAGCTTAAGGAGAATGCACACCTGCTTCCCAGGCCCTTCAAACTCTTCTGAGTTTCTCTTCCCCTCATCTCCCTCCCCACCACCCTTGTTTGTGAATATGGGGCACCTTGTGCCCTCAAGCAGCCCCCTGCAACTGCCTACCTTGAAGTGTCCTAACTGAGCCTCGAGCCCAGAGCAGTGCTTCTCCTTATGCCCTCAAGGTTTACTCCGAGGCTGGCTCCCCACCCCTACTAGCACATACATTTGCTCTGACCCTATAGAGCAACCCCTACAAAAGAGGTCAATGTGTCCCACTTTCCTGAGAATGCACCCTCACCCGACCCCTGGAGTCTCATTCTTTTGGCCAAAGAAAGACTCCTCTAATGGTGGAATCTAGCCCATGGCAACTAGTGACAGGAGGATCTCCGGCAGGGGCTTTTCCTGGGTGCTCAGACCACGGTCCTACCCCAGGTGGTTCTGTCCACAGACTTCCCCGGGCCCGCTGCCTAGCGCGAGCACCCGTTCCAGCCTGCCTCACCTTCACGGTGCCGCCAGCCACTCCTCTCTATCTCCTGCCACTCCCGGAGGGGCTGCCTGCTGATGCCCCGCTGTGCTGACCTCATTCCCCACATTTGCTTTCTGTCCTTTTGGGGCCTCGCTGGACCTTTCCAGCCCCCCAGCTGCACACTTTATAGTTTCCAGAACATACTGAGTTTCTTCTAACCTAGCCCATGCACATGATTTCCTCCCCTAGAATGTTCTCCAGTCCCCAATCCCTGTTAAGCTGGGAAATTCTTACTGGTTCACCAAAAATCAACTCAGATACCCTCTTGAGGGAAATCTTCCATTCTTCTCTCTCCTTCCCCCTGAGTTAAGGGCCTTCTATATCCTGGCACCTACTGCTGGGCCTCTGGAGAGAGGGCCCCAGCTCAGTCCTCTCCTGGCCCAGCATAGTGCTCGGTGTTTGGCAGAGCTTGCTTATATGAACAGGTAAGTGGGTGAATAAACAAGTTATTTTTAATTTTAAAAAATGTTTAAAATGTGTCTCAGGTTTCTTCTAATCCAGAGTTGCACAGTGCCATGGGCAGTCAGGAATCTGCCTCCTTCGCATCTCAAACCTGGGATCATTTCCTGATTCCCATCCCACCCTGGCTACAGGCAAGAGCTTCCCCCCACCGAGAGAGAGAGTCTTGCTCTGTTGCCCAGGCTCAAGCAATCCTCCCACCTCAGCCTCTCAAGTAGCTCAGACTACAGGCAGCACTGCCATGCCCGGCTAATTTTTCTTTTTTCTTTTTTGTAGACACGGGCTCACTTTGTTGCCCAGGCTGGTCTCAAATGCCTGGCTTCAAGCTATCTTCCATCCTTGGCCTTCCAAAGTGCTGTGATTACATCTCTGAGCCACCGTGCCTTGGCAAGAGCTTTCATTTGAAGCAAAATATATACTCAATCCAAAAGCAAAAATTTAGAGAAAATTAAAGTCAGATGGATCCTTATTAAATCATTTTATCCAAACTCCTCATCCTGGACGAGGAAAATGAGGTCCAGAGAAGAGGGGCCAGCAAACTTTCCAACAGCACAGGAGAAAACGCTGGGTTTGTGGGTTATAAAAGGACAGCCCTGCCCTTTGGGAAGTTACTGTCTAGTGAGGAAGACGGAGTGAACCAGGATCAGGCTCCGCCTTAAGAACACATCAGAAAGTGCAAGTAGGCTCAGGCCCTACAAACCAGGCTACGACTAACCCCTGGCCAAACACCAGGCAGCTCCCAGTATAAAACAATCCCCCAATTCCTCAACGAGAAGATCCCAAGAAAAGTTTTTGGACAGCTTAACTGTGTGAGCTTTACAGATGTTGATTAAATAGTCAGATGTCTGCCTATGATCCATATTTTAAATAAGATGATGTGGAACAATGCAGAAATATATAATTGATTTTTTTCACTCGTACTTTATGAAGATAGTTCCATGCAACTCTTCACTTGCAATTGGACACTGAGATCCTTCCTCGTCATTACCAGATCCCCTTTGTGAATCATAGGCACAGGTTTTGGGAGCTCGTTCCTAACATTTCCATCTAGTTGTGTGAGAGACAGCAGACAACGCTGTCGTGGAAAACAGTATTCAAGCCTTAAGTATCCACTTTTATCTTAAGAGACTTTCCCCCCATCCCAGTAATGTAACCTGTTACCATTTTGCTTTTTAAAATGGTCTTTAAAAAACTTTATACTGAAATCTAACCTAGTTAATATTGAGATCATATCCCAGGAATAATGACTAAATCCCTTGTCTCCTTTTATGCCAGTTCCTTCTGGTGATCTCCATGTGATTCTCAAAATTAAAAATTAACATTGAATGAGGTCATTTTGGTGAATGGGTCTTTCGCAAACAGAACTTTTGTGTTTAAATAACAAAGAGAGGCCAGGCACAGAGGCTCACGCCTGTAATCCCAGCACTTTCGGAGGCCAAAGTGGGCAGATCACTTGAGGTCAGGAATTTGAGACCAGCCTGGCCAACATGGTGAAACCCCGTCTCTACTAAAAATACAAGAATTAGCCTGGCGTGGTGGTGCGGCACCTGTAATCCCAGCTACTTGGGTGCCTGAGGCAGGAGAATCACTTGAACCCGGGAGGCGGAGGCTGCAGTGAGCCAAGGTCATGCCACTGCACTCCAGCCTGGGTGACAGAGCGAGAATCTGTCTCAGAAAAATAATAAATAAATAAATAAGAAGAGAGAAACTGTGATATGAGAAACTTTGTAAGTACTTTACTAAAGCACTCCCTCTTTTCTGGGGAAAGATTTTTCAGAAAACATTTTATGTTCAGGCAAAAAGCTGTGCTCATCGGGATGCCTTCCTGGAGGAAAAGCATCTTCTGTAGAATTTTGTCGTGCAGGCATGAGCTGGTGACCAGGAGAGCCAGCAGTGTGCACAAACTGTTTTCAAATCAATGTTGCCTCAGTTCTCTGGGTCAGACTAAACTATAATTCTTATTGTTACAATGAGACTTGTATTTCAGGACTGGCCGGAAGAATTTTTGTTGACCCCTCTGAGCAACATCCAGATATTCCCTGCCCTCTTTCCAGCCCTTTGCCAAAGATATGACTTCAAGCAAGGAGGACCCCTCAGTCCTCATATCTCCATCAGCCCCAGCAGGGACACAGATGGATTTATCTACAACCCATGCTCAAGTGCTCGTGGGGAGGTAATCTTACACTTTTTCTACTCCCAGGACAGAAAGGAATGCCCAAGGTGGCACCTAATCATGCACCTCTGACCTTAATTGAGGCAGGTTCAAAAGAGACGTCTAATCACCACCGTGTTTTTGAAACACAATCTCATGCTGTGGCCCAGGCTGGAGTGCAGTTATGCGCTCTTAGGTAACTGCAACCTCGAATTCGTGGGCGGGAGCAATCCTCCTGCCTCAGCCCCCAAAGCAACTGGGACGACAGACATGTGCCACCAGACCTGGCTAATTTTTTAAAAAAAGTTTTGTAGAGACGGAGTGTCACTATGTTGCCCAGGCTAGCCTCAACATCCTGGCCTCAAGTGATGCTCCTGCCTTGGCCTCCCAAAGTGCTGAGATTACAGTTGTGAGCCACTGTGCCAGTCCAACCACAACATTTTTACTACATTTAAGGCAACATCAAACAGGTTTCTGTCTTCTCCAATAGAGTCATGCGTGAATGTAAGCCAGCCCCATTTCCAAACAAGGAGGCTTTCTTCGTGCAGATAATTCTGCAGGTGTCAGATTTTCTACTGATTCCATGGTAAATGAAAGGTCACAATCTGGTGATGTCAAAGGGCCTCCCGTAGCAGAGAGAAGAGTAAGAAACACAGTGGGTGAGATAAGAGAGGTACCCCGGGCACACAGTCATGGGAGGTACTTGGTGCCCTTGCGTGACCCCGAAAGTGAGCACCTCCTTCTGTTGGGAGCCCTAGACTCGCCCCAGTCCAGGCCCTGCTTGGTGATGATGTCGCCAGCTGGGGAGCTGGGCTTTCCGTCATTCATCCCATGAGATGGGGACTATTCTAGTCCTTTCTTGTCTTTGAGATTATTGTAACACCTACTTGAGGAATGGACAAGAGAGGGTAAGCCTGAGACAGGACACTACTCAGGAGCACTTTTCTCATCAGGGTGAAGTCTGAAGGGGGCTGAGGCCAGGAGAAAAATAGGAAAGCAAAGCCAGCTCAGGAGCAGCGCGGCCAGACGTGGCGACTGGTTAGCTGGAGGCTCCAGGGAAAGAGAGGGGCAATGAGTCTGTGAGGTGAAGGAAGGGTAGCTGCTTCCAAGCCTGGGAACATCATGTCCAAGGAGAAGCATCCTGCGGAGGGTGAGGGAGGCCTGAGGCTCCAGAAACCAGGTGGCACCTCCCCTCCTGAGGAGGCCTGTGCGTTGCTTGCAGGGGCTCATGCAGTGTCCATGCCACGACTATGGCTGTGTCTATGAAATGTGGGGAGGGAGGGTTTCTAGATTGTGGGACTGGCCTGGGACCCTAACAATGGCATCTCCAGGCAAGCACTAAAGGCAAAGAGCTGAGAAATAGCTCGTTTCCTCTTTTTGGACAATTCTAGACAATCCCCTGCCCGGCTTCTCCTCCTTGCCTCCTCCTTTATTTCAGCATCGCCGCCTAGCCTCCCCAGGCCTGCCGTGAGGTTCTGGGGTCCTTCAGACTGGGCGGACCCCTTCTTGTTTGTGGACAGTATCAGGAAGGAGACCCTGAGAGGGGGCTGGAAAATAGGGGACTCTTGCCCTATGCACTCACAGCCAGGTTCACACCTCCCCAGAGTCCACCCCTCCCCTGGCCCCACACAGAAATGAAAACCAATGCAAAGCCACCCCTTAGAAACAGCATGGGCTTTCCTCACCTCAGTTACCTCATCTGTAATGATGACAACAAGCCCCACTGTTACTCACCCCGCGCTTACTATGTGCCAAGCACTATGTGCAGCAAACAGTGGTAGAATGAAGTGGTAGAATCACTGCTTCATTTCACTGCCCAAATTGTTGTGGTGATACTAATTTACCCATTTTACAGATAAAGCAACTGAGGCTTAGAGAGGTTGAGGAACTCGTGGAAGGCAACAGAGGAGCAGGGAGCAACGCTGGGGCTTAAAATTCAGTCTGACCCCAGTGCTCCTGCTTCAAATGACTACATTCTACCTTCAAAATAGGGGCGCACTGGGCTGGGCGTGGTGGCTCACGCCTGTAATCCCAGCACTTTGGGAGGCTGAGGCGGGCGGATCACCTGAGGTCAGGAGTTCGAGACCAGCCTGACCAACATGGAAAAACCCCGTCTCTACTAAAAATACAAAATGAGCCAGGTGTGGTGGCGCATGCCTGTAATCCCAGCTACTCGGGAGGCTGAAGCAGGAGAATCACTTGAACCTGGGAGGCGGACGTTGTGGTGAGCCGAGATTGCGCCACTGCACTCCAGCCTGGGCAACAAGAGCAAAACTCCGTCTCAAAAACAAACAAACAAACAAACAAAAAAAACAACTAGGGGAGCACCCACTCCAGAGCTGGCCAGGCTGGGATTAAACGAGATAGTCTTTGAAAAACACACAGGACAGTACCCGGTGCGTGTTATGTAAACACATGCTCTGCATTTTGTATTGCCAAATCTGGCAACAGGATCTGCCCCCATCTCCACCAGCTTCCCTGGGCTTTGCTTTCCACTGCGGGCACCTGCAGTTATCTTTCCACAGCTTCCCTCAGGCTACCGGAGCCTGACTCCTGGCCTCCAAGCACACAGTCAAATGTGCCTGGAGGTTTCATACCCTGTGGGGACAGCTGTTAGTAGACTGAGGAGCTTAGGAGTGTGATAGCCCAGGCCCCTTGCCTGGGGAGGACACGCGCCAAGGACTGAGTCACTTACCTCCAGCATCATCTGGGGATGAGACTGGCGCTGACCTGCAGGGCTCTGCCTGAAATCCCACCCTGCCCTGGCGTCTTCCCCTCCTCTCAAGCCTCCCTCACTCGCTCACCAGTTTCTCTTGGGAATGTGCCCTGGATGAATTAGTTACACCTGGATGTTTGTCTCAGGATTTGCTTTGGGGGGACTTAACCTAAGGTTCCATTCCTAACCCCATCCCTGTACAAATACAGCATTCAGAATTGGGACACTTTGGGCGTGGTCCTTATCTGCGGTGACAGTGTTCACAGGAGGGTCCAGGTGATAGTTGCACACAGAACCACCCAAAGCGTCAGACTCACTCACCAGACCTCAGTTTAGCAAACTCCAGAAAGGCCCATCAGGACTACCTGTTAATGCTTCACGTTTAACACCCAGTCTGGGACCAGCTCTACTGGGAAATATGGACGAGGGGAAATGATGGCTGGGTCCTGTCAGCCTGCAGGTGACTTCCTGCCTCTCCACCCACAGCCCAAGCTGACCCCAACCCCATGCCCTCCACCTGGGACCACCTGGCAATGGTCTCCAATTAGACGCCAGCAGGGCATTTTCATTACAACACTTAGCCAGAGATATTCTATCCACCTGGCAACAGAGAGGCAGGCTCCCAGGCCAGTGAGTTTTTTTGGGGACCTGCAAAAATATGCTTGACCTGAAGAAAACAATTGATGGCAAATAACCAAGAAAAGAAAATCACAAAATTGAAGAATATTTAATTAAGTGGGTTCATTAGTGATATGATTTGGCTGTGTCCCCACCCAAACCTCATCTTGAATTATATTCTCATAATTCCTACGTGTTGTGGGAGGGACTTAGTGGGAGATAATTGAATCATGGGGGCAATTCCCCCAAACTGTTCTCGTGGTAATGAGTAAGTCTCACGTGATCTGATGGTGTTTTTTTGTTTTTTGTTTGTTTGTTTGTTTTTTGCGATGGAGTTTCACTCTTGTTACCCAGGCTGGAGTGCAATGGCACGATCTCAGCTCACCGCAACCTCCACCTTCCAGGTTCAAGTGATTCTCCTGCCTCAGCCTCCTGAGTAAGTGGGATTACAGGCATGTGCCACCACGCCAGGCTAATTTTGTATTTTTAGTAGAGACAGGGTTTCTCCATGTTGGTCAGGTTGGTCTCGAACTCCTGACCTCAGGTGATCCGCCTGCCTCGGCCTCCCAAAGTGCTAGGATTACAGGCAGGAGCCACCATACCTGGCCGATCTGATGGTTTTATAAGGAGTTTCCCCTTTCACTTGGTTCTCCTTCTCTCTTGCCTGCTGCCATGTAAGACGTGCCTTTTGCCTTCCACCATGATTGTGAAGCTTCCCCAGCCATGTGGAACTGTGAGTCCATTAAACCTCTTTCCTTTATTAATTACCCAGTCTCAAGTATGTCTTTATTAGAAGTGTGAGAACAGACTAATAAAATCAGCTTTATTATTTTAGAATTTATAAATGTTATCACACTTGTAAACATGCCGTGAGTTAAGTTAGCTTCCCACCTGTTAAGTTAGCTAAGCCCTGACTCTGACATGGGACTTAGCCTGAGGCATTAAGATGCTCTTACAGGGACGGTGTCCATCTGGAAGCCCTGTCAGTCCATTCTGCTGTCGGCAGCACAGTGACGGGTCACCCATGCTCAGTCACCTAGGCTGGAGTGCAGGCCTCAGGGGTACCGTCCTGAGCTCCTTCACTCAGGGCTCTCCCAGACAAGGAGGTCAGGAGGACTCGAAGGATGATATTCAGGACTCCTGGGGTTTTCATTTTGTTTCGTTTTTTGGAAGATTTTGTGCCGGGCACAGTGGCTCATGCCTGTAATTTCAGCACTTCGGGAGGCTGAAGCAGCAGGATTGCTTGAGGCCAGGAGTTCAAGACCAGTCTGGTCTGAGTAACAAAGCAAGACCCCTATCTCTACAAAAAAACAAAACAATCAGCCGGGTGTGGTGGCACAATCCCAGCTATGTGGGAGACTGAAGTGGGAGGATTCCTTGAGCCCAGGAGATGGAGGCTACAGTGAGCCATGATCACACCACTGCACTCTGACCTGGGCAACAAAGTTAGGCCATGTTTCTAAGAAAAAAAAGATTTTTTAAAAATTTCTTGTTTTATATTTTTGATGGGGAAGGGGTAGTGAGGGGATAAGGATCTAGAAAAGAGTGAAAATTCTGATATATGATGGGAAAACATTGCTTTGGGTTCAAGAGAAGATGCCTTTGGACAGAGCATTCTCCCTTTGTTTAAAGTAAGGTGTTCTCCGGACCCAGCCCCTGAGAAGTCACAAAATCGTCAGTTTAGGAGGCTGCTGTCTTACCATCAGGAAGGAAATCAGCATCCTGCGTGCCTGTCATTTTTCCTGGAACTCATATTTTTTCCTGAAGGACAACAAAGTCTGGCTGATAAAACGTCTTGGGAGGTATTTGACGCCCAGAATCCTTAGCATTTGTTGACTTATAGGGAAAAGTGCAATTTTGTTTCTAAGTAAATACATATTATTTCTTTCAAAAGGCCAACTGGATGTGTTTTGTGTCCTGTGGCTTGTTTCCTATGAAGGAAGGTTTGAAATCAAGCCCCTGGGAGATGTGTGAGGTGCACATATGCAGTCGTGGTTTTGACTAAACCAGCACCCTAGGCTTTTCACTAACTGGGGTGCACCTTCCTGGACCCCTGAGCCCTGCACAAACTCCAGCACTTGCTAATCCTTAAGAATTCTGAATTCAGATGGAAGTTCATTTGGACCTTATTGTTATTGGACTTCCCCTTATTCGCCCTTCCATGGGCCTGCGCTTGTGGTTCTGATGGGCCGAGGCCAAGACAGCCCCTGGTTCTACCCCCAGAGTCTGCCTCTCCTGCTCTCTCAGGATCTTGTCCCTGCAGAGCAAGGCCTGTGGGAATCCAGCTGGGCCAGGGACCTGGGATGTCTAATTCTAGGGGCACTGTTAGTGAGCCCCCTGGGCCATGGATCTAGGGCTAGGTTTTCTAGGCCCTAGATCCTTTGGCCCTATAGCTTTGACAACAATAAGATGAGATTTTGATGGGTTTCTGGGCTCAGTTCCCATCAAGCTCCCATTGGGTTCTGATCTCCCTCACATAAGACTATATAGCCACAGTCTTCTATGGGCCAGGAACTCCTAAAAGGACAAACCTGGCATCTTGGGAGAAAGTCCCTACACGGAGACGGAGGCTTTAGTTGGGGCCTTCATGCTGTGCAGCCCAGGTCCTGCACACAGAGCGAGCGTGACTGCAGAACTGAGAGACGCAACACCGCTGGCTCCGCAGATGGAGGAAGGAGCCGCAAGCCAAGGAATAAAGGCATCGCCTAGGAGCTGGAGGAGGCAAGGAAGACTCTTCCCTATGGCCTCCAGAGAGGAACACAGCCCTGCCAGCACCTGGACTGTAGCCCAGTGTGACTTCCAACCTGCAGAACTGTGAAATCATCAATTCCTGTTGTTTAAGGCATTGAGCTTATGGAAATGTGTTACAGCGGCAAGAGGACACGAATCCTTGCTAAGTCTGTGGACTCTGAAAGTGTAACTCGTGAGCCAATAACTTATTTTTATTTTGATACGAGTCTCGCTTTGCCCCAAGGGCGGGTGGGGGTGGGGGAGGGGGAAGGAGGGGTGGGAGGAGGCACCCACGTGGTACCTTATTCCAACAGTCATGGGACATCCACTCTTCCAGCAGACCTGCTTTTGCCCTGCCCAGGTCCTGGGGGTGCTTACAGATTCTACACTGTCATGGGACTACCTGCTTCTGTAGCCATCTTAAACCCTTCTGAAGCTCTGGGTCCCTGGGGGCTTCTGTCTTCTTGTCACCAGGGCTGTGAACATGGACATGGTTCCCCTCCCCATCCCCACACCTGCCGTCAGCATTTCTTAGACCTCACTGGCTCTAAAACCAGTCTCAAGAGCTCTGCAGGCACCCAGGGGAGAGGGGAATGGTCTACACGTCTCACCAAAAAGAGGTCCCCTTGGAGTCTCCACTCCTCTTGATCTCCCCAGTCCCTTGGTAATCTTACTCACCCGAGGTAGAAAAGCACAAGGAAAGTCAAAGGGCTGGGCTCCAACCCCCTACTTCCCGCTTAGAGCCTCAGAGAGCCTCCGCCAAGTCATCTAGCCTCTCTGAGCACAGCCTCCTCATCTGCCACTGGCCAGAGCTACCTACTCACAATGCAGTTGTGAGGCTTACTGGGTACTGCGTGCCACACCTTGAGCACAGCACCTGGCGTTAAATGCCAGTCAATGGTTCTTCATAAGCTTAGTGATGAACAGGGGTCTCTGCGGGTGAATATCGCCCTGCCCCAGGGCTTCTCCTAGATCCATGGTGGATGTTTGTCATATACTTGGGTACTTACCAGTCTGTTCTGTGTCCGTATTCCTTGTCCCAAAATGGTTTGGTCTCAAGGGCTTGCTTTCTACACCCCTTTTTTAAAAAAAATCTGGCAGTCCCCCGAACCAGAATGGGTTGAGTGACTCCCTGCTTTCTACACCTCTAGAAAGTTCTAGCGGTGCAATTTTCTCACTACCAAAAACGGAAACAAGTTCAGCTGCCTGGAGAAGCTGCCAGACGGGCTGTAGACCACGTTCCCTTTAAACCACGGCCTGCGCTGTGACAAGAGTCTGTGGGCAGCCAGAGGGAGAGGAAGATCCAGGGGGCTCTTTCTTTCTTTAATGGAAGTGACCCAACTGTGTTTAGAAGCTGAAGGGAAGGAATGGCTAAAGAAAAACAAATTGAAAGTACAGGAGAGGCCATGGTGGGATGGGCGGGAGACAGAGGAAACAGCAGGCACCTGCCACTCTGAGGTTTCCTGGGAGCCTGAACAGGAACAGGTCAGGGAGCTGTAGCTGTGGCGTAGCCTCAGAGCAGAGAGCTGAGACCCAGAGGCAGCTCCAGGAGCGGGAAGGAGTCTGGAATAGGAAGACAATGAGAGCCTGCGCGTGGGTCTCGGATCCTCCACAGGAAATGCAGGCAGGAGTCATTTCCTGCAGCAAAGAGTGTAATGAGCTGCCGAGTCCTGGTCAACTGGAGCCCTTTCCCACAGCCACCAGGCTTCCCTGATCTCTCACGTATTTACATTGTGGAGCCTCAGTTTAGATAGCTGAGTAGGTAAAACTTGAAGACAGGGTCTTGCTCTGTTGCCCAGGCTGGAGTGCAGAGGCACGATCTTGGCTCACTGCAATCTCTGCCTCGCGGGTTCAAGTGATTCTCCTGCCTCAGACTCCCGTGTAGCTGAGATTACAGGTGTGCACCACCACGCCTGGCTAATTTTTGTATTTTTTGTAGAGACAGGGTTTCAGCATGTTGCCCAGGCTGGTCTCAAACTCCTGACCTCAAGTGATCTGCCCACCTCAGCCTCCCAAAGTGCTGGGATTAAAGGTGTGAGTCACTGCACCTGGCTGAGTAGGTAAAACTTTAATATAGAAGTATAGTATTACATGAAAATAGTATAGAAGTATAGTATTACATGAAAATAGTATAGAAGTATAGCATTACATGAAAATGGTATTATGGCTTTTTTGTATGAAAGGCCCAAATACAAAAGCATTTTAAAAGCTGTTCCTATTACCATAACCATGTTTTCACACTCTACTTAATAACAGACTTCTCATGCACATGCATTACAGATTGCATCCGTAGGTGGTCCATGTGTGGAAAAGACCACATACCCAGTCTTCAGAGACGGTTCTCTTGGGGCCAAAGATTCAGTCTTCCTAGTTGGAAAACTCTGCATGTCCTTTCTAATTTGCATAGACCACAGGACACCTTTCTCGCATTTTAGTCCACACTTATAGTGAAGTTGGGCAGGAAGAGAGAATTCTAGTCCTAAAAATGAAATGCATAGTGCAAGTATCTCACTTCCCTTGAACAGCCACGAGAGCATTGCTGACAGCAGGTTTTGCCCTCTTGTGGAGTTCTGCCCCTCCCCTGCCCCTCGCTTCTCCCCAGCCCTTTTCATCAGCACACGGCAAGCGTCTTGGGCAGCACAGCCCTGCATAGAGCTCTGTGTCAAGAGCTATTGTGGCCTGGGGTCTCTTCCAGCATGGATTGGAGCTGTTTGTGCTTCGGAGCAAACTCTCTCCCCACTGACCCCAGTGTCCAAAGGGAATGAGGACTGCTGTTATCCTTAGTCACACTCCACTCTTCAGGAACCGCCCCCCCCACAACAATAAGAGTGCAAGACACTGACCACACTACACATTTTGATTACAAGTAGGCTTGTCAATAATCAACATTTACATAGAAACAATTAACAAAATACACCAGTGTGAAATTTCTTTTTCAAATGCCCTACAAAAACAAGTATTTTAAATAGTCAACCAAATGGCAAAGTCCACCCGCTGTGCTAAGGGCCTACTGAGTCCCTCTTATTTCTAGCAACTCAGCTGGTCTGTCAATGTCCCCAGGAGCACGGAGGCAGAGAACATTCTGTAATGTCAACACAGGGACATGGCAACAATAAAAAAAGAAAAGTTTGGCTTCACAAGGATTAAAGAAACACAAATAACTATAAAGTTTCATTAACTATTCCCGATAAATTGACAAAATCAAGCTCACAGTGGTAGACAGCTGATTCTCAGTGGAAAAGGACAAAGGATCCGTCAGACTTGTCTGGTGATACTGTAAATCAGCATAACCTTTGATGGGACACAGTCACGCAAAATGTGACAACCATAAAATTCTGACCAGCAATTCCACTTTTGAAAACAGCCCCAAAGAGACAGGACAAAGGTAAGAAAAGATAAATGTTTATCGCATTGCACTCTATACTAGGAGGACCTTTAAACGAATCCTATCAACCAAGGGATGCCTTAGCAAACCACACCATGCAGGCCCGCCATGGGGTTCTTCATGGATGTTCAAAATGCTTTGCTCATGCATGAATTTTTATATATGGGAGAACTAATGTATTCAGTATGATTTGCAATTAGCTGAAAAATGTGTACAGGTGCACACAGATCATGTTAGGAGTTAATTAAGCATGACAAATAATTGCTATTTAAAACTCTTGGGATTACTGCTGTAAAGTTGAATTTAAAACAAATTTTAAATTAGAAAAAAGAGGGGACACCTAGAGGGGAGTCTCACCCATGTGAACACTGTGTGTGGATCTAGAAGGCAGAGGGTAGTTCAGGCCACGACTTCTCAGCCTCAGCACTGCTGACATTTTCTGCCAGATAATTCTTTGTTGTGAGGGCTGTTCTGCGCATTATAAGATAATTTCCAGCATTGCCGGCCTCTACCCACTAGATGCCAGTAGCACCTTCCCAGTCGTGACAATCAAAAATATCTCCAGGCATCACCAAATGTCTGAGGTTTGGAGGCTGGGGGTCAAAATCACTCCTGTTGAAAGACCACTGGTGTAAGCCACCAACTCTCGACCTTAGCTATGGGAAGGGGACAGGAATTTAGGAGGGCTGGTGGGGAACCAGTAAGTGTGTGTGCGCCCTTCAAAGAGGGCAGTCCTTATTTGGTCAGAAATTCAGAATGACATATCCTGATTTCTTTTTAATTTGCAGCTAATTCAAAGTTGAAACATAGTGGCAGTCTGAGTTTCACGTCTGTGGGTTATGGTAGGCGTCCACAAATTTTTTCTGCAAAGGGTCAGAGAGTAAACGTTTTCTGCTTTGTGGGAAAAACTCTGTGTTGAAACTACTCAACTCTGCCTTTGTAGGGGCAAGCCGCCATAGGGAATAGGTCAACGATGGGCATGGCTGCGTTCCAGTTACACTTTGTCAACACTACATGAATTTCTTGGACTTTTCTTGTCACAAAATGTTATTCTTTTTGTTTTCAACCATTAAATAGGTCATTATAGCTTTTAGTTCATGAACCTACAAAAACAGGGCCTGGATTTGGCCTGTGGGCCACTGCCCTGGGTGGCAGGGTGCCTGCTGCAGCAGGAGTAACTAGGGGCGTGCTGGAAATGGGGACAGAATCAGACTGGGGTGGACGGGCCAGCACAGGCTTTCCTCGCACACAGAGCATCAGCAGAGCAGCCGGAGGCATCCATACTGTGGGCCTCTCCTTTTTCATCTCTCCCCATCTCCTGCCTCCTCCAGACCCTTGCGTGGTGTTTTCACACCGCTGCCTCCCAAGACACCAGAAGGAACTTGTGGTCTTTTTATTTAAGCCACAGATTGGTTTCTCTGCCATTCTTTAAAAATTTTCTGCTCTTACTGTTAAAGAAAGGCCACTAACCTAGCTGTCTGCATGGATCCCAGGGTCTCAGAAAACTGGTTTATCCATTTTTAATGACCTTGCTAAAACACAAGTCTTCCTGTTTGTGTCCTCACAATGTCTCTGACAGTAAACAGGGAAAACACAGATGGCTTTCTCCAGCCACAGAGGCAGTCCCAGGTGCCCAGAGCGGGGACAGTTGGTGACTCGATCCAGGAGAGGAAGTCACCTGCGCCCTGAACTCTGAGGCTCACATCCTGTGAACCTGCTCAGGAGAGCTAAGGTGTGGCCCACCAGTGCCTTTTGGGGACTCATAGAAACAGCTCCTCTCACCTAGAAAGAAACAGAGCCACCATCTTCCCACCCCTCAAAGGTAATAAAACCATGGAAAATGATCAAAGGAGGCTGATGGAAGGGGAGAAAGGAATGAAAAGAAACAAGAAAACAATAGCAAGTGTTAAAAGATGAGAAGCTCTGGCAGTGGGGGAAAACAAAGCACAAGATAGGGGCAAGAGGAGAGAAAGGAAAGAAGAAATGAAACAGGAAGGCCTGGGTGGGGATTTGCAAATTGTCCAGCAGAAGACGCTTCCGGCTTTGATGATGAAGGAGCAGGGGCCAGAGGGCAACATCCTTATCTCTGGAATCCACTCACAGGAGCCATTGGGGATCCATTTTCTCTCCCATCAAATTCTTAGATTTCAGGTTCAAAAGCTTCATCTACATCCAGGTGTGAGACAGACAAGTTTGGGAGAACTCGTTCCAGGCTCTCCTCTCACCCACCTCCCACAGAATTTGAGAAAATTCCCCCAACTACAGGTGGGCAGGAGGGTTGAAAGAACAGCTGTGGGGGTACCCGTGCCCTCCCCCATCCTCGGGCCAAGACAGGAGGCAAGGCTAGAATCTCCCCATATGTTCATGAATCTGAAGGTGGGGTTGCCAAAGGCCCCATCTGGAACTCTGGGGACAGTGGGCTCACAGAAGAGCCCACACCACAGAAGGGGTGGAGAGCAGGGAGAGCAGGGAGAGCAGACATCAGGGGCGGCATGAGAATTGGACGCATCTCTTTTGTTTGGTCCCTTCCTACACCTGGACTTGAGTGCAGGACAACGGGACAGGGGCATTGCCCTAGAGTCTTATTCCCCAGTGCCCTGCCTCGGGCCTCCCTCATTCCTTGGCGTACCAGAAGTCACTGTTCCGTAAACCAGGAGTACTGAGTCCTGGGTGGGTAGTGGGGGGGTGGCTGCAGCCGCTGGAGATGTTAAGAGGACACAGCTTTGAGAGAGCAGCCACACCTTCCTGTGCCCACAGTAACGAGGCAGCAATTGGCTAAGGTAAGTGGTAGGTGACCCAACAGGGACAGGAGGGACCATAGTAAACACACGAGGCCAGAGACAAAACCACGGCCGGACAAATACATGACCCAGAGGACGCCACTGAGTGACCAACTCTGTCCCATGCACGCTGCGCCATCGAACATCCTCGGCACTCAGAGCCAGTCCCAGGCAGGACAGGGGAGGGCAAAACCCCAAATGTGACTGAGTCACAAACCTACGGCAACTCAGAAATCATCATACTGGGCTGAGGTTACTTTGAAGTGTCAGGTCTCAGGCTGGCAATTAATTTTAGTTTTAGGAAAGTAAAGTGATGTTTTGCACACCTGAGTGGGTGGCTTGCGAAGTTCATGCCTGCAATCCTAGTACTGATTCCTCAAACGCTCCTAGAAAAAATACCATCAGCCTTCCTGGCTGGCAAGTGCTGGGTTCACTGCACCTTGGGCCACTCACTCATTGCCTCGCCTGCCCTGATCTCACCAGCCTCCTAGTGGCCTCCCACAAAGGTCAAGGGAGTCACAGCTGACTCTGTCGCTATAGTTACAGGAGGAGCCCAGTACCATCTCAGTGCTGAAGCCAGCAATCCACACTTTCGTGAAAGGCTCCACTAACTGTCACAAGCTCTGTGCTCAGCTAGAGAAAAGGAGCAGAAGTCCTCCTGTTGGGGCTGCAAAGTTGCTAGGCATTGCATGTTCCCAGGCCCTGCCCTGTTGCTTCCGGGAAGAGGCCTTTTAAGTAAGCATTCCTGGGCTCTGAACCAGTGTGAGGGGCCAGCGTCCCTATATGACAACCACTGCAATGTCAGGTGCCTTTCTGCTCCCAGGCTGGGTGCTGAAAGAAGGGCAGCAGCAGCTGGGAAGTGGCCCCCTGGAGACTGGACAGAGCTGCGCCCGGCAGCGTACATTCCCCAGGGCCCTCCCCGTTCCTTGATGTTTTAGTAGTCAATGCAGTCTAAATTGGGGGTGAGGATTCTCAGGTGCGGTGTTGCTACAGACACTTGAGATCTAAGAGGATGTGAGGAGCCTCAGACAACCCCTTAGGAAGGTCCACTCCACCTCCAGCCCCAACTATGGGGAGAGAGGAAGGCTTCAGGGCTACCTCGTAGGGGAAGACCAGAGCCCAGGCTCCCACCAGACCACCCAAGAGCCAACAAAACAACTGTCCTCTGGCAGCAGGGAAAGGCCTTCTGGAACTCTGAGGCTCAGCCCCAGCAAAGGCTGGGACCATGACCCATTTCCTGGGAGGCCAGATATGTCCACCCTGGGGGTCCTTTGGGCTCAGAACCTGGGCCCTTCCTCCAAAGTCAATCTGTCAGGAGGCCTCGGTGAGAGCTTGGTATCTGAACAAACGAAAAGAGACTGCCGTTCCTTTACAATACTCGGGCTTATCACCATCCCTTCTTCCCAGTACAAGGTCGCATCTTTGCCGACCAAGTTCAACTGGCAGCTCAGGGGCAGGGGAAACTTTAACCTAGGCAGGATGTGGCAGGGCCAAGCAAGCGCTGCATGCCGAGTCTTGACATCTTCTCTGGCAAGGGCCATCCACACTGAGGCCCCGAGGGTCTCATGTTATGGTCGCATTTAGACTTCTCCCTTGGTGTGCTCTGGAAGTTTTTCAGACACAAGAAATTCCCTGGCTGTCACTGAATTTTTCAAATATGGATTTGGGACTCCTTCCTCACACAGATGATCTGGTACTAAACTTTGACCAGAAAAGAGAAGCTGCTCTTTGGCTTCCGGGCGGGTTCCCTCTGGCATCCTCGAACGTAGGTATTGGGATTTTCTGGGAGGAATCTCAGGTGAAACTGGGAGCTCCTCAAAACTCTTCCCCAGGGGACAGTCAGGCCTGAAGGGGTAGGTCACATACTCATTCTTTTCCCCTCCTAAATTGTTTTCCTGACCCGTTCTGGCTTCATCTGTGAAAATTTCTTGCAGAACATTCCCAAAGTTCACCACCAACTTGTCAATCACCAACTTGTCACTGGGGGTGGAACATGGTTTTAAGATCCTGTCTTCTGTGTTCACAGAGTCATCAGACTCCTTCAGGTTTAGCTTATCCTGGAAAAGAAAAAGGGACATCCCAAGTGGTCATTTAGGAGTCACATATGACATAGCCAAAAACTCGTTAGGCTTGGGACAGCAAATGCCCACCTCTGGAACAGCCCCCACCTTCCTCCCAGGCCCAGAAGTGGTAGCCAACCCTCTCTGCATGCCCTTCCACAGAGCTTGGAAGGAGTGGCACATTTCCTGAGAAACAGTGCCCTAGATTCAAACAATTTTTAAAATTTGTTTATTTATATGTATATAATTTTTTTTTTTTTGAGACAGGGTCTCACTCCCGTTGCCCAGGCTGGAGTACAGTAGCATGATCACCACTCACTGCAGTCTCAACTTCTCAGCCTCAGGTAATTCTTCCCCCTCAGCTTCCTGAGTAGCAGGGGCTACAGACGCACACCACCATACCTGGCTACTTTTTAATTTTTTGTAGAGATGGGGTTTTGTCATGTTACCCAGGCTGGTCTTAAACTCCTGAGCTCAAGCAATCCCCGCTGCCTTGGCCTCCCAAAATGCTGGGATTATAGGCATGAGCCGCTGTACCCAGCCAATTCAAACAATTTCTTCTGCTAGAGTGTGCAAGGCTATTTTCCACACAATCCCATGTTCACAAAACCCCAGTTAAGATGGAAGAACTAAAATTAGAACTCTTAGGGATGGAAAAACCACATCATAGAGACAGACTTGTTCAACCTCACCAGAAAATCAGAAGTGGCCTCATGGCAGGGACAGTGACTTTGTCATTTGTATCCCTAGGGCCTAGCCCAGCACCTGGCATGTAGTGAGTGATTAATAAGTGCTGGCTCTAGAGGCCCAACCTACGGATTATTCAAAAAGCATGTTAGTTATCAGAGAGCACTGCCTATGAATCCATTTACTCTCTAAATGACATTTAATAAGCAGGAAAGTAAATGGGGGTATAAATCAGTCCAGTATACCGGACTGATAAGAGGAGGAAATAGAAAGAAAGCCCATTATAACGAAATGCCCATGCTCAAAAAAGACTTCTGAGTGGGAACAAGGACTAATATTTAAAATTTGTGCATCAAGGAAAAACTGGAAACAGCCTTTCAGTAACGAGGATTTAAAGGTTATATTTGATTGGGCTTGTTTCTACGTAAGCAAGAAATTAAACCTTAAAATTTCCCTAACAGTTTTCCACTTAAAAATTTATGCAAATGGAGGGTTTCTAGTTAAGGAATACTCACTAGAAAACCCCAATGCCAGTTAAATAAAGCCTGACTCTGACGTCCCCAACCTGAGAAAAACAACCTGAGGCAGCCTCAGACTGCCATGCCCATCAACATTCCCTGGTGATATTTAGGCAGTCTTTAGATTAATGTGCTCTTGGCTGCTTTGTAAATGGCTTCAAATCCTATAGCCAAGGCTCCTCTCTCTCTAATTAGCCCATCAGGTCAGGAAGGGTAGGGCCAGTGTCTTTATTCTGCAGCATCCTTTATGGGACCAGTTCCACCTGGGAACGCACTGGGTCCTCATGAGCCTGGTGAAGCCCTTTCCCCTTGTCAAAGCATGAAGTCAAAGTCATTCCAGGAAGGCTGAGTCCATCTGCCCTGCCTGCCATTCCCTGAGACTTTTCAACTCCAGTTCTCTTGATGTGAACCTTGAAAAAAGCTCATCCTAGGACTCTTTCCCCATCTCCATTCACCTCGTCTACCTCCCACGGCAATGATTTCCTTAATAAAAACAGGAGAGTTTACCTTGAAATCATCTCCACGCCATGTGGCTATACTACTTTCAGCAGGGTTGGGAATGCTGGGCCAACACAGGTGAGTCAATTTGCTAATGAGAGAGAAGATTTTAAGATGGGAATTGAATCCAAGAAGCATTAGCACCATATGGCTGAGTCAAAAGAGTGAGGCTGTGCTAAAGGGAATTGTAAGGTTCCCTCCTAAATAAGGGCATGTCTGCCTAATAGAACCTGGGAAAGTGGAGTCGTTTTGCGGTGTGTGTTGGGGGGTGACATTGCAAGTTCTCTGTGGGATGTGATCAAAGGAGACTCTCCCCATACAAAGCTTATCTTCCCCTCTCTCCCATCCCAGCATCTCCATACCTGGTCCCAATGCTGTAAATTGCACCATCACAGAGTCATTCCTTTGAGGCTTATCCTCTGGGAAGGACAACATTTTATAAACCTTATAAGCTACCCACACTTTCCTGCAATGGTTCTCCAAGTGTGGTCCCAACCAGCAGCATTGGGATCACCTGGGAACTTGTTAGAAATGAACATTTTGGGGCTTTACCCTAGAACCACTGAATCAGAAACTTTGGGGGTGAGGCCTGATTCTGATGCATGCTAAGATCAAAATGATTACTTAAGTGCATAATGTACAAGAATCTATGCTGGTGGCTTGGTTATTACCTACAGTTGGTAACTGAGGTTGATATTAGCTTGACCATTAACTAAGTGCAGCTGCTTGACAGAGATGACTCACAACTGTCTAATTTGGAGAGACAGCTCAACCAGGGAAGGACCATTAGGGTGCCATAAGGCTCACTGCAGAGAGAAAGTCTAAGACCCTGAAGACATGCTTTCTTCCCCACAGTGGCCAGGGCAAGCAGGGTAAAGGCCCCTGCAGCCAGACCCTCAACACTGCACCACAAGCAAGCAATAAGCTTGCACCCACAGACGACTGGCCAGCACTCCAACACCGTGGAGACACTGCTCCCCGCTCTGCCTGAGACAGAAGCTTGCAAGAAGGCCTCTTGCTGCAGCCAGGGGCCCTGCTAGACACTGAGAGAAAGGGTCTGCTCTCCAACTCAAGTCTCAGATGGCAAATGGAGCAGACAGAGCCTGTGGGGCAGCTGGCACTCTCCTGGCCTCAAAAAGGCCTAGACCTGGGCATGGAGCTCTGAGAAATGAAAGTGCTCTTGCTTGGTCAGAATTCCGATGAGCCACTGAGCGTGGCCTTTAATAACCTCAATAAATACGCACCAAGTTAATAAATGAATGAACACCCCTTAATGGTAGAGTGCCCTCTCCTACGAAGCACCTATGATGACTTCAACTCCTTTTTGTCCCTGATTTTTAAGGCACCCACTGTTGTCTGCAGACTCACTTGGGTTTTTTGAGACCATATGCCACTGTCAGGATAATGAGAATAAGAAGGCCTCCACCAATCAGAGAAGTTATGAGGATAATCTCAAAGACACCTTTGAAAAAGAAAGAACAAAAGTCAGTAGTGAGTTCCTCACCTTCTTGACAAAAATCAATGATTAACTTTTTCTTCTAGTAGCTTCAGCAACACAATGTCTTATTAGTTTTCTTTCAGTTAAATTCAATTTCTTTCCACTAAAAAAACCCCAGATCAGGAGTTTGAGACCTGCCTGGCCAACATAGTGAAACCCCGTCTCTACTAAAGATACAAAAAATTAGCCGGGTGTGATAGTGTGCACCTATAATCCCAGCTACTCAGGAGGCTGAGGCAGAAGAATCACTTGAACCTGGGAGGCGGAGGTTGCAGTGAGCGCTGATCATGCCGTTGCACTCCAGCCTAGGCGACAGGGCTAAACTTCATCTCAAAAACAAAAACAAAAACAAAAAACAGAATTTTGTGCCTCCCCATCTAGGTGTCTTCCTGGCAGCATTCATTCCAACAGCATTCATTCAGTGAATACTTATTGAGCACTTACTTTTTAATTTTTATAAATTTTTTTTGAGATGGGTCTTGCTCTGTCGCCCAGGCTGGAGTGCACTGGCATGATCATAGCTCACTGTAGCCTCGAACTCCTGGGCTCAAGCAACCTCCTGCCTCAGCCTCCCAAGTACCTAGGACTTACAGGTGCAAGCCATCATGCCCAGCTAATTTTTAGACTTTTTTTTTTTTTTTTGAGTTGGAGTCTCGCTCTGTTGCCCAGGCTGGAGTGCAGTGGTGCATCTCGGCTCACTGCAACCTCCGCCTCCTGGGTTCAAGTGATTCTCCTGCCCCAGCCACCCTGGTAGCTGGGATTACAGGCACGTGCCACCAAGCCCGGCTAATTTTTGTATTTTAGGCAGAGACTGGGTTTCACCATGTTGGCCAGGCTGGTCTTGAACTCCTGGCCTTGAGTGATCCTCCTGCCTTGGCCTCCCAAAGTGCTGGAGTTACAGGCATGAGCCACTGCGTCCAGACAGCAACTTTAGCTAAGGTGTCCAAGGAAGGAGTGAAATTCAAGCTGATCTTAATAGTGAGAAGGATCCAGCCATGCAAAACCATGGAGAAAAGCATTCCAGGCAGAAGAAACAGTGGATGCAAAAGCTTTGAAGCAGGAACAAGGTAAGGAAGATAAATAGAGGCAGAAAGCAGTAGGAAAAATGAGGTCAATAAGGGACAGATGATGAAAGACCTTGAAAGTTATAGGAAGGAGTTTGGATTTTCTTTAAAACATAATAAAAGTCACTGTGGCTTTTAAGCAGAGAATTCAGGGTTTGAAACTCTGGCTGCTGTGTGGAAAATGGATTATAGAGGATCAAAAATGGAAGAAGGGTGATTTATAATCTATAGACCAGGGTAGGAAACTTCTAGGTTCCAGGGCTGGATCTTGCCTTCATTTAACCCTTGGAGAAAACTCCTTGAGCTGATGAAATTTGTGCCCAGTGTTGCAAAAATTCAATACAGCTTTAAAAAAATTTAAACAGCATATCAAAAAGAGTTCCTAGAGGGCAATGTTAGTCCATCAAAACAGAATATGTTTTCTCTGTAAAAAAAAACATGTCATACTCACATTTTCCAGAGTCATAAAGCATTTTATTCTTGAAAAATGTGATGCATAAGAGGCTTTCAAGAATATTTCAAGCAATTTTTAGCTTGCCTCAGTTATTGCAAAAACTTGGCAGTGTTCCTTCATTTTTAATCTAAAAAGGGTTGTTCATTCTTTAAGACAGTTTTAGTACGTACTTAAAAATCAAATCTCTGTCACTCAAGGACTTAGCAAAATTAATATACATCTGTTTCTCCCATTCTCCTTCCTTCTTTCTGCTTCATCCCCCTCCTCATTCCATCTGCCTGCCTCTAAATATCTCCCTTCACCAGCCATCATATGAAGCTACATTTTATTTTACATTATTTGTTGTCTCTAGTAAGTTTTTCTTGCTATTTTTTAATGTAAAAGTGGGTAAGTTAAATATATCATATGTCTTTTTGCTCAAAAGAAACCTCCACAAATGATGAGGTTAAGCCCCTTCCTATGGGTCAGTAGTCCTGAGTTAACCAAGGTTTTCCCTTGAAGGCCCTGTTGTACAGTGATATGGTTTGGCTGTGTCCCCACCCAAATCGCATCTTGAATTGTAGCTCCCATAATTCCTACATGTTGTGGGAGGGACCCAGGGGGAGATAATTGAATCATGGGGGCAATTTCCCCCATACTGTTCTCATAGTAGTGAATAAATCTCATGAGATCTGATGGTTTTATAGGGAGAAATCACTTTCACTTGGTCCTCATTCTCTCTTGCCTGCCACCATGTAAGATGTGCATTTCACCTTCCACCATGACTGTGAGGCTTCCCCAGCCACGTGGAACTGTGAGTCCATTAAACCTCTTTTTCTTTCTAAATTACCCAGTCCCGGGTATGTCTTTATCAGCAGCGTGAAAACAGACTAATACATACCGTAACCTACAACATGCAGAAACTGGTGACTGTGAACGGGGAGACAGCCTTGAGACGGGAGCTGGTTTGGTGCTAAGACTGAAGTTGGCATTAATTTGACACCTCCTCCTCCAGATGATTTGTGGCTGCCCATGAGGAACGACCAAAATGACCAGCATTTCCAAATTCGGCTCTCAACTTGCCTGCTCTTCCCTCCCATCTCCTCACCTATATGCTTTCCAGGAAGGTTGGTGAACAGAGAGCAGGATGGCAGGGCACTAGGCACTGCCCTTTCATTTGGCTTCCTCCAGCTTTTGGCAGATGTCATTTCTCTCTGATGTAAGGTAAACGTGAGGGAGAGGTACCTAAGGCTTGAAGGAAATACTCACTGAATGACAATGTCTTGAAATTTATGCTGGTCCCGTTGGTTCCCCCAGCACTGGTGCTGGCCATGACCTGAACAATGTAAGAGGTCTTTCGTTTCAGGGACTCCAGGCCGTACTGCAAGATGCTGGAATTGACTGTCTTGGCTAAAGGAAAAATACAAAGGTCAAACACCACAGCCAAACCAGACTGAAAATTGTGTCCCAGTAGCACCAAAATAAGAGCATTGGAACCTGTGCTTCCAAGCTCAGCTGTCTCACATTCTCACCCCTACTCATGTCCTGCTTAAATACCAAGATGGATCAAGGACCTCAATATAAGAGCTAGAACTATAAAAACTCTTAGAAGACAGCATAGGATAAATCTTCACAACCTTGAATTTCAAATGGTTTCTTAGATATGGCACCAAAAACACAAGCATCAAAAGAGAAAAATAGATCAAGCTGGACTTCACTAAAATTCAAAGTTTTTGTGTATCAAAAGATAATATCGAGAATGAAAAGATAATCCATAGAATGGGAGAAAATATTTACAAATCATATATCTGATAAATAACTTATATCCAGAATATATAAAGAACTCTTATAAATTCAATAACAAAAAGACAACCCAATTTAAACATAAGAAAAAAGATTAAAAATACACTTCTCCAAAGAAGATATACAAATGGGCTGGCTGGGCGCAGTGGCTCATGCCTGTCATCCCAGCACTTTGGGAAGCTGGGGCAGGCAGATCACCTGAGGTCGGGAGTTCGAGACCAGCCTGACCAACATGGAGAAACTCCATCTCTACTAAAAGTACAAAATTAGCTGGACGTGGTGGCGCACGCCTGCAATCCCAGCTACTTGGGAGGCTGAGGCAGGAGAATCGCTTGAACCTGGGAGGTGGAGGTTGCAGTGAGCCAAGATCGTGCCATTGCACTCCAGTCTGGGCAACAACAGCAAAACTCCGTCTCAGAAAAAAAAAAAAAAAAAGAAGATATACAAATGGGCAAAAACTACATGAAAAGATGCCCAACATTATTAGTCAGTAGGGAAATGCAAGTCAATGAGATAACCACTACATACCTACCAGGACACCCATAATAATTTTTTTTTAATGAAAAATAACACGTATTGACAAGGATGCAGGGAAATGAAAACCCTCATACATTGCTAGTAAAAAATGTATAGTGTGGAGTAGTCACTGTGGAAAACTGTTTGGTGGCTCCTCAATAAGTTAAACTAGAATTACAGTATGATCCAGCAATTCAACTTCTAGGTATATGCCCCAAAGAACGAAAAACACAAACTCAAACACATATTTGTACACAGCAGCATATGTTCATAGCAGACATCTGTTCATAGCAGTCCTATTCACAATAGCCTAAAGGTTGAAACACGCTAAATGTTCATCAACTGATGAATGGATAAACAAAATATGGAATATCCACACAATGGAATACTATTCAGCCATAAAAATGAATAAGTACAAAATCATGCTATAACATGGGTGAACTTTGAAAACATGCTACATGAAAGAAGCCAGACACAAAGACCACATATTTTATGATTCTGTGTATATGAAATATCCAAAATAGGCAATCCATAGAGACACAAAGCAGTTTGGTAGTTGCCAGGGGCTGTGGGAGGAGAGGAATGGGGAGTGACTAATGAATGGGTATAGGGCTTCTATTTGGGCAGAAATAGAAGAGTTCTGGAAATAGTGGTGATGGTTGCACAATATTGTGAATGCTTCTAATGCCACTAAATTGTACACTTTCAAATGTTTAAACTGGAAAAATATTTTACATGTATTTTACCATAAGAAAAAATTATTTAGCCTAAGCAAGAATCCAAGCCTTGCCCAGTATTTAAGATGTCAGGAGATAAGGTGGACTGAAAAACAAAAGCATGATTTGGCAGGGGCAGTAGAAGTCATGGTGACAGGGTCTGTTCCTCCTCACTCTTTAAGCCAGGCACGCCATTCCTGGGAATGATGGTCGGGGAGCTCCCGGGAGGTCAATTCAGGGCCCAACCAGGACAAATTATAACAACTCCTTCCATTTCCTCAGGACTCTCCTCTCAGGTACTGTCACTTCACTCTCATTTAACCCCCAAAACCCCAAAAGGTGGGTGCTCTTGGCCCCATTTTCAGAGAGACTTAAAGAAGCTAAGTGATTCATGCCAGGTTGCAAGTCACAATGAGATGGGGGAGCCATGCCTACAACAGGTCTATCCATAGCATCTATCTGGGGCTTGGGGTTTTTTTCCACTTCGCCATGGGCGTGCTTACAGAATCCTTTTCCACCTTCAGCTTGGTAAAAGATGGTGTAGTTGCAGATGATACCCTTTCTCTCACTCTTGGGAATCTCTTTCCATGTGATCGTGACCGTCTTCACGCCAATGTTCTCCACCTTGGTCTCAGGACCTTCTGATGGAACTGGAAAGGACAGAGGGATAAATGATAATCACTGAACCGCATTCCAGGAGATCGTTCCCCCACAAAGGCCCTGGCCAGTACTCAGACCAAACCATAGTGCTGGAGGCGACGGGTGAGGGTTGAGTAGGGAATTGATGAATCAGCTTGTTTGGGAAAATTGTTTTCTAGAACCATCTCTCTTAAGCAAGAAGAGAAGTGGCAACAAGACCACTTGAAAAAGTCCTTTCTCATAGATGTCTCCAATTTGGTACCCAGCTTTTTCATTCATATCTGTAAAGTGTACTTATTATCAAATAGTTGAAGAATATGGCTCCATAGGCTACCTTTGAGTGGCAGAAGATATTTTCCAGTGTTGAATCTGGAAGACATGAACTTCCAAAAAGATAAAAGTAAAGCTTGAGCAATTCACCAGTAAAGCCTTTGCTTATTGCTATATAATTAAAAATAATTTTTTAACATCCCTAGCTTAGGATGAACTCTAGGCTCCCTGATGTGGTCTTAATTCAGTGTTATTGCTGGTAGCAGCTCTATTTGCACTGTTTATTTGTGACTTTGGGCAAGTTATTTCACCTCTCTGAGTTTTAATTTTCCACTTGTGAAATGAGGGGATTGGACTCAATGATCTCTAATGTCTACCTCAGCTTCAGAATTCAGCAAATTCATAACATACAGAGCTCACTACAAGATGAAGCACAAATGAGCCCTAAGATGGCTGGGAATGAGCTACAGGCACTTGCAGCCTTATCGGCATGTGGGACAGGTCGCACTGTTTCCTTTTCCCCACAGGGCCTTGTCCATTCATACCGCCTTCTTTGGCATAAGCCTGGATGGAATATGGCTCGCCAACTTTGTCATGCAACATTGGATACACAGAGATGTTATAGCACCAGAAAGGTTTTAATTTATCTGTGAAAAAGAAAGAAAAAAAAGTGTAAGTGCAGAGCACGGCAGAGTGGGAGGAATACTAGACTAAGAGTTATGGCCAAACACTTATAGAAGATATTCCATTTCTCTACAGTTTCCACCTCCGGAAAATAAACAGGTTAGGTTGAATGGTCTCTAATATCTATTGCTTTTCTCAGATTTTCTAATTAATTCTTATTTTTAAATTTAGCTTTTTAGCTTTTTCTTTTTTGGAGGCAGGGAATCCCCGGGTCTGTTCTGACCAAATACTATTGCAGCAGAGAGATCCATAGGATCGCTGAACACGCTGCCTAATTAAGTCCTAGAACAACATATCATCACCCTGTGGATCTCAAACACTGTGACTTCTATCTCCTTTACTTGCCTGCATCCCTGCCTGTGTATTATTCTTAATATGGATGTTTGAAGCATTAAGAAATGATTGTGGTGACAGGATTAAAAGGGTAAAGCCTCATTAGGGAGGCTGAGGCAGGAGGATCACTTGAGCCCAGGAGTTTGAGGTTACAGTGAGCTATGATCGTGCCACTGCACTCCATCCTTGGCAATCAAGCAAGACCCTGTCTCTAGAAAATAAAAATTTAAACAAAATTAAAAATAAAGAGTAAAGCCTCACTCGCGTATCTTACGTAGGGCAGGGACTTTCCTGAAAAGAAGGCTATTCCTATAACAATCACCTGGGAAGGGGGCCTAACTCTTAAACAGGCAATCAGAACTGAAGAAAGCATCCTAGGTAGGCCAGCTGGGATCCACATTCTGGAGTTATCCATGGGATGACCCAGCTATCCGGGAAGGACTCTCTGATGGTGGGTGTTAAGATGGTGTTTTCCACCTGGAGATCGATCAGATACCTGGTCTGCTTGACACCCACAGCTTTCTGTGCCAGCCTTGCCTTGGAAATACCAAGAAGCGTGTCACTTCATTAAGCTTGCACAAGCTTGACAAATGCTATTAACCACACTAACAGCTTTGAAGCCAAAGTTAAAGATCTAAAAATGGATGAAAATGAAACCAAACCCTGCACTGAGGGAACCTGTGAGTTCCGCCCTGGCTACCTTGCTGGATCGTCCAGTTCGTGGCCTGAGACACAGATTCCCAGGAAAGGGTGGTGGGCTCTGAGTCCACATCCGGAAACCATTCAATCATCCAAGTGTTCACGTCTAGAGCAGAGCTTTGCCACTTCACCACTAGCTGGTCCTCAGCAACGCAGGCCTGCATGACCTCAATGCACTGAAATGCTGAAAGGAGAGAAAAGGACTGCTTCACAGCTACCCAACTCATTCCCCAAATGCAACAACCACACTGGCATCCTCATTGCCTCAGCTGTAAAACAAGGCCAAAGTTCAGGATCTCCACTGCAGCCTCCCCGGATGGGGCTCTTTTCACTCCCCTTATTGCATCCTTTTTCCCTACACAACACCTTGAGGAGTAAGTGGCTTCTTAATCTTCCTTTACCTAACCCCAAATTGACCTGTTTCCAGAAAAGGATCTCACTAGACAGTTGATGACTAAAAAGACTTACCTTCCACAGGTGTCTCTGCAAGTCAAATGGAAAGGAAACCTGAAACAGAGAATCTCCAAAGGTAGAATTTCAGGCTCTGGGGAATTGTGTGGCTGGGAAGCTGGGAGATGGTGACCTTAAAATCATACCAGGCAGATGGCTTTACGCTTTCACTATATAGTCTGGCTCTGCACAAACTGGATATGAATTCCTATCCTCAAGGCAGCAAATATTGCATTTGTACCAGAAAGATAAAGACATTGCCATCCAAATTACCTAGTATGGATCAATACATAAATGGCAACATTTTCTGCAGGACTGGCCAAAATAATCTGGAAACAGGTCACAAGGATTTATTTAATAGAAAAGTTGAGTGTGTGGCTTGCAATCCAACATCTGGAACTTAATCAGAATCAGAGAGAGATCTTACTGAAACTATTCGAACACACAGAAGAGAACTATTGGAGGTGCAGCAAGGCAGAGGTGGAAGGTACAAACTGGGCGGGGCTCAGAAATTCCAGGGCATGCTCTCCCCTCACCCAATCCTCACCAGCGTTGCACTCCTCAACCTGCAAAACTCGAATCCATGGGAAGAGCGTTTCTTTTTCTTTTTCTTTTTCTTTCTTTCTTTCTTTTTTTTTTTTTTTTTTTGAGGCAGAGTCTCGCCCTGTCACCCAGGCTGGAGTGCAGTGGCATGATCTTGGCTCACTGCAACCTCCACCTCCTGGGTTCAAGTGATTCTTGTGCCTCAGCCTCCCGAGTAGCTGGGACTATAGGTACATGCTAACACACCTGGCTAATTTTTTGTATTTTTAGTAGAGATGGGGTTTCACCATGTTGGCCAGGCTGGTCTCAAACTTCTGACCTCAAGTGATCTGCCCAGCTCAGTCGGTCTCCCAAAGTGCTGGGATTACAGGCATGAGCCACCACGCCCAGCCAGGAAGAGTGTTTCAATGAATGTCAGAGATGATCCTGGATACAGGCACAAAAGTGTCCTGCAAAAAAAAAAAAAAAAGAAAAGAAACCCAAAAGTCTTTTGAAGCTGGAAGCCTAGGCCACATGTAGGAATCTGGGGTGGGGACCAGGGGTCCTGCATCCTGCTATTCCTTGGCAACAAACCCCAGCAGGCTGTGTGTATATTTAGGAGTCTTGTTCTTGTAAGCCACAGTTGACGGATCCTTTTCCCAAACAGGGTCCTTATGAGACACTCCAGGGGCTAGTCCTAGCAGCAAGGCCAGGTAATTTGTCAACCTGAAAAGGTAACTCTGAGAAGGACAACTGAGGCATGGAGGAAATGTGAAGCCACAGAAGGAGCAGAGGCCGGGGCAAGAAGCACAGAGCCTGGAGATCGACCCCACCTAACCCTAGGGCTCTGAGTTTCTCCTTCCAGCCTTCCCCTGCTCACCGCCTGGAAGCATCCCCAGCCAGTCCTGGCTGAAAGTCCCTGCTGGAGCCTTGGAGATGTAACTAGACTCTTCTAGCAGCCAATGTTGGCGCTCCACCCAGACCCACTCAGCTTCCTTCTCACTGTGTGCTTGTGTTTTGCTTGGCTGGGATGACTATGAGATGTCACTCACACTCTAGATAGAGTCCCCTGCAAGATCCAGTGGGAACCCCCCTCCCTGGGGCTTTTATCTCAGATTGTACCTGTTACAGGTTGAATTGTATCCCCCCAAAGTATATACCCAGTGCCACACAATGTGACTGTATTTGGAAATAGGCCATTGCAGATGTAATTAGTTAAGACAGTGGGCCCTTTATAAGAAAAGAGGAATCTGGGCATGGAAACAGAGACACACAAGAAGCTAGCCATGTGAAGAATGAAGCAGAGATTGGATTTATGGGAGTTACTGGAGCTACCACAAGCCAAGGAATACCTGGGGCCACTACAAGCTGGAAGGGGTAAGGAAGGATTCTCCCCTAGAGACTTTAGGGAGCATGGCCAACCAGCACCTTGATTTGGGACTTCTGGCCTCCAGGACCATGAGACAATAAAGTTCTGTTGTTTGAAGCCCCCCAGTCTGCAGTGCTTTGTTTTGGCAGCCCTGAAAGCCCACCTTCATCTCAGCCTCTGCCCTGTCCTGGCCTGCTTCTGCAGCTTCCTCATCTCCCTGGAGGCACTTTTTAAAAAAATGATTGCCCACAAATCCTGGCCTGAAGAAGCCAGTGTTGGTGTCTAAACCCACACTCCTTCTCACCAACACTGGAGCTCTGAGGAGCAGGGAGGTCCAGGTCTAAAGAGCCAAGTGCACTGCAGAGACTGCGGAGACCACAGGGGCGTGGCGCCGGCCCCAGGAAGCCATGAGTCAACCTTGAAAGGGGAAAGCCTGGCCACACCAAGAGGCGCCAAAAGGGAAATTTCCAAGTCATCACTCTACTCAATATAAACGAATCGCCGGGTCCTTCCATCATTCAACAAGAGCTTTCTGAGCAATTACTCCAAACATCCCCAGGTGTGGTGGGAAACACAGATCCTTCCTTGAAGAAGCAGGGAGGGGCTTTGACTGTGGAAGCCATTGATTTCTTGTGATCTGCATGAAGACAGTCACCCGGGGCTCACGTGCTGGTGCTGCTTCTCCTTTGCCAACCGTCCTGGCCCATCCTGAGCTCTGCCCCAACTTGGGCCCATCTTCCTCCTCTGGCCTTATGACACAGTGGCCGGGCTTTCCGATGCCCTGCCTGGGACCACGCCACCGCTGCCTGCTGTCTCGGGTCTCACAAAACCCAGGGCGTGCTGAGCAGAAGGAACCTCATTCCAAGCCCTTATTCCAAGAGGGGAACGTGGAGGCCCACACAGGTCAATAACCAGTTCAGTGTCATACAGCATCTGTGACCGGAATTCAAGTCACTTTATGAATAACACATCTAAGGTTGTGGGATATGGTACAAGTTGGGAATCCTGCAGATCCGAGCTGGAATCATCCCACTCCAGAGACCTTGGGCACATTACTAAGCTTGCCTGAATCCCTTTGCCATCTATAAAATAGATCTCACAGCATCTACATCATAAGTCATGTCAAGGCTAAAATGGGAAAACCTATGTTATCTTAGCACAATTCCTGACACATACTAGTAGACAATGTATGATAACTATTACTTAATGATAGTTATACTTACAAAAATTATCTTATTATTCTCTAGTTATTATTCTCATCCTCCAGTTGCCTCCACTTTAGTAAGCAAAATTCTGTAGAATATTACTTTCTTTTGTTTGTTTTTGAGACAGGGTCTCGCTCTGTCACTCAGGTTGGAGTGCAGTGGTACAATCTCGGCTCACTGCAGCCTCAACCTCTTTGGCTCAAGAGATTCTTCCCCCTCAGCCTCTCAAGTAGCTGGGACTACAGGCACATGCCACCAGGCCTGGCTAATTTTTGTATTTTTTTTTTTTTTTTTTTTGTAGAGACAAGGTTTCACTATGTTGCCTGGACTTGTCTTGAACTCCTGAACTCAGCGATCCACCCGTCTTGGCCTCAAAGTGCTGGGATTACAGGTGTGAGCCATCGTGCACATCCAGAACATTATTTTCTTTAATGTCTGGGACTAGCATCTGTAAAGTTTCTCTGTAAAGAGCCAGATAGCAAATATTTTAGATTTTAGGTTTTGTGGGTTAGGTCGTCTCTGTCATAACTATTCAACTTAGCCACCGTTGCACAAAAGAAGCCATAAACAATGTGTGAGCAAATATGTGTGGTTGTGTTAGAGTGAAACTTCATTTACAATAACAAGTGTCCAACCAGATTTAACCTGCAAGCTGCAGTGTGCCAATACCTGATCTAGGACCCTTATAATTGATGATCACACAGTCGTATCTGACACAAAGCCAAAAAAAACTTAAATGAATTTAGCATAACTTTAAAGTGTATTTTATAATATTTTTAAAGTTGATAATCTGTGTCTAACAGAAATTTGATCAATCAGAAATTTTATTAAGAATGACAATAAGCCAGGAGCAGTGGCTCACGCCTGTAATCCCAGCACTTTGGGACGCCGAGGCAGGTGGATCACCTGAGGTCAGGAGTTCGAGACCAGCCTGGCCAACATGGAGAAACCCCGTCTACTAAAAATACAAAATGAGCCTGGCGTGGTGGCGCATGCCTGTAATCCCAGCTACTCAGGAGGCTGAGGCAGGATAATTGCTTGAACCTAGGAGGTGGAGGTTGTGGTGAGCTGAGATCACACCATTGCACTCCAGCCTGGGCAACAAGAGCGAAACTCCATCTCAAAAATTAATAATAATAATAATAATAATAATAATAATGACAATAGTAATAATTAGCACCAGACAAAGCATTTTATATACGTGATCTCATTTAATCTTCACTACAGCTCTGTGAGGTATGTATTATTATATAATAGCTCCATTTTACGAGTAGCTAAGCTTCAGAGAAGTTAGGTAACTTGCTCAAGGTTAATGGTATCTTGTGGAAGAGCAAAGATTTGAACCCGGGGCTGCTGGACTCCAAAGCCCATGCTTTTATACCCTATTCTTTACCACCTCCCATCCTGGGGCCACACTGGGAAACTGAGGTTACTATTCAACAGCACCTCTATTAACAAAGGATGTGTGCCCCACTGACACGTGCATTTGTCAGGAACTTCATCACTAGGGTGTTGGACAGGCAGGAACTAGGATGTCAGGAAATGAGGACTACAGGGAGTACTATTAAATGCTAACTAAAATAATATCAAGTGTAGCTCAAAATACAAAAATATAAATATCTAGGAATTATAAAATGAGGGTTTAAGGAGAAGAGATGGAAGGGAGCATAGGCAGAGAATTCTAGAACTGGTTGTGTAAATGTCTGAACCAGTCTAGGTGTAAGCAAATAGAGAAAGGTGGTGAATTGGACAGAACATTCCTAACTATGATATGTTTCCACAAATAGTTACTGCACACCTGCTCTATGCCAACTGCTCTATGCTATTTTAAGTGTTGGGAATTAGGTTAAAAAAAAGAAAGGAAAACAGACAAAAAAACACTGCCCTCATGGCATTTACATCCTATTGAGGAAGAAAAAGGCAGTAAAATAAATAAGATAATTTATAGAATAAGGGATAGTACTAAGTTTGAAAGAGAACAATAAGAGAGAAAAGAGGAAATCTATTGTCTGCAATTCTTTGAATGAAAGTTTTTTATTCCAAAACAGGATAAATATGAGTTTGCCTGGGAGCAGTAATATGTCAAAAACTACTTAATCAAAAGTGTAATGAACAATTTATTGGCAAGTATAAACACTAGAATTTTTCCATAGTGACAAATGGAAGGGGAAAAGGAAGAAAACAGGACAGCAAGCATTAAACCAAGGATGGGGATGTGGTGAGTACCCATTTGTGGGGAGAAGAGTTCAAGAGCAGCTTCGGTCATGGAGGACAAATGTGAGAAATAGGACAGTTTCATAGGACTTGACCCAGCTTACATTCACTCAGACCAGAACAAATCAAAGCTGCACACAGAACTTCTAGATGTATGGCTTTGTATTCTGTAATTTATAAAGTCTCTGATTTTTAACGCAGGCTTTGTTCCAAAGGAACATGACTTCAAGTGATTCATTAATTACCAGCAAATTCTCATTGCTTCACCACAACCTAAAAGGTCCCCACTCCATTTTCATTTTGACTCAAGAGAAACAGCCACCCTTGAGAGCACAGGGACTGCTCCTTGGCCAATCGATGGGACCAGGCACCTAAGGAAGAAGTTGATGCTCTACTTACATTTTTCTTGAATAGCTGGAATCCTCAGGGTGGCCACTGGAGACTTCCCAAGAGAATTATAAGAAATCATAGACACCCAAAAGCTCTCGCCTCCCAGATGCAGTTCAAGCTGCTGGTTAGTGGTGTTCATTGTTTCTGTGAGGTTAGTGTTGTTTTCTGGATAGTACCATATGTTGTAGCCAAGTGTTTTCTCTAGGACTGGGGCTCCTCTTGCCTTCTGAACCCAAAGAAAACAAAATTTATTGCCAATAACAAAGAAAAAGAAAGGCATTGAGACAGTGAGAAGCGGTGGGGTGAGGGTGGGGAATAAGGCTAACTATTAGATACTAAACTACAATCAGGTAATTACCCTCCAGGGATGAATAAGATCCTGGGCTGTGATAGTAACACTTCAAGTGCCAGAAGAGGGGATTTACTAAATTTCTTCTAATTCCATGAGGCTAAACTAGAAGAATGCCCAAAACAATGTAAACAAGCCACCCTTATTTCCTTCTGCCTGTATCTTTCGCTCCATCCCACTCGTGTAAAGGAGTAAGGGCTAAAAAGCTGACACATTCCCTCTCAGCCCATCCAAAGTCTGGTCTGGCTCTGAGTCATCTCTTGCCTGGAGTATCCAAAGGTTGGAGAGTACCCTATGCCCTAGTCTTTTATTTCCATGCCTCTCCCTCTGAGAAGGGAGCCAGCTTCCCTGGACCAGGCGCCCCAGCCAGGCGTCCTAGCTAAGAGGGCTGCACTGCCAGTCCCAAACCCTTGGCGAGAAGTTTAAGGTGGAATCCTGAGGACTTTAAGCTAAACTCTTATTTTCAGCCTTGAACTTGGGCCCACTCACCAGACATTTGCCTAGGAGACAGCATGGTGAGTATTTCCCAGAATTTATAGGGCTTCCCCTTCTGTTACTGATTATACACATAGATGGAGCGTAATGCCTGAATATAAGTCCAGGACTTATAAGTGGGACTTTAGCAGGCACTTCGTCCCACTGCCTTCTCAGTTCAGGAATTTCCTTTACTTTTATGTCTAGGCATAAAAGGTCAGCTAGAATCTTCCTAATGACCAGGAGCCTTTTATCTCTCAAGACGACCCATTTTCTAGTTTATTGTATTTATTTATTTATTTTGAGACAGAGTCTCTCTCTGTCGCCCAGGGTGGAGTGCAGTGGCCTGATCTTGGCTCACTGCAACCTCCGCCTCTTGGATTCCAGCAATTCTCCTGCCTCAGCCTCCCGAGTAGCTGGGATTACAGGTGTGCACCACCATGCCCGACTAATTTTTGTATTTTTAGTAGAGACAGGGTTTTGCTGTGTTGTCCAAGCTGGTCTTGAACTTCTGACCTCAAGTGATCCCCATGCCTTGGCCTCCCAAAGTGCTGGGATTACCAGCCCAGTCCACGCCCAGCCCCATTTTCTTTTTTAAATAACACATATTCTTTTTAAATAACATATTAATATGTTATTTAAAATCTTTTTAAAATAACATATTAACATTTTAAATAACTTTTTTAAATAACATTCTTTTTAAAATAATAAAAATTGAGATACAATTCACATTCCATAAAATTCACTGTTTTAATGTGAGTTCAATGGCTTTTATTAATAGTATGTTCAGTCATGCAACTATCACTATTATTTAATTTTAGAGCATTTTAGTACATTCTTTTTTAACCAACTCAAATTCTTAGAGAGCTCTTTCCTTTTGAAGGTGCGGGGGGGCGGGGGGGTGGTGTGGAGAAAAAGACCAGACCCAACAGGCGACGGGGAGGAGGCGGGCACTGAAATCCATCTTCTCTACTTCGCAAGCTGCCCTACTTGGCCCTTCGCCACTGCTATGTAGCTAAGACCACATGTGGGCGTGCGCGGTTGTTGGCTTTCCTCCCCCAAAAATGTGTTGCCACAATCATTTGTTTTCATACTTGATGGCTGAGAAAGACAGACAGCACAGCATCTGGGATTGATTCTCTAGGATTCCCCGCCATCTCTGGCTGTTGTCCCATGCGGCGGCAGCACCGCCTCCGCAACCCAGGGAGTCCCATAGCCCTGCGGGTGTGGAGGGAGTGGGCGATGGTGCGGGAGCCTCCAACCCTGAGGTAATTGGAATGTCATCTGGCAAAGCAGGACACTTGCTCCATTTTCAACAGGATTTTGAACTTGCCTGGACTTCAGCAAATATGAGCTAACATCATGAGCATTTCCTGGGAATTCTGGAGGCACACGAAGGAATTCTGGCATCTCACTCCTCTCCTCCTTCTTCTTCCCCATCTTTTCACTCTTTTTTTCTCCATCTGCCCTTTTCCTTTCCTGTTTATTCCCTTGTCCCCCCATTTTCTACTCCTTCTCTCACTTCCCTCTCTCAGGTCCTCTTCCCTCTTCTTCTTCTCTGCATTCCCCACCTGACTTCTCCTGTTCCTCACTCCCAGGCCTCCGCCCTAGGAAGGACCATGTGGTCCCTCTTCTGTTTTTGTGCCCCACTATTTCAACACACATGTGCCATATATGTTGCCAATGACTCGAGGACACACTAGCAAGCTGACCCTGATCAGAGCTCTTCTTAGACAGCTGGGTGGGGAGGGGGGTTCCAGAGACTTACGCTGCCTTCCAGCAGAGGCTAGTCAGTGATCGTTTCCTCCAGAAGGTCATGGTGCCTCCTGCACTTTCACTTTCTACCCACCCCGAATGTTAATGTTTCAGACCAAAGAGGAGGGGGGCCAGCGTCTGTCATGCATGTTTGGGCCATCTGCAAGATGACCTATAGGGCTTTTTTGAGCTGGCCAACCAATGTGAGATTTGGGGCATCATAAAGCCCTCTAGGGAAGGAAATTCTGGAGGTAAAATTTCAAGAATCACAGTTTTTAGAAGGGTAAGAGACCAAGGGCTTTTAAACAGGATAAAGAAACAGGCTGGGCATGGTGGCTCATGCTTATAATCCCAATGCTTTGGGAGGCTAAGGTGGGAGGATCTCTCGAGCCCAGGAGTTCAAAACCAGCCTGGACAACACAGCAAGACTCAGCCTCAACCAAAAAAAAAAAAAAATATATATATATATATGTATATATATATATATATTTTTTTAAATTAGCTGGGTGTACTGGCACACTTCTGTAGTCCCAGCTACTTGGGAAGGTGAAGTGGGAGGATCACTTGAGCCCAGGAGTTAAAGGCTGCAGTGAGTTATGATTTCACTACTGCACTCCAGCCTGGGTGATTGAGCAAGACTCTGCCAAAAAGAAAGAAAGGCGGTGGTGGGGAGGGAGGGAAAGAGAGAGAGAGATAGAGAAAGGAAGGGAAGGGAAGGCAAGACAAGGCAAGGCAAGGGAAGGGAAGGAGAGGGAAGGGGAGGGGAGGGAGTGGGGAGGGGGAAGGGGAGTGGGGAGGGGAGGGGAGGGAGTGGGGAGGGGAAAGGTGAGGCGGGGAGGGGAGGGAGGGAGTGGGGAGGGGAGGGGGAGGGGGAGGGGGGAGGGGGAAGGTGGGGGGAAGGGAGGGGAGGGGAGGGAAGGGAAGGGAAGGGAGGGAAGGGGAAGAAAGAGAGAGAAAAAGAATCCAGAGGGAGGTCACCTTCCATAACAACCGCACTGGCCTTCTTCCATCCGCCTCAGCTGGTTTCAGGACTCTCCACAGTTCCAGGCCACATGGAGCTGTAAGGAACAAGAATGAGGTACTCAACCCAGAGATAAGGGAGTTGCAGAGGAGACAGGGAAGGTTAGCTGGGCAGTTGGGAAGGATTTGCTTGAGGGAGCCAGTGGGAATAAGGTGAGGAGTGGAGGGATGGCAGCTTTGCAATGACCAAAGATGTCTTCATTTTGTGGTCAAGGAACTGGAATCAACCAAAGATAAAAAAATAAAACTGCTCTTGAGTCTGATGATTTAATGTAAGATAAAGGAAAAGTATAATAGGCCCCATTGTAATATAATTTGTCACCCAAATCTAGATCAAAATGTGACTATCTCATGTCCTCTAGATCTAACATATATATTATAGCTGGGAATGACACAGATAACTCACAAGGAGATATATGTATATACAATTTATACCAAGTCTACTTCCAAAAAAATAAAACAACATACTTGAGATGTTATAAAATAAAAGAAAAAATTAAATGACAAAGGAATAAGACAATAAGCTTCACTAGGTCCCTCCTTGAGCTGTAAATTTAATGCTGGTTTTCCCGAAATAAAAAAGAATCACATTGAGGTGCCTATTTCTCATGGCCCAATAAAAAGGAAACCTAGAAATTCATATGAAGGGAAACTATTTTCTGGTTACGAACACTGAAATCATAAATGGAATTTATCACGTGGATCTTTTCAAAAAGGACACAGAGTAACGTAAAAGCCAGTATCTGTAATCCCAATAGAGCAAAAGCACAGAAATATCATATATGTGCATTTTTCATAGTTGTTTTCTATAAATAGCCAGGGCATAAATCCTGACACATGCCTTTTTCCAGTAAACAACACAGTCTGAGACAATAGTCCAAGTGTACAGGCTTCTGATGATCTAACCATATAGGGATGAAACAAAAAACAAGGAATTTACATTTCACTTGATTTCTGGACTGTCTCTCTCAAATATCCTGTCTCAAGCAAGTTTTGTCAGGAGATGGCTCACTGGCAATTTATAGTTGAATGCCCTGACATGCACCTGAGATATCAAAATGCTGAGCTACTGATTAGAGAACGACCCACCCACCTTAGCCATGAGAGGAAAGCAGAGAGTTCTAAACAAATGTCGAGAAGGCTAGTGGCCCACGATTTGGAGAAGAGAGTAAATGTCCCTAGTCAAAGCTGCAGTAGTTGCACTCTGAATTTTTTCTTGAGGAAGTAGCATGGCTGGAGATAATGTAATTAGGTCCACAAAGAATGAGTCTACTACTCAGACCAAGATCTAAACTATTTTTTAGAAGTAAGAGATTGTCTTCAGGGATCTTTTAAACTGTAGGTGATTGGATATCTTAAAGTAAAATTACTGGCTGGGCACAGTGGCTCATGCCTGTAATCCCAGCACTTTGGGAGGCCGAGGCAGGTGGATCACTTGAGGTCAGGAGTTCGAGACCAGCCTGGCCAATGGTGAAACCCTGTCTCTACCAAAAAATATAAAAAATTAGCTGGGTGTGGTGGTGTGTGCCTGTAATCCCAGCTACTCGGGAAGCTGAGGCAGGAGAATCGCTTGAACCCGGGAAGCGGAGATTGCGGTGAGCTGAGATCACGCCATTGCATTCCAGCCTGGGAAACAGAGCAAGTCGTGTCTCAAAAGAATTGTTTTTAAAAAAGTAAAATAATTGAACTCCAGCTAAAGACAATCTTATAATGAGGAAAATGTACCAAGTACAATTGAGTTAATAACTTGTTTTGCCTTTAATGGAGAGTCACACTTCTACAACTACTCTTGCAGAAGCCAAAGTCTAGTTAACACAGTCTAGCTGTTAGGCCCAGGATCTCCCAATGAGATAAATGCAATTCCATTAGAATTGCTTATAAGGAGATTGAACTGTGTTGACTTTACATATTATTTCATCTGAATCCCACTGAGGTGTTGTCTCAAAAGCTCTGCCATGAGTTTTCTGATTTCTCAAAGGCTTTTATTGAATCATAAGACAGGACAGCCAGTACTCAAGTTTCTCAGACAGGAAGCAACAGGTTGGTTTCACCCTGTCTACAAGCCAGTGAGATGTAAGCAGTGGCCAAGTTCCTCCCAGAAGACAGCCTTTGTACAGGGCTACAAAGTCATTAGACCTTCCAAGGAAACCCGCAGGATTAGAGGGACCTTTACTCCATCTCTCACGTGCAGAATCTCTCTGTTCCAATCATGTGGAGAGTCAAACTTAAGGCCAGTAATATTGAGAGTAAGAAAAAAAAAAAATCTAAAGACAAGGTGTTCATTACTACCCAGTCCTAAATATTCATCTCAAGGATAGATACAGGCAAAGCTAAACTGATTATTAAATAATCATTCCAGGCACTTGACTAGAAATATGAGTGAAATTCTTCTTGGATTTAGCCCATAGGCAGCCGGGCATGGTGGCACACGCCTGTAGTCCCAGCTATTTGGGAGGCTGAGGTGGGAGGATCACTTGAGCCTGGGAGGCGGAGGCTGCAGTGGGCTGAGATCTCACCACTACATTTCAGTCTGGGTGACAGAGTGAGACCCTGTCTCAAAAAAAAAAAAAAAAAAAAAAAAAAAAATTATCTCATAGGCAGCCATTTTGTTTTCGTAGATGGTAATAATAAATGAGTTTAAATTGATATTTTCTTCTTTCATTGAGGCCACTATTTCCTGCAAATATGGTCCAAAGAGAGACAATCTTCTCAGTATAGACTTCCCACAGATGCAGCTGTTAGTGAAACTGCTGCCTCACTACCATGTAAGTCTTCTATAGTTATTATAGCCAGCTTTCCATTAACCATAAATTGATAATGGATTTTCAGTTTAATCAAAGGGGGAAACGTAAGGACTCCGAAAAAAAAATTAAAAATTTCCAAATCAACCAAAATATCTACATATTCAAAGGCATCAATTGTCTGGACTGATGCAGCAACAATTGATACTATACTATTTCTATTACAATATGGGTATCCCCACAACCACCACCAGTTAGACATATACAGGTACCCCTGCTAAAGACCAACAATAATAAAAGCTAACTCTTAGCAAGTGTCAGTTTCTCTGAATTTTCTCGTTTAATGCCCACAGCCCTGTAATTAGATACAGCAATAATGTTACTAATTATCATTTCTGAAGCATAGAGAAATTAAGCAGGTATTCAATATCATAAGCTTTTAAGAAATAAAGCCAGGATTTGAATCAAATTATATCTGTATCATGTAGTGAGTAGATATTTAAATGCCTAAATATAGGTAAGTAACTCTAATAATCAATATATTGAAATCCAAAAGAAAATAGGCAGTGCTTCACATTCAACTTAGAATACATGTTTTCAAACAATTAGAAAGGTTTGAAGTGGTACGCATTAAACAAATGGCATTTCATTGAAATAGGAAAGCACATGCTTTATAAATTTGAAAACAAGAAATGAGGATTGGCTGGGGGGTGCATTTTAATCAGTTTCTTCTGGGATCCTGAAAAAATGAAGAAGGACAAAAGCAAAAGTTCTCTAGTGGTGACTTTGATAAATAAGTGTTGATTTGGTTTAATTAGCGAAAGGCATAGGTAACACCAGCATCTGGTGTTTGCTAATTAAATCAAGCTAGCTGAACTAATAAATCAGATGAAATAGCAAATCTTGTTTCTGGCAGCAAAACAAGCTGAGAAAACTGACACGAGGGACTGGCTGGTCTGTGATAAGCTTGAGACTCTGAGCCACGATGGCACCAGGAGGTCACTAGAAAGAAGAGTGACAGCCATGGCAGGGGAAGAGCTAGGCAAAACACAATGGCACCCAAGGGAGCACTTAATAGTCAGCTTGCCTGCTGAAAAGTGAGGCAAAGGAAGTGAACTATTTGCTAAATGATACCGCATGAACATCTCCAGTGGGGAACACAAAATTCAGAAGGCATCAAATTGGTTCCAGGCATCTGACCATAGTGGTGAATGCACCAAACATCTGTTAATACTAGTGTTAATACTGGAAACTCAACCAGGATCCAAAGGAATAAATCATTATTGTGTGGATGAGGTAGCACAGAAGTTGACCCCAGATGTTATCTGAGACCAGTCTGCAACTTGGGTATGAGACTGAAATCTAATTTTCTATTACAATATGGGTATCCCTAAACCACCTGAAATCATGAGGCCTGAAATCATGGCCATGGGGGAATTCATATTCTAAAACTCACATCCCTTATAAATAAATAAGGTTAAAGCCTCAGAGGAAGGTTAGAAGGGTGGGCATTTTAAAATTTCTTGTCCATCATTCAGAAGAAGATGTGTGGCCATCACCAAGTATTCATCCAATTAGTCATTCATTTACTGTTAGGCTGAAAAATGGCCCTCAAAATATCTTGTCCAGGCCGGGCGCAGTGGCTCATGCCTGTAATCCCAGCACTTTGGGAGGCTGAGGCGGGCAGATCATGAGGTCAGGAGATCAAGACTATCCTGGCTAACACGGTGAAACCCCATCTCTAGTAAAAATACAAAAAATTAGCCAGGCATGGTTGTGGGCGCCTGTAGTCCCAGCAACTCGGGAGGCTGAGGCAGGAGAATGGTGTGAACCCGGGAGGCGGAGCTTGCAGTGAGCGGAGATCACGCCAATGCACTCCAGCCTGGGCGACAAAGCGAGACTCCATCTCAAAAAAAAAAAAAAAAAAAAAAAAAACTTGTCCAAATCCCTGGAACCTGTAAATGTTTCCTTATATGGTAAAAGGGACTTTGCAGATGTGATTAAGTTAAGGATCTTGAGATGGGAACATTATCTTGGATTAGCCAGGTGGGTCCTAACTGTGATCACAAAAGTCCTTATAAGAGGGAGGCAGAGAGGTTTGACACACAAGAGTGGGGAAAGGTGATGTGATGATGGGGGGATAAGTATTGTAGATGGAAGAAGGACCACAAGCCAAAGAATGCAGGCAGCCACTAGAAGCTGGAACAGGCAAGGAAACAGATTCTCCACTCAGAGTCTCAGAAGGAAATGGCCCTGCTGACATCTTGACTTTAGCCCAATGAAACTGATTTTGGACATCTGACTTCCAGAGCTATGAAAGAATACATTAGTGTTGCATTAAGCCACTAAATTTGTATTGTTACAGCAGCAATAGAAAACTGATACATTCATCACACATTTATTGATCATCCACTGAGGGTCAGACTCTGGGCAAGGCTCTTGAGAAAAGTAACACACGCTGAGTGACCCTGAGCTGTTTATTAGCATCTCTGAAACTCAGTTTCCTCATTTCCAAAATGGGAGTGACTCTACATATTTTATAGTGCTTTAAGGAGGATTAAAAATAATAGTAGGAGGATAAATAATAAGAATAGGAAGTCTAGCAGTTAGTGAATATCTACTATGGGCTAAACACATTATTTCATTTAATCTTTAAAATAATACTAAAAAATAGGTACTACTATAAACTCAACTTACATATTCTATTTCAATATAGAAAAGGGGAATAAATGTGAGGAAACTGCTGAGAATGAACTGAGAGTTTAGGTATCTTGCCCAAAGACACCTGGCTTGGGATTTAAGCCAAGCCCACTGACTGGAAGCGTTGCTCTTAATGACCATACTGACACTTAGTAAGCACTCCATCAACCTGCAATCCATGCCTCTTTCCTTTCCTCACTGTCATTAAAAATGTGATTTTTTAAATTGTATTAGTTACACCTTTATTTATTTTTTGAGTAGTAGCTCCAGGGTTCACAATATATATCTTTAATTTATCACAGGATACCTTCAGATGATATGATACTGGCGGGGCACAGTGGCTCACGCCTGTAATCCCAACACTTTGGGAGGTCAAGGTGGGCAGATTACCTGAGGTCAGGAGTTCAAGACTAGCCTAGCCAACATGGTGATATCCCTTCTCTACTAAAAATACAAAAATTAACCGGGCATGGTCGTGGGCCCCTGTAATCCCAGCTACTTGGGAGGCTGAGGCACAAGAATTGCTTGAACTCGGGAGGTGGTGGTGGCAGTGAGCCGAGATCACACCATTGCACTCCCTCCTGGGTGACAGAGTAAGACTCCATCTCAAAAACAAAACAAAACAAAACAAATGATATGATACCCTTTCATGTATAGTATAAGAACCTCATGAGTATTAAAATGTGATCCTTTGCCTTTGGGGCACAAAGTTGTGCAGGCTCACTCTCGGGGGTACAGGGGGCCCCTGGGGTCATGAGATTCCATGATTCCCAACCAGGTGGTGACAAACTCCACCAAGTCTAGCCCAAAGCAGCCCTACACCAGAGCAGACAGGACGGGAATCGCAGGGAGTAGCTTGCCTTCTTCCTCAGTCATTCCCATTTTTTCTTGGCTCCAGTCACTCCAGAACTTTGACTCCTTGACCGCACATCGCAGAGCTATGACATATTCTGTAAAAGGCTGCAGCCCCGTGAGGTTGTACGTTTGGTTTTTATCCTTACGGTTCTTAGCGAAGTTGACTTCCATCTACAAGACAGAGACAATCCTAAACTGAAATGGAGAAAACACGTTATCCTCCCATTTTCCTCTTCACTACCTAGTGTACTTTTACATTTTTAGAACTAGTAACACTCTAAATCAAATTTTAAAATATATCATTTTTATTAACAGACTTCCATATGTGCCTGGGAACAATTGGTACCTACACAGATATGAACATCCCCATGAACCACCAACTCCCTTCCCATTTCCTGTATCTAAGCTTATGGGGCAGAGATTCCTGCCTCTGGCCTGGTCTGAGTGAGCAGAGCTCTGCTGCTTGCTGTTCTAGAAGATGCAAGCCTCATGACCCAGGGCAACCTGGGCCTAGGAGGTGACTCCAACACCTAGAGATACTGCCTCATGGAACAGCAGAAACAGAGACCTTAGCTGCATCAAATGCAATCCTCACGTCATCCACGAGACCCAGGAAAGTTAAATAACCATTTAAATGAAAGTTAGAAGATCTACAGAATAGGATCAGAACACAGATTTCTTCACTCCTCAGCTTTTTTGTTTTACCCAAATCTTTCACTTCAAAGCACTGGTCTTTGGGTGACCAGTCAAGCTGCTGAAAGTCTCAATGGCCTGAATGTATAAATTAATTTTGATACTCTCTTGGGGAGGAAAGAGGTAAATAAATCAGTTATTTTCTCTAGATGTTAGCTTCTCATTGGTAAAGTGAAGGTGTTGCTTTATATAATTTCTGGGACTCAGCTCTCCAAGAGAAACTAAACATTTAGCTATTCCTTTTCTGAGCACAGTCATTGTTGCTGCAATATAAACCTTTAGTTCAATATAAACATTTAGCTCGATATAGCTTTATAAACCTAAAGTTTATAAAACCCAAAACCTAAAGGTTTATAAAGCTTATTTTGAGCTGATTAATAAAAAAATAAACTGCACTAATAGGCATGTCTATATAACTAGTATGCACACAGCATCGTCCCATGGATCCTGCAAGAGAAGGAAGTCCTGATACTACTTACATCTATGTCCCAGCTGTGAAAATTAGTACCTAATTGCAGCTCCTGTGCTTTAAGGAAATTGGGCAGAAGGAGGATATGTGTCTATGGCAGAAAGCTGACAGCCGCAGATGGACTTTGGAACTCCCAGCCTGGTGAGACGGAGGTGGGACAAGAAGAGGCAATGACACTTTGGGGGCTAAATCCCAGGTTCCCTGAGCATCCTCTTCAAACAGGCCCCGGAGATGCTGTGATGGCAGACTAGGGTTGTGGAGAGCGTAACTTGAGACAACCTGTTGTTAGTTAGGGATCCAACTAGAACAGGATTAAGACTGCCAGGAAAGGCCCAACCACATGGTGCCCTCCATATGTGATTTAAAATAAAAATACTAATCCATACAGCAAGTGTAAGGAAGTCTAATAAACCTCTATTTTACTTGTCATGCTTTAAAAAATATATAATATTCTTCTTTTTAACCTTTCAATTTTTCCTCCTGCTTTGTTGTACCCTTAGCACATGCTCAGCCTGTGTAGTGGTTCTCATCACGTACATTACACAGAAAGTTCTGCCTAATGTAGCCACGGAAGCCTCTTCCTCCCAGCCCCAGCCTCAGAGAAGATGAAACCGCTGCTCAGTCTTTTAATCAAGGTGCCTGTAAGGCTCCTTTACTTTGTTATTTTGTCCAGCCAAGGTGCCTCTGGCTCCGACAGGATCCAGGATCAATTGATCCTTTATATACAGGCTTAGATCCAAAACTTCCCCAACTCTGCACAGGCAATGGAACCCTACTAAAACATTAATTAGCTTCATCATGTTCACTGTTAACAATCTATGCTTTGAGCCAAATCCTAACTCACCCAAAGTGTTTGTCTTAATAGATGAGTAAGAAGTTCTGATACAAAACCTAAATCAAATTCTGTGTGTGTGGTTTGTTTTTTTTTTTTTTTTCTGACTCTGTTGCCCACGCTGGAGTGCAGTGGCACGATCTTGGCTCACTGCAACCTCTGCCTCCCGGGTTCAAGCGATTCTCCTGCCTCAGCCTCCCCAGTAGCTGGGGCTACAGGTCCGCACCACCAGGCCGGGCTAATTTTTTCTTTTTTTTTTTGAGACAGAGTCTTGCTCTGTCACCCAGGCTGGAGTACGGTGGCGATCTCGGCTCACTGCAAGCTCCGCCTCCTGGGTTCATGCCATTCTCCTGCCTCAGCCTCCCGAGTAGCTGGGACTACAGGCGCCTGCCAACACGCCCGGCTAATTTTTTGTATTTTTAGAGGGACGGGGTTTCACCGTGTTGGCCAGGATGGTCTCGATCTCCTAACCTCGTGATCCACCTGCCTCAGCCTCCCAAAGTGCTGAGATTACAGGCGTGAGCCACCGCGCCCGGCCATTCCCGGCTAATTTTTTTGTATTTTTTGTAGAGACAGGGTTTCACTATATTGGCCAGGCTGGTCCCTAACTCCTGATCTCAGGTGATCCACCTACCTCGGCCTCCCAAAGTGCTGGGATTACAGGCGTGAGCCACTGCACCCAGTCCATAAATCAAATTCTTAAAATACTTTTGAGATCCCTTTCTAAGAGGCTCACATGGCTTTATTATACAAAGGTGCAAACCCTTTAGACTAGGGCCACAAAAGAATCTGGAGGGTGTTGAGGTAAGGTCACATGGATGGCAAACATGGGAGACAGAAAACCTGAGCTTAGGTTTGCAACTGACAAGCCCTGTGATCTTGAATAGATCATTTAAGCTTTCAACATCTTGATTTCCTAATCTGCAAAAATGGGGATAGCAAGGCCTCAATTACAGGATATTTGCAAGGATTAAATAATTTGGAGTATAAGGAAGCTCTTTGTTACTCATAATATCATACAAATATGGGTCTTGTTATATGGACATGTTGGAATTTTAGCATTAGTTTTACATGGCTACATTTAAACAAATATTTATTGAGCACAGGCATGCACCAGGCAAAGGGAAAACAGATGAAAACTAAGGTCCCTGCATTTGAAGAATTTACAGTGTAACTGGAAGAGAAAGTTGAAATGCATTGCTGTTAAGTGCAATGACAGAAGCATGCAGAGGAGGGACCAGGCCCAGGCCCTCAGAAGGAAATATGTCAGGCCTGAGTTCTGAAAGGTGAAGAGATTGGGGCAGGAGAGGTTCAAAAGCAGAGGGTGTTCTAGGAAGAGGCACAGAAAGAGTGAGAGAACATGATGCAAGGGAAACAAGCAATTCAGAATGACCAGAGAGGCAAGAGCAAGAGCGTGAAGGGGTCGGTAGAGGCCAGGTCTCACAGAGTTAGTAATTTGGACCCTTTTCCATCAACAATGGAAATCTTTGATAGAAGGTTGGGAAGAGCAGAGTTGGGTTTAGCTGGGATTGCAACTGAGGATAACTGCTTGTATTTGAAAGCTAAGGAGAAGGCCAGGCATGGTGGCTTATGCCCATAATCCCAACACTTTGGGAGGCTGAGGCAGGTGGATCACCTGAGGTCAGGGGTTCGAGACCAGTCTGACCAACATGTGAAACCCCATCTCTACTAAAAATACAAAAAATTAGCCAGGTGTGGTGGCACAAGCCTGTAATCGCAGCTACTTGGGAGGCTGAGGCAGGAGAATCACTTGAACCCCGGAGGTGGAGGTTGCAGTGAGCCAAGATCATGCCATTCACTCCAGCCTGGGCAACAAGAGTGAAACTCCACCTCAAAAAAAAAAAAAAAAAAAAAAAAAAAAGCAAGCAAGCAAGCAAGCAAGCTAGCTAAGGAGAGAGAAAGAGTAGTACAGACTTCCACCTTCCTTCCTGCATCCTCCAGGAAAACAGGAGGCAGGACATTTTACCTCTGGGACTGGCAGGAAGCAAAGATGAGTACAGATGTGGGTGAGTTTGTCAAAGATACGGGGTACAGGATGCCAAGGGTTGGGTAGTTTATACTCGTTGCCCTCACTTAGTGTTATATGCGGTATAGTAATTTTCCAGAGGGACTCACTCTGGTCCTGGTTTATTTTTCTTGTTGAATCCTATCCCCCAGCAGCTGTAGTAACTCTGCACTCAGCCAAATAGAAGGAATTAAGGGTTTATAGCCAGTAGATTATCCCAGAAGTTTCTCAGGTTCACGGAGACCATGACATGTGGTATGAAGAGGAGCTTGTGCTATACCGGGGACTGCTCTGCTTAGGGGTTTCCCAAACTACAATTAATGAATCCAATGTTCCACGTAGGCAGGTTCAAAGAGAATGGTTCCAGAGCTGGCTTAGAAAGGAAGCTGGGGGGAGAAGTGGCCATTATCATCTCTCTGAACACAGTGATAGAGGCAGAAGGCAGATAAGGGGGGTTCCCAGAGAATCTCTGACCCGCCCAAGTGTTTACATCAGATGCTTTTGTGTAGATGAGGAAACCTGCCCAGGGTCTTGTCCGCGCATGTCGACAACAGACTGGGGACCCGCCTGTGCACTGGGAGAATGGGGTGGAGCCACGGGAAGTTCACGCTTTGTGCAGGGGGAAGGAGCCTGGCCTCTTTAGCTCCTATGTGGTGGCCTGATATTCAGTCTGTGAGGTGGTAGCCTGTTAGCAGGAGCCCATCTTGCTTTGCTGAGAATTTTTTTCTCTTTTTTCCTTTTCGCCCAATAAATTCCTCTCTCCTCACCCTTCAATGTGTCCACGTGCCTAATTTTTCCTGTTGACACAAGAACCCGGATTTAGCTGAACTAAGGAGCAAAAATTCTGCATCAATAGGACAAATAATGCTTTTCTGAAAGAGTTCCAGACAAGGAGAGCATGCTGCAGTAAACAGGGTGTCTATGGGTTTCCACAAGGGAAAGGGTCGCATGATAGCCTCCTGGACTAAAAAAAAGTAGGCTGAATGATGATAGTGGTAATTAGGTATATTCATAGAAACCTGAATAAATGACCATGTCCAAAGGAGGGGTTGATCCTCTGGATGGTTTCTACTGGTTTACCACAGGGCTCTGATGTAGTCACCATTTTTATTAATAATTAGATAAAGGTATAGAAGGAAGTGTTATCAAATCTGGGGATACTGAAAAGTTAAAAAGTAAAAAGTTAATCATAAGTTTTGGGTGACCAAACAGGATTCTAAATAGGCTGGAATGATAGATAAGACCAACATGAAGACATTCAATAAGAATAAATAAAACACCTGAACTTAGGTTAAAAACCAACAAATGATAAGATAGTAGAGGTATGTTTTACTAGCAAGTCTTCAGGAGGTAAAAAGTCTTAAAGATTTAATTGGCTAATAGTTGATTAAAAGTCAATAATGTGGCTGCTCATGATGGCTCACACCTGTAATCTCAGAACTTTGGGAGGCTGAGGGAGGAGGATCACTTAAGACCAGGAGTTCCAGACCAACCTGGGCAACACTACAAAAAAAATTTAAAAATCAGCCAGGCATGGTGGCATACGCCTGTAGTCCTAGCTGCTCGAGAGGCTGAGGCAGGAGGATCGTTTGAGCCCAAGAGTTCAAGGCTGCAATGAGCTGCAATCACACCACTGCACTCCAGCCTGGGTAACAGAGTGAGACCCTGTCTAAAATTTATAAAAAGGCAATAAATATGAGATGATTACAAAAAGGTGATAGAATTTCAGGCTGCATTGATGGAAACTGCAGAATATTTTCTCGACTTTGAGGTAAGAAAACATTTCCTAAGACACAAAAGGCATTAAGCATAAAGGTAAAGACTGATAAAACTCTAACCATATTAAAATTAAGTGACTATTCCTCAAAAGTCACCATTAAGAGAGTGAAACGTCATGCCACATAGTGAAAGATGTTTGCAATACACGTAACAAATAAAAGACTCATAAATAGAATATGTAAGGAATGCCTACAAATCAATTGAAAAATCAGGCAGACCAGCCAATAGAAAAAACATGCAAAAGGCTTAAATCAGCGCTTCCAGAAGAAGGAATCCAAAGGGCCAATAAACATGTGAAAAGGTGTGTAACTTCATTAAAGGTCAGGTAAATGCAAATTAAAGCCACCATTCCATCATGTTCATACTATGAGATACTACACAGCAATGAAAATGTATAAACTACAGCATTATATAGCATGAATAAGTCTTAAAAGCACAATATTGAGAGATAGAAGCCAAACATTAGAAAATACAAAATATATGGATTCCCTTTATATGCTCCTCCTCTATTTCTACTGGGCGCTTCTTCATCCTGGGACTCAAGGAAACAGGGCATAGTCTCTTAAACTATGTTCTTCAGTGATGCAGCCTTAAATGGTAAAAAATGAAAGCAAAGAAGATTACCATGAAAATCAGGGTAACAGCTCTAACAGAGATCATGAACAAAGGGCAAGCAGGGGGCTCTGGCATCCTGGAGAAGTTCTATTCTTGACCGCAGTGGTTTCTACATGAGCACTGACTTAATCATAATTTGTTAAATGTAATATTATGTTTTGTTCACCTTTCCAAATGTATGTTATACCTCATGATTTTATAAAAGGTCAGAAAAATAAAAAATAAAATGGCCAAACCATAGACTCTCTGGTAGCCAACATAGCCAGACACAAACTTGGATATAATGCAGAAGTAAATTTCTCACTCTTTATTATGTCCCTGTGCTCAGAAGGCAAAAATGCCTATCGTAGAACACTCTTCCAATCTAAAAGGTCCAGATGGAAAAATGGAAAACTGGAAGGAGAAGTACTTAGCAATGTCTCTCTTCTATTTTTAATGTAAAAAGTGAAATAATGATTCCAGGTCAACAATAGTTGTCAATGATTCTTTTCCTCTGGGCCTCTAATAGGAATATTATTATAATGGCATAACTTACCCAGCTGGTACTGTTGACTGTCCTGAATCGAAGTGTGTATTTTAAATCAGATGAAACAGGCGCCAACTCAGGCTTTATCCATTCAATTTGAATCATTCGTTTGATGCCCAAAACTGGTTTCACACTGAAAATCTTAGGTGGTTCAGTTTTCGCTGAAAATAAAAATCATACAACTCTCATATCTGCAAAAAGATAAGAATTTGCTAATAGCATCCACCCAAAATTGAAAAAAAATGATATGTGCATTGTGGTCTGCTATATGGAACGAAGATGGCATTTGCAAGGCAGTACAAAAGGAATGTCACCCCCCCCAACCCCAACACCTCTGAAAAAGGAATACCCAGTGAGAGAAGGATGCATTCCTGTGATTTTTCAGCAAATCAGCCTCTTATTGATTGGTCATATGCTATGCCAAGCAGAAGGGAGGTAAAAAGAGACCACACAACCAGAAAATAGGCTGCCTCTCTTATTTACTCTCACCTCCCCTAGGCCTCTCCTTCCTTGACCCCTAGGATGATGGAATACCCACTATAAACACTAGAAAATAACTCTCATTTTCCTTGCACACTGCAAACATTTTAGCCTTAAATTTCTCTCTTTGAAAATATGCATTTTTCTAGTTATAAATGTAGCATATGCTTATTATACAACATTTTTTAAGTGTAGAAAAATACAAAGAAAAACTAAAAATCATCCATTATCCCATCAACCAGAGATAACCCTTATTACCATTTTGGTATATTTCCTTTCAGCTGTTTTCTGTATAATTATTTGCATTATCTTCTAACAAAATTGGTATTACGCTAAATAAAGCTTTTGTTTTTTAAAAATAACATTATGCAATCAGCATATATCCCCTTGTATTAATAATTCTTCAAAACATGATTTTTAAGGTTCATAATATTCTACTTTATGAACGAACATAATTTTTTGACTTATGTTCTATTATCGCACATTCATGGTATTACAGTAGGTAGCTAATCAGGCATGAGAAGGACAGGAGAGGGCTCCCCCTACACCCCACCAGGAAAGTCAGGTGACCATCAGGTGATGCTCAGACCATTGTCACGCTGCCTTGCAAACCTAATAATTGACTGTAGCCAGCACCAGGGAAAGGCAGTTTCCCAATATATAAAAACACCCGTAACTGGTGATTGGCAGCTCCCCAGTAAGATCTCAGGAATTGGGCTGGACGCAGTGGCTCACATCTGTAATCCCAGCACTTTGGGAGGCTGAGGCAGGCAGATCAGGAGGTCAGGAGTTCAAGACCAGCCTGGCCAACATAGTGAAACACCATCTCTACTAAAAATACAAAAATTAGCCGGGCATGGTGGCGGGCGCCAATAATCCCAGCTACTCAGGAGGCAGGAAAATCACTTGAACCCAGTAGGCGGAGGTGGCAGTGAGCCGAGATTGCACCACCACACTCCAGCCTGGGCGACACAGTGAGACTCTGTCTCCGAAAAAAAAAAAAAAAATCTCAGGAACTGGGCGAGTGGGCTCAAGCATGGCCATTAAGAGGCAAAATGGCAGAGTTTAACTGGTATATGAGCTTCTGGGGGCATTCCAATGGAAAAGGGAAGAACGCCTCAGTTGAGCATGCGTACGACTCCACTAAATACACTGCGCATGCTCACCTCCTAAGTGCTAGCAGGCCGCCGTGCAAGTGGGCCCGTCACCGTAAGGGAAGAATCAAGGGAAATGGGACGCAAGGTGCCAGAAGTAGGCCGGCGTAGAAAACCCAAGGCGTAGAAAAGTCCAAGGTCAAACGGGGCACTTGACCTCCAGGATGCCCACTTGGCCCTCTTCCAAGCGTTCTTTACCTTCTTCCTTCTTTCCATTCCTGCTCTAAAGCTTTTTTTTCTTTTTCTTTTTTTCTTTTTTTTTTTTGAGATGGAGTCTTGCTCTGTCACCCACGCTGGAGTGCAGTGGCGCCATCTCGGCTCACTGCAAGCTCCGCCTTCCGGGTTCACGCCATTCTCCTGCCTCAGCCCCCCTAGTAGCTGGGACTACAGGCATCTGCCACCACGCCCAGCTAATTTTTTGTATTTTTAGTAGAGACAGGGTTTCACCATGTTAGCCAAGACGGTCTCAAGCTCCTGACCTCGTGATCCGCCCGCCTCAGGCGCCCAAAGTGCTGAGATTACAGGCATGACCCACCGCGCCCGGCCTCTAAAGCTTTTTAATAAACTTCCACTCCTTCTCTAAAACGTGCCTCAGTTTCTTCTTCTGTCGTATGCCCCTCAGTTGAATTCTTTCTTCCGAGGAGGCAAGAACTGAGGTTGCTGCAGACCCATACGGATTTGCTGCTGGTAACTCAGATAACTTCCACTGCTAACAATAGTGTTTCTAATTTTTCATTTAAAACTCCTTGAGGACAAAGGCTGGTCTTGATCACAGAGTCTAGAATTAACACCTGACATTTAGCAGGTATCAAATATTTGTTAAGTGAATGAGTAAATGGATGATGGTTGAATTTTCCTTTACATCTCTGGTGGTTTCCTTAGACCCCTTAGCAGAGGCTGACTGGGTAAAAGGGCATGACCATGTTTAGGGCTGCTGTCACACAGTGCCATTTAGCTTTCCAGAAAGGTTATACCAATTTCAGTTTCCATCAACATTGTATGAATACCCATCTCACCAGACTCTTGCTAGCTAGAATTGAATAGTATTATCTTTTTAGTCTTTGTAATTCTTTTTTTAATTTTTAAAATTTTTAATTTTTTAAGTACATAGTTGGTGTGTATATTTATGGGACATATGAGCTGTTTTGATACAGGCATGCAATGTAAAATAATCACATCATGGAGAATGGGGTCTTTGTAATTCTTGAAGAGTTTTAGAAAGCAAAATCCCTACTTAAAGACATGGACTTTAAAACATTAACTGGGTAAAAATATTCAGAAAACTCTTGGTAGCTACTCAAAAAATAATTTGTACTGATGCCTGGACTAAAGGGTGGTCATCAATCCATGTGGCCACTAGTAAGTAGAGCTGTATACAATAGACATATTAAATATTTCCATAAAATTATTGATATGTATTGAGCACTTGATAAGTATTTTTTTAGGTGAATCATTTTGTTGAATCCTCTCAACCACCTAACATTTATTATATCCATTCTACAGAAGATAAAACTGGTATTGGAAAAGGGAAAATAACTTTCTAATAAGAAGCCAATCTAAGGCTCATTTGTGTCCACACCAAAGTTGCTGCCCCTGTTCATTACACTAAACCACCTCCAGTCAGAATAAACACAAATACCTACTGTAGTTCCACTTAACTCTAATACTCTATAACCAAGGAGATAGAAAGTATTAGTTATTCCTCTGAATAAAAATAGCTCTCAGAATATCTCATTAAGAACTGATTTATATCAAGTGACATCAGCAAAATGGCAGACTAGGTAGCTCTAAGTTCTTGTTCTCCCATGAAAACATTGAAAAAAAAAAAAAAAAGACAGGGCTGGGCTCGGAGGCTCATGCCTGTAATCCCAGCACTTTGGGAGGCTGAGGCAGGTGGATCACAAGGTGAGGAGATCAAGACCATCCTGGCCAACATGGTGAAACCCTGTCTCTACTAAAAATACAAAAATAGCTGGGTATGGTGGCGCGTGCCTGTAGTCCCAGCTGCCTGGGAGGCTGAGGCAGGAGAATTGCTTGAACCTGGGAGGCGGAGGTTGCATTGAGTCAAGATCGCGCCACTGCACTCCAGCCTGGGTGATAGAGCAACACTCCATCTCAAAAAAAAAAAAAAAAAAAAAGGACAGAAACTGGCTGAACTAAACTTGTAGGAGCTCTGGAAATCAACCCAAGGTTTATAACCATTATAAACACCAAATCAAGACAAAGTCACCTTCAAAGTGGCAGGAAAATAGTTTTGTGGCTGTCTTACTTGCCCTTGCCCCACCCTCTCCCTGAAACATCAGTGGTCTTGGTTTGAAGAAGGTGGCATCTCAGGTCCTATTTCTCTTCTACCAACTAAAGAGAACAGAGCACACTTACTTATATTCCAGCCTGTCTGAGGGCAGACTAAACGACTGGTCTCTGTTTCGCCTAACTTTAATCTCAGGCAGGAAAAGAGCCAGGCACTGCTCATAAAAGCTACAGGGAGACTACAGACACATGGAAGCCTGGGGCAAGAGATTATGTATGCAGACATACAATAAATTATATAAAATCTAAGGAGAAACTGGGTAAGACTCTTTGGGAAATTAAGACATTCAAAAGCAGCTGTGGCCGGGCATAGTGGCTCACACCTGTAATCCCAACACTTTGAAAGGCTGAGGCAAGCAGATCACTTGAGCTCAGAAGTTTGAAACTGGCCTGGGCAGCATGGTGAAATGCCACCTCTACAAAAAAATATAAAAAGTAGCCAGGTGTGGTGTGTGCCTGTAGTCCCAGCCACTTGGGAGGCTGAGGTGGGAGAATGGCTTGAGACCAGGAAGGGGAGGTTGCCATGAGCTATGATGGCATCACTGAACTCCAGCCTGGGCAACAGAGCCAGACCCTGTCTCAAAAAAAGAAGAAAAAAAAGCAGCTGTGTGTATATACAGTGTAACTGAGAAAGCACCAGCCAGGCCTACGCAAGATGTATATTCAGAAAAGAACTGAGAAGACTTTAAGTTTTCACCTTGGGCTGATCCCTAGGCTCAGAGTAAGCCCAGCTAATCTATGAAGAACAGCCCCAGCACAGAGTCAGTCTGCAAAGACGTGGAGAGGTAGCTGTTTTTTCCAATGCCCAATTTTTAACAACAACAACAAAAATTGCAAGGCATACAAAGAAACAGGAAAACATGGCCCATTTAAGTAAACAAAATAAATCCACAGAAACTGTCCTTGAGGAAGCCCAGCCATCAGAATTTCTAGACCAAGACCCTAAAATGATCACCTTAAATATGTTCAAAGAGCTAAAGTTAAACATGGACAAATAACTAAAGGAAATCAGGAAAATAATACATGAACAAAATGAGAATATCAACAAAAATATATAAATTTTTTTTTAAAAGAAGCAAACAGAAACTCTGAAGTTGAAAATCACAGTACCTGAAATACAAATTCACTACAGGGGTTCAGCAGTAAACTTAAGCAGGCATAAGAAACAATCAGTAAATGTGAAGATAGAACAACTGAAAGTATTGAGTCTGAGGAACAGAAAGAAAAAATATAAGGAAAAATAAACAGAGTCTAAGGGAGCTGTGGAACAGGATCAAGTCAACCAATAAACACATTTTGGGAGTTTCTGAAAGAGAAGAGAGAGAGGAAGTGGTGGAGAGATTATTTGAAGAAACAGTAGCTAAAAAGTCCCCAAATGTGATGAAATACACAAATCTACAAATCCAAGAATCCCAGTGAATACCAAGTAGGATAAACCCAAAGAGACCCACACTAAGACACATTACAACCAAACCCCAGAAAGACAAAGACAGTATCTTGGAAGCAGCAAGAGAGATACAACTCATCACATACAATGGATCTTCAACTAAGATCAGCAAAAACCTTAGAGCCCAGAAGGCAGTGGGATAATACATTTAAAGTGCTGAAAGAGAAAAAAAATTGTCAACTGAGAATTACATACCTGGCAAAACTATTCTTCAAAAATGAGGGAGAAATTAAGACATTCCAAAATAAATAAAAGTTGAGAGAGTTCATTACCAATAGGCCTGCCCTATAAGAAATGCTAAAAGGAGTCCTTCAGGTTGAAATGAAAGGACACTAGACATTAACTTGGAGCCAGATGAAGATATAAAGATCTCTAGTATAAATACACAAGCAAATATAAAAGCTAGTATTATTGTAATTATGGTTTATAATTCCTCTTTTTATTTTCCAAAGAATTTAAAAGACTAATGTATGACAAACAATTACAGCTTTATGGTATACAATGGATACAGATGTAATTTGTGACATCAATGACATAAAATGGGGATGGGGAATGAAGCTGTGTAGGAGTAGAGTTTTATATGCAATTGAAGTTAAGTTGATATCATTTCAAATTAGATTGTTATAACTTTAGATGCTATTTGTAGTCCCCATGGTAATCTCAAAGAAAGTATCTATAGAAAATACACCAAAGGAAATCAAAACACGTCACCACAAAGAAATCAACTAAACACAAAAGAAGACAATAATGAAAAAAAGAGGGATAAAAAAGCTATAAAATATAAAAGAAAAAATTTTAAATGTCAAAAGTAAGTCCTTCCTTATCAACAATTACTTTAAATGTAAATAGGTTAAACTCTCCAACCCAAATACACAGATCAGCAGATAATTAAAGAAAAAAAAATCCAACTGGCTGGGCACAAGGGCTCATGCTGGTAATCTCAACATTTTGGGAGGCCAAAGCAGAGGATTCATTTGAGGCCAGAAGTTCAAGACCAGCCTGAGTAACATAGCAAGTCTCTATAAAAAATAAAATAAAAAATTTAAATTAAAAAAAGATCTAACTATATGCTATCTACAAAGACTAACTTTAGATCTGAAAATACAAATAGATTGAAAGTGAAAGGATGAAAAAAGATGTTCCATGCAAATAGTAAACAAAAGAGAGCAGGGTGGGCATACTAAAATCAGACAGAATACATTTTAAGTCAAAAACTGATGCATATCAAACATAGCTAAAGTTTATTTATTTAGATACCACTAACTGTAATAATTTATGTCAGAGGCTGGACCAAAGTAAACTCCGGCATTATCTGTGAAAAAGGTTTAAGCAAATTATCACTGTAAACTGGGGGTAGGGAGGACGTATCTCAATTAGAGATCAAAATATATATATTTTTTGAGATGGAGTCTTGCTCTGTTACCAGGCTGGAGTGTAGTGGCATGATCTCGGCTCACTGCAACCTCTGCTTCCCGAGTGCAAGTGATTTTCCTGCCTCAGCCTCCCACTCGGGAGGGGTGCGCACCACCACACCCAGCTAATTTTTGTATTTTTAGTAGAGACGGGGTTTCACCATGTTGGCCAGGATGGTCTCAATCTCTTGACCTCATGATTCGCCTGCCTCAGCCTCCCAAAGTGCTGGGATTACAGGCGTGAGCCACCACGCCAGCCCAAAATATTTTTAATTGCTCTTAAAAGCACTGTCATAGTTCTATCCACTTGAATTTAAATAAGAAAAGTTCTATTGAAAGTAATGGCAAAAACCACAATTACTTTTGTACTAACCTAATTATTATAAAATTATTATGCTTATTATTCTGATATTAAATGCTTTCATTAAAGGATTAAAAAAAATTCTTAGTACTTAGCAACACTTTACCAGGTCCTAGAAACATATTATAAAAACAGAGTTTCTTCAGAGTTTAATTTTATAATTCCAGTATTGTATCAATTTAGGCCAAAATTCCTCAAAGTTTTAAGCAGTGGCAATTACAGAATATTTAAATAGATACTAAATCTAGTTGAAAGAAGGACTAGAAAGTTTGTTTTGTTTTGTTTTGAGTTTTCTTTGTAACTGAATTTGCTTTTTAATATTTTAATTGCTAAAGTAATAATACACTTATTTTAAGAAAGTAAAAATAGTAATAATGAAGGTTTTTGAGAAAAAGTGAATAATCTTGTCGCCTTCCAGGTCTATCATCATGAATTAACACCAATGTTTACAGTGTGGAGTAAGTCTTCCAAAGGGAGGTCTTAAAAAAAATGTTTTATAAAGAAACCAAGTCAAAAACTTCCCACAAAGAAAGCCCAGGCCCAGATGGCTTCACTGAGGAAATCTATTGACAGGTTTAAAAATAATTAACACTAGTCTTTCACAGACTTTTCCAAAAAATAGAAGATGAGGAAACACTTACCAGCTCATTCTATGAGGCCAATATTACCCTGATACCAAAAACAAAGATATCACAAGAAAGCTACAGATCATATCCATGTTGAATATAGGAGCAAAAATCCTCAATAAAAAACCAGGAATCCAAATTCAGCGACATATAAAAAGAATTATACACCACAACCAAGTGGAATTTATTACAGAAATACAAGGTTTGTTTAACTTATGAAAACCAGTCAATGTAAGACACCATTTTAATAAAAGACAAAACCATATGATCATCCCACCAGATAAAGAAAAGGCATGTGACAAGATCCCACACCTATTCACAATAAGGAAATGCTCAACAAACTATGAGTGGAAGGAAATTTTCTCAATGTGCAATGGGTATCTACAAAACCCATAGCTAAACTAACATCAAACTTAAATGGTGAAAGACTAGATGCTTTCCCCCTAAGATCAGGAACAAGAAAATGATGTCTGCTTTCAACACTTCTATTCAACACTATACTAAAAGTTCTAGACAAGGCAACTAGACAAGAAAAATAAAACATATCCAGATCATAAAGGAAGAAATAAGATTATGTTTGCAGATGACATGACCTTGTATACAGACAATCCTAAGGAATCCACCTAAAAAATCTATTAGAACCGATAAACAAGTTCAACAAGGTTGCCAATTACCAAATCAATATACAAAAATCAATTGTATTTATATACACTAACAATGAACAATCTGAAAATAAAATTAAGAAAGCAATTCCATTTACAATAGCATTTAAAAGAATAAAATACTTTGGAATAAATTGAACCAAAGAAATGTACAACTTCTGCACTGAAAACTGTAACAAATTAATGAAAGAAACTGAAGGCAGCCTAAATAAATGGAAAGATATTCCATGTTCATGGATTGGAAGATTGTTTATTATGAAGATGACAATATCCGTATTGAAACCACAGCTGACTTCTCTGCAGAAATTGACAAGCTAATACTAAAATTTATATGGAAATGCAAGGGACCCAACAGCTAAAATAATCTTGAAAAAGAACACAGTTGGAGGACTCACTTTCCCAATTTCAAAACTTATCATAAGGCTACAGTAATCAAGACAGTGTGGTATTGGCCTAATTACAAAAATATAGTTCAATGGAATAGAATTGAAGACCCTGAAAAATACCTTACATTTATGGTGAAATAATTGATTTTTACAAAGGTGCCAAGACAATTCAACAACGTGGGATGGGGCCATGGGGTCAGAAATCATCTTTTCAACAAATGATTCTGGGATAACTGGATATCCACATGCAAAAGAATAAAGTTAGACCCCTATTTAACACCATATACAAAAATTAACTCAAAATGGATCAATAATTCAAATGTAGGAACTAAGACTTCAAAACTCTTAGAAAAAACTACAGCAGTAAATCTTTCTGACCTCAGGTTAGGCAATGGTTTCTTAGATATGACACCTAAAGTACAAACAATCAAATAAAAAATATATACATTTTTGACTTCATATAAATATTTTTCTACCTTAACCATTTAAAAAGTAAAAGAAAACCCACAAACAGGGAGGAAATATTTGCAAATTACATATCTGATAAGGAACTTGTGCCAAGAATATATAAAGAATTCTTAAAACTCAACAATAAAGACAACTCAATTATAAATAGGCAAAGGATTTGAATAAGCATTTCTCCAGAGAAGATATACAAATGGCCAATAAACACATGAAAAATGTTCAATATCATTAGACATTGGATAAATGCAAATCAGAACCATAACAAGGTATCACTTCACACCCACTAGGATGGCTATAATTAAAAAAAGATGGACAATAACAAGTGTTGGTGAGGGTATGCAGAAATTGTAACCTTTATAAATTGCCAGTGGGAATGTTAAATGGTGCAGTCACTTTGATAAAGTTTAGCAGTTCTACCAAAAGTTAAACATTGAGTTACCATGTGACTCAGCAATTTCACTAGGTATATATCTAAGAGAATTGAAACATGTCCACACAAAAAATTGTATACAAATATTCACAGCAACATTATTCATAATAATCAAAAGGTAGCAACAAACCAAATGTCCATAAACTGATGTATGGGTAAACAAAATGTGGTATATCCATCCAGTGGAATATTATTTAGCTATAAAAAGAATTAAAGCACTAATACATGCTACAACATTGATGAACCTTGAAAACATTATGCTAAGTGAAAGAAATTAGATAAAAAGACCACATATTATATTTTTATAAAATGTATAGGCAAATCCATACAGGCAGAAAATAGATTAGTGGTTGCCAGAGAATGGAGGAAAGAGAAAACAAAGGATTGGGGACTGACTGCTAATGGGTATGAATTTTCTTTTGAGGGCAATAAAAATGTTCTGAAATTAGACAGTAGTAACATATGTACAACTTTATGAATACGATAAAAACCACTGAACTGTACATTTTAAAAAGGTGAAATTTACATAATGTGAATTATATCTCAATACAGTTATAATTTTAAAAGTATATGGTGAAAATGAGTCTTTGAAAAAGATTTTTTTTAAGTCAGAAGTGGTGAGGCATTTTAAAAAATAATAATTTTATGCTCTTTTCGTTTATGAGCAATGACATTGGCAGGGTGGGGTGGTGGGGAGAGACCTTTTTGTTTCTTTGAGTGCAATTACAAACTACAAGAGGAAACCAGTGGCCCACAAAATAGCTTTTGTTTCTCATTCCTTTTTTCCCATTTGGTGAATCCCTCCCTCCCTCCCTTCCTTCCTTCCCTCCTTCCCCCACTTCCTTTCTTCTTTAATAAGAAGATGAATTTTCTGTATACCCACAACACATATCCTTGAACTTGATGAGCCTACTTTTGAGTCCACAGATACCTCTTGAACAGAGAAGAAGGAGATAAACATTTAATAAAGAGTATATAAGAGTATCAAATAACACTTACCTATGTTCTCTAATCTCCAGTATGTCATATCAGATTTAATTATACCATCTCCATTTTCAGCTTCCACCTCAATGGTATAATTATCTGGGATCGTTATTCTTGGAAGGAAAAAAGAGCACGAAGCACGATTTTCACTTGTAGAACTATTGGTTGTACAATTATCATGTTTTTCTCCAAAAGCGCTTTGAAAGAAAAAGTGATTCAACATGAGTTTAGTACAGTGGTTTGGAAACATAACCATATTTAATGTATTAAGCAGTAATTTGTTAGTTTTTCTCTGGGTTTTCTTGAGAACTGTATAGTCCAGGATATTTGGTTATCCTCTTTCCAAATTCCTTCCTCACCTCCAAGGAAAGGTAAAGGTTACCTGCTTTCTGCCGCCTGAGATGCTTTAGGAGCCATGAAAACCTCTTTGGATCCCTGTAAGCCATGAAAAGCTATAGTTGCAATGCATGTCCTATTGGCAAGAAATCATGAGTAGGTCCCTGAAAACTCCAGATTCTAGCCTTAAAAATTTATTCTTTTACATATGTATGTAAAAATATATTCATATATGTAAGGATTTGTTAAATACATTATGGTAGATACATAAATAGAATGTAAGTGATGGTTTTTAACATACTGTATTTATTGATATGGAAAGATGCATCTACTGCTGGTGAAAAAAAGTAGGATGCATATCATGTATAGAATGATCACAGTTACATAAACATAAAGATATTTACATAACTTTGTGGAGATATCTAGAGAGATCATCAAAATGTTCAAGCTGCTACCCTTGGCAGTGGGATTCTGGGTAACTTTTTACATTCTTTATAATTTTTCAGGTTGAATTTTTGAACATTGGTATATATTGTTTTCAGAAAAATCTTTAAAACAGATAGATAGATGATTGATTAGATATATACTATCAAGCTGTAACTTAATGAAAACAAATACACATATTAGTGGGAATCAGATGGGTGGTTCTAGCTATAGTCCACATGGTTCTGGGGGTTGTGGAGGAGATAAAGCAGGCTGAGAACAGAAAAGAAGGCCCACCTTGCAAGGTACCAGTGTTTGCTGGTGTGTGGGAAGACATATACACATGGAATACATACAGGGAGACATAGACACATAGAATCATGGAATTTTGAAACTAGAAAGGACCTCAAGAGTGGTGGATGGTTATTTTACAGCACAAAAATGGCCTCCAGGGCAATGTGTCGTGGTTATAAGCACAGGTTCTAGAATCAGACCAGGTTTGAATCGTGGCTTTGCCCCTATTAACTGTGTGACTTGGGCAAGTTCTTTAACCTCTCTGTGCCTTAGTTTTCTCATCTGTAAAATGAAGACAGTAATATATCTGTAGCATAGGGTTATGAGGATGAAATGAGCTAATACACATAAGGCACTTTTAAAATGTCCAGCAGAGAGTCAATAAATGTGAGCTGTTATTACTATAATTGTAGTTGAATATTTCTGCATTTATTCATGCTGTGACCTTTGAGAAATAACCTTTCTCTCCTTTTCCACACCTCTAGACCTCCTTTCAGCCTCAGTTCAAAAATCACTATCTCCATGAAGGCATCCCCAACTCCCCAGGAAAAATTCTTTCCTATTGTTTCTGGACATCAGAAGGTTTTTGGCTTATTCCATGACCTACTGAAAAGTGCTCCCAGGTAGGCCATCCACAGGGAAACCCTTCCACTTTGCTTGGAAGAGATCCTCTTGGTGATAAATTCACAAAAATGCAAGTGGCCTAGGAGTTCTAGACAGCCTAGCTGGCCTGCGGCCATCAAGGGGAGCTGGGTATAGGCCTGGGGATTCCCAGGCGTTTTCTATTTCTCCATGTCCAACTGGTGATAATAATAACAACCCAAAGGGAAAGATGGAGGAAGAGGGGAAATGTCTCTATAAGACAGAAAAATAGCAGTAAACCTATAAAGGTGCCCAGACTCTCATTCTACTAGCAATTGATATTCAACACTGGGACTAGAACTGACAAATCTGGAAGAAAAGTCATTTGGATCATGGGTTATTGGGCCTTTATCATGCTTATTTTCTAAAACAGGGATAAGCAAACGACAGCCTGTAGGTCAAATATAGCCCATCTCTTGCTCTTGCACAGCCTGTAGGCTTAAGACTATTTACATGCTGTTAATGGTTGAAAAATAAATAAAACGAACAAAAATACTTTGGGGCGTGTGAAAATTATATTAAATTCACATTTCAGTGTCCATGGATAAAGTTTCATTGGAAAGCAGCCGCACCCATTGGTTTATATATTGCCTATAGCTGTATGAGTGCTATAACAGTAGTGTTGAAAAGTTCTGACAGAGACCGATCTCCTTCTTAATATTACTATATTTACCATCTGGCCCTTTAGAAGAGAAATTTGCTGACTCCTGTTTTAAAGCATCTCTCTGACATAGGTTCTCGTAGCTTTATCAGTGCTGCTGAGAATACTGCTTGTTTTTTTCATTTCTTCCACTGAAAACATAAAGTGGACTTCCCTTGCAATGTGAGATTTTGCTTAAAAACAAAGAATTTGGAATCACAGACTGTTTTGAAATGAAAAAGACTAAAGGTCATCTTACAATGCTTCCCAACATGGGCCCCCTTATTCATTATTCACAAGAAGGAAGTAATGAGCTATGTTAAAAATTTTTGTTAAAAAGGACAGGCACGGTGGCTCATGCTTGTAATCCCAGCACTTTTGGGAGCTGAGGTGGGCGGATCACTTGAAGTCCGGAGTTCGAGACCAGCCTGGCCAACATGGTAAAACCCTGTCTCTACTAAAAATACAAAAGTTGGCCAGGTATGGTGGTGTGCACCCATAATTCCAGCTACTTGGGAGGCTGAGGCAGGAGAATCGCTTGAACCTGGGAGATGGAGGTTGTAGTGAGCTGAGATCACACCACTGCACTCCAGCCTGGGTGACAGAGTGAGATTCTGTCTCAAAAAAAAAAGTTTTTTTTTAACCTGCAAATATTTACTTAAAACATCTAGCTTTTGGCTAGAATTATAATTAAAAATTATAAAATTTTCATTCTACAGAATTGGAATAAAGAGGGATGCTTGAGGTAGTAAAAAAAATTGGGGAATCATTGTCCTGTGGAATACTGTTTGACAGAGGTCACACAGCAAATTAGTGGCAGACCATGGGCAATTGCCTGTTAGTTCTGGGTTTACAACCTTACTTACTATATCTGGATCCAGAAAGAATGAACAGTTTTATAACACATTCTGGAAAGAGGCAGGGTATAGTTGGGTGTAGTAAATAAACAGATTTTTCCACTGTGCTTATAACTGGTGACTCATCTCAGCCAATGGGGAATCCAGGAAGAGGTCAACACTGGCTATGCCTCCCCTCCCTCTGCAGCTCCAGATCCCGTCCACAAGCCACTGGCTGCACACAGTAATCACCCAGAAGCTGTCACTGAGGAAACTTTTTGCTTCATATGGGTTGTGAATCATGAATGAATCAGAAGCCTCTGCCTCCCCCATGCCCTGACTGATAAAACACAAGCTCCTGTACTTACTAAGTTCTCTTAACTGTGTACTGGGTATAACTGGTTTCCTTTCCTGGACTCCAAGTGCAGGTTAAATTTTTCCTATAGTAGTAGACACAGGAAATGTTCTCAGGCTTAGCTGGCAGAGCTAAATAAATTAAACACACACACACACAAACACAAAAATTTCAGTACACAATAAATATTGCCAGCATTGAACATTTTTAATGGAAAATATGCTGATCAAAAGCTAGATTTTTTTGGTTAGTTGCTAGGTATAACCTAGCAATCAGGTTCAATGGAAAGAATCTAACTTCATCTCTTTAATTATTCCCTTTCAAGAGCTAGATTTCTACTTTTTAAGAAATCCCTTTTTACATTCTTACTTAAAAGTAACATTTGAGCAGCAAGCATTTTTAAAACACCAAGAAATACATACAAAGTATTTGTGATATACTCAGTAAAGCATCAAATGGTAGAATCACTCTGGATAATTCATGGGTAACAGATGATGTGGGCATAAGCAAGAATACAACCATGCCACACTTCAACCATGTGTATCAACAATTTTCTTTTCCAGAAGATTGTACAATAGAGAAATTTATGAAATATCTTCAACTGTATCTTCACATCTTAGAAATCTTGCTCCTGAGAGCTCCCCACCCCATAGCATCCACACTTTCATAGGGAAACCAGATACTACCATCTAGAACAGGGACCTAGACCTTTAAGGGGTCCATGGGTAGAATTCAGGGGTCCATGAACTTAAATGGGGAAAATTTACGTCTTTAATTTTCACTAACCTACTGTTGAAATTTAGGATTTCCTTCCATCATAAGTGTAATCAACAAACTACAGTAATAGCATCATTGCCTGTGACTTTGTCACCATTATAAATCACAAATATTTTCATATTATATTTTCGTTGCTGCAGGTACCTTAAAATATTTATATGGTTTGGTTGTGCCCCCACCCAAATCTTAACTTGAATTGTGTCTCCCAGAATTCCCATGTGTTGTGGGAGGACCCAGGGGGAGGTAATTGAATCATGGAAGCTGGTTTTTCCTGTGCTATTCTCATGATAGTAAATAAGTAAATAACCCACGAGATCTGATGGGTTTATGAGGGGTTTGCGCTTTTACTTCTTTCTCATTTTCTCTTGCTGCAGCCATGTAGGAAGTGCCTTTTGCCTCCCACCATGATTCTGAGGACTCCCCAGCCATTGGAACTGTAAGTCTAATTAAACCTCTTTTTCTTCCCAGTCTCACGTATGTCTTTATCAGCAGCGTGAAAATGGACTAATACAAATATGAAATACTATTATCACTATTTCTGAATTAAGGTAATTATTAATATTAGACCTAAATTAAGACAATTATTAGGTCTTCTTATTTAATGTGTTAATAAAGAAGACCACATATTACCAGATCACAAATTTGTTTCTTTAATATTTTGATGATTTCATTAATATTTTGATGATTTCATTTCAGTATATTTTGGTATCTTTGTAATGCTATTTATTTTATTTGTGCATTTACAAACATTGTTTTGAGAATCAGCCCATAGACTTCACTAGATGACCAAGGGGTTGATCCTAAACATATACACACACACACACACACACACAAAAACACACATGCACAACTAAGAACTAAGAGCAATTTTAGACTAAGGGCCATGTTCAGCTCTGAGGCTTATACTAACTTCTTTGTTGAGCCTTTGGCAAGATCATAGTCTTAAGAAGCAGGCATTTTTGAGAGAGGAGGGCAACTTCTTAAATTACCTTTATATATCAAAGGAAGGTCTAGCGCTTCCTAGGAAGGAAGTCTCTACCAGACAAGAAGTAGGAAAAAGCTGATCACTTCTAACAAGTAAATATGGGGGCAGGGATGGGGAGGGAATGAAAGGAAGGTAAAGCAAAGAATTCTGATGTCAGTGTTCTTGATAGAGCGGTACAAACATGCGGATGGGTCCCATGCACCAAGGTCATCTGGCTGGTAGCCTATTTCACCAGGTACAGCAAGTCCGGGGGAGGTTGCCAGGCTGTAGTCTAGCAGGATTCCTCAACCGCTGGGCAAGGTATGGGTCCGTGGCCTGTTAGGAACTGGGCCACACAGCAGGAGGTGAGCAGCAGGTGAGCGAGCATTACCACCTGAGCTCCCCGCCCCCACCCCTACCCCTGCGTCAGAACAGCAGCAGCATTAGATTCTCATAGGAGCTGAACCCTACTGTGAACTGTGCTTGTGAGGGATCTAGGTTGCTCACTCCTTATGAGACTCTAACTAATGCCTGATGATATGAGGTAGAACGGTTTCATCCTGAAACCATCCCCCAACTCCCAACCCCACCCCCTGTCCATGGAAAAATTGTCTTCCATGAAACCGGTCCCTGGTGCCAAAAAGGCTAGGGACCACTAGTCTAGGGGAAGCCTCATGTTCCACTAAGCACCAACTCTATGGTGGCATGGAAGTCCTAACAATGTGCTGGCAGAGGGTGGCCTGGTGCAGCTCGTCATGTGAGCTCTATGCAGGTGAATGTAGCACACAGGGATCCAGAAATTTCCCTGTGCCCTCAAAGTCGGGGGCGAGGATACAGCTGTGAGACTGGACCAGGCCTGGGATGAGGATGAAGCAGCTTCCATTCACAGAGGAACTTCAGGACCATGGACAAACAACTGGAGCATAAGCTGTGGCCCAAAGCACAGGCAAAGCCAGCTGTCCCATGGCAGATGGCAGAGGGGGATCAGACCACACCAGACAGTTCAGGGAAGACGGAGGGCAACACAAGGACTTATTCCCACGCATTCAAGTCCGCAGTCACATAAGCCTTGCTCATATATTCAGACACAATCTTAAGGAGGAGCAGAGGGCAAGGCAGGAACCCCAAAGAGACTGAGCTAGCCAAAGACATCTTAAACCAGAAGAAATGACACAATGTTAACAAATTTAAGTGCTACCCACACCCTCCTCTTTCTCACCCTTGCCTGACTTTCCAGTGGTAAGGGGACTTTAGAAAATGACTCGTTTGATCATAGAAAATAGGGATGTTCCATTTCTCTGCACATCTGAATAATATTATATATATTTCAACTCTGTCAGAGGTATTACCCTATAACAAGAAGGTGGTGTAAAGGGGTTCCAGAATGGGTAGCATTCATTGTTTTGTTTTGTTTAGGTTTGGGATTTTAAAAGGGTTGTAAATGTGTGTGTTTGTATATACATTCATGTATTTGTTCTATGAACTGAGCATTGTCTACATGGGTAAAGGAGCCACTGAGAATGACAAATGAGGGTGAGGGAGAGCTAGATGGCTTCCTGTTGTGTCAACTTTTCTCGCTCTCTCCAGAGAAGCTGCCTTCCTCCTAGTCCTGCACATGAGCCAGGCACCCACAGCACGCATCCAACAAGCAGTTCAAAGGCTTTCTATCTTTGCTACTTGCACGCTGAAAACCACGAGGAAGCCAGTGATCTCCAGGTCCAAATGCTTAAAAAGACCAAAGTTAACTGGATCTGAATCAAATAATACTGCATGTTACATAGAGATTGAAAGCTACACCATTAACACATTTCTCAAAGAGCCCACACAGCTTGGAACCCTCCCTGAGGACTTTTGGGGTCAGCAAGCAGAATGTTAATAAACCTCATGCCTCCCAACTGTCAGGAGGAAGTGCAAAGTCCTACAAGAGGTGAACCAAGGGTTAGCTTGCAACACCCAGGAGAAATAACTCACACACTGTCCCACTCACTCCCTGTCTCCATGGCTCAGAGATAAGGGCAGTGCATGTACAGTGCATGTGTGTGTATGGGGGGTGTGTGTAGTGTGCGGTGTGTATGTCATGTGTAAAATGTGTGTGGGGTATGTGTGTGATGTGTGTGGTATGTGTAGTATGTGTGCATAGTATATGTGTGAATGGTGTGTGTGGTATGTGTGTAGTGTGTATGTGTACGTGGTGTGTGTGTAGTGTGTGCAGGGTGTGTGTGGTGTATGTGTGGTATGTGTGTAGTATGTGTGATGTGTTTATAATGCGTATATAGTGTGTGTCCGCTGGAGTGTGTTGGTGTGTGCATGTGGTCTGTGTGTGTGTGGTGTGTATGATATGTTTATGGTGTGTGTGATGTGTTTGTGTGGTATGTGTGACATATATGTGGTGTGTGTGGTATGTTTATGATGTGTGTGTGGTGAGTGTGATGTGTTTGTGTGGTATGTGTGACATATGTGTGGTGTGTGTAGTGTGTGTGATGTGTTTATAGTGTGTGTGTAGTGTGGTGTGTGTAGTATGTTTATGATGTGTGCGTGGTGTGTATGATGTATATGTGCAGTATGTGTGGTGTGTGTGTGTGTAGTGTGGGGTGTGTGGTATGTTTGTGGTGTGTGCGTGGTGTGTGTGATGTATATGTGCGGTGTGTGTGTAGTGTGTGTGGTGTATATGTGTGTCTGTAGTGTGGTGTGTGTGATGTATATGTGTGGTGTGTGTGTGTGGTGTGTCTGTGTGTATATATGTGGATCTATCCTCAGTCTCTGGCCAAGTTTCTTACAAATATTCACAAAGGGGTAGGCTGCCCCACCCCCATTTCGCTCATACTCGTCACACTAACTCGCCGGAGGATTTCAAAGTTGATTCTTGGCCAGAGAACAAGGAAACAAGAAGCCTTTCCCCATTTCCCCAGAATAGTCTTAGTCTTATATCATTCTCATTACGGCCTCCTGCAGTCATATTTTATTTTGTTTCCTTTTCATTCTTGCTCTCCCTTGCGTTGGTTGAACCCAAAGCCAGCCACCAAGATATCAATGGAGGAATAGATCCTCGTGGATCTAAATACACTCCAGTCAAACCTAAGTGAATCCTGCTCTTTCCTGTTCTTCCTTAAATACCTCTCCTAAGCTTCTTCAAAAGCTTTGGTTAACATATATTAGAAGCCATAAGCTAAAAAGAGAGTTAAATATCTGTTTTTCAGAACCGTTAAGTGTCACTAGGTGTCAATGATTTTTGGAGCCACCAGGAGAAGAGTAAGTGGCTCCAAAAATGACTTTCCGCTCAACCCAGGCTGTTCTTATGAGACTACATTTGTTTTTTCCTTACTGGTTGGCACATGGTAAGACAGAACAATAGTCTTACAAAGGCTCTCTTGATATTGGTGTTACAGAAAAGATTTGTGGTAGATAAAATGAATGCTCACCAATATTTCCAGTGCTCATCAATAGGGTGGCCATGGGATTTGCCTTGGCCTTTGCCATGTGAGAGGAAGCGTCCAAGTGCTGGCGCATGACTCTCTTTTCTCTCCTCCTCCTGTTACTGCACGCCTTGAAAATGGATGCTGACATGGTGTGTGTGAGGATAGCAGAGCCCCACCAGCCTGAGCCCCTGCTTACCTGTGATGGACATGTAGTTTGCTGTTTTAAATACTAATATTTTAGGCTTGTTTATTATTACAGCATAAACAACTCTCCCTGACTAATACCTAAATAGCCTGCTCTCTCCAGTATTCTCAGACTTGGAGGAGGAATTTAACAATAGCTTTCCCTAGTTTTGTGTCCTCATGACATTTTAATTCTGCATATGAGGATTTTAGATTCATTTTATCACAGATTAGGGGGTTGAGGGAAACTGGAATAAAATTGAACCAAATCAACAACGTTAGACTTCACTTCTACTTTCTAGATTTTCTTTACCTTTTCCAGTTTCAGTTATCTGGAGTGATTCCACATAGCTGAACGACCTTGGCTCTATGTACTAGAACTGCCTTGGCTGGCAGAGCCTACACATCTGTTGTCCTGCCTTCCTCCTTGTTGGCAATCAGTGTGCCTATTTTAAGTCTTATTCAATTCTCCCTCAGAAGATTGTCACAAACATGGGTAAAATTGTGATGCACAATGAAGAACACTTCACCTCTGTTGCCTTTTTCCCCCTAAACCCAGAAATACTTGTCAGTACTCCTTAAGACTGCCACGGTCATGAATAGTAAGGAAAGACTAAGAACCTGTAACAGACCGGCAGAGACCAGGGAGACATGACAATTCAACGCAATATGGTACCCTAAATTGGATCCTGGAATAGGAAGAAGTCATTCAGGCTCAGCATAGTGGCTCGTGCCTGTAATCCCAGCACTTTGGGAGGCCAAGATGGGCGGATCACGAGTTCAGGAGTTGGAGACCAGCCGGGCCAACATGGTGAAACCCCATCTCTACTAAAAATACAAAAATTAGCCAGGCATGGTGGCACACGCCTATAATCCTATCTACTCAGGAAGCTGAGGCAGGAGAATTGCTTGAACCCAGGAGGCAGAGGTTGCAGTGAGCTGAGATTGCACCACTGAACTCCACTCCAGCCAGGGCGACAGAGCGAGACTCCATCTCAGAAAAAAAATTAAAAATAAAGTAGAAAGAAGTCATTCATGGAAAAAACTAGTGAAATCCAAATAAAATTTGGAATTTAGTCAATAGTAATGTGCCAAAATCAATTTCTTAGTTTTGGCAAATTTTTATTGTATTATAAGATAGTAACAATGGATAAACTGGATGAGGGTAGAAAGGAACTCTCTATGCTATTTTCACAGTTTTTCTATAAATCTAAAATTAGTGAAAATAGAATTTTTATTTTATAAATACAAACAACTGAAGGTTAGGCTTGCTGGTCACTCCCATCTGTCTTTCCCTATACCCTCAAAATACGAACCATAGCAATATTCCCCTATTTCTAGAAATAAGGGGAAAAACATTCATCACTTCCTCTAAGAAAAATTGGGAGAATGTTCTTGCTTATCAGAGAATTTCCCATACGCAAGAGGAACATTTTCCAAAATTATAGAGATGTTCTCCATCTCCCTCCTTCCCTCTATACTCATATCACTTTGGTGCTGTTGCAAAGTCAGTGTTTTGAAAAATATCTTGACATAGAAGAAGAGCAAGGCTGAGCAGGACCAAGGGAAGGATATTCTAGATGAAAAGAATGGTGGATATTGGAGCCAGTTGTAGGAGCTGGTATATGTACAACATAGGAAGAGTGGAAAACAGAGATAGAAAACAGAAGAAGACAAGTGGAGGGAAAGGGTGACTTGATAGGAGCCACAGTGTCTGTAATTAGAAGTTTAGATTAGATAACTGGGAGCAATTGCTGATGAGAGGGAGAGCAATAGTCCTGCCTGCCTGTATCATCTATTTTCTATCACAGCAGTCCCCTACATTTTGGCACCAGGGACCAGTTTTGTGGAAGATAATTTTTCCATGGACCTGGGGTACGGGTGGTTTCGGGATGAAACTGTTTCACCTCAGATCATCAGGCATTAGATTATCATAAGGAGCACACAACCTATTAATAGATCCCTCATATGCACAGTTCACAATAGGGTTCGTGCTCCCATGAGAATCTCATGCCGCTGCTGATTTGACAGGAGGCGGAGCTCAGGCAGTAACTCTGGCTCACCAGCAGCTCATCTCCTGCTGTGTGGCCCAGTTCCTAACATGGTCTGCAGCCTGGGGGTTGGGGACCCCTGGTCTATCAAGCTCCTGAGTGCCACAGGTGTAACCCCAAGGGGCTAAGGCAGGCCATGCCAGGACAGAAGTCTGAAGGCATTCTCATTATCTCTGGGTCATGACTGCCCTCTTGGTGACCCCAATTAGTACATGTTATAGGCTAAATTATGTCTCTCCAAAATTCATATAATGAAGTCCTAACCCCCAGTACCTCAAAATGTGATTATATTTGGAGATAGAGCACTTGAAGAGGTAATTAAGTTAAAATGGGACCATTATGATGGGCCCTAATCCAATCTGACTGGCATCCTTAGGAGGAGGAGAGACACCAGGGTTGTGTGGGCACAGAGGGATGACCATGTGAAGAGGCAGCAAAAGGAAGGCCACCTGCAAACCAGCCCTGCTGCCACCTTGACACTGGACTTCCAGCCTCCAGAACTGTGAGAAAATAAATTTCTGTTGCTTAAGCCATCCAGTCTGAGGTATTTTGTTATGGCAGCCCAAGCACACGAATATGCTACATGACTCCTTCCCCACCTTCCCACTACCAGACCAATGTCTCTGCTCTTAATATTGTTTTAAACTTAAGATATAATCAAACAAATGGATCTTAGATCTACAAGCTATTGTATGGATATCAGGCCTGTAGTCTTGAGTTGGAACACTATAGAAATGTTGTTTCATTATTTCCCTTTATGGCAAATAGTATGAAAACTGCTTATTTTTGTATTTATGTATGTGTATTATATGAAGCCATAACAACAACACAAAAACTATGGAGATAAGCACTTCCTATTATAGTAGTTCCCTCTTATCTATGGTTTTACTTTCTGTAGTTTCAGTTACTAGTGATCAACGCCATCTGAAAATGGGTGAGTGCAGTACAATGAGATATTTAGAGAGAGAGAGACCACATTCACATAACTTTTTTTTTTTTTTTTTGAGACAAGGTCTTGCTCTGGCCCAGGCTGGAGTGCCGTGGCACAATCTAGGCTCACTGCAACCTCCGCCTCCCAGGTTCAAGTGATCTTCCCACCTCAGCCTCCCAAGTAGCTGGGATTACAAGCGTGAGCCACCATACTCGGTTAATTTTTGTATTTTTAGTAGAGACGGGGTTTTACCATGTTGGTCAGGCTGCTCTCGAACTCCTGACCTCAAAAAATCTGCCCGCCTCAGCCTCCCAAAGTGCTGGGATTACAGGCATGAGCCACTGTGCCAGACCTCACCTAACTTTTATTAAATTGTTATAATGGCTCCATTTTATTATTAGTTATTGTTTTAATCTCTTCATGCCTAAATGTACCTAAACTTCATCATAGGTATATATGTGAAGGAAAAATGTACTATATATAGGGTTTGGTACTATCCACAGTTTCAGGCATCCACTGAGGATCTTGGAACATATTCCCCCACAGATAAGGAGAGACTACTATATTCTAAAACAGTAGATCTCAGCATTTTTGGGGTTGTGTCTCCGTTTGAAAATATGGTAAGCCATCTTGCCACATTTGCACATGCATGAGTATATGTGAAATTGCATGCATGTGTGCACACATAGACACACACACAAATTCAGGGTGTTCACAAGTCCCCTTTTCTATCTGTGGATGTCCATAATCCAGGTGTCGCTTTAAAGTTAACAACTCTTGTCCAAAGAAGGCAATAATAATCACATGATCTGTAAAAGGGCCCAGGTCAACCTACCTGCCAGGCTGAATTTGCAGAGTGAAGGGAGCATCCACAGTGCCCAGGTCCACATCATCCCCACGTTAACACATGAAGGCTGGGGAGAGAGCTGAAAATGACATCAGTCAAGAGTTGGTTTGCTTCATATCTCTTTTCAAAAGCTCTATTTCCAATGGCAAATAGATTCTGGGGATTTTGGAAGGAGGAAGGATCCTATTTTATTTTATTTGTTGACTATCATCACCTAGATCCTTCATAATTACTTCATCAACCCCAGTCAGCATTTTAAAGATTTGCAATTACGACACGTTTTCCTTTCATCCATAGTCTACTCCACTATGTCTTATGAAAAGTATACCAACTACCAAGAATATGCTCCAGAAAAAAAAAATGAGTATGTGCAGCTATGAGGCCATCCTCTGGCCCTTGCCTCAGTGCCTAGGCCCTCCAGCCAAATGGAACAACTCACAGTTTTGCCAAGCACCACGCTATCTCACATCTCCATGCTCTATGCATGCCCACAGTGCTCCTTTCCCCTTATTTCTGACAAATTAATCACCTTTCCAGACTCATTTCAAGGCTCTCCTTCCCTAAGACGCCCTCTCCGAATTCCCGCATGGAGATGCCAGTTGGTCCCTCCTTTGTGCCCCACGCCCCACTATATCATGTGTCCTACAGCATCTGCCACAAGAATGGTGGTCAGCAATTTACCTGACGGCTTCCCTACATACAGGGACCTTCTTAAGAGTGGAACCTCTCTTCTTCCTCTTTGAAGCCTTGGTATCTAAGGCAGTGCCTGGTACCTGGTAGACAATACTGTTTGTGGCATTTACTTATTTATTGGAACAAAAAGAATGCTGGCTCTTCATCTCATCTAAGATGAGATGGTGGGATAGTCTAAGAATAAAGCAAATGTAAAACCAGTAATTCATTTCAGGAAGAAATAAATGATGTTACATTTTCATCTGCCAGATCATTATAGAAAAAAAAAGAAAAGGGTTCTTTACAAAATAAGTTACTTTAGAAAAATGTGCATGCAGGATTTCTGGAGAAAATTAGAGGGATAACATTTTCTCACATATGAACCAACTGAAATCCTTAGCGAATTGGAAATGCCTAAGATAATAAAGATAGCCATTTTGATTTAAATGGGTATATAACTCAAAGGGAAACATTTCAATTTTTCAATGAAGAAAAAAGGTGTCTTTAAAAATAACTATAACACTAAGAACATTCTTTTTGTGTCTAATTATTCAGAATGTTGTCTTAATCTTCTCCATCTGTTAAGAAGAAGACACGCCTTTAGTCCTAGCTCACATTATTTACAAGTCCTAAAAGCACATTAAAAAGGAAGGCTATGAAAGCCAAGATGCTGGCAGTCTTAATAAGTGAATCAATGAATAATAATAGATGCTAAAACTAAAATTGCTATTCTGACAAGCGGTTTTGCATTTAAAATCTTATCAATATTAAATGTTGAATAAAATATTAAAATATTTTTAAGTTAATGGTAATTATTGCTTGACTCCTTTACAATAAAAATACTCAGCTATTATTTGTGAAATTTTAAAAAAAAAACCTTAGAAAAAAATCAGCAGTACTAAATCATCCCAGAGACAAAACTGGAAAAGTTACAGTAGTTGAAAAGTGTAGCATTCTAGAAATTGAGACTGCCTGAGTTGTGGTCCTGGCCCTCTCACAAACAAACTGGTGACCTCAGGCATTCTTCTATGTGTTCAGCACTGTCCCAGCCATGTGTTAGGTGGTTGGAATCAAAGAAGAGCACATCTCTGACCTCAAAGAGCTCATATTCTAGTTCAGTGATTTTTAACAAAGGGAAGGGAGAAAAGGATGGAGAGGATAGCAGGAATATTTTTGGAAACTACCAATTTCAGAGTGAACTGCTGTTACTGAGGACTCTCATGTCATATTTCTGCAGTAGGTTTGAACAGAAATGGGTTAAGAACCACTGGTCCACTTGCAGAGACAGAAGCCTGGACAGTAGTCTCATATATCACATAGTAAGTATAGTTACAATAGTGAAATGAGCGCAAAGAGCATCTAAAAAGAGAAATGAGCTAATGACTGTGGGAAGTCAACAAGCCTTGCCATTAGGATGAAATCTCTCATTCTAATACTTGCTTGTCCTCCACAGCCTTTCCCACATTCTCCTCTCACCACAAAAAGGACTGCTTGCTGGTAAAAAATGTGAACAAAGGCTGGGCGCAGTGGCTCACAACATGTAATCCCAAGACTTTGGGAGGCTGAGGTGGGCAGATCACTTGAGGTCAGGAGTTCAAGACCAGCCTGAGCAACATGGTGATACCCCATCTCTACAAAACACACAATAAAATCAGCCGGGTATGGTGGCATGTGCCTGTAGTCTCAGCTATTTGGGAGGCTAAGATGGGAGGCTGGCTTGAGCCTGGGAGGTTGAGGCTGCAGTGAACTGTGATCTCATGACTGCACTTCAGCCTGGGCCACAAAGTGAGACCCTGTCTCAAAAAAAAAAAAAAAAAAATGCAAAAAGGTGAGATGCCTCCCAGGGGCTTAGAAATAAGTCCAGTAGAGAGTTCAAGGTGACCCTGGTTATCTGTGGTGGGTAGATGTGCAGTTGATAAGCTTGAGTTCATTCAGGACTCCAGCCAAAGAAACCTGTGTATAATCTCAAAGAGTTGGATTTGGAAAACCTTCATTATCATTTAGTTGCGGGAATCTACTCAACTAATTGTATCCTAAACTGAAGACTTTGAGGAAAGAAAGGAGAGGTCACCTTAGAATGTAAAATATTGATGGTTAAAAAAGACAGAAGTTGGCAGTTTTTATCCAGTACTATCTACGAAAGGAAATTATGAAATTTCCTGTCACTGGAGCGAAAGACTCTGACAGGGCAGCCACAAGACCTCACCACGAACCTGATGAAAGATACTTCAAAACCCCGAATCTCCCTTTCTGATTGCTCTGATTCTCTGATGCCCTCTCTGATTACTAATTTAACGGAAGAAGGCCCTGAACAAAGAATATGAGCCTTCCAGGCATTAGAAAGACTATTTCTTATTGGTTTCAATATATCAGTCTCTTGAAGACTTAAATGAGGTGAATCAGCCTCCCCAAATCTGGGCCATAAGAAATTCCCAAAGATTCTGCTGTGCTCTTGAGGAGAGCCATCAATCATTTCCTGCATCCCTGGGTCATCAGCCTTAACTTTGAAATGCAGCAGTTTTGAATAACTGGTCTTCAAAAAGGGGTCATTTCCTAGAAACAATCTCACATTGGTGGGATCTCATTTGAGTACAGCATTTAGCAGAGCTCTATAAAATCTTGCAACAACACTACAAATGTGCCATATTGAACTAAAAGACTCTTAGAATATACAGTGATGCCACTTAAGTAACTAGTGGTGTCCTATGCTTAAAGATGTTGGCCAGGCGTGGTGGCTCATGCCTGTAATCCCAGCACTTTGGGAGGCCAAGGCAGGCAGATCACTTGAGGTCAGAAGTTTGAGACCAGCCTGGCCAGTATGGCAAAACCCCATCTGAACGAAAAATACAAAAATTAGCTGGGCAAGGTAGCCCACACTTGTAATCCCAGCTACTCAGGAGGCTAAGGCAGGAGAATTGCTTGAACTCAAGAGGCAGAGGTTACAGTGAGCAGAGGTTGTGCCACTGCACCCCAGCCTGGGTTACAGACCAAGGCTCCATCTTAAAACAAACAAACAAACAACAACAAAACCAACAACAAAAGAGATGTAAACCTAGTAGCAGCTACTCTTTGGAGTAGAACGACTGCAAACAAATCTAAGCACTTATTACTGGCTACCAGCAGTGGCTGGGAACACAGCGAGAAGAAAGCAAAGACGGAAGCTACTGCCTCTGCTGGGAAATGCTACACATTTCAGCATGTTAAATTATCCCTGCCTCCCCACATTCGGTCTCACAGGACCAAAGCAAAGGAAATAGAGTGTGGCTGTTTTACTCCCACGCAATCCCCCATCAAATGGATACTTCACAGGGTGCTCTTTGGCCATTCAGCTCCCACTCAAGGCTGTGTCCTGGATGCTGAGCTTCATTTCATTTCACTTGTACAAGAATGTACCACTACGTGATTTTCCCAGGGCTTGCCTTCCTTTGGTTCATTCATTCATACATTCACTCAGCTACTATTTGTTGATTCTCATTCTGTGCCAAACACTATCTCCTGCAGTATAGAACTGGGTTTTTAAAGAATGGCAAACCAGGAGTTCAAGACTAGTCTGGGCAACATAGCAAGACTCTGTCTCTAAAAAATATATATATATATTTTAAATTATCTGAGTGTCATGGTGCACACCTGTAGTCCTAGCTACACGGGAGGTTGAGGTGGGACAATCGCTTGGGCCCAGGAGTTTGAAGCTGCAATGAGCTATGATCACACCACTGCACTCCAGCCTGGGCAGCAGAGGGAGACTGTCTCAAATAAAAAAATAAAAAATGGCAAAGAAGAGGGAGTAACTTCTAGGGCCAGCACTATGGCCATAAGTTCAAGCACCTGTAGACTCATAACACTGAGAGGGAGGTAGCCAAGCGATGCACTGCTCAGCCTCTCTCAGTGCCTCAGAATTCCTCAAAACACACAGGACTTGGTTTATAGTTTTACTTTCACTGATCAAGTAGAAGGGTGCCCTGTTCTCAGTCTCTTTTAAATGTTTATTTGGAGCTTGCAGTAATGATAATAGTCGCAATAATAATGGCCTTAGATTTACAAGCACTTTCATGTATACTATCTCCTTAGATTCTTGTCACCCTTCAGGTAAATGAGACAGATATTTTTATATTTTCTATTTATATATTTTCTATTTATAGTTGCATATTTTATATTTTATTTCTTTTTTTTTTTTTTCTGGAGATGGAGTCTCACTCTGTCACCCAGACTGGAGTGCAGTGGTGCAGTCTCGGTTCACTGCAACCTCTGCCTCGCGGGTTCAAGTGATTCTCCTGCCTCAGCCTCCCAAGTAGCTGGGACTACAGGTGCCTGCCAACAGGCCCAGGTAATTTTTGTATTTTTAGTAGAGACAGAGTTTCGCCATGTTGGCCAGGCTGGTCTCAAACTTCTGACCTCAGGTGATCCACCTGCCTCAGCCTCCCAAAGTGGTGGGATTACAGGTGTGAGCCACTTTGCCCGGCCAGCATATTTTAAATTTTATTTCTATATTATGTTTTAGGTTAAATCAAATGAAATTGCTATTTTTATTAAGTCAAAAACAGTTAAATATTGGCAATTTCAGCCTAATAAAATAATGACATCCTTACTTTTTGGATGAGGATATTGATTATATATACATTGCCCAAGATGAGATTGCGAGCTGTCAGATGACTACCTCCAGTTTCAAAGTCTATAATATCCATTTGGGTTGTGGGCTGCCTTCATTTAAAGAACATTCTGAGACAGCCACTAGTGAGACTGGCAAAAGCACTATCATGTTGGAACAGTGACAGCCTGCAAAGTGCTAACTACACTATACAAATTACATCCTGTACTTCTAAAAATCCGTGTAGGGTTTGTATTACTCATCTCTAGTTTACAGATGTGGAATCTGAGGCCAAGAGATATCATGTAAATGGTCCAAAAATAATAGTTTTATGTAAGCAGCATAAATGAGATTCAAACTCACGACTGTCTTATTCCAAACCTGGACTCTTTCCACTAAAATCATGTGGTAGCTATTAGTGATTTACTCTCTCTCAGCTCTCCTGCCATGAAATACCAGTACACACAAGGATTTTCCTCTGAATCCTCTAGGTCTAATTTTCTTTAGCCTAGAGTTTCCTGAAAGATAAATCCATTATTTCAGATATTTTCCCCAATCCTTCACCTCTAACACTCACGATTCTCCATTCTGATCTCAGCATTTTAAAATATTGCCTGCCAAAAGATTAGATTCCCTTAACTATCAACAACCAGTTCAAGGAGAAATTCATGTGGTGGGTCTGACCCATAATTTCACTGAAGAAAACAGAAAAAGACTTTTACAGAGTAGAAAAAGATGATCAAACTATCACTCTTCTAAATGAGTTAGCACTCACCTTCATGTATCAGGGGATGTTCCACAGATGTTCTGCTGGCTCAAAGGATTTGCATCAAAGGCAACTCCACCTCCCACAGCACAAGTCAGGACAGGAAGAACAATCTGGACTTTAATTTATCCACACTAAGATGTGGGAGTGTTTCCACTCTGATTGTCTGGGAGCTTTTCTTGTGCTTTTAAGCCCAGCCCAAGTCAAAGTGGCACTTACCCACTTATGCTGGGAAATGGATTGCATTATTGTTAACTAAAAACAAAAGCAAAAACAAAAACACTCAACTCTACAAAAAAAAAAAGGATCATCTGAAAGACCAGAAACAACTAAAAGAAGTGACTAACTTTTCAATTTTCTCTTCAGGAAGTCCTTACAAATGTGGTAATAGCTGAAACAGTGAGAGTATCTTTAGCTTGAAATGAGAAATACGCAATCATGTTAACTGTCTTTAGACAATGAAGGAGATGAAGGAAAGAAAATAATGGTAGCTGACTCCAAAAAGAGGCTTACAAATTCTTATTTACATCTAAAGGAAAACACACTGAACTGAGAAACCAGAGCTTCAGTTTAGCCACTAGTAATAATCATCATTAATAATTTGTGGAGCTCTTACTGTGTGTCAGGCATAGTACTACGAACTTCACATTAATTATCTCTTTTAATCTTCACAACAATCCTATAACATCAGGAGTATTTTTATTCCCACTTTATAGGCAAGGAAACTGAGGTCAAAACAGTAAGCAACATGTCCTACATGGGTGGTGGAGCCAAGACTTGAACCAAGGCAGCCTGACTCTCAGTTTCCTAGCAATCAAAGGTTCAAATTAGATTATTTCTAGGATCCCTTCTAGTACCACAATTTTGCAGCCTTTTGTAATGGACTGACAAAACCACGAGAAATAAATAGACCGGGGAAGAGATTATGATGCAAAAGGAAAGAAAACTAAGTTTTAAAACAAGCTATGCTTTCCAGCCCCACATTTTAATTTTTAACCCATTCCCCATCTTCCTTAGGCAATGTTCCACTAAGTAGGAGGAATAAGGGGGAGAAAGAGAGCTAGTCTTTTACCTAGCAGATTATAATTATGAGATATTTAAAATTCCAGCCAGGCGTGGTGGCTCACGCCTGTAATCCCAGCACTTTGGGAGGCTGAGGCAGGCGGATCACCTGATGTCAGGAGTTCGAGACCAGCCTGACCAACATGGCAAAACCCCGTCTCTACTAAAAATACAAAAAAATTAGTCAGGCATGGTGGCAGGCACCTGTAATCCCAGCTACTCGGGAGGCTGAGGCAGGAGAATCGCTTGAACCCGGGAGGCAGAGGTTGCAGTGAGCCAAGATCATGCCATTGTACTCAAACCTGGCGACAAGAGTGAAACTCTGTTTCAAAAAATAAATAAAATAAAATTCCATTATAACATACTATAGAGAAAAGCTAAATGCTAGCACAAAAATAGCAAGCATTTCTTGAATTTATTCAACCAATACTTAGTAAACACCTATTACATGCATAACAGCTCACTAAAGGTGTTGTGTATTAAATAGAATTCTGGTTAAGACAAGACCAATTGAGTATATACATTTATCTCCACTCTCTCAGGAAACTCCACAAAAATTATGGCAAAGGTATAGAACCACAAGACAAAACAAATGGGAAGAGGCAACAGCAAATAAGAGATGTCAACAAACCTTTGGAAAAAGAGAAATGAATCAAGCCATAACTGAACTGGTAAAGATGAGAAAGCAGAAACCTAGAAATGCCTAATAAGGTTGCCAACAAGAAGCAAACATAATTATGCCACAGAATCTCATACGGCTCAGGATTTGAGACACTAGGTAGGTAAAATCAACCCTCATTACTCACAGCTTCCTTATTTGTGAATTCACCTACTTGCTAGGAATTATTTGTAACCCCCCAAATCAATACTCACAATGTTTTGCGGACATTCACAGACACATGCCGTGGTGAAAAACTTGAGTTGCCTGATGCACATTCCCAGCTGAGGTGGAACAAGCTGACACTCTGCCTTCCTGTCTCAATTTTCATACTGCACACACATGTCTTTTCATGGTCTATTTAGTGACATGCTGGTTATTACTATTTTTTTTTTTTTGCAATTTTTTGCCTTTTACGAGTGATTTTGCTGTTTCGAATGCCCCCCAAGCAGAGTGCTGGAGTGCTGTCTGGTGTTCCTAAGCAGAAGGAGGCTGTGCCTCATGGAGAAAATATGTGTGTTAAATAAGCTCTATTCAGGCATGAGTCATAGTACTGTTATTAGCCATGAGTTCAATGTTGATGAATCAACAATGTATATTAAATAAGGTGTCTTTAAACAGAAACACACACAAAACAAGGTTATGTATTGATTAGCTGACAAAAATGTTGTGACCAGAGGCTCACAGGCACCTAACTCTATATTTCCCTCACAGAGAATAATTCAGTATTTTCTTTTTTTCTTTCTTTTTTTTTTTTCTGAGACAGAGTTTCGCTCTTGTTGCTTAGGCTGGAGTGCAATTGCGCCATCTCAGCTCACCGCAACCTCCACCTCCCGGGTTGAAGTGATTCTCCTGCCTCAGGCCAGCCTCCCATGTATCTGGGATTACAGGCATGCGCCACCAAGCCCAGCTGATTTTGTATTTTTAGTAGAGACGGGGTTTCTCCATGTTGTTCAGGCTGGTCTCAAACTCCTGACCTCAGGTGATCCACCTGCCTCGGCCTCCCAAAGTGCTGGGATTACAGGCATGAGCCACCACGCTCAGCAGTATTTTCTAATTCAGTGTTCGTGGTGACTTTATTGAACATAATTGCCAGGAATAATGAGAATTGACTATACCTCTGAAACAAAAATCATAAGATTGGTTGAAAATCTGAAAAAGAAACAGACTACCTAATCCTAACCCCACAAAGCCAAATTCATTAAATTTCTCCCATCCCAACAGCAGATGGGGGGGAAAAAACTTGAAAGAAAGGCAATGCAGAAAGCAGAATATTTTTTAAAAGAAATATTACTTAAACCTTCATAGAAAATAAGAAAAAATGTTGTACCCACAAAATATGAATACGATGCTAAGATAAAGGCATAATTAGAGAACAAGAACTCTTGGAGATTCAAAATATGAGAGCTGAAGTCTAAAGACTAGAAAATAAAGTTGAGGAAATCTTCCAGAAGATAGAAGAAAAGACAAAGAGATGAAGAATAGCCAACATCTGACTACCAGCAGTCCAGAAGCACAGAACAGAGGAATGGAGGGAAAGAAATAATGAGACAAGTGATACGATAAAATTCCCAAGAATTGAGGAACATTTGTTTCCAGATTGAAAGGGCCCACTGTAAACAGCATAATAAATGAAAATAAATCTACACTGAAGTACAAAACAGTGAAGTTTCAGAATATCAAGAATAAACAGAAAAAAAATGTTTCCAGATAGGAAAAAAATAAGTCACACACAAAGGATCAAGGATGAGAATGGCTTTAGACTTAATAACAAAACCAGAAGCTAGAAAGCAATGGATTAATTCCTTTATAACTCTACTGGAAAATTATTTCTCACCTAGGATACTCTACCCATCCAAATGATCCATCAGAAAGAAAGGTAAAACAAAGTTCTTGAAACTGCATTTTCCACCATGCCAAGTTTCAAGAACTTTACCTCCCATGTGACCATTTTCAAGATGTTATTGGAAAAAGTGACTACAAAAACAAGAGCATAAGCCAAAACAAAAAGGAAAAATGGGCTCCCAAAAACAGCAAATTTCAAATAGAAGAGAGAGAATTCCAAGAATGGTGGCCAAGGGAGATCCCAAGATGATAAGAGTGCAGCAGGCTTGGAGAGCAACTAGCCCAAGTGAGTGGCAGACGCCAGGCTCAAGGAGGGATATTTCCAATGAAAAAATACATGGAGGGGACCCAATGGATCTGACAGATGTTGAAACTTGAAAAGTTTTGCAGCTCTCTTAGAAAGTTTGGAGAAGGATGAGTAATCGGCTCAGTAAGTTAAGGAAACCAAAAAATGGCATAATTATTAATTCCAGGAAAAAGAAAATGTTATATAAGAAAATATATTTAAAGTCCAATATGTGGCTCAGCTATAAATAACTATAGAGTCACAACAATGAAAACATTAATGGATTTAACAAAAGTTATAACTATATTGAAAGAATGGGGTTAGGAAAGGATGCACATATGTGTGTGTTTGTGTATAGAATTGGTAAGAGACTTCAGTCTTTATCTTCCATAGTTAGTAAGAAGTCAATAATGTCTAAAATTGAAAAAAAATTTAAATTGCAGTATAAACATGTTCTTTATAGATATGGAAATAAACCCCAGAAAAAAAAAAAAGCTAAAAGAAATGAAAGTGATTTTTTCTGTGAAGAAAGTTTGGCAATGGGAAGGGATATAGCACTGTATTGCTGTTATTCGTGATAAGTCTTAGAGTGCCACTTGAATGTTTAAACTATGTATATGTATTACTTTGATAAAATGTAAAATTATATTTTAAAAGTGAATTAATAGGTGAATTAACAAGTGCTCTCCCCATGAAGGGAAATAGATGTCATTCTCAGTCTGACACCTCAACCATTTCCTCCTAGGAGGAGCAATGTGATTTGTTGGGTGGTTAGAGAGTCTAGATGAGAGGTCTTTTGTTTACTTGTTTCATTTTTTTCTTTCTTTATTCCTTGTTTGTTTTGAAAATAAGAAAGTCATAGAAAGAGAGTTCTAAGATAGATAAATTGATTGATGGATGGATAGTGTTTCCCATTTGAAGTGGTCTTTGAGTTGCAGCCCCTGAGGCAGCCCCCCCATCTCATGCCTTGCTAGTGGAAAACATAGTAAAAGCATTTTAGATGCCTTTAATCCCGGAATTCCACTTTTAGATATTTATCTAAAAGAAATAATCATGGAGTTTTCCAGAGATATAACATCAAGGATGGTCATCATGGCAATGCTTATAAAAACTAAAACAGATAAATTGTAATTTGTTTTAAAACCCAGAGCTTTTTGGAGAAAAGGTTGATTTCAGGACTTGGGCAACGAAAATACAAAATGTGCCTGGAGTATCTTGTAGTACCAGAAAGTAAGGAAATGTTGAAAAAGCAAAAGGATAGAGCATGTCAAAGGGACATAGGAACCAGTCTGAAAGAACTTCCAGCCAAAGCCAGAACAATTTAAGCAAAAAAGTGAATAATGTATGCTGGATTATAATTCAAAGTATAAAATAAATATACGTTACTTCATATTAATATTAATAAATGATTGCATAAATAAATGTGGAAGAAGAGACTAATTTTCCTTATAGAAAAATTCTAAGTGATCTGTAGTTACTGCTATCTTTAAGAAGTGAATGAAGTTTAATTCCCTCTCTTCTCCCACCTTCAGGGTATGCTAGACTTGATGACTCACTTCCAAAGAACAGAGTTGGGAAAGACAAAAAGCGTATTTTACAGTGGAGAAACCTGGCAAACACTACCTTAACCAATTAATGAAAGTTAGCATCACCAGTGATGTTATATAGATATAACCAATCCCTGATATAATGTGACAAGAAAGGTATTTCATCTTTGTGGTTTCTTTCCAAAAACCCACAAACCCAGTCTAGTAATGAGGAAAACATCAGAAAAACCCAGGTTTGAGGACATTTTACAGGATATCTAGTCAACATTCTTCGAAACCATCAAGGTCATGAAAACCAAGGAAAGACTGAGAAACTGTCACAGACCAGAGGAGATTGGAAAGATATGACGACTCAATGTAATATGGTAGCTTGCATTGGATCCTGGAACAGAAAAAGGACATTAATGGAAAAACTGGTGAAATCCAAATATAAGCCTAGAGTTTGGCTAATAGTAATGTACCATTCATGATCTGCTTTTTAGTTTTGACAAATGTACCATAATAATATAAAATGTTGCCAATGGGGAAAACAGTAAGGGGTATTCAGGAACTCTGCATTATCTTTGCAACTTTTTTTGGGGGGGGCACAGAGTCTTGCTGTGTCACCCAGGCTGGAGTGTAGTGGTGCGATCTTGGCTCACTGCAACTTCCGCCTCCTGGGTTCAAGTGATTCTCCTGTCTCAGCCTCCAGAATAGCTGGGATTACAGGAGTGCACCACCACGCCCACCTAATTTTTGTATTTTTAGTAGAGACAGGGTTTCACCATGGTGGCCAGGCTGGTCTTCAAGTAATCCACCAGCCTTGGCTTCCCAAAGTGCTGGAATTACAGGTGTGAGCCACTGCGCCCAGCCCTATCTTTGCAACTTTTCTTTTCTATTTATTTATTTATTTATTTATTTATTTATTTATTTATTTATTTTTCTGTTGCCCAGGCTGGAGTGCAGTGGCATGATCTCGGCTCACCACAACCTCCACCTCCCGGGTTCAAGTGATTCTCCTGCCTCAGCCTCTCAAGTAGCTGGGACTACAGGCGCACACCACCATGCCCAGCTAATTTTTGTATTTTTAGTAGAGACGGGATTTCACTATGTTGGCCAGGCTGGTCTCAAACTCCTGACCTCGTGATCCGCCTGCCTCAGCCTCCCAAAGTGCTGGGATTACAGGTGTGAGCCACCATGTCTGGCTAACAACTTTTCTATAAATCTAAATTTATTCCAAAATAAAAAGTTTATTTTTAAATTCCAGAAAGTATAATAGGGCACCTGCTTGAGCACACAGGTTTACCCAGAGTACTGGTATTAGTGTTCAAAATCAGAGAATATTTTGTAACATCATAAAATATAGATTTTTTTTTCCAAGATGGAGTCTTGCTCTGTCACCCAGGCTGGAGTGCAGTGGCACGATCTCGGCTCACTGAACTTTGCCCGGGTTCAAGCGATTCTCCTGTTTCAGCCTCCCAAGTAGCTGGGATTACAGGTGCATGACACCAAGCTTGGCTAATTTTTGTATTTTTAGTAGAGATGGAGTTTCACCATGTTGGCCAGGCTGGTCTCGAACTCCTGACCTCGTGATCCGCCCACCTCAGAATTTTAAAGCTAGAAGGAGACTTAGAAATGAGTCTGCACCCTTCACTTTTATAGATGAGAAAACTCAGTCTCTGATTTGCCCAAGGTAACATCATTAGCAGCAGAGCCAAGATTAGAATTTATCCAGGTCTTAACACTCCCAGTTAAAATGTACAGAAATATTATGGGGTCAATTCCTATTTTGGAAAGGCAGAGAACCAAACAATACAAATCAGAATATAAAAGTTAAGAAATCATTATGCCTTCAATATTTACAGCTGGGACTTCCAGGTTCTGGTTCCCCATGTAAGGAGCTTAAATGGCATCAATCTGTCCTAACAACAAGTAAAAAGCTAAACAAACTGAAAATCAACAATTCTTCTTAGATCCATCAGAGAAGTGAGGTCACAGGACAAACCACTGTCCCCAGAATTGGAGAGACAGACAGGTGGATATACAGAGAATCACAGCTCCCCAGAACACAAACTCATTTGCACAGGAACCAGTACCAGGGTAGGAAAACCTGAATTATCATTGTTAAATCACTCAAGGCTCAGTGTGGACAAGTATAAGAGTCAAAAACTCCAGGGAGCCCGAGTCATAAAGAGGCCCTCACACTTTGTGAGTTTTACCTACAGGAGCTCGTATAAGAACCATCAAGTTCTCATAGCAAAGATTAGAGAAAATAGCAGGTAGCAGAGGGACAGAGGGGAGTAACCATTTTGAAATATACTAGAGCATTTCGTTCTTCTTAACAAGGCCTGCTGTATTAGTCCGTTCTCACACTGCTATGAAGAAACACCCGAGACTGGGTAATTTATGATGGAAAGAGGTTTCCTTTATAAATTCCACATGGCTCGGGGAGGTCTCAGGAAACTTACAATCATGGCGGAAAGCAAAGGAGAAGTAGGCACCTTCTTCACAGGGCAACAGGATGGAATGGGTGCAAGTAGGAGAAATGCCAGACACTTAAAAAACCGTGAGATCCCATGTGACTCACTCATTATCATGAGAACATCATGGGGGAAATAGCCCCCATGTTCCAATTACCTCCATCTGGTCCCGCCCTTGACATGTGGGGATTACAAGGATTACAATTCAAGACGAGATTTTGGGTGGGGACACAGCCAAACCATATCACCTGCCCTCAAGAGAAACTATTTTACAAGAGCCTAACCTAATGGGAAAGAAAATACCCCACTACAGCCCTCTCTTGCCATCCTGTACCACCTAAGTGAAATCCACCTGAACCACAATTAACACAATTTGTGAAGTTCACAGTCCAGAGGCACAGGCTCACTAAAAGACTGAGACCTAATCATAGGGCTGTCAAACACTTCCTCTCCCTTCACATCTTGTCATCACCTCACTAAAGGTCTGTTTACCCCAGTTCCTTTTACCTAGTACATCATGTTCACCTTTCAACAAAATGTTATAAGGCATACTAAAAGGCAAAAAACACAGTTTAAAGAGACAAAGCAAGCATCACAACCAGACCCTGATATGGTATGGATGTTGGAATTATCAGACTATAAATATAAAATAACTATGATTAATATGCTAAGGGTGAGTGGAAAAAGTAGACAATTTGCAAGAATAGATGGATATCGTAAGCACAGAATGGAAATTCTAAGGAAGCATAAAAAGGAGATGCTACAGGTTAAAAACACTAACAAAAATGAAGAATGCCTTTATTGGGGTCATAGGTAGACTGGACATAGCTGAAGAAATAATTTCTGAGCTTGAGGATTTGACAATGGAAACTTGCAAAGTGGAAAAGCTAAGAGAAAAAAACTAAAAATAAATAAACAACAGTATCTAAGAATTTCAGGACAACTGCAAAAGGTGTAACATACTCATAATGGGAATACCAGAAAGGGAAGAAGGAAAAAAGAACAGAAACAATATTTAAAGCAGTAAAAACAGAGACTTTCCCAAATTAACATCAGAAAACAAACCAAGGATCCAATAAACTCAGAGAACACCAAGTGAGATAAATTCCAGAAAAACTACACCTAGGTATACCATTAAAACTGTAGAAAATGAAAAGTAAAATGACTGTTTTTCACTTACACATAAACTATATTAATCAGATACATTGTTATAATTATTATTACTTTGAACAAACTTATCTGTTAGGTCAACTCACAATAAGAAAAATAGAAGTGTTTCTTTTACCTTCACTTATTTCTTCTGTGATCTCTTCCTTTCCTTATGTAGATCTGAGTTTCTGACTCATATTATTTACTTCTCTTGGAAGAACTTTTAACATTTCTTGCAAGGCAGGTCTACCGGCAACAAATTATCTCAATTTTTGTCCGAGAGTTTTTATTCCTCCCTCACTTTGAAGGATAATTTTATAGGATAAACAATTCTAGGTTGGTGGGGTTTTTTTTCTCTTAACACTTTAAATATTTCATTCTACTTTCGTCTTCCTTATATGATTTCTGAGGAGACATTGGATGTAATTCTTTTGTGCCTTTATAGGAAAGGTGGTTTATTTTCCCCTCTGGCTCCCCAGCATCACACAATATACCATGTAACAAACTGGCACATGTACCCCATGATTCTAAAATAAAAGTTGAAATTACAAATAAATAAAGTAAAAAAAAAAAATTCATGAATTAGCAATGGCCATGCTAGCACCAAATATATACCAAACACCTCAATAAAGAAAGTTGCAGAAGGAAGATTGCATTTTACATACACAAACAAAAGGAAACAAAAGAAATCAACTTTAAATATAAAGACACATATAGATTAAATATAAATGGATAGAGAAAGAGATATCATGCTAACACTAATCAAAAGAAAGTTGAAGTAGCTGCCTTAATTTCAGAAACAGCAGACTTCAGAGCAAGAAAAGTTATCAGGGATAAAGAGGGACATTATATAATGGTAAAGGGGCCAATTCTCCAAGAAGACATAACAGTCCTTAATTTGTATGCATCTACCAACAGAGCATCAAAATACATAAGGCAAAAACTGACAGAACTACAATGGGAAATAGAAGAATCCACTATGATAGTTGAAGATATTGACACCCCTGTATTGGAAATGGACAAACCCAGTAGGCAGAAAATCAGCAACTACATAGTTGAACTCAAAATTCATAGCTGCAGAATATCATTATCTTCATTCTTTAAATAAGAGCAGGAACTCACTGGCAATATGTAAGATCTGCCACAGAGAACTTAACAGGGACTGGAGGACATATTTCCCACCACTGACTGCACTACTTCCTCCTAAAGTACTCCAGAAAAATATGACATTTCTTTTTCTGGAAATCATTAGAAAACGTTGTTCACTTCCTGCAGAATCAAGCAATGTTTCCTGAAATCCCAATTTTCTTTCCACCATGATTTCTGGGACCACAGGAAACACTGTGACAAGATTGCAAAAGAAAGAAATGCTCCCTCTCCTTTTTCAAACCTAATTTGGTACTGATAATGTAATTTGGAAATCCTAACTGCATCGACCATGGCTAAGATAAACATGTAAAGTGGATCCCCATGTGTGGGCACATGCATGCAAAAGGGAAGATTAACCTGAACAGAAGGGGTCGTGGGGACAACTTGAGAATGCAGGGCCTAAAGAATTTGGGCAGCAGAAGTATGCTGATGAGGGCTAACATAGGTTGTGGCAGCAGGAAAGACAGGGCAGAGCTGAGCATGTAACAGAGAACACAACAGAGTACAATCCCAGACGAAAATGGCTGGAATGGACAATTAACACAATTGAATCAAGTAACACTAAGGCTGGAAGGGGAGAGATTTAATCCATGAAGCCCCGACTTTCAACGCAATTCCACAAACATAACTCAAAGTTGGATCCTGTGCTTGACACTGCGGAAGCAAAACTGAGTAAGGAACGGGCCCCACCCAGGAAAAGTCCACAACTTAAGTGGGAAAATGGACACGTAAACAAAGTGCTATAAATGAAAATGGCAAGTGTTGTCAGAGGTGTGTATAAAATGCTATGGGAAATGGGAAAGGTAAGTCATTAATTCCGCCCTAAGGGATGTGAGTCCCTGAAAGTTATTTAGAGAAAGGGACATTTCAGCAGAACATGTTAATTGAAAGTAAATGTTCAAAATGATAAAGTGACAAGTATTCCTGGTAGAGGTGTGGAACAACTAGGCATTTACTGGCACCTGCAATGGGGCCTCAAAGCCATGCTGGTAGCCTTTGACTATACCTCTCATATACTCCCATACACCTCCCATAGTGGGTCCAATAGTGGCCCACAGAAGATATGTCTACCTGGTACCCTAATATGACCTTACTTGGAATTGAGTCTTTGCTGATATAATTAAGGTAAAGATCTCGAAATGTGATCATCCTGGATTAGGGTGGCCCTTAATCTAATAATCAGTGCCCTTGTAAGAAACAGAAGAGACAGACATAGAGAGACACAAGGAAAAACCACATGACTAAGTAGAGATTGGCATGATGTGTCTACAAATCAAGAAGCACCAAGGATTGCTGGAGCCACAACAAGCTAGGAGAAGGAGAGGCATGAAATAAGACCAGGGGCAGTGACTCATGCCTGTAATCCCAGCATTTTAGGAGGCTGATGTGGGAGGATTGCTTGAGGCCAGGAGTTCAACACCAGCTTGGGCAACATAGCAAGACCATCTCTTTAAAAAAAATTTTTTTTGTTTTTTTTAAAGAAAAACATGGAACAGATTCTCCCTCAGAGACTCCAGAAGGAACACTGCTGACATCTTGATTTTGGACTTTTGGTCTCCAGAACTGTGAGAGAATACATTTCTGTGGTTTTTTAGCCACCAAGTTTGTGGTAATTTGCTACAACATCACTAGGAAATGAAGAACACACCCTTTCATCGAGATAGGATCCCAGGTTACATGTGGTTCATAGACCTGGCTAACTCACCGGATCCTCTCACATGGGAATGTGAAACAAAGTCAGCTGAGTGGAGCTATCAGGTGATGGGTTCTGGCAGCCCTGTTTTAGACATGCGAGAAAAGAAAGATGGCTAAGGAGAGAGTGAATAAAAGCAAAGAGAGAAGCAAGGGTGAGAGTCCATGTGATGACTGACAGTTCAGTACAGGTGCTCATGTGGAACACAAGAGACCCTGTTGTATTAAGTCCCTGCCTGTGGATGCCCATGACATTGCCTATTATATCAATGCAATAAACTGCTGCTTATTAAAGTAGATTGAACATGTTTTTGTTCCTTGCAACCAAATGATCCCTGATGTAACCATGATGCTAAGAAGTAACTTAGTTTTAAGAAAACATGAGGAGGTGAAAATAAAATGGAAATTGCTAAACAAATGAATAAATTCAAAGTGTAAATTGATTGAGAAAGAAAAGGTAACAAGTGGAAAATTTTAGCAATAAAAGGTCTCTGAATAGAAAAGCAAACAAGTTTTATTTTATAATATAGCACATTGATTGTTTCAGGCCCCAGATTAGATATTCAAATCAGGAGAGAGAATGATAAAGAGAGAGTGTCAAATGGTCCAGAGACAGAAATAAGCACAGTTCTACTGACAACCATTTACATCCCCCCATGGAGTAGGTCTTGTGGTCCCTCTGCCTTGGATCAGATCTCAATATCTTAATCCCAGATTAATTACTTGATTCCTTCAGTCTCTAAAGATGTAGAGAAACATAGCATCTACTATGTGCCAAGGATGGTGGCAGGCCCTGAGATACAAAGATGAAGATCGCAGCCATTATCAGTCAGTGGGCTCATCAAGGAAAGATGTAGAAATGGGCCATCATTACAGCAATGAGAAAAATACAGGCATAAGAAAAACACAGGAATATTCAGGGCAAGCATTTAATTTTGCCTGCAAAGTTCAGAGACAGCTGCCCAAAGGAATACACATTTGAGCTGAATCCTAAAGAAATGTATAGACAGATGTACACCAGCAGAATAAGACAGCAAAGGGCAGTCTAAACACAGAGAACATACAAAGCTTAGAAGGTGGAGAGAATGAAATTTACTATTCCAAGAACAGCAGGTCCTTCAAAATGCCTACTACATCCCAACCCATGAAGGCAGGACATTTTTTTCTGTTCTATTTGCTATTAAATTTCCAAGTCAATCATCAGAATGTAAGTTCCACAAAGGCAGCGATTTTGTCTTTTTTAGTCCTTGTGAAATCCATGGAGCTTAATCCAATGTTCAATTCCCAAACCTTACGTTACTAACCTCATCTTAGCAGCACTTGACACAACTGATTCCTCTCCCCTTGATACTCCATCTTCTCTTGGCTTCCAGGCAGTAGTGTGCTGGTAAATGTTTAACAACAGGTTCTCCAGAAAAATTTTCAAAAGTTCCGATTTGTTGCCTTTGCTGATTTCTGTGATGTAAGTACTCCCACTATGGCCAATTTCAGTCTACCAGCGTGACTGCTGAGTTAGAAAGAGATGAACAGTAGTACACCCCATTATGTAGTATTTCCACCACACAGATGCAACAGCCATAATCTCAGGAGCATAGATACTAGTAAAGTCTACCAAAATAATTAAGAAGTGGGCCATTTCTTTTTAGCCCTGCCGAAGTCAGGTGTCTGGTCTGTTTTGACACCAGACCACGTAAGAGACAATGATGTTGGGCAGCAAAGGTGGCGAGGGGTTTATGTTGAAGGTCCACGGCTTGCCCTGGTCTTGCTTGGCCGATGAAGTGCAGCGTTTCTTTCTGACTGCAAAATTCAAAATAAGGCTCAAGGTATTCGTTTCATCTACAACAGAGAAGGCAGGCTGGGTGACAAGGCTTTTGTTGAACTTGAATCAGAAGATGAAGTCAAATTGGCCCTGAAAAAGGACAGAGAAACTATGGGACACCGTTTTGTTGAAGCATTCAAGTCAAACAACGTTGAAATGGATTGGGTGTTGAAGCATACCGGTCGAAATAGTCCTGACACGGCCAATGATGGCTTTGTACAGCTTAGAGGACTTCCCTTTGAATGCAGCAAGGAAGAAATTGTTCAGTTCTTCTCAGGGTTGGAAATCGTGCCAAATCAGATAACATTGCCAGTGGACTCCAGGGGAGGAGTACAGGGGAGGTCTTCGTGCAGTTTGCTTCACAGAAAATAACCGAAAAGGCTCTAAAGAAACACAAGGAAAGAATAGGGCACAGGTATATTGAAATCTTTAAGAGCAGCAGGGCTGAAGTTAGAACTCACTACAATCCACCATAAAAGCTTATGGCCATGCAGCGGCCAGGTCCCATGACATACCTGGTTCTGGCAGAGGTTTTAACAGCATTGGCAGAGGAGCTGGCTTTCAGAGGATGAGGCATGGTGCTTATGGTGGAGGATATGGAGCCTATGACAATTATAATGGCTATGGCTATGGATTTGGGTCAGATGGATTTGGAAGATACCTCAATTATTGTTTTTCAGGAATGTCTGATCACAAATATGGGGATGGTGGCTCTACCTTCCAGAGCACAACAGGACACAGTGTATATGTGTGGATTACCTTACAGAGCTACTGAGAATGACATTTGTAATTTTTTTTGACTGCTCAATCCTGTGAGGGTACACATTGAAATTGGTCCTGATGGCAGAGTAACTGGTGAAGCAGATGTTGAGTTTGCAACTCATGAAGATGCTGTGGCAGCTATGTCAAAAGATAAAGCAAATATGCAACACAGCTATGTAGAACCCTTCTTGAATTCTGCAGCAGGAGCCAGCGGTACTGCTTACGGTAGCCAAATGATGGGGGGCATGGGTTTGTCAATCCAGTCCAGTTATGGTGGCCCAGCCAGCCCGCAGCTGAGTGGTGGTTATGGAGGTGGCTATGGTGGCCACAGCAGCATGAGTGGATATGACCAAGTTTTACAGGAAAACTCATGTGATTTTCAATCAGACATTGCATAGGTAGCCAAGGAGCAATGAACAGCAGCTACTACAGTAATGGAAGCTGTGCATCTATAGGTGTGAATGGAATGGGAGGGATGTCTACCATGTCCAGTATGAGTGGTGGATGGGGAATATAATTGATCACCGACCCTTGCTCAATTTTTTTTTTAAGAAAAACCCAAAACTTCAGTTTAACAGTTTCTGCAATACAAACTTATGATTTATGCTTACACTCTAAGTAGAAATCAGGATTGTTATGAAGACTTAAGGCTCAGTATTTTTTAACACAATACTCATCTAGGATGTAACAGTGAAGTTGAGTAAACTATAACTGTTAAACAAGTTCCAGCTTTGCTCAAGTTAGTTATATTATAGGATGTTCTTAAGCAGTAAGTGTATTGAGGTAAAAGGAGTTGAATTATGTTCACTGTTGCCCTTTGCTGCATTACATTGAACACTGTGTAGATGCATGCTGAAAGACATGGGATTTTTTGTTGTAAAACTCAATATAGGAGCTGTGTCTGTCTACAATTAAAGTGAAACATTTTGGCTTCTTTGTTAATTCTAGTTTTATTTAATAACCTGTAAGGCACACAAGTTTAAGTTTTGTTTTTTTTTAAGTTAATGGGAAAAATTTGAGATGCAATACCAATACTTTAGGATTTTGGTCTTGATGTTTGTATGAGATTCTGAGGCCTTGATTTAAATCTTTCATTGTACTGTGATTTCCTTTTACGTATATTGCGCTAAGTAAAACTTGTCAAATAAATCCTCATTTTTTAAAAAAAATTAAGAAGAAATGAGTTTTGAGTACTACTTTTTAAAAGTACAATTTATTTAAGTTATATAATTTTTATTAATGACCATACTTCAACCTGTTTACTAAATTCCAGAAAATTTACCAATCAGCCCTCGTGAACTGACAGAAGCTGGTTCCAGGATACCATGGCTTCTGGAGCACCACACTCTCCTGGTTCTCCTCCTGCCTCACCGGTCTTTTTTCAGTCCCTTTACCTAGGCCTCCTGTTCTCCCTGACCTCTCTATGTTAGAGTGCCCCAAGGCTTAGACAGAAGGAATGGAGGGAGAAGGAAAGATGGAAGAGAGAGAGGAAAAAAAGAGAAAATCTACAAATGACTTATTTTTACTTTTAGCATATTTGTATTTTATGACATTTTGAAAAATACAACTTTACTGTTTAATTATAAATTACATAATCTTTGTAGTGATATGGCATCTAGAGCTGTGCTGTCCAATGCAGTAGCACTAGCTACAGGTGACTACTGAGCAACTGAAATGTGACAATTCCAATCTGAGACGTGCTGGAAATCCAATACATACAAGGTTTTGAAAAAAAAGAATGTAAAATTCTCATTAAAAATAATTATATTGATCATAATTTAAAAACACTGGGTTAAATGATATATATTATTATAGTTAATTTTATCTTTTTTACTTTTTAAAATGAGGTTCACATTGTGATTTTTTTTTTTTTTAATATGGAGTCTTGCTCTGTCACCCTAGCTGGAGTGCAGTGGTGTGATCTTGGCTCACCGCAACCTCCGCCTCCCAAGCGATTCTCCTGCCTCAGCCTCCCGAGTAGCTGGGATTACAGCTACCCGACACCACCCCTGGCTAATTTTTGTATTTTTAGCAGAGACAGGGTTTCACCATGTTGGCCAGACTGGTCTTGAACTCCTGACCTCACATGATCCACCAGCCTCAGCCTCCCAAAGTGCTGGGATTACAGGCTTGAGCCACCACTCCCGGCCTCACATTGTATTTCTATTGGACAGCGCTCCTCGAGATCTTTACTCCAGACTTGCCTCTACCTCTCTCCTCCTCTACTCCGCCTCTGAAAATCTTCAGCTGCACTATACTACTTTTTGGTGTTAAGTCAAAGACTATTTTCCTGGCCCAGCTCAAATGGAGGTTGCAAATATGTTACTGTTTCTTTAAACTTCTGACTCCCTCCTTCTTCCTTCAATTTAATAATTATTAAATTATTGTAATTAATAATTATAGCAGGAACTAATTACACAGCAATCTGCCAGTTAATAATTATAGCTCTATGAAAACAATAAGAATCACTGGCAGCCTTTCCATCCAGGTTCCTTATCTGAACCACAAAACACAGAAAAGAATTTAAGTGACTCTTATTTTACCAAGAATGGAACATAATTAGTACCAATCTAAATGTACAGAAGAGAAGTTAATTCCTATCACATACAATATGTACTATATACAATGGATACCTTTAGGGAATCAGGCTTAATTCTTGCACAGAGCCCTGGCTGAGAAAGGCCAGTTGACGTGGATATCCAAAAGGGCAGACGGAATTACTGAATGTTGAGCAACTGCAATATCCTTGAAATACATTTGTGGTCTTATAAGCAGACACCCTGATGGATAACACTCTTTCAGATTACTAAATTCTGGTTTGTTTTCAAAAAATAAATCTCTAGACTGTATAGTTATGCCTTCTGCAGTGCTCACTTCCAACTCTATACCTTCAAGAAGAAACAATCCCATTCCCAGGGCTTGGGAGCTTAATAGGCTAATCACGGAATATGGTTGTGGTTACACTAACTCAGCAGGGAAAGCTGCAGTAAAATGCCCAAACCTCTGTGCACACTGTCCCTAAGAACAGTGATGTGAATAAGAAACTTTCAAATGCAGTTTCTGAAGTCTCCTTTTCTGAAATATAATAGAATCACATAACAACTTTCCGAGGAAATACTCACCTGTGGACTCCACTACATATTCATGCCAAGCACTAAAGCAGTACCATGCTTTCTGGAAACTCTACCAGCCTTCAATCATTCACCTCATTAATCTTCAAAAATATTTCTTTAAGACCATGAAGGGAAAGTATTATTTGCATTTTCATCACATAATTAAGCATAGCTCACAGTTTTTCCACATCATTATAATTAAAAAAGAAACCATGAAGAACCCATAGACAGTTAGCAGTTGTTCATTTCTTCCTTCATTGTTTTATTATCAGCTGAAAACCAGTCAGTTTGCTACAGAACTTTGCTATTCAAACTGTGGCCATGATCAGTCACATGGGCATTAACTGGAAACTTGTGTAGAAATGCAGATTCTGGCCAGACGTGGTGGCTCATGCCTGTAATCCCAGCACTTTGGGAGGCTGAGGTGAGAGTATTGCTTAGTGCCAAGAGTTTCAGATCACCCTGGCAGCATGGTGAGACCCCCATCTCTACAAAAAAAATAAAATAAAAATAAAAATAAAATAAAAAATTGGGCCAAGTGCAGTGGTTCATGCCTATAATCGCAGAACTTTGGGAGGCCGAGGCAGGCAGATCAGTTGAAGTCAGGAGTTTGAGACCAGCCTGGTCAACATGATGAAACCCCGTCTTTACTAAAAATACAAAAATGAGCTGAGCATGGTGGCGCATGCCTGTAATCTCAGCTACTCAGGACGCTGAGGCACAAGAATTGCTTGAACCTGGGAGGTGGAGGTTGCAGTGAGCGGAGATCATACCACTGCACTCCAGTCTGGGTGACAGAGTGAGACTCTGTCTCAAAAAAAAAAAAAAAGTTAGCTGGTACTGGTGACATGCATCTATAGTCCCAGCTACTCAGGAGGCTGAGGAGGAAGGATCACTTGAGACCAGGGGTTTGAGGCTATGATTGTGCCCCTGCACTCCAGTCTGGGCAACAGTGTGAGACCCTGTCTCTAAAAGAAGAATAAACAAATAAAAAAGAAATGCAGATCCCCAGGCTTTGTTGGACCTGCAACTCAATTCAGAGTTCTCCCTCTGCCCAAGCCTGCTCCTGCCCCTTCCCATTAACAGGCATTGATAAACACCCTATGTCCCAAAAGTCCCAAAGTAAAGCAAGCACAGGAAATTTCCACAATACAAAAGGAAGTTGGCCATGCAGCTTGGCGTTTGGCAATATATTAGGCCATGAATATTTATTGAATGAAGGTATAGACAGACCAATCACTGTCTCTTGCAAATCTCACAGCAATCTTTCATATCCAAATTTGTATCTCTTCTAGAGCCATGTTTCTCAACATAAAAAGTTCACTTTTTTTTTTTTTTTTTTTAGATGGAGCTTCGCTCTTGTTGCCCAGGCTGGAGTGCAATGGCATGATCTCAGCCCACTGCAACCTCCACCTGCATGGTCAAGTGATCCTCCTGCTTCGGCCTCCTGAGTAGCCGGGATTATAGGCATGTGCCACCATACCCGGCTAATTTTGTATTTTTAGTAGAGATGGGGTTTCTCCATGTTGCATCCCCCCACCTCGGCCTCCCAAAGTGCTATGATTATAAGCGTGAGCCACTGTGCCTGGCCCACTCTTCTTATCAACATGAAAATCTGACTCACTCCTACTCTCAGAGATAGCACATAGTCGGTGACTTTCTCTACTTGAAAATCTCTGACTTATTGAAGATAGAGTCAGTTCTCTGTGTATCCCATGAGACCAAGAAGATTTAGTCTAACATGACTCTATAATTTTTATTGGGAATGTAATAGGCTTTTTTGGTTTTGATTTTAAATAAAGAAATCTTTATTTTCGGTGAGTTACATTCAACCTTCTGTCTCTTACTTGTTAATCTTTTATAGACAAGATGCGCAAGCTGCACAATTGGGTCACTCGGAGCCTTACAATGAGAAGGTCCCTGAATTTGGTTTAATGCCTTGCTATTGCTGTCTTGAAATTCTTAAGTTTCTTAGCCCAAGCCCCATATTTTCATTTTGCACTAAGCTCCACAACGTATATACGTATATAGCCAGTCCTGTCCACAGGTCTGGGTTTTTGTTTTGTTTTGTTTTTTTGAGATGGAGTCTCACTGTCGCCCAGGCTGGAGTGCAGAAGCGCGATCTGGGCTCACTGCAAGCTCCGCCTCCTGGGTTCACGCCATTCTCCTGCCTCAGTCTCCCTACAGGCACCTGCCACCACGCCTGGCTAATTTTTTTGTATTTTTAGTAGAGATGGGGTTTCACCGTGTTAGCCAGCATGAGTCTCGATCTCCTGACCTCGTGATCTGCCCGCCTCAGCCTCCCAAAGTGCTGGGATTACAGGCATGAGCCACCGTGCCCGGCCAGGTCTGGTTCTTAATGAGGGGTGCTAATCAGAATCATCTAATTCCTTTCCCAAATACACATGGCAACCATAACTAAAATTCATCATTGCAGTTTGCATTACTTTGTCTCTACTGTCACATACATTTTCTGTGATTCCTAGGCTTTCGTCTCTGGTCACATCCTATCTCTCCCATGGCTTTCTTTCCTGGCACAAAGGATGGAAGCTGAGCCCACAGCAGTGAGTGGAATGTAGCATAAGTACCAAGGGGATCCTGGCACAACCAGCCAGCTACCACTTATTGGGCACCCACATATTAACATGCTAGTGCCACACAGTCCCTTCTCATGAAAGGCTCACAGTCTCAGCAGAATGTGAAACATACTTACCACCAAATCAAAGTGAGCCAGTAGGGAAGCCTTCCTAGAGTGATGGGTCTCAAACAGAACTTCAGAAGAGGAAAAACATGTGGCTCCACAGAGTGAGAGCATTCTGAGTAAAGGACTGACAGGTGCTACATCCCAGAGCACAGTGGAGAAGGAGTGTTTGAGGAGCAGAGGAGTGTTTTTGCCAAGCCAGAGCAGTAAGCTTATTGCGAGCTATGTTGGAAAGACCCTCCCATAGCTCATGTGCTGGATAACTGGGTCTCATAAATTAGATGAAAATTAAGAACCATTGTGAACCTCAAAAAAAGGAACAACAGCATCAAAATGCTATTTGGGAAGGATAATTCACTGGGAATAGCCATTTTCCAAATGGTACCCTAGAAGAAGAACTCACCATTCTCTTTCTCTTTCTTCAAATAGTTCTTGAAATTCATCTTCTTGTGACACTCCCTCACTTAATGAACATGGAATGAATCATGCTTACAATGATACTGATGTGGTGCAGGTAGGCTCCTCAGTGGGCACTGAGCTAAGTATTTGAAAAGGCTTGGTGACTGTGATGAGAGTTCTGCCAGTAGGGCTGCCTCAGTGTAGCGTCAGGCTTTGTCACATGGCTTAGTCCATTCTTTTTTTTTTTTTTCAAATTACAACTTTTAATACATCATTAATACTAATGATTAAAAATTATTGCATAGTCTTATGCATTAAAACATTTTCTGAAAGTAAACAAATTATATAAAAGACAAATAACCCTTTAAAATGTGGATGGCCTTTACTACCTCGATCTTCTATCCTTTTTTGTCTTTTCAGTACTTTTGTCGATGGTTTTCTCATTATCTTCCCTGCACTTTGGGCAATACCATGTCCCCTTTGGTTTATAGGTAAGTGAAACACATGAAAAGTGAAACCATTCGATTGGACACTGTTCATTGTCATCCTATCATCTCCCCATAAGACACTTGGTTGCATAAGCAGTATGTAGGTTCATTAGGATCTATTGCAAACTCAACAGGTGAAGCTTCCCTTTCCTGCTTGGCTTTGGAGCGTTTATTTTTCTTTGCTGACTTGGATTTCTTTTCTTTAGGTGGCTGATCATCACAGTCTTCAATCCCATTTGCCATGTGACATAAATCACGGCTTTCACTGGTCTGCTGTCTGCGGAGTCTTCTTGAAGATCTTTCTGGTTGGCTGGAATCCATCTTTGCTTTATCTGAGGCTCGTTCACTTTCAGCAGGATCTTGGAAACACTGTGAATGTAACTCCATTCGTCTTGCCCGATTTTCCACCATTCGAGCAACAATCTGTATTTTTTCATCTCCCAATTTTTGACTATTAATTAGTGCTCTCTGGAGAAGCTGCTGTAGACGTTTCTTCTGGTTTAAATCATCTTCTTTCATATATTTTTCACAGACATCATCAATTTCCTTTAACGTTTGCGGAGCCAGGATCCGCGACCGTCCAAGCTACTGATCGCCGTCCTGATCCATTGGTTGGGAAAGAGATTGGAAACATCACCACAAAACATGCTGCAAACCCCGACTCGGACTCCGCTGGGGCCGAACCAATGCCCCCGCACAGCCCCGACTCCCTCCCCAGCAGCCGGCTCGCCGCCGCCCCTCTCGCGACCAGCCATTTTCCAGGCCTGTGTTAGTCCATTCTTGCATTACGATAAAGAAATGCCCGAGGCTGGGTAAAGAAAAGAGGTTTGATTGGCTCATAGTTCTGCAGGCTGTACAGGAAGTATAGCAGCATCTGCTTCTGGGTGGGCCTCAGGAGGCTTCCAATCATGGCAGAAGACAAAGGGAAAGCAGGCACATCACATGGCGAAAGAGGAGCAAGAGAGAGGGACAGTGAGGGGGAGGTGCCACACAAGCAACCAGGTCTCATGAGAACTCACTATTAGGAAGACAGCACAAAGCCATGATGGATCCACCCCCATGACCCAAACACCTCCCACCAGGCCCCACCTCTGCCTCCAACACTGGGGATTAAATTTCAAAACGAGATTTGGGCAGGGACAAATATCCAAACTATATCACCACATGAGAATCAAACCATCTGTTTCCCTGAACAACACAGAGCACAGAAGCCACCTACCTACCTTCTCAGGAGAGGATGACAGAATCAAAGCCAAGGTTTATAAAAATCAAAACCCCTACCAGAAAGGGGTTTTGTCCCTGAGACTAACCACTGCCTCTGACACAGATCTGCCCCAAAGCTGGGACAAGGGATACATACATCACTGTGTTAGTCTGTTTTCACATTGCTATAGATACAACCTGAGAGTGGGTAATTTATAAAGAAAATAATTTAATTGACTCACAGTTCCACATGGCTGGGGAGGCCTCAGGAAACTTATAATCATGGTGGAAGGCGAAGGGGAAGCAAAGGCACATGTTACATGGCGGCAGAAGCGAGCGCGCTAGAGGGAGGTGGGGAAGTGCCTCACTTTAAAACCATCAGCTGTCATGAGAACTCACTCACTATCACAAGAACAGCAGAGGAGAAATCTTCCCCCGTGATCCAATCATCTCCCACCAGGCCCCTCCTCCGACATGTGGGGATTACAATTCGAGATGAGATTTGGGTGGGGACACAGAGCCAAACCATATCAATCCCACACTGGTAACTGCAATCTTTTCCTTCATTCCTTGGAAGTCTGCAGGATATGTAAGGTGAAAGGGAAGAGTGAGTTAATCTGTTACAAAGTAAAGCCTGTCATAAGGTGGAATATGAGAGCTGATTTAAAACTTACATGTACTCTGTATTTATCCTAAGGGTCCAAAGAAGCAGATAAAAATAAATCAAGGTCTAGGTCTACGTGGTATGGAACCACCAGATCCAAACACAGCCTGCACTATTATTGGGGTGCTTATTATAATGCATGAATGGAAATCAGTCTTGGCCAAGTAGAGCTAAAGCCAGAGAGCACAGGACTTACATTGCAATTTGTCAAAGAATTTTGAAAAAATCAAAAGACAGTTGACACAGATGGCCATTACATCTTGCTATATGGATAAACTAAAAAACCAAAAGATATGTATGCACACAGAAGGTATCCTGAAGACACTAAGAATATAAACATCCCATTAACCAAGTTGGGATGAAGCTTTCTTTCTTGAAAGATTATGTGTACTCTTCATTTTGTTATCATTGTGTGTGTGTGTGTGTATTGTTGTTGTTGTTGCTGCTGTTGTTTTGTGAGAAACAATTCTGTAAGATTCTACATTAACTACAACAAGGACGTTTTGTGTTCTGCTTTTGTAATATAGCTTTTATGTTGAAGATTACTTATAGTTATATTTGTGGAAAATGTCTTGCTTATTCTAGGTCATAGAATGCTGAGTTCAGACTTTGGCTTAGAATGTAGAAAACTGCAAGAGAATGTATGTCACTTCTACACTAACAACAAAAGCCAGATTACATACACATATAGTTTGGTGGCCTGTGTTCCTCTTAGTAGTCATGCTCCAAAGAGGGTGACTACAGGGTACATTGAGGGTGGCCAGGTCTTGGGAACAGGAGCTCTCAGCCTTGACAAAGACTCCCTGCCCCAGGATGGCACAGCAGCAGCAAGGCTACTGGCCCCGAAAGCACTGCCTATGGAGCTGAGAGCACCACAACTAACTTGGAAGTAAGCAGTGTGGACAGGCAATTGATAACTGAAGAGTTTCCCGAGGGCTTTAGTGGTGCTCATGACCCTGGAACCTCAGCACAAGCATGAGTGTGTGTGACAAGGTGAGGGGTTCCCTGCTAATGACTGAGATAAAACTTCCAGCTATTCCAGTAGGATGGGGACTGTCAGATTCAAGTTGAATTTTTAACGCTGTGACATTATTACATTCAAGACATGTGGAATAAGATTCAAACCCATACCCTTGTTCTAAATGGTATATCATTCATGCAATAATTTGCATTCTGTGGTAGACAGCTTCTAAAATGTCTCCCAATTCGCACTCTTATATAATGTTCTCTTGAGTGTATGTTGAAACTAGTGAGTGAGTCATTTCTAACAGAGTACAGTAAAAGTAACGGAATGTCACTTCTGAGATCAGGTTAGGAGACTGGAACTTCTTTCTTTCTCACCCTCCCTCCAGCCCTCTCACTCACCTGCTCTGATGAAGTCAGCTACCTTGCTGTAAACTGCACTAGGGAGAGGCACTTATCGTAAGGAACTCAGGGCAGCCCTTGGTCAACAGCTCATAAGAAACTGAGACCTTTAGTCCAACAACCCAAAGGAACTGAACCTTGCTAACAACCCCAAGTGAGCTTGGAAGCAGATCATTTCCCAGTTAATCCCTGAGATGGGTGCATCCTAGCCAACACCTTGATTGTATCCTGTGAGAGACCTAGAACCAGAGTACCCAGGTAAGCCATGCCCAGGCTCCTAATGCGCAGAAAGAGTGAGATAATACATGTAGTTTTTCTGCCACTTAGCTTTGGGGTAACTTATTATGCAGCGATGGGTAACTAAAACAAATTTCAAGAAGGCAGAAAATGAACAGAAGGTGTTACTATACATCTACCTAAACATGCTGTCTATATCTAAAGTCTAGCCAGTGGTTCTTGAGCGGGGTGCACATCAGAATAACCCAAGGCTAAGGGGAATGTTAGAAGGGAGAATATATGGAAAAGGTAAAGCAGGGTCACACAAAAGAAGGAAGGCAGAGTCCATTTCAGGGAGTCCAGTGCCTGAGCCTCTTGTTCAGTCATTGGCAGAGAGGGCTGTCAGGACCACTATCCCAAAATTTGGTCTCCAAATCTTTTTTCTATAAAAGGGCTTTTGCTTGCCACATTTTTTATGTGGTCTCTGAGGATCCTTTGGTTTCCTCCTCCTATCTACCATTTGAATTTAGTTCCCAAATTGCATTAAAGACAAATAACAGTGCAGATGTTCACCACTGGAATGTCATCAGAATCTTATCCCCAGTCCTTAATCCTAAACAGGTTTAACAGTTGGATTTGGGGAAAATGGTTCCAATTGGGTGCTGAAGCCCACAGAACATTCCACAGTTTAATTCATTTGTTCTGCCCTGGCAGAGCTTATGATAGTTCACAGCAGTCCCAACAGAGTCAAGTGAGAGGATCCATTGCATGTGTGAAGGGTCTTCCCAACTCCTTCCACTTTAGACCCATCAGCTAGCCAAATGAGTGAAATTTCATTTTTAGTCATGTCACTTATTTCTCAAAATTCTTCAAGCTATTCCCAGAAAGGCTTGGCATGATTTAAGATTCCAAAAATCCCTGGAAAAGGTAAACATCAGTAAGGGAAAAAAAAGGATATATGATCTGATAGGGTTTTTTTTAGACTATGTTGACCTTTACAGAACAAGAGACTTTGGTCAAAGAAAAAACAGAAAAGAAACTGTATTCTTCTCAGCTGGCAGACAAAGAATTTACATAGTCTTGGGAAGCTCACTGGAACATGTTAGGAAGGCCTAAAATGGAGAGGCCAAAGACAAAACCTGCCAAACTCTAGATGTGATGTAGACACTGTTTATGATGTAAAAGAATACTGTATCTCATCAAACCTAAGACTTTTTGATGCCAGTGTTTTCTTGACTTTACACAAGTGTCAAAAGAAGCTTTTCATAGAACTAGATCGTAAACTGTTACCTGACACTACAATTGTAGGACATCAATTGTAAAATGCATCCTGCTTTCAGAGATGTTAAAGTGTGAGAAAATGTGCCTTCTAGAATAGATGAGAGTAGTTTTGGGCCTTGACAATAGAAGTGATTTCCTACTTGAGGAGCCTGGTTCCTGGCAAAAAAAAAAAACCTGAGTGATTTTTCAGGCCTGATCATAGGCAATTACAAACACTTTCTCTGACAGGCCTCATGGGTGAAAGCTGCTCTCTCCACATCAGACTTAGTGGCACTGCCAATGCACTGCAGTCTCTGGAAGTCATTACAGTCCCCTGGCCCACCATGACCTTACACGTAGCTGCATTCCTGGCTCAGCTGCCTCCATTTAGAGGTATCCTTATCGGGAAAACTCGAAGACGATTTGCTCCACCCTGACTCAGTGCTTTTGCACTCCTAGCCCTTCCCTCTGCCTCCTGCTAGGCCCTGGGCCCATAAAACTGCCCAAGCCTTTTGTTTGGAGCTCTCAGACAGTGAGGACAACTCCTCTCTCTGTGCTGGTCTACTTGACTTTCAACTAGTGGGCCATTCCTTGGGGGCTGCGAGAGGAATGGAATGGAGCAGGTGCTTTCTCTGGTTTAGACTCTTGTTTATACTATTGCAATAAGTGATGAAAAGCTTGACTGTCACTTTCATTTTGATTGTCCTTTAATCCAGTATTCCAACAACACCCGGCAGTTCAGCACTCTCTCTCCAGTTGAGCCGAGCTCCTGACACTACTCAAGACAAGAGAATGCAGTAAAGCAATCTGAGCACAAAGCATGGAACAGTCAGAGGTTCTTATGTTTATTACCCAGGATTTCTATGGTGTTCTTGTTTTCTGTGTACTCAAGCAAATGTTAAGCAACTGCCACTTATCAATCACTGAGTTGGATGTGCTAGATGTGATGACACTCAATAATCAAATGGGAAACAATTCACAGCATTGTAGATACATAGTATTTGGTTGACAAAATATTTGGTTGTTACCATGAGTGAGAAAGAAATTCAGGGAAGGGAGGGATCAATGTGAACTACAGTAATCAAGGAAAGCTTTGTGAAAGAAGGTCGACTCGAGTAAAGCATTGAACTAGTAAAATTTGGGTAGTACAAAAGATGTCTGGGCACTAGGGTAGAAGAGTCACATTCTCAAAGAATAGAGTGCTTTTTTCACACAGGATATTTGGCAGGTTAGATTTTCAAAATTAGATGTGCATGCCCCTATAACAATAAAATTGTTTCCTCTGCAGAGTGACATGGAATATGGAATGGGACATAATTATTTTCAGAATTTCAACCCTAATTGTTTTGACTACATTCATGTTTACTTTATAATGCCCAAATGCAAACCAATGGATTACAGAAATGACAGCTTAAAATTTTCCTCCACAATTGGTTAGCTAACCGTTATGTGGCAATTAACATGCAATTTGACCAGAATTGCCAGCCATTGGGCTAGAAAGAGGCATTCTCCAAAAAAAGGTATAGCCATTCTGATCTAAGTATCTGCACTTCGCATGTTTACCAGGAATAAGTTTTTGAAATAAAGGTTTAGCTTTGGAAGTCTGGCTTCCCTCCAGCTATTCAATTAAATTAGCTTATTTATTAAGCACTACTTTCAATTCTATTTTAGACATTTTAAAACTACATTAATATTTTCAATCCACAAACATTTTTTGAGCTTACAGTCTAAACTCAATCTAGACTCTAGAGTTGTAGTGTCAATGTGGTAGCCACTAGCCACATGTGGCTATTGAGCACTTGAAACATGGCTAGTGCAATAAGAAATTGAATTTTAATTTTATTTAATGTTTCTTAATCTAAATTTCAATTTAAAAATTGAGACTTGATTCAGCTGTTGGAAAACTTTCAAGTATGTTTGGACAACTTGGGTGTGTGAATCTATAACTACACATTTCATACACTCTAAATACAGATCAAGTATTTCCAATGATAACTTAGCGTCCAAATTGAGATGTAAGCGTAGGCAAAATACGTACTGGGTTTCAAAGATTTAGCACATAAATGTAAAATACCTCAATAATCATTACATTTGACTACATGTTGAAATGACAGTATTTGGGATATATCGACTACATATATGGCTCACATTATATTTTTACAGGACAGTTCTAGAGTAATGATTTGTCCAAGAAAAGCTTAGACAACACAAGGCCACTTTATTACAAGACATAGGAATTGGAGAAGCTCTACTGCACCTCAACTCATGATCATTTTCTGTTCCCCTTTTACCTTCTTCTTCCTCTCCTTCCTCTAACAATGATGTGTACTGAACTCTTAAGAGCTAGAAAGATTGCTGACCCAAGGTTTAAATGATTTACAGTAATTTCTCTCTCATTGATAGAGGATTTTAAGACAAAAGAACAGTATAATGACTTGGCAACTCAAATATAGGAGTATATTAGTAGCCCAATGGAAAAAAAGGTGTGAAAGAAACAGCTTTGCTTTTCCCCACGGACTGTCTTAGAAGTCATTTTCTAATAAGTCACTAAAACTACTTAATCACTTTTTTAAAGTTTTAAAATCCTGAGTTCTGGATTATTTATGAAAGATGAAATATGATTACTTTATTCCAAATTGCATTTATTTTATAAATATTAGATACTAGATTTTAAAAATCATCATGAATGGAGAAGAGCTTTCAGCCAAGCATTCTGTACCATCACAGAATGGATTTCAGTTATCATTATCTATATTTCCATGGTCACTCTCCTTCATGCTGCAGAAAGCAGAGAATGGGAAGGTGCCTTATTTAAGAACTCTTAGCAGCTTACACAGATTCCTTGATACGTGAAGATCAAGAAGTCTTGTCCTGACTCAATTTACTACAGAAATCCATTGACCATCCTGGAGAACAACCCATTTCATCAGTATCGGCAAAAACTGCTAGCTGATTCCCAGCTTTCTGAGCACACAGATAAGGCCACATTTCCCAGTCTCTCTTACAGTTACATGTGACTAAGTTTGTAACAGTGGAATCTGAGATGTATATGCCTATTTCTTTGCCTGACCCATAAAAATGTTCCACAAGTCCACTTTGTTTCTCTCTCCTCCCCAACTCTTTCCCTTTCTCTGGCTTGATGAAGAGAAGCATAAAGATCTTGGAAGCTGTACCAGACTGCAGAGCCACAGGATGGAAGGAACCTGGATTCTTAAGTAACTACTGGGAAGGACACCTACCTACCAGGAATACCCTTTTTGGACAGTCAGGTGAGCAAAAAACATACTTCTATTTTGTTAAGCCACTGAAGTTTTGGGGTTGTAACAGCAGCAAATGTCACCCTAAAGATATAATGAGCAATCCAAAGGACTGTAATTTAGCCTAAGGATAAACTATTTTCACAACTCTTGGTATCACCACTGAATAGCAAGACAGCACCTCATCCTTTGATCCCAGTGATATAGGAGTTTAAAAAAATTATTTAGGCAGACAGTGAGGGTAAGGAAGTCCTTGATCAGGTTTCCCTTTTAATAAAAAGCAGCCTTCAAATCATTTCTTTTCTAACAAAAAGCAGCCTGTAAAATTGAGCCGCAGACATAGAGAAGCAAGCTAGAAGCTTGCACGGGTGAAAGCTGGCAGCTGTGACAATAGGAAAAGGCTACCTAGGGGCTAGGCATGTTCAACATGGTGGCTCCAACTTCCCTTTTCTTTGTCAGCCATATGTACAGTAGGGAGCAGACAACATGGCACCAGCCAGGTAGAAAATCTGTTTGCATAATAAAAGATTAGATTGGGGTGGCCAGCTTCTTCGACTGTTATATAAACATCACACCTGGTTCAACCAATCTTTGGGCCCTATGTAAATCAGACACTGCCTCCTCAAGCCAGACTATAAAACCCTGTGCACTTCACCATGGGACCAGAAGACCCACTCTGGCATCCCTCTCTCTCTGCAGGAGAGAGAGTTATTCTCTTTTCTCTTTTGCCTATTAAACTTTCTGCTCCTAAATCCACTCCTTGTATGGCCGCATCTTCGATTTCCTTGGCATGAGACAATGAATCTCAGGCATTACCCCAGACAAACAACACCGCTTCACCACCTTTTCTCCACCCCCTTTTATGTGACTGGACAGACACGTAAACAGGTGAAGAAAGAAGGAAACTGCCAATGAGCATATGAAAAGGTGCCCAATATCACTAATCATCAGGGAAATATAAATTAAAACCACAGTAAATGGCTAGAATTAAAAACAACAGTAACACATACTGATGGTGAGGATGTGGAGCAAACAGAACATTCTTATAATGCTGGTGGCTATAGTAAATGGTACAACCATTCTGGAAAACTCTTTGGCTGTTTCTAATAAAAAGTTATACCCTATGTTCCAGCAATTCCACTTCTGAGTATATGCCCAGAAAAATGAGTCCTTGTGTTGACTAAAAGACTTGTAGTAAAATATTTGTAGGAGCTTTGTTCAAAATCTGAAAACAATCCAAATGCCTGTCAATAGGAGACTACAAAAATAATTTGTAGTTATTCATATGATACAATAAAAAGAAACTATTACACAAAACAACATGGATGAATCTCACGGCTATTATGTTGAACAAAAGAAGCCATATACAAAAGAGAGATACTCTATGATTCCATTTATATGACGTTCAAGAACAGGCAAACCCAATTTATAGTGATAAAAATCAGAATAGTGCTCTGGGCCAGGGAGTTGACTGTAAAGGGGCAAGAGGAAACTGTCTAGGGTGATAGAAATGTTTCACATCTTGATTTAGATGATGGTTACAAGGAGCACACATAGGTAAACATTTAAGCTGTAAACTTAAGATTTGTGCATTTTATTGTAGGTAAGTTTTATTTCAAATTAAAAAAATTAACTTCCCCAAGATCACACAATTAGTAATAGGATTCAAACTTTTGTTAATCTGAGTCATTTCACCAGAGTAGGGTTCATTTTCCTAGTGAATTACATACACAGATGAGAAAACTACAGGTTTGTTACTATTTAAATAAGTGATTGGCATTACTCTCAGTACATATTTTATAGTATTCACACTACAATAAACTGAACTTATTTTGGCACGTATACATTCTAAATTCTACTCCAAATGATAGTGTTTTCTTTGTGGCATCATAGCAGCAGTAATTCTGTTTATAAAACTGAAGTAAATTATTGGAACCAAACTTTCCACCTATCCAGATGACTGCTAGCCCAATAAAATACCTCAGCTGAAGAACAAACATGTTAAGATAAAATTGCCAGAACTTGTATTGCAACATTTAACTGGCATGAACACACTGGGAAGTATGCTTAGCTGATTGGCATCAGTGGATTATCATGAATAAATCTCCAGTAATGGAACAATCTAAGATTAATGAAACAATTGCTAGAGGAGGTATATAATAAGATGCCAAGATGGTCAATTAACAGGCATCACTCTTGCTGTATGATATCCCAAGGGCAAACTGTATCACAACAGAGATTCAACCACTAGAGTTGGCAAAGTGATCACTGACTTCTTAAGAATCAACTCTCTAAAATCGACAAAGCAGTTAATGCAATACCAGAATAAGACCTGAGCATTAAAATCCAAGTGCACCAGCATTCAGCTATGATACTGAGCCTTCTTACACAGGGCTGCCTCTTAAAAATACTTTATGTAACTGTATGGACTGTGTGACTTCATCAGATGGAGATGTGGGGGAAAAAATCTAGTTATTATCTTCCTTTTACACATAAGCAAATCAAAGCCTAAAGCAGGTCATTGATAACGCTAGGTACTACACAAGTCGGCAAATACAGCCAATGTTAAGGCTACTCCAACTAGTATCAGGCTTACTTTGTTATACAGAAGCAGCTTCTCCTGCTATCCATAATTTTTAAAACTATTTTAAAGTGCTTTGATTTCTGTTGAGAATTCTTCAATCTCCCACACGGTAAGCCTCATTCCAAAACTAAAACCAAGTTAAAATATCCAAGATGGTGGGATAATAAGTTCCTATGTTCAGAAGGAGAGGGAAAAGATCTTTGATTCTGAAAAAGAATCCCACAGAAATATGAGACTCTAAATCCAGAAAACTCTGATGGAGACAAAAAAAACTTTCAAGAAATCTCCCACAGAAAAGTATCTTCCAGATGACCTACTTTGATGATTTGATAAACATCCTAAAAATTACAGCAAAACAATGAATCACTTAGGTAAAGATCAAAGAACTGGGACAAATCTCATTTGCTCAGTGTCCAGCATCAGTGTCCCCACACGCCAACCCCTGGTCCCCTGTCCCCTCCTGGTATGGAATCACTCATGGCACCATCTGTCTCTAGAGCAGGGGTCAATGTGCAGTTCTTGGCTCCCTTGGGTGGGTCTGTTAATGGATTTCAAGGAGGTTAAAGGTTAAAGCCCCTGCAATTTTATGTAAAACTTGGTTCTATAATTTATGTGATCCAAAGAGATCAGAATTGCTATTCTAAAGTGAGAGCCCGAGGAAAACCCGCGGGTCCAGCCTAGCTGCGCCGCGCCCCACAGTGCCACTCACCTGGGTGTGGCCAGCCCGGGCTCCCGGGGCAGGAACCGCGGTGACTCTCGGCTCAGTCCCCCGATCCTACCGGGCCAACCTCTCGCTCCGCCCCTGGGAAGCCTCCCGCCGCTGGCTGGGAGAGCGTCAGGACCACCGGGTCAGGGCCGCCCGTGGAAGCCCGCCTCCGCGAGCTCGGGACACGCGGGCGGAAGCAGCTTCGCCGCGGCTCCCCGCACAGAGCCACCCACCAGCCCGCCCCGCGAGGCGTTCTCCCGGCCAGGGCCCCGGGACATCGGCGACTCCTTTCTGGACTGTTTCACGCTGGAGGTACTAGGATCGCGCTTCGGTGTGGACCGGGGAATCTAAATCCAACAGTGAGCATAAGCACATACTGGCAAGTCGAAGTTTTTAGAAAATGCTTTAGAAAACAAAATACCACCCTATTTCCAATACGCTAAAAAAAAATCGATGAAGGCCACACCAAACAAAATGAAAAAATGACTGCTCCCAAGTTAGGGCACTAATGAGAGAGAACTACGCAAACCAGCACAAGTGTGAAGCTATGGGGAAGGTGCGAGGGGAAAACTGACCACTGCTGTCGTCCTATATAATAAAAATGTTATCAAGGCCAGGCACCGTGGCATGTACCTGTAATCCAGCACTTTGGGAGGCCAGGAGTTCGAGATCAGCCTGGCCAACACAGCAGGACCCTGTCTCTAGTAAATAAATAGGGGAAAATGTTGTAAGTGCAAACAATGAAATCAGAAAAGACATATCTACTCCACCCCCAAGATCCCAGGGACTGGTGGAACAGGTAGGTTATCCATCCTGTGTGATATCAGGTACCCCCTGATGTTCCTTCCCCACTACATCACCATTATTCCCCAACTCTCACATATGTAGCTGGTGTTTGCGATTCCACATTTTGAGCTTCCTTTTAGCTAAGGCCACAGTCTTTCACTCCTATTAAAATGCAAAGAATTCAAGGAAGAAAAGTTAAGCCTTATCAGTCACATCTCAACCTCTGCCTTGAGAGCAGACCTTGAAATAATTAGAAAAAGGACACTCAATTCTAAGGGCTGAGGGGAAAAGTACAAAAATGGAAGAGCTTGCAGAATCTGATGAAAGCTGATCTTGAGTTGCATTAAATATACCAAACGGACCCTTACAGTGGTTAAACTTACATGACTTTTTGACTTTATGATGGTGTAAAAGCGATATGCATTCAGCAGAAATCGTACTGTGAATTTTGCTCTTTTCCCAGGCTAGCAGTATGTGGTGGATGGAGACTGCGATGATGGGCAGCAGCAGCCAGACACAGCTTTTAGCCAGCCATGAGACCACGAGTGTAAACCACCCAAACGCTACAGCGTTCTGTGTGGATGCCCAAGTGCTTATTCTCGAGCCTCACCAGAAGAGAAATTGATTGCCCTGTCACCGTGGCATCCCTGTCATCCAGCAATTCTAGATGTTTCAAACATTCTTCGGCCCAGTGTGCTTTCAGCTGTGTACGTTAATAGTGAGTGCCCATATACAACCAGTTTTTCACTTTCAGTATTCAATAAATGAGATGAGATATTCAACACATTATGAAATCGGCTTTTTATAGATGAATTTGCCCAACTTTAGGCTAATGTAAGTGTTGTCAGCACGTTTAAGGCAGGTTAGGCTAAGCTATGATGTTTAGCAGGTTTAGGTGTATTTAATGGATTTTTGGCTTACTGCTATCTTCAACTTACAGTGGGTTTATCGGGATGTAATTCCATTGTAAATTGAGAAGCATGTGTACCTACAACTTATAAAATGATCAAGGGTTAAGATATCTGACACCAAGCAGCAGAAAAACAAATGATCAATATAAGACATGATTTCTTAGGTTAAATTCCAGGAATTTAAAAAGCACTAGTAAAGCAGAAAATTCACTATTATTAAGCAACATTTAAACATATATAGAGTGAGCAAGCGAGCTCTGGAGAATTAAAAACAATTGCTAATAAAACGGTTGAAAGTAAAAAATATATACTAGAATATAAAAGATGAAAAAAACAGGAAAGATACAATAGAGAATTCAGTTCTGGAATCTAATAGAAGCTCCAAAAATAGAGAACAGAGAAAACTTGGGGAAAAAATTATCAAATACAAAAAACACTCCTAGGGACCAAGAAAAAAAAAAAACAATTTTCAAAGCACCCTGAGTATCACACAAAAGTCGCATTCATCATAAAAGTGAAGACAACCAATATCTTTTGGGATCTTTTAAGAAAATTAACATCAAACCTAGGAAGGTAATATGAAAAATGCATGATTTGTCTCCTGCAAAACAAAAAAACACTACAAACAGGGTAAACAAATTGCTCAAAAATTGTGTGATCCAAATTCAAAGCAAGCTGGTATGTGGAATGGCTTTGAGCAGTTTTCATTTGACCCTGACACTTCCCATTCTCCCTGCAGACACAAAAGTCATAAAATTAGGAAGATAGTAAAGGTGAGGCAATCAAGACTGTATGAATTGGCCCATCCAGTGAACAATATTTATATAAACACATGCTTTTGATTTTCAATTCTGGAACCTGTGTATATAAGGGAGACTTTATGGTTATAGAAAATGCAAATGTTAACTTGGGAAATGTAAATGTGCAGTTTACAGATGTTATGACATACAAATAGAGGAAAGGAAAAGGTGCCTTTAAAATCATCTCACAGGTATACTTCTAAGGCGAGTCAGAGATGTGAGTTAAATCTTTATATATCAAAGTCAACAGACGTCTGGTTGGTGAGATAAAAAATACAGGTTGAGCATCCCTAATCCAAAAATTCAAAATCCCAAATGCTCCTAAACCTGAAACCTTGAGCACCAATGTGATGCCTCAGATTGTCCACATGGGTGACTGAGATAGTGACACCTTAGTTTTCAGACGGCTCAAGGTACACAAACTTTGCTTCATGCACAAAATTACTTAAAATATCAAAACTTATCTTCAAGTTGTATATGAGGTATAATGAAACAAATGAATTTCATGTTTAGGCTTGGGTCCCATCTCCAAGATCTCTCATTATATATTATGCAAATATTCCAAAATCCAAAAAATAAATCTGATATCTGAAACATTTCTGGTCCCGAGCATTTCAGATAAGGGATACTCAACCTGTATATGATGGCAGTGAACAGAAATTGTTAATAATAGCTGATTGTTGGATGTGGAATGGCAATTTGGAAGGGGAGGGGCAGAAAAATATTGCTTTCTATTATAAATGCTTCTATGGCATTTTCTTTTCTAATTTATGCATGTTACTTTGATAATTTTTAAAGAGATGATTCAAACCTATACCTAGAAATGAGGAGAGTAATTAAACATAGGGACATTTACAGTTCATCTGTAATGGTGGTAGATGTATGATACATTTCCTTTCCTTTTTTATATTTGATTCAGTAATGCTACTATGGTACTCTGACAAATCAAGCAAAAGCTTAAAAGGAATCAGTTCAGAGGGAGCAATCTCTTAAAAAAAAAAAAAGCAATGAAAAAAATGAGACAAGACTGGCCTATACTCTTCCTAAACGAAACTAGAAAATTAAGACATACAGACATTACAAATAACAATCCAAACACCTTCATTCATTTAGCCTTTCCCAGAAGTGAGATAACAGAATAAAAGTGAAATATGTCCCATATTTTTATTAACTGAACTTCCCTTTTTGAGTTTTTTTTCTTGTTGTCAACATTTTTTCTTTTTATTATTATACTCGAAGTTCTAGAGTACATGTGCACAACATGCAGGTTTGTTACATATGTATACATGTGCCATGCTGGTGCCCTTTTTGAGTTTCTATGTTCTTTGTATTCTTCTATTAGTATATCCACATATAAAGAACACTGATAACCACTGTGGTCATAGTAATATTTTTCCTTGTCTACTTTTCACTATTTTTTATGTAGGCAACTAATCCTTCCTTGAGTGATCAAATCTGTTGTTTCCTTTTTGATTTCTGTTCCTTAGCTTCAAGTCAACCCTTCAAAGGGTTAATATTTAACTATTAGCTTTAATATTTTATAATTCACATGAAGTTAATTTTAAATATGGCATGAGGTAGGCATCTACCCAGTTATTCTAACACTATCTGTTGATATGCCTTCCTTTTTCATATGTGATGCCTCATTTATTAACTAAATTCCTATAACAAGATATACATCAGGGACATGTCACTTTGGATTGTTTAGGTGAACAGTAACACTTAATACCAATCATTTTTGTCTCCCCAGTATTTACACCTCACTGGGTCTTAAATATTTGGGTTCGTTCATTTAACAATTAATAACTTCGGGCTGGGCGCGGTGGCTCACGCGTGTAATCCCAGCACTTTGAGAGGTGGAGGCGGGCGGATCACGAGGTCAGGAGTTCGAGACCAGGCTGGCCAACATAGTGAAACCCGTCTCTACTAAAAATTAGCTGGGCATTGTGGCGCGTGTCTGTAATCCCAGCTACTCGGGAAAGGCTGAGGCAGGAGAACTGCTTGAACCCGGGAGGCAGAGGTTGCAGTGAGCCAAGATCACGCCATTACACTCCAGCCTTAGCAACAAGAGCAAGACTCCATCTCAAAAAAAAACAGAACTTCATTATTCTAGGCATAGTAAGTTCAAGATATATAATGGAAAATGAAGAAAGACAGGGTTCTTTTATCAATCTTAAAATATGAATCAAAAACTTATGGAAAGAGTAAGCAGCATTGTTTTTTGTTGATAAACGGGTTTGAGTCCTAAGATTGATTTTCATTGCCACATCTGTGCAGTAATGTATATTATACATTAATATTTAATTTATGTAAGACTTTGTTCACTGCACTGGTTACGCAAGACACAAAAAAACAGTTTCAAAAATATAGGAGTTTGGGCTAGGATACGCAACAAAGAAAAATTTAAAGTGCTGATGGAAAACTTAAGGGAAAAGTGTTTCATCCTTTATTTCAAGGAAAGATTGTACATTATAAAAATAAACATTGTTATGCCATTGAGTACAGAGCTCCCATCACAAATATTTAACCATTTTCATCATACATCTGATGATCTAAAAATAAAAATCACTTTGAAAGGCTTAAGTATTCTACTTTTTCTTAAAGATTATCACATTATAGTGACACACTACTGTTTTAAAGACTCAAGTAAAAATGAGACCCAGTAATTTTTAACCAAAAGTGAATCATATCCTATTTGCTTGTTTTATAAGATCAATAAACACTATAGTAAGACTTGGCATTTAAACATTAAACATGTCTAAGCCCCCTAAAGAATATACCAGAAATAAGAAAGACATTTAGAATGCTTTAATATTCCCAGTTAACACCATTTGTATCAGTAACTGCAATGTTGTAAGTTTTAGCATCTCACGTAACTAGTCAGTAAGGATTTTTTTTTTTAAGTGTAGGAGTGAGAATACAAGGACAGGAGCTATGAGAATGTTAAGTTTTATACTTCTGTTAAAAACTCAAAAATCAAAACTATTTTCTTCTCTGCATCAAAACCACAGACTTGAAGGATGTTTTGGCTTTAATCCCATGACTCATCATCTACTGGATTGGGAGCTTGTGAAGAAGAAAACCCAGCTGTGTTCAAAGTGCTCTTGCCCTGGTAATTATTTAAAAAAAAAAAAAAAGAAAGAAACAAACATTTAATTTTATGACAGCTTTAAAGTTACATCACTCAGACTGAGAGCAAGGACTCAAAGTATCTACCATGTCTTCCCCAAATAATCAAAGAACTTTATTCTCACTAAATCTGATTCACCTGAAAAAAGGCTCCTGTCAAATGAGGAAATCTAAATTGCACAAAATGTTTCAAGAAAAATTTTTTAAGTCAATAGTTTTGACAAGTGGGGAAAACTTAATGCACTACACTCAATGAATCAGCATAAATATTTAATTAACATGCTCATTGTTTCTGTATAAAGGCGGTGTTCAGCCTATAAAAACCTGACATACCAGAAAAGACTTGTAGCCTCGTGGCTGGGCGCAGTGGCTCATGCCTGTAATCTAAGCACTTTGGGAGGTTGAAGCAGGTGGATCACTTGAGGCCAGGAGTGAGACCAGCCTGGCCAACATGGTGAAACCCTGTCTCTATTAAAAATACAAAAAAAAAAAAAACAAAACAAAACAACAGCTGAGATGGTGGCACATGCCTGTAATCCCAGATACACTGGAGGCTGAGGCATGAGAATTGTTTGAACCTGGGAGGCGGAGGTTGCAGTGAGCCAAGATCATGCCGCTGCACTCCAGCCTGGACAACAGAGCCAGACACTATCTCAAAAAAAAAAAGAAAAAGAAAAAGAAAAGACTTGTAACCCCAACAGGTCCTGTATTTTATATTAATTAATGTCAGAATTCAAAAATTAAATAATTCCATCAGAAGTTTAAAAGATTCCAAATTAAAATTTAAAATCTGGGAAAGGAGACTGTTTAGGCATAAATCTCAAAGTTAATTCCTGACCTTTAAAACCAAAAATATGTATATACATAAAATGTTAATGAAATAATAAAGTAGCTACCTTCCAGGCACGAAAACAATGGCTTGATTATTAAATATTATAGTTACTTCACAATATTAAGCACAACATTTACAAAGAGTAACAAGAAGACAAGTTCTCAAGTTTTCCTTTCTACTAACCTTTCTGGTATCAACTGATGCAAACACGTTTCCTCTTGTACTACCACTGAAGCCAGGAATGTATGTACTAAAGGCAATTTCTTCCAACCATGCAGGAACATCCTGTTGAGCCTTTAAAAAAAATTGACTTCATATGCAACATAAAGTATTAAATATTGGAAAAGTTTACTTGTTATATACATATGCATAAAATGTCTACTTTCAACAACAAAGTAAGAAAACTACCCATTCCATCATAAAAGTTTAACTTACATCTGTCAATACTTTTACTAGAGGCTGTGCTAAATGGTTATCCGATTCAAGATCAAAAAAGGAAATTGCTCTGCCAGTATTCCCACAACGACCAGTACGCCCAATTCGATGAACATATTCATCAATGGTAGAAGGAAGATCAAAATTGATAACATGTTGCACATTTTCAATATCCAGCCCTCTGGCAGCTACTGAAGTAGCAACAAGAACTGGGCACTTTCCAAAGCGAAAATCTCCAAGAGCTTGCTCCCGCTCTCTCTGTTCCCGATCACTTGAAAGAAAAGAAAGCATGTTATTAGAACCACTCTTAAAATCATTGAAGTGAATCATTAAAGTTCAACATACAAATTTCTTTTTAATAATAGTAAGAATAGCAGCATTTGGCTGGGCGCAGTGGCTCACACCTGTAACCCCAGCACTTTGGGAGGCTGAAGCAGGTGGATCACAAGGTGAGGAGATCGAGACCAGTCTGGCCAACATGATGAAACACCATCTCTATTAAAGATACAAAAAATTAGCTGGGCGTGGTGGCATGCACCTGTAATTCCAGCTACTAGGGAGGCTGAAGTAGGAGAATCACTTGAACCGGGGAAGCAGAGGTGAGCTGAGATCGTGCCATTGCACTCCAGCCTGGATGACTGGGCAAGACTTCGTCTCAAAAAAAAAAAAAAAAAAAAAAGAATAGCAACATTTAACATTAATGTTCACTTCTTACATACCAGGTACTATACTAATTCCTTCCAAGCTACCATTTTATTTAATCCTCACTATAATACTTTGAGTTGCAAAAATTATCCCCATTTGCAAATAAGGTAAAGTAACAGCTAATATGTAGAGACAGACTACAATCTCAAGTCTGACAAAAATCAAATCCTATTATAATCTCTATGCTTTATAGTCTTGACATAAAATATACAACTACTTGATTAGAATGCTTGCTTAAAAACATATTTTTAAAGTATAATTTCACAACACTATATACTACATGATATTTTAGGATCTACTAATAAAGTGCCCATAAAACTGTATTAATATGACATTTTAAAGCACTCCAATTTTAAAAAGCTCTAAGAAAGATTAGATTTAGCAAAGGAAAATTTGGTAAGGGGCCAGAGATCCTTAAGTGAGATCTCTTGAGAAGTTTCCACTCCTTATTTTGAGAGTAAGGCAGACCTTTATCTTACCCACCACAACCACTTAGTTCTAAAAACTAAGAATGAGGATGAAAAATAATAGTTTAGTACTCCTGGGTATTATCCCTTTCCTCATATAAAGGAGAATAACAGTTTAGATCTGAGAGAATTCTGAATCCCAATCCTAGGATTATATCATATTAGTTATATAAACTGATGTTTCTTAAATACCAAATAGAAGTCATTCCCCTAATAGGTAATTATATTCATCTACTCACCCATGAATACTTGTAGTTGATATTTTTTCTTGACAAAGAAAAGTTGCAATAAAATCTGCTTTTTTCTTAGTTTCAACAAAGACCATAGTTCTTTCATCCCCTACAAGACAATGAAATTATTAATATTCAAACTTCAAAATCAGGAAATGAAAAATAAAGCAGGGATAGGAGGCAGTGCTTGAATATGAAACTTTGTCCACCACTGTATTTACTACCAGCACCACAGCCAAGCCTGGTACACAAGAGGGACTCTAATTCCAGAATGGATGTCAAAGACACAGGACTGTTTTCCTAGTTTAGGGATTTAAAAAATTAGCTTGTCTTTCCTCCTCCCAGGCCAACACAAGAAGTAGAACCTTAGGGAAAGGTAAATCGTATCTGCCTGCCAACTCTTAGTAATATAAAATTGTCTCAGTCCTTTCCTCCCCTCCATTTCCCTCGCTCTATAAATGTTTTTTGCTGTCTACCTCTCAAGATAATCCAATCTTTCATTCTCCCATGATTGCCCGAGGTGTTTACAATAGTGGCATCTGACCTGGGGCTGCTTATAATCAGTGTTCCAAACATTATCTCTAATTCAAATCCCTTCATTCCCAAAATATCTTACATATTAAAAAATTAAATGACAACCTTATCCCAGGGTCTTAACTTGTTAAGGAATATTTACTCCTTAAAATATTTAACTGGTAGAAATTCAAGCATGGGCCGGAGATTTTCCCACACAGGGAATTTCCCTATAAAATGTTGGAAAAGAAAGATAATTTATAGCTTTAAAGCATATAAAAATGTATTACTGTTCATAAGCTCTCTCCCCATTTCTCTGTAAGCTCACTTCATTCATTTATTCAGCAAACATTTAGTGCCTACTAGATGCCTGTCATGTTTCTGTTGGAAATGCGGAAATAAAAGCCCCTGCTTTCACTATGGGGAGGCAAATAAATATTATGCATTTAGTACTAAAAAGGAAAAAATCAGCAAGATAAAGGGTCCAGAGATGATTACTTTAGATACTTTAAGACAGGCTTATTAGACAGGCCTACTTTAGATACCCCAATTAGATGGTATCTTAGTAAAGATACAAAGATAGTGAACTGTGCAGGTATCTAGGAAAAGAGCTTAAGGAAGAGTGAAAGACAAGTCTAAGCCTCTGAGAAATGCATTTTTTTTTTTTTTTGAGACGGAGTCTCGCTCTGTTGCCCAGGCTGGAGTGCAGTGGCACAATCTCGGCTCACTGCAACCTCCGCCTCCCGGGTTCACGCCATTCTCCTGCCTCAGCCTCCCGAGTAGCTGGGACTACAGGCGCCTGCCACCATGCTCAGCTAATTTTTTTTTGTATTTTTAGTAGAGACGGGGTTTCACCGTCTTAGCCAGGATGGTCTCAATCTCCTAACCTTGTGATCCGCCCGCCTCGGCCTCCCAAAGTGCTGGGATTACAGGCGTGAGCCACTGCGCCCGGCCCCTACAGAAGTATTAACACATTAAATTACAAAGTCTCTTAAAGGAATTCTATTCAAATTTGTTTATAAAGATGAATAAAAGAGAAATGTTATCAAGGTAAATATTCCTAAAATCTCAGAAAGAAATTGAACTTGTACTTTTGAAAAATATACTTTAAACTAAACTTTTGAAAAAACATATTACAAGATCAGAATCATTTTAAGAATCCAAGTTTACATAATTAAGTGAAATCTTTGGTAAATGAGACTAATATCTTTAGTTAAAAAAAAAAAAAAAAACATCTTTTCCCTATTATCAGTGTAAAGCTTAACACACTTACTCTACTTGGGTTTGTTTTTCCTAATGTATAGAGGTTTACTAGCCAAATAAGCTAGTATTATTCCTCCATGATGTTTAAGAGTATGAAAACGGAAATCTGTGTTCAACTAAATTTAGTCATTTATTCAACAGTATTTATGTTTTGAAAAATATCATCTTGAAGATAATTTCCAAAATCTTCAGGTAACTGAAAACAGTAGACAATGCTTGTGTATGACATCTCCCAGTTTCCCATCTCCCTGCTCCCAATTTCCTTTATGAAATAGAAGTTACTATGATTAAAAGATATAATTAACATAAGTGGTTGCAACTACACTAGGAATAACAGTGACAGAAATAAAAACTGTAATTGTTTTTGTTTCAAGGAAAAAAAGTAGTTTACTGGCTTTCAAACATTTTGGTCAGTGTTACCTTTAAACTCATAAAACACTGACAATCCTGGAGTTTTTCTTGTGTGTTTTGATATTTACCATATTAAAAATTAACACCAAGATAATCTTTATTTGAACAATATTTGCATATTAAAATAAATAATTCTTAGTATAATTATGAAAACTATTTTTACCTTGCAGACCCCATTAGGGGATCTTAGAGAACCTGGGGGAGACACATTTTGTCCTAAAATGTCAGTTTGTTCCAGAAAACTGAAAAAGCACAATGAAAGATAAAACTTGGAAACTGAATTTTATCTGCTTTGATTTAAAACACTTGGGTCAAAATAAGCTATAAAAGGTGTTAATATTCTAGCAAAGGTCACTCAGTTTGGATGGAATTACTTTCTTAATTTACTGTTTAATGCTTTCACTTATGAGAGTTTTTTTTCCTCAGAGCCATTACACTGGATAAAAAGTTATTCTTTACCTTCCTTGTAATCAGCCTAGACAGCAGAGATTCTGTTGACTTTATTAGGTCTGTTTAAAAAAAAAAAAGACTAAAGAAGGGAAAAAAAGAAGAAAAAAAGACTAAAGAGAAAAGGTTCCCTATTTATGAAAGAGCTGTGGTTATTTACAACCATGTCACTTTCTATGTTTACTTATAAATGTTTTGTCACTTCAATTAAATTGATAACCAAATAGTTTCTCTGATACCCACGAATCCTACACTAATCAAATATTCAACTCTCCTCTGACAACTCCTTTTGTCTTTTTAAGATCAAATTAAAAATTTAGAAGAAATTCACCTAGAAAACTTTTGAGATTTCTCAGAGAGAGCCCCAGGAAAAGCACAAAGGTTTATTATTTCACCTTATAAAGGAAGGGATTCTAGAAATTTTTTTTTAGATGTATTACTATTTAAGAGTTGTATGGTAAGAGTTGTCAAACCAGAAAAGACTACACTTTTCCAAGATTAAAGAGAATAGATAAAATGTTAATACAGCTTGAGCATTCCTAATTTGAAAATCCAAAATCCCAAACTCTTTGAGTACTGACATGATGCTCAAAGGAAATGCTCACTGGAGCATTTCAGAGTTTTGGATTAGGGATGATCAAGTGATAAACGTACTGCAAATATTCCAAAAGTTAATTTAAAAAAATCTGAAACATGGCCGGGCATGGTGGCTCATACCTGTAATTCCAGCACTTTGGGAGGCCAAGGCGGGCGGATCACCTGAGGTCAGGAGTTCTAGACCAGCCTGGCCAATGTGGTGAAACCCCATCTCTACTAAAAATACAAAAATTAGCCAGGCGTGGTGGCAGGCGCCTGAAATCCCAGCTACTGGGGAGGCTGAGGGAGGAGAATCGCTTGAACCCAGGAGATAGAGGCTGCAGTGAGCCAAGATCACGCAGTCACACTCTAGCCTGGGCGACAAGAGCGAAACTCCGTCTCCAAAAAAAGAAAAAAAAATATGAAGCACATCTGGTCTCAAGTATTTTGGATAAGTGATACTCGGCCTCTATTTTTTTTGTGTGTGTGTATGCTTTACGGGAGTCCCTCATGATTTGTAAGTTCTCTCACCATCCAAAGTATATTTTTACCCTCAGGAGAAACACTGCTCAAAATTCTATAAAGTAATTCTATAGAGTTTCCCTATATTTATCAAAGTCCTGAAGGTATGCTGCCTGATCCAACAGTACAGTGTTGCCAATCATAATTTCACTTTTTAAAACGTCTCTAAACTTACCTCTTTCCTAACTTGAATCTAACATCTTCTTCAGTGGTTCTTCACTAGGGATGTACATCAGACTTACACATGGCATTCTGTAAAAATATAAATGTCTGGACCCTATTCTACATCTACAGGTGAACTCAGTTCCCATTTTGTCTTTCATTGTGCTTTTTCAATGTTCTGAAACAAACTGACACTTTATGACAAAGTAAGTCTTTCCCAGAGTCTCCAAGATCCTCTAAAGAGGTCTGAGAGGTAAAAACAATGATGTCATAATTATACTGCTAAATCTATTTACTTTATATTCTTGATATGAAAAATTATATCTGCCCATTTTCATAAATCAGGTTTCTTCTTTGAAAATAAGCTTAATGAGGGGTGGAGCCAAGATGGCCAAATAGGAACAGCTCCAGTCTACAGCTCCCAGCATAAGTGACGCAGAAGACGGGTGATTTCTGCATTTCCAACTGAGGTGCCGGGTTCATCTCACTGGGGAGTGTCAGAAACTGGGTGCAGGACAGTTGGTGCAGCACACTGAGCGTGAGCTGAAGCACGGCCAGGCATCGCCTCACCTGGGAAGCGCAAGGGGTCAGGGAATTCCCTTTCCTAGTCAAAGAAAGGGGTGACAGACAGCACCTGGAAAATCGGGTCACTCTCAACCTAATACTGCACTTTTCCAACGGTCTTAGCAAAGGGCACACCAGGAGATTATATCCCACGCATGCCTCAGAGGGTCCTACGCATGCCTCAGAGGGTCCTACGCATGCCTCAGAGGGTCCTACGCCCATGGAGCCTCGCTCATTGCTAGCACAGCAGTCTGAGATCAAACTGCAAGGCAGCAGCAAGGCTAGGGGAGGGGCACCTGCCATTGCCTAGGCTTGAGTAGGTAAACAAAGCGGCCAGGAAGCTTGAACTGGGTGGAGCCCACCGCATCTCAGGGAGGCCTGCCTACCTCTGTAGACTCCACCTCTGGGGGCAGGGCACAGACAAACAAAAGGCAGCAGAATCCTCTGCAGACTTAAATGTCCCTGTCTGACGGCCTTGAAGAGAGTAGTGGTTCTCCCAGCACGCAGCCGGACATCTGAGAACAGACAGACTGCCTCCTCAAGTGGGTCCCTGACCCCTGAGGAGCCTAACTGGGAGGCACCCCCAGTAGGGGCAGACTGACACCTCACACGGCCAGGTACTCCTCTGAGACAAAACTTCCAGAGGAACGATCAGGTAGCAATATCTGCTGTTCACCAATATCCGCTGTTCTGCAGCCTCCGCTGCTGATACCCAGGAAAACAAGGTCTGGAGTGGACCTCCAGCAAACTCCAACAGACGTGCAGCTGAGGGTCCTGACTGTTAGAAGGAAAACTAACAAACATAAAGGACATCCACACCAAAACCCCATCTGTATGTCACCATCATCAAAGACCAAAGGTAGATAAAACCACAAAGATGGGGAAAAAACAGAGCAGAAATACTGGAAACTCTAAAAATTAGAGTGCCACTCCTCGTCCAAAGGAACGCAGCTCCTTACCAGCAATGGAACAAAGCTGAACGGAGAATAACTTTGATGAGCTGAGAGAAGAAGGCATCAGATGATCAAACTACTCTGAGCTAAAGGAGGAAGTTCAAAGCCATGGCAAAAAAGTTAAAAACCTTGAAAAAAAATTAGACGAATGGCTAACTAGAATAACCAATGCAGAGAAGTCCTTAAAGGACCTGATGGAGCTGAAAACCAAGGCTCAAGAACTACGGGATGAATGCACAAGCCTCAGTAGCCGATTCAATCAACTGGAAGAAAGGGTATCAGTGATGGAAGATGAAATGAATGAAATGAAGTGTGAAGAGAAATTTAGAGAAAAAAGAATAAAAAGAAACGAACAAAGCCTCCAAGAAATATGGGACTATGTGAAAAGACCATATCTACATCTGACTGGTGTACCTGAAAGTGACAGGGAGACTGGAAGAAAGTTGGAAAACACTCTGCAGTATATTATCCAGGAGAACTTCAATCTAGCAAGGCAGGCCAACATTCAGATTCGGAAAATAGAGAACGCCACAAAGATACTCCTTGAGAAGAGCAACTCCAAGACACATAATTGTCAGATTCACCAAGTTGAAATGAAGGAAAAAATGTTAAGGGCAGCCAGAGAGAAAGGTTGGGTTACCCACAAAGGGAAGCCCATCAGACTAACAGCTGATCTCTCGGCAGAAACTCTACAAGCCAGAAGAGAGTGGGGGCCAATATTCAACATTCTTAAAGAAAAGAATCTGCAACCCAGAATTTCATATCCAGCCAAACTAAGCTTCACAAGTGAAGGAGAAATAAAATACTTTACAGACAAGCAAATGCTGAGACACTTTGTCACCACCAGGCCTGCCCTAAAAGAGCTCCTGAAGGAAGCAATAAACATGGAAAGGAATAATTGGTACCAGCCACTGCAAAAACATGCCAAATAGTAAAGACCATCAAGGCTAGGAAGAAACTGCATCAACTAATGAGCAAAATAACCAGCCAACATCATAACGACAGGATCAAATTCACACATAACAATATTAACCTTAAATGTAAATGGGCTAAATGCTCCAATTAAAAGACAAAGACTGGCAAACTGGATAAAGAGTCAAGACCCATCAGTGTGCTGTATTCAGGAGACCCAGCTCATGTGCAGAGACACACATAGGCTCAAAATAAAGGGATGGAGGAAGATCTACCAAGCAAATGGAAAACAAAAAAAGGCAGGGGTTGCAATCCTAGTCTCTGATAAAACAGACTTTAAACCAAAAAAGAACAAAAGAGACAAAGAAGGCCATTACATAATGGTAAAGGGATCAATACAACAAGAAGAGCTAACTATCCTAAATATATATGCACCCAATACAGGAGCACCCAGATTCATAAAGCAAGTCCTTAGAGACCTACAAAGAGACTTAGACTCTCACACAATAATAATGGGACACTTTAACATCCCACTGTCAACATTAGACAGATGGAGACAGAAAGTTAACAAGGATATCCAGGAATTGAACTCAGCCCTGCACCAAGTGGACCTAATAGACATCTATAGAACTCTCCGACCCAAATCAACAGAATATACAGTCTTCTCAGCACCACACCACACTTATTTCAAAATTGATCACATAGTTGAAAGTAAAGCACTCCTCAGCAAATGTAAAAGAACAGAAATTATAACAAACTGTCTCTCAGACCACAGTGCAATCAAACTAGAACTCAGGATTAAGAAACTCACTCAAAACCACTCAACTACATGGAAACTGAACAACCTGCTCCTGAATGACTACTGGGTACATAACAAAATGAAGGCAGAAATAAAGATGTTCTTTGAAACCAATGAGAACAAAGACACAACATACCAGAATTTCTGGGACACATTCAGAGCAGTGTGTAGAGGGAAATTTATAGCACTAAATGACCACAAGAGAAAGCAAGAAAGATCTAAAACTGACACCCTAACATCACAATTAAAAGAACTAGAGAAGCAAGAGCAAACACATTCAAAAGCTAGCAGACGGCAAGAAATAACTAAGATCAGAGCAGAACTGAAGGAAATAAGAGACAAAAAAAACCCTTCAAAAAATCAATGAATGCAAGAGCTGGTTTTTTGAAAAGATCAACAAAATTGATAGACTGCTAGCAAGACTAATAAAGAAGAAAAGAGAGAAGAATCAAATAGATGCATAAAAAATGATAAAGGGGATATCATCACCGATCCCACAGAAATACAAACTACCATCAGAGAATACTACAAACACCTCTATGCAAATAAACTAGAAAATCTAGAAGAAATGGATAAATTCCTGGACACATACACCCTCCCAAAACTAAATCAGGAAGAAGTTGAATCTCTGAATAGACCAATAACAGGCTCTGAAATTGAGGTAATAATTAATAGCTTACCAACCAAAAAAAGTCCAGGACAAGATGGATTCACAGCCGAATTCTACCAGAGGTACAAGCAGGAACTGGTACCATTCCTTCTGAAACTATTCCAATCAATAGAAAAAGAGGGAATCCTCCCTAACTCATTTTATGAGGCCAGCATCATCCTGATACCAAAGCCTGGCAGAGACACAACAAAAAAAGAGAATTTTAGACCAATATCCCTGATGAACATTGATGCAAAAATCCTCAATAAAATGCTGGCAAACCGAATCCAGCAGCACAAAAAGCTTATCCACCATGATCAAGTGGGCTTCATCCCTGGGATGCAAGGCTGGTTCAATGTATGCAAATCAATAAATGTAATCCAGCATATAAACAGAACCAAAGACAAAAACCACATGATTATCTCAACAGATGCAGAAAAGGCCTCTGACAAAATTCAACAACCCTTCATGCTAAAAACTCGATAAATTAGGTATTGATGGGACGTATCTCAAAATAATAAGAGCTATCTATGACAAACCCACAGCCAATATCATACTGAATGGGCAAAAACTGGAAGCATTCCCTTTGAAAACTGGCACAAGACAGGGATGCCCTCTCTCACCACTCCTATTCAACATAGTGTTGGAAGTTCTGGCCAGGGCAATTAGGCAGGAGAAGGAAATAAAGGGTATTCAATTAGGAAAAGAAGAAGTCAAATTGTCCCTGTTTGCAGATGACATGATTGTATATCTAGAAAACCCCATTGTCTCTGCCCAAAATCTCAAGCTGATAGGCAACTTCAGCAAAGTCTCAGGATACAAAATCAATGTACAAAAATCACAAGCATTCTTACACACCAATAACAGACAAACAGAGAGCCAAATCATGAGTGAATGTCCATTCACAATTGCTTCAAAGAGAATAAAATACCTAGGAATCCAACTTACAAGGGATGTGAAGGACCTCTTCAAGGAGAACTACAAACCACTGCTCAACGAAATAAAAGAGGATACAAACAAATGGAAGAACATTCCATGCTCATGGGGAGAAAGAATCAATATCATGAAAATGGCCATACTGCCCAAGGTAATTTATAGATTCAGTGCCATCCCCATCAAGCTACCAATGCCTTTCTTCACAGAATTGGAAAAAACTACTTTAAAGTTCATATGGAACCAAAAAACAGCCCGCATGGCCAAGTCAATCCTAAGCCTTCAAAAGAACAAAGCTGGAGGCATCACACTACCTGACTTCAAACTATACTACAAAGCTACAGTAACCAAAATAGCATGGTGATGCTACCAAAACAGAGATATAGACCAACGGAACAGAACACAGCCCTCAGAAGTAATGCCACATATCTACAACCATCTGATCTTTGACAAACCTGACAAAAACAAGAAATGCGGAAAGGATTCCCTATTTAATAAATGGTGCTGGGAAAACTGGCTAGCCATATGTAGAAAGCTGAAACTGGATCCCTTCCTTCCACCTTATACAAAAATTAATTCAAGATGGATTAAAGACTTAAATGTCAGACCTAAAACCATAAAAACCCTAGAAGAAAACCTAGGCAATACCATTCAGGACATAGGCATGGGCAAGGACTTCATGTCTAAAACACCAAAAGCAATGGCAACAAAAGCCAAAACTGAAAAATGGGATCTAATTAAACTAAAAAGCTTCTGCATGGCAAAAGAAACTACCATCAGAGTGAACAGGCAACCTAAAGAATGGGAGAAAATGTTTGCCATCTACTCATCTGACAAAGGGCAAATAATATCCAGAATCTACAATGAACTCCAACAAATTTACAAGAAAAAAACAAACAACCCCATCAACAAGTGGGCGAAGGATGTGAACAGACACTTCTCAGAAGAAGACATTTATGCAGCCAACAGACACATGAAAAAATGCTCATCATCACTGGCCATCAGAGAAATGCAAATCAAAACCACAATGAGATACCATTTCACACCAGTTAGAATGGCGATCATTAAAAAGTCAGGAAACAACAGGTGCTGGAGAGGATGTGGAGAAATAGGAACACGTTTACACTGTTGGTGGGAATGTAAACTAGTTCAACCATTGTGGAAGACAGTGTGGAGATTCCTCAAGGATCTATGACTAGAAATACCATTTGACCCAGCCATCCCATTACTGGGTATATGCCCAAAGGATTATAAATCATGCTGCTATAAAGACACATGCACACGTACGTTTATTGTGGCACTATTCACAATAGCAAAGACTTGGAACCAACCCAAATGTCCATCAATGATAGACTGGATTAAGAAAATGTAGCACGGGGAGAGGAGCCAAGATGGCCGAATAGTAACAGCTCCGATCTACAGCTCCCAGCATGAGCGACGCAGAAGATGGGTGATTTCTGCATTTCCATCTGAGGTACCGGGTTCATCTCACTAGGGAGTGCCAGACAGTGGGCGCAGGTCAGTGGGTGCGCGCACCGTGCATGAGCCGAAGCAGGGCGAGGCATCGCCTCACTCGGGAAGCGCAAGGGGTCAGGCAGTTCCCTTTCCTAGTCAAAGAAAGTGGTGACAGACAGCACATGGAAAATCGGGTCCCTCCCACCCGAATACTGCACTTTTCCGACAGGCTTAAAAAATGGTGCAACAGGAGATTATATCCTGCACCTGGCTTGGAGGGTCCTACGCCCACGGAGTCTCCCTGATTGCTAGCACAGCAGTCTGAGATCAAACTGCAAGGCGGCAGCGAGGCTGGGGGAGGGGTGCCCGCCATTGCCCAGGCTTGCTTAGGTAAACAAAGCAGCCGGGAAGCTAGAACTGGGTGGAGCCCACCACAGCTCAAGGAGGCCTGCCTGCCTCTGTAGGCTCCACCTCTGGGGGCAGGGCACAGACAAACAAAAAGACAGCAGTAACCTCTGCAGACTTAAATGTCCCTGTCTGACAGCTTTGAAGACAGCAGTGGTTCTCCCAGCACGCAGCTGGAGATCTGAGAACGGGCAGACTGCCTCCTCAAGTGGGTCCCTGACCCCTGACCCTTGAGCAGCCTAACTGGGAGGCACCCCTCAGCAGGGGCAGACTGACACCTCACACAGCCAGGTACTCCAACAGACCTGCAGCTGAGGGTCCTGTCTGTTAGAAGGAAAACTAACAAACAGAAAGGACATCCACACCAAAAACCCATCTGTACATCACCATCATCAAAGACCAAAAGTAGATAAAACCACAAAGATGGGGAAAAAACAGAACAGAAAAACTGGAAACTCTAAAAAGCAGAGCGCCTCTCCTCCTCCAAAGGAACGCAGTTCCTCACCAGCAACGGAACAAAGCTGGATGGAAAATGACTTTGACAAGCTGAGAGAAGAAGGCTTCAGACGATCAAATTACTCCGAGCTACGGGACGACATTCAAACCAAAGGCAGGGAAGTTGAAAACTTTGAAAAAAATTTAGAAGAATGTATAACTAGAATAACCAATACAGAGAAGTGCTTAAAGGAGCTGAAAACCAAGGCTCAAGAACTACGTGAAGAATGCAGAAGCCTCAGGAGCCGATGCGATCAACTGGAAGAAAGGGTATCAGTGATGGAAGATGAAATGAATGAAATGAAGCGAGAAGGGAAGTTTAGAGAAAAAAGAATAAAAAGAAATGAGCAAAGCCTCCAAGAAATATGGGACTATGTGAAAAGACCAAATCTATGTCTGACTGGTGTACCTGAAAGTGACGGGGAGAATGGAACCAAGTTGGAAAACACTCTGCAGGGTATTATCCAGGAAAACATCCCCAATCTAGCAAGGCAGGCCAACATTCAGATTCAGGAAATACAGAGAACGCCACAAAGATACTCCTTGAGAAGAGCAACACCAAGACACATAATTGTCAGATTCACCAAGTTGAAATGAAGGAAAAAATGTTAAGGGCAGCCAGAGAGAAAGGTTGGGTTACCCACAAAGGGAAGCCCATCAGACTAACAGCAGATCTCTCGGCAGAAACTCTACAAGCCAGAAGAGAGTGGGGGCCAATATACAACATTCTTAAAGAAAAGAATTTTCAACCCAGAATTTCATATCCAGCCAAACTAAGCTTCACAAATGAAGGAGAAATAAAATACTTTACAGACAAGCAAATGCTGAGACATTTTGTCACCACCAGGCCTGCCCTAAAAGAGCTCCTGAAGGAAGCAATAAACATGGAAAGGAACAACCAGTACCAGCCGCTGCAAAATAATGCCAAAATGTAAAGACCATCGAGACTAGGAAGAAACTGCATCAACTAACGAGCAAAATCACCAGCCAACATCATAATGACAGGATCAAATTCACACATAACAATATTAACTTTAAATGTAAATGGACTAAATGCTCCAATTAAAAGACACAGACTGGCAAATTGGATAAAGAGTCAAGACCCATCAGTGTGCTGTATTCAGGAAACCCATCTCACGTGCAGAGACACACATAGGCTCAAAATAAAAGGATGGAGGAAGACCTACCAAGCAAATGGAAAACAAAAAAAGGCAGGGGTTGCAATCCTAGTCTCTGATAAAACAGACTTTAAACCAAAAAAGAACAAAAGAGACAAAGAAGGCCATTACATAATGGTAAAGGGATCAATACAACAAGAAGAGCTAACTATCCTAAATATATGTGCACCCAACACAGGAGCACCCAGATTCATAAAGCAAGTCCTAAGTGACCTACAAAGAGACTTAGACTCCCACACATTAATAATGGGAGACTTTAACACCCCACTGTCAACATTAGACAGATCAACGAGACAGAAAGTCAACAAGGATACCCAGGAATTGAACTCAGCTCTGCACCAAGCAGACCTAATAGACATCTACAGAACTCTCCACCCCAAATCAACAGAATATACATTTTTTTTCAGCACCACACCACACCTATTCCAAAATTGACCACATACTTGGAAGTAAAGCTCTCCTCAGCAAATGTAAAAGAACAGAAATTATAACAAACTATCTCTCAGACCACAGTGCAATCAAACTAGAACTCAGGATTAAGAAACTCACTCAAAACCGCTCAACTACATGGAAACTGAACAACCTGCTCCTGAATGACTACTGGGTACATAACGAAATGAAGGCAGAAATAAAGATGTTCTTTGAAACCAACGAGAACAAAGACACAACATACCAGAATCTCTGGGACACATTCAAAGCAGTGTGTAGAGGGAAATTTATAGCACTAAATGCCCACAAGAGAAAGCAGGAAAGATCCAAAATTGACACCCTAACATCACAATTAAAAGAACTAGAAAAGCAAGAGCAAACACATTCAAAAGCTATCAGAAGGCAAGAAATAACTAAAATAAGAGCAGAACTGAAGGAAATAGAGACATAAAAAACCCTTCAAAAAATTAACAAATCCAGGAGCTGGTTTTTTGAAAGGATCAACAAAATTGATAGACTGCTAGCAAGACTAATAAAGAAAAAAAGAGAGAAGAATCAAATAGATGCAATAAAAAATGATAAGGGGGATATCACTATCGATTCCACAGAAATACAAACTACCATCAGAGAATACTACAAACACCTCTACACAAATAAACTAGAAAATCTACAAGAAACGGATAAATTCCTCGACACATACACTCTCCCAAGACTAAACCAGGAAGAAGTTGAATCTCTGAATAGACCAATAACAGGACCTGAAATTGTGGCAATAATCAACAGCTTACCAACGAAAAAGAGTCCAGGACCAGATGGATTCACAGCCGAATTCTACCAGAGGTACAAGCAGGAACTGGTACCATTCCTTCTGAAACTATTCCAATCAATAGAAAAAGAGGGAATCCTCCCTAACTCATTTTATGAGGCCAGCATCATCCTGATACCAAAGCCTGGCAGAGACACAACAAAAAAAGAGAATTTTAGACCAATATCCTTGATAAACATTGATGCAAAAATCCTCAATAAAATACTGGCAAACCGAATCCAGCAGCACATCAAAAAGCTTATCCACCATGATCAAGTGGGCTTCATCCCTGGAATGCAAGACTGGTTCAATGTATGCAAATCAATAAATGTAATCCAGCATATAAACAGAACCAAAGACAAAAACCACATGATCATCTCAACAGATGCAGAAAAGGCCTTTGACAAAATTCAACAACTCTTCATGCTAAAAACTCTCAATAAATTAGGTATTGATGGGACGTACCTCAAAATAATAAGAGCTATCTATGACAAACCCACAGCCAATATCATACTGAATGGGCAAAAACTGGAAGCATTCCCTTTGAAAACTGGCACAAGACAGGGATGCCCTCTCTCACCACTCCTATTCAACATAGTGTTGGAAGTTCTGGCCAGGGCAATTAGGCAGGAGAAGGAAATAAAGGATATTCAATTAGGAAAAGAGGAAGTCAAATTGTCCCTGTTTGCAGATGACATGATTGTATATCTAGAAAACCCCATCGTCTCAGCCCAAAATCTCCTTAAGGTGATAGGCAACCTCAGCAAAGTCTCAGGATACAAAATCAATGTACAAAAATCGCAAGCATTCTTATACACCAATAACAGACAAACAGAGAGCCAAATCATGAGTGAATGTCCATTCACAATTGCTTCAAAGAGAATAAAATACCTAGGAATCCAACTTACAAGGGATGTGAAGGACCTCTTCAAGGAGAACTACAAACCACTGCTCAACGAAATAAAAGAGGATACAAACAAATGGAAGAACATTCCATGCTCATGGGGAGAAAGAATCAATATCGTGAAAATGGTCATACTGCCCAAGGTAATTTACAGATTCAATGCCATCCCCATCAAGCTACCAATGACTTTCTTCACAGAATTGGAAAAAACTACTTTAAAGTTCATATGGAACCAAAAAAGAGCCCGCATTGCCAAGTCAATCCTGAGCCAAAAGAACAAAGCTGGAGGCATCACACTACCTGACTTCAAACTATACTACAAGGCTACAGTAACCAAAACAGCATGGTACTGGTACCAAAACAGAGATATAGATCAATGGAACAGAACAGAGCCCTCAGAAATAATGCAGCATATCTACAACTATCTGATCTTTGACAAACCTGAGAAAAACAAGCAATGGGGAAAGGATTCCCTATTTAATAAATGGTGCTGGGAAAACTGGCTAGCCATATGTAGAAAGCTGAAACTGGATCCCTTCTTTACACCTTACACAAAAATCAATTCAAGATGGATTAAAGACTTAAACGTTAGACCAAAAACCATAAAAACCCTAGAAGGAAACCTAGGCATTACCATTCAGGACATAGGCATGGGCAAGGACTTCATGTCTAAAACACCAAAAGCAATGGCAACAAAAGACAAAATTGACAAATGGGATCTAATTAAACTAAAGAGCTTCTGTACAGCAAAAGAAACTACCATCAGAGTGAACAGGCAACCTACAAAACGGGAGAAAATTTTCGCAACCTACTCATCTGACAAAGGGCTAATATCCAGAATCTACAATGAACTCAAACAAATTTACAAGAAAAAAACGAACAACCCCATCAAAAAGTGGGCGAAGGACATGAACAGACACTTCTCAAAAGAAGACATTTATGCAGCCAAAAACCACATGAAAAAATGCTCACCATCACTGGCCATCAGAGAAATGCAAATCAAAACCACAATGAGATACCATTTCACACCAGTTAGTATGGCAATCATTAAAAAGGCAGGAAACAACAGGTGCTGGAGAGGATGTGGAGAAATAGGAACACTTTTACACTGTTGGTGGGACTGTAAACTAGTTCAACCATTGTGAAAGTCAGTGTAGCGATTCCTCAGGGATCAAGAACTAGAAATACCATTTGACCCAGCCATCCCATTACTGGGTACATACCCAAAGGACTATAAATCATGCTGCTATAAAGACACATGCACACGTATGTTTATTGCGGCAATATTCACAATAGCAAAGACTTGGAACCAACCCAAATGTCCAACAATGACAGACTGGATTAAGAAAATGTGGCACATATACACCATGGAATACTGTGCAGCCATAAAAAATGATGAGTTCATGTCCTTTGTAGGGACATGGATGAAATTGGAAATCATCATTCTCAGTAAACTATCGCAAGAACAAAAAACCAAACACCACATATTCTCACTCATAGGTAGGAATTGAAGAATGAGAACACATGGACACAGGAAGGGGAACATCACACTCTGGGGACTGTTGTGGGGTGGGGGAAGGGGGGAGGGATAGCATTGGGAGATAAACCTAATGCTAGATGACGAGTTAGTGGGTGCAGCGCACCAGCATGGCACATGTATACATATGTAACTAACCTGCACATTGTGCACATGTACCCCAAAACTTAAAGTATAATAATAATAAAAAGAAAATGTGGCACATATACACCATGGAATACTATGCAGCCTTAAAAAATGATGAGTTCATGTCCTTTGTAGGGACATGGATGAAGCTGGAAACCATCATTCTCAGCAAACTATTGCAAGGACAAAAAAACAAACACCACATGTTCTCACTCATCGGTGGGAATTGAACAATGAGAACACTTGGACACAGGAAGGGGAACATCACACACTGGGGCCTGTCGTGGGGTGGGGGAGGCGGGAGGGATGGCATTAGGAGATATACCTAATGTAAATGACTAGTTAATGGGTGCAGCACACCAACATGGCACATGTATACATACGTAACAAACCTGCATGTTGTGCACATGTACCCTAAAAAAGTATATAATAAAAAAAGGGTTTACTGTAAAAAAAAAAAAAAAGAAAGAAAGAAAATAAGCTTAAACAGATTTTTTGCCTAGTATTTTTTGAATGGCTTTATTACCTTTATTTTGCATGTCATAGAAAAAAATTTATCAGTAGCATTATTCTTATCATGAACCTTCCTCAGACCCTCAATATTTAACAATTACCAGTAACAAATTTATCATCATCATTAAATCTGTCATCTTCAGACAGCTTTTGTTTTCTTTAGATGCTTGCCCAAAGGCTGTGCTGTAAGCTATAGATCAGAGTCTATGTCCTAAAGGACAGACTCCAAGCCTTGTGAAGAACTATTAATACTTCAAAGAATAGAGTCTTGGGTAGAAGGTTCTAAAGTTGACTGCTTTGACAACTTTTAGACCCTATCACTGGACTGAGTGAGATTTCCAGGACTAGTCCTAGAAACAGACAGAATCATGCAAGCTGATCCCTAACATATACAATGAAATAAGAATTACATAAGGACTGAATGAGCTTTTGGAGAAAATCTCTCTGTGGCCATTTGTTTGCAATACTGTTAATATTATTTTAATATTCTATTTTCTGGATATATGAAGAAGGCTTTTTTCCTCTTAAGCTAGCTGTCATTTACACATTTTAGTAGACTCTGCTTTTGTAAACTAAAATCAAACATTCTAAAATCATATCTGATCTCGCATCTCACTGACACCCCATCCCAACCCAAATTCAGATTTCTTAACTAAGTCTCCTTAGTTTTCATGGTGGTTACCTGCAACAGTTAAATAAGAATCTGTCTGCCTCCTTTAACCAAGATATAAGTGGACAAGTTACCTGTGCAACTAACATCTCACCTGGATTTCATATTTGAAAATGGAATGGTAGGTAGGACCAGATACTTTTTTTTAAGGAACAAAGGTTGGCTTTCCTTATGGAACCAATGCCTACAAAGACCTCCCATATAAGCTGACCTGGTGCTTGGCTTACATGGCCCAGCCTTGGAGATTTTAAGGAAGGTCATACACTTCCTGACAGGACAGGAACCACAGGAAATATGGGGGACTTTTCGTAGAGTGAGATTCATTCCAATTTATAGGTACTGCAGGTGAAGCCTAGTAGAGAGAGTTTCTGAGACTTAGTTTCCTATCCCTTAGATAGCAAATAATAAAGGATTTTTAAAGTTCAATCTGACATTCCTTATGAAAACTTCCAGACAAAAGTTAATTTTGTGACTTTAGTAAGTCAATACTGTTCAGCAAATTTAAGGAGGCCTATTTATTGTTAATGAACAATCTTGCTGCACCCATGCCAATAAGCAAGCCAAACATAAGACCAAACTTCTTGTCATCAAGACTATCTCTGAGATTATTATGGTCATGAGGTAGACACAGGCTGTCAGAAAAAATTATGGAAGAATCTGAAGTAAGCAAAAAAGATTACTGTCTAGCGCACTCTTTGTGCCTTCTATATTCTTTTTCATAACTGTTGCAATGGATAGCAATGCCAATGATTCTCAGTAAAAATGCAAATAAAGTTTTCCCCTGAAATGTGATTACTGCATTTGAATAATGACCAGTTTTACATCTACCTCTAAATTAATTTTAGCATTCCTAATTGCCTAAACCAGTGGTGTCCAATCTTTTGGCTTCCTTGGGCCACATTAGGAGAACTGTCTTGGGCCACACATAAAATACGGTAACACTACTGACAGCTGATGAGCTTTAAAAAAATGTTTTTTTAATCGCAAAAAAAAAAAAAAAAACAACACCTCATCATGTTTTAAGAAAGGTTATGAATTTGCGTTGAGCCACATTCAAAGCTATCCTGGGATGCATGTGGCCTGTGAGCTGTGGGTTGGACAAGCTTGGCCTAAATATACATGTATTTTTTTAATTCTCCTTTTGACTAGCTGTAACATCTTACTGGTTCCTTTGGTAACTAAAGAGCTCAATAAACTCTTTGATCTCTGTTGACTTAAAATTAAAATTATGAAAAAGGCAGTTGGGCTATACCACTCCGAAATAAACCTATATATTTAAAGGCAAAAGGAAAAAAATAGCATAATTAAGTGAAAGAGTAGAAAAGGAGATAAATCATATGAACAAAATTTATATAATTTGAGGATATACTGGATGGATATTACATGCAAAGTTAAAAAGGTATCAACTATGAACACTAAACCAAAAAAAATATTTCACAGCTTAAATAATACAGAAGTATATCAATAGTGCTCATATATAATACATTGACCTTTTCTCAAGGGCAAACCAGCTCTTCTGAAAAACTCTCTCCTTTTGGATTACTTGCAAAATAAACTTTATCCCACAAGCTCATATATAAAAAAAATCTTGGCCGGGCACAGTGGCTCATGCCTGTAATCCCAGCACTTTGGGAGGCCGAGGCGGGCAGATCACAAGGTCAGGAGATCAAGACCATCCTGGCTAACATGGTGAAACCCTGTCTTTACTAAAAATACAAAAAAATTAGCCGGGTATGGTGGCATGTGCCTCTAGTCCCAGCTACTCGGGAGGCTGAGGCAGGAGAATGGCGTGAACCCGGGAGGCAGAGGTTGCAGTGAGCCGAGATTGTGCCACTGTACTCCAGCCTGGGTGACAGAGCAAGACTCCATCTCAAAAAAAAAAAAAAAAAAAAATCTTAAGGTGACTACTATATTAGAAATATGTTCTAACTTCAGCAAAACCACATAGTGCTCATCTCTTCAGCATTAGCAGCATCAATTTAAGGTGGACAAGTTATTTGACCTCTCTATATTTGTTTCTTCATCCCTAAAATGGGGATAATGACAAAATCTATTTCATAAGGTTGTTTTGGGAATTAAATGAACTAACACATGTCCAATAATTAGAACAGTATGTGGCCCATAGCTATTATTATTTTTATATGCTATTAGTATATATTATGAAACATTTGATGAAGCCAACCAATAAAATTTCTCAAACTCAAGATGAGTATTTGGTTTTTAAAAGTTTTTATAAAACTCAGCACAAATTAAAGACCAGAAGCCCGTAAGTGCTTTTTAAGTCACCTTTCCATTTTTTCTTTTTGCTCATTATTGGAAATTAGCTGATGAACCACCTTCGCATTTCTCTCTCAACACTGACATTCAAGCTGAAACGCAAGTACTAAAATGGAGGGTGTGGATGGAGAAAGTGTAACATATAAGTAGAACTAGCCTATGAGGTAATGAGAAGGTATTAAAATGAACATATTTAAAATTTTTGCTTCCAGTCTCAAAATAAGGCTAAATAACCGAACTAAAAAAAATGACTTCAAAAATAAAAATTGGGCCAGGAATGGTGGCTTACACCTGTAATCCCAGCAGTTTGGGAGGCCAATGTGAATGGATCACTTGAGCCCAGGAGTTCAAGACCAGCTTGGGCAACATGGTAAAAACCCCATCTCTACAAAAACTAAAAAACTGGTTGGGCATGGTGGTGCACGCCTGTAGTCCCGGCTACTCAGGAGACTGACGTGGAAGAACTGCTTGAGCCTGGGAGCTTGAGGCTGCAGTGAGCCATGGTCATGCTACTGCACTCCAGCCTTGGCAATAAAGCAAGGCCCCGTCTCAAAAAATTAAAAATAATAAAAAGTAAAATTGGGGTGAGTACAGTGGCTCATGGCTGTAACCTCAGCATTTTGGAAGGACAAGGTGGGAGGATCGAGGCCAACAGTTCAAAGCCAGCCTGGTCAATAGTGAGACCCCTATCTCTACAAAAAATAATAGAATTAGCTAGGCATGGTAGCGCATGCCTATAGTCCTAGCTACTTGGGAAGCTGAGGTGGGAGGATTGCTTGAGGCCAGGAGTTTGAGGCTGCCGTAAGCTATGACTACACAATTATTTCAGGCCGAGCAACAAAGTGAGACCTTATCTCTAAAAAGATAATAAAAATAAAAATTGATTGGGGGAGTAGAGGAGAAAAAAAATTTCCCACAGATATTGTGAAGGAAGAGAACTAGATCTTAAGCCCCTTTTAGCTAAAAAAATTATTCAAATCTATGAATTCGGGAAGCCTTAGGAAGCAAGAGCTAGGAACCAGAAACAGAAAAACAATCTGCTTTTGATGGAGTAATAGTGTGATGTAAATATGTGTCACTACTAAGCCTTTCTAGTTTCCTAAAACAAAAAATAGATATACTTCTGGTGGAATAGTTAAAATGAAGTCTCAAATCCTTCCTATTTTCAAACTTAATGGTGGAGAAAGGACCATATTTTTATATAATTTACCCAGAAAACTGAATCATAAAATTTTTTATAAAAGAGCTTTAGAGGGAGAGAGACTTAAAACAAACTTATTAAAAGTCAGACCAAACAATTCTTTAGTGATTTTTTAAATTATTCATTTAAAAAAATCAAAATCATGACAAAAAAAATGTATCAACGTAAGATACCTATGTTTCGTAGAATTTCAACAAGCTTTTCTCTTTTTGAGAACTGGCCAACTTGGAGAACGGTCTGCTGAACATCTCTACATGCTCCACCCACTTGTCCAACAGCAACAAACAGATAATTTGACTTTAAAAACTCTGCAGCCAACCTTGAAAAACAAAAGATTATTCTTTAACTTATCCTCCTCTCCATCAGTATCCATAATATCCACTGAATTCCTGTAGGTGTTATCTCAATATTAATCAGACAGCAGATTATAACAGCTATAAGATGGTTGGTTACTTATATCACCCAAGTACTATTTTGAAAGATCAGTATAAAATATTAGGATTTTGCAAAATACATAACTACTAGAGAAAAAGTTTGTCAAAGTATGGATATAGTAATTACAAGTGGATTTGCTATCCACGCAAAACTATATAAAATATGTGTATAACACTTAAAAAAAAGCATGAACTAAAAGAAATAAACTGCAATAAGCAGGAATTATTTTTTAGTAAAACCTGAAATGTAAGCCTGAGACACAAATTCTGTTCTCCACTCATTGCTTTTATGTATGCTATTATTAGTTGTTTTCTGAAAATATTACCTATTAAATTACTCTACTTCAAATGAATGATTTCAAGCAAACCAGATCTTAGGTCAGTGCTCTCTCTGTCACAACACACATAGAAAGTAGTATTTGCATAGCACAATTGGGCAAAACAAGTGAGACGAGATGAAAGGCCCAGGGACATAGCGGAATCAGGATAGGTGTGCCTGCCCCAGAGGTTAAGGGTATCAGTATCTTGACACACAGTTAACTCACTATCAGCATGCAACTGAGAAGTCTTGCTTTAGATCACATAGAAATATGGGGGAGTGGACAAAGTTGCTAATGAGAAAGGTGAGTTTTTAGGGATAAATGGGGAGGCCCAAATCTCTCTTCAATGCCTCTCCCTCGTATGTAGCAGTCCCTTATTTACCAGCTGAGTCCTTCATGAAAACAGCTCAAATTCAGCATATCCAGACTCTTAATAAATCACTGCTTCTTCTTTCTCCTTACTTGATCTCTTATCATAAAAGAAAAGCTTTTTTATGCCTTCTTTTAGAGTCACTCTCTCACCCAGGCACAAATCTTGAAATCATCTGAAATTCTTCAGATGATTATCCATCACCCTTTTCATTCACTAAAACTACTGAGTGTTTTGTGTCATGTGTACAAGGTACTGGGAGTACAAAGATGAACATGATGGTGTTAGCCTATGAGATCCTTACTTCAAGTAGGAAAGATATATTAAGAAAAATTACAATTTAGTGTTAGTTAATGTTTACTGAACACTATGTTCCAAGAAATGTGCAAAGTGACTTAAACAGTTTCTTTCACAAGATACACTGGCAGGAAATGAATGAAATGATGTCTATTTAGAAAAATCCTCAAGTTTGAGGCGGGGCACAGTGGCTCATGCCTATAATCCTAGCACTTTGGAAGGCCAAGGCGTGTGGATCACTTGAGCCCAGGAGTTTGAGACCATTCTGGCCAACATGGTGAAACCCCATCTCTACAAAAAATAAAAAATTAGCCAAGTGCGTATGCGCATGCCTGTAGTTCCAGCTACCCAGGAGGCTGAGGTGGGCCTAGGATCGCTTGAGCCAGGGAGGTCAAGGTGGCAGTGAACCATGATTGTGCCTCTGAACTTCAGCCTGGGCGAGAAGAGTGAGACCTTGTCTCCAAAAAAAAAAAGAAAGAAAGAAAGAAAAAAAGAAAAGTCTTCAAGTTTGAAGCTTGATCTAGGGAAGCAGCAGGCAAGAAAGTGGAACACTAATGATTGTGGAAAGGCATTCTAAGCAGAAGGAAAGAAGAAAAAAGCACAAATAATGAGGAAAGTAAAATTCAGCTTTCTCAGCCAAGAGGAAATAGCTCTAGTAGACTAGAAACACAGGACTCCAGGTAAGAAAGTAGCAGGTGAGCCTGAGACTGTCATGTGTTAAAGAGTTTAAAAATCAGTCTATGAAGATGGAAAGATATGGGAAGGTTTATTTTAAACAAATGTTTAAAAGAATCAGACTTTATTTTGGCATTGCCACTAATGCAGAAGTGACACTAGAAGCAGGGAGACAGGTTAAAAAGCCACTTCCAGTGAGCAGGGCAAAACTGATAAGGACCTAAATTAAGGTGGGAAATAGAGAAGCTAACAGATATGAAATATTTTAGAGATTACTACTGTAATGGTTAATATTTGGTGTCAACTTGATTATATTGAGGGATGCCTAGATGGCCAGTGAAACATTGTTTCTGGATGTGTCTCTGAGGGTGCTACCAGAGGAGACTGACATTTCAGTTGGTAGACTGGGAGAAGAAGGCCCACCCTCAATGTGGGTGGACACCATCCAGTTGGCTACCAGCGCAGCTACAACAACGCAGGCAGAAGAAGGTGGGATAACTTTGCCTGCTGAGTCTTCTGGCTCTCTTTCTTCTTCCCACGCTGGATGCTTGCTTCTGCTCCTACTGCCCTTGGACATCATACTCCAGGTTCTTTGGACTTTGGACTCTGGGACTTGCACCAGCAGCTTCTTGGGGGAATCTATCAGCTTCCTTGGTTTTGAGGCTTTCAGACTTGGACTGAGCCACTACTGGCTTCTCTCTTCTCCAGCTTGCAGACAGCCTATCATGGGACTTCACCTTATGATTGTGTGAGCCAATTTTCCCTAATAAACTTCCTTTTATATCTACATATATATTATTGGTTCTGTCCTTCTGGAGAACCCTAATATCACTGCCACGTTGTACTGAGGCAGGGTCTTACTCTGTTGCCCAGGCCAGAGTACAGGGGCACAATCATGGCTCACTGCAGCCTCAACTTCCTGGGCTCAAGAGATCCTCCCACTTTAGCCTCCTGAGTAGCTGGACCTACAGGTGCGTGTCACCACACCCAGCTAATTTTTTAAATGTTTTTTATAGAGACAGGGTCTCACTATGTTGCCCAGGCTGGGCCTGAACTTCTAGGCTCAAATGCTCCTCCCTCTTTAGCCTCCCAAAGTGTTGGGATTATAGGCATGAGCTACCGCGCCTGGCCCAAGTTCAGTATTTTTAAAAGCGGAGTTAAAAGACTGTGAGAGAAGAATCACCACGATTCAAACAATTCTGGCTTTAAAAGATCATGATGCCAATAACCAGAATAAAGAAAACTGGAAAAAGGGAGCTGAAGAAAAATTACGTTCTATTTTGGACATGAACGTGAGTTACTAGTCATTCATCTGGGAGAACAAACACCCCAAGAAGTTAAATTTAAAAGTCTGGGCCGGGTGCGGTGGCTCATGCTTATAATCCCAGCACTCTGGGAGGCTGAGGCGGACGGATCACCTGAGGTCAGGAGTTCAAGACCAGCCTGACCAGCATGGAGAAACCCCATCTCTACTAAAAATACAAAATTAGCCGGACGTGGTGGTACATGCCTGTAATCCCAGCCACTCAGGAGGCTGAGGGAGGAGAGTCTCTTGAACCCTGGAGGCGGAGGTTGCGGTGAGCCGAGATCGTGCCATTGTACTCTAGCCTGGGCAACAAGAGCGAAACTCTGTCTCAAAAAAAAAAAAAAAAGAAAGAAAGAAAAGGTCTGGGGCTACAGAGAGAGATTAGGAACACAGGGAAGAAATTTGGGAGAGTTACAGGTATAAGTAGAAGCCAAGGGAACGGATATATCATAACTCAGGGAATACGCACATTGAGAAAAGGACTTCGCACAGAATGATGGGCAACTGGTAACATTTAAGAACAGACAATGAAGCAACTGAGGAAGAGTCAGGAAGCAAAGAATATAAACAACTCAAGGTCAGATAGGAGCTTATTTTGTTTAACATATATCCCCAGAGCTTATAATCAAATATGATTCACAAAAGATCCTCGACAAATATTACTGACTGACAACAGTACGTTTGCCATTTTGGGTGGCCAACATACAAACACTTTCCCATTTCAGGGTGAATCTAAAAAGAGTCAGGCTGCTAATTAGATAGTTACCAAAGCAAATGGTGGGAATGCAAATACCCCATCTCCAACTGAAAATACTATATAGGGCCGGGTGTGGTAGCTCATGCCTGTAATCCCAGCACTCTGGGAGGCTGAGGTGGGCAGATCACCTGAGGTCAGGAGTTCAAGACCAGCCTGGCCAACATGGTGAAACCCCGTCTCTACTAAAAGTACAAAAAAAAAAAAAAAAAAAAAAATTAACCAGGCGTGGTGGCAGGCGCCTGTAATCCCAGCTACTTGGGAGGCTGAAGCAGGAGAATCGCTTGAACCCGGGAGATGGAGGTTGCAGTGAGCCGAGATCGCACCATTGCACTCCAGCCTGGGGGACAAGAGCAAGAGCAAGACTTCATCACAAAAAAAAAAAAAAAAAAAGAAAGAAAGAAAATACTATTCAATTGTTAAGAAATGATTGTTTTATGTACCACTAAGAAAGAAAAATATCCTGCCAATTGACCTAATGCTGTCTTATGAGTTCTATTTTCCCCCAATAAAGAACTCTTCCTAACTTTACACAAAGATTTACCATATAAAAAATAAATCAATAGCCAGCACCACTATTCAAGGGCTTGGGAATGTTTGATATACTAGCACAGGATCCCATGTAACATTCTATCAAACCAGGGGACCAACTTTAAAGCAAAAGAGGTGTTGGGACAGGCCCATAACCATAGGATTCACAGGTAATATATATACTGCACCACTCAGAAGCTGCCAACCTGAGAGAACATTGGAACATTGGAACTGTCTGCAGAAAAAACAGTTCAAGAGTGAGTTTGGAGGCAACTCTTTATGAAGACAGGGCATTATCCAACAAGACACGGTAATTCCTCAAATCAAATATCCATATATGGTGCATGAGTCTGGGAATCCAGGAGAGCAAGCACTACTGGCCCACCTACCATCACTCTCAATGACCCACTAGGGAAATCTATGCTTCCCATCCCTTCTTGTCCTCCAACTTTATGTTCTACAGGTTTTGACGTCTTGGTTCCCAAAGAGAACGCAGTTCCACTAGAGAAAATAGCAAGAGTCCTGCTGAATTACAGATGGTTCCCAACTTACAACAGGGTTAACATCCCGATAAACCTATTGTAAGTCCAAAATATCTTAAGTCAAAAATGCAATTAATACCTATGATAAACAATTATAAAGTAAAAAAATCATAAAATCTTATGTTGAACCATAGGACCATCTGTATAAGCTTCTGCTGTTGCCTGGGCACTTCTGGCTCCTTGAGACAAGGGGCTGGCAGGAAAAAGAGTCACCATTCCAGTAGGGATGTGTCACCCTAATCTCTGAATTCATTAGACCACATGGTATATAACATGATCCTCAAATATCTGCCAATAATTGGTATATGAATTTTCTACCAAAGCCTCAGTTCTCCCAAATCCTATAGATTTAGGTTTGAAAAGAAGGCATAATAATAAAAATAACTTAATTTAGTAAGCACTTATTAAACCCCAGCTGGATTCTATGCAACAACAACAACAACACACACAAACACACACACACACACACTTTTTAAATAAAATGTGATGTTAACACAAAGCCAGGAATAAAGGTAAGAAACAATGGAAAATGTGGCAAACGTTTTAGAAATACATCTACTTTTTAAACTACCTATATTAAAATCTTAAAGACAAATCTCTAAAAATAGGATATTCACAGTGCTTCCACTTTGATAAAAGTATGTGTGTATATATATATAATTAAATTATTTTTAAGAAAAAAACTTAACCTTTGAATTTCCTCTGGAAAAGTTGCACTGAACATAAGGGTTTGGCGCTGTTCCTTTGATGGCATTCCTGGGCAAGAAATTAACTTCTTCATTTCTGGACCAAAACCCATATCCAACATGCGATCAGCTTCATCCAAAACTAAGTATTTGATCTGTTTGAGACCAATCTTTAAGGATATTTTCAAAGGTAAAACAGAAAATGTATATTAGTTTATATTAAACTATTCTCTACAATTCCAACTGTTAAAATACTGTTAAGAAAAAAGACTAGAAATCAGTGTATAAAATGAGAATTGTTATGCTTAGATAATATTACTGTATATTTCAGTTCAATTTTCTGTTATAAAGCATTTTTAAAATTAAGTCTAAAAGAAACCAAATGTCTAGATCAACACTGTGCAATAAAACTTTCTGCAATTACTTAAAAATTCTATTAACTGCGCTTTTTTTTTTTTTTTTTTTGAGAAGGAGTCTTGCTCTGTTGCCCAGGCTGGAGTGCAGTGGCACAAGCTCAGCTCACTGCAACCTCTGCCTCCTGGGTTCAAGTGATTCTCCTGCCTCAGCCTCCCAAGTAGCTGGGGCTACAGGCACATGCCCCCATGCCTGGCTAATTTTGTGTGTGTGTGTGTGTGTTTTTAGTAGAGACGGGGTTTCACCATGTTAACCAGGATGGTCTCTATCTCCTGACCTCGTGATATGCCTGCCTAAGCTTCCCAAAGTGCTGGGATTATAGGCGTGAGCCACTGCACCCAGCCTATCTGCATTGTTTAACGTGTTAGTCATTAGCCAAAGGTAGCTAGGTATTAGGCGCTTGAAATGTGGCTACTGTGACTTGGAACTGAATTTTTATCATTCTTAAATTTAAATTGTTACATGTGGCTAGTGGTTACTGTATTGGACAATACAGATCTAGATTACAGTATTTGATAAAGTTAGACTCTAATGTAAGAAAGAAAATATCCTAACAACATGACATATTCAAATATCTTCTAACTGATAAAATTTTTTCTAACCTCTTTAAATCCTTAGTAAATTCTCCATTCTCTAATCACTCGGGAACAATCAGGAACCTCTTACCTTTGCATGAACATCTTTTACTATAAACAGAAGAACACACTTGCAAAGTGATTTTGGTACCACTATGAAGATGTTTAGCAAGAAAGTAAGGTAGATATCTCTGGGTCCTTTTAATAAGTATACTAAGAGAAAGGTGTGTTTATGCAGAAATAACATTTTTTTGAGTAACCCAGAGGGATGAAAATGACTCTTAACTCAGAAGCACCCTTTAAAGAGTTTTTAAAAAGCAAATCTGGTTCATTAAGGTGAACCGAAAGTACTGATTGAGAGATATAAAAATATAGTATATGAATTCCTAAATAAGTACATGGCCCTAAAATCTTTTTAAAGATTTAGAAAATTAACAATCCTGGTTAATATCATTCCCATGCTTACATAGGAGACAGAATTATTGATGCCACAAAGGGTTTCTTACAGGAGAAAAACTATTTCCCCAAGACATGTATGAAACCAGATAAAAAGTTATTAACTACATTTTTCCCCCAGCGTAGTGGGACGTAGAATATGGATTCTGGAATCAGACCCAGATTCTAACATTAGCTCTATACTTACTAGAGCTAACTCAGGGATTTTTAAAATAAATTACACAATCTCATTGAGTTTGTTTTCCCAAGTATAAATTAGAAAACACTATTCCCTGCGATTATCTTGAGAATTATATAAGAATGCATTCAAAGAATGTGATGGAGGCTAACACATAAATAGTGCTCTAGTAAATACATCTGTTTTTACCTCATTCTTTCCTTTTCCCATACCAAACAAAAAGTATCAATCTCACAACTTCATTATTCCTATAAGGCGTACCTTTTCTTTGCCTATGATATCCATCAGTCTTCCAGGAGTAGCACATAATATATTACAGCCTTGTACTATTTGTCGAATTGAATGTCCCAGCTGGGTTCCCCCATATATAACAACAGCTCTTACACAAGTCCTATTAACAAGAAAACTAAATGTTATTTTCTAGTTACTTAAAAATTAGGCATCTGTTTCTATCAAGATATAAAACAAAATCCAAAAAGAAAAAAAACAAACATTCAACTATCTAAAAAAAATATTAAATTCTGGCTGGGTGCAGTGGCTCACGCCTGTAATCCCAGCACTTTGGGAGGCCAGGGCGGGCAAATCACCTGAGGTCAGGAGTTTGAGACCAGCCTGGCCAACATGGTAAAATCCAGTCTCTACTAAAAATGCAAAAAATTGGCCAGGCATGGTAGCATGCTCCTATAATCCCAGCTACTCGGGTGGCTGAGGCAGGAGAATCGCTTGAACCCAGGAGGCAGAGGTTGCAGTGAGCCGAGATCCCACCACTCTACTCCAGCCTGGGCAACACAGCGAGTCTCCATCCAAAAAAAAAAAAAAAAAAAAAAGTGATATTTTACTTGATTTTTTTTTTAAATTACAATACTTTTGGGGGAACAGGTGGTATTTCATTACATGGATAAGTTATTTAGTGGTGATTTCTGAGACCTTTTACTTGATTTAAAAGCCTGAAAGCAACATGTTACATGAGGATTAGCAAGATATAAACACTGAAATAAGCAATCCACATGTTTTTCCAAAAGATCTATCAGGTTTGATATTAAAGTGATTTCAAGCATGGAAAAGAATAAAATCACCTGTGGTGGTTTTAACATACATATACAAATTCTTCAATATATTCCTTCCTTCAAATATGGATTCTACCTTCCCCCTTCAGTGTGGGCAAGGCTGGCCTCATGAGTGTGCAACCTGTCCAGTCACACAGAGTCCCAAGTTCAGAAGAATCCTGTGTTTCATTTAATGCTCTGTTGTCGCTGCCTTGAAATCTGTAATAATTTTACAACAAAGGACCCTGCACTTTCAATTCTGCACTAGTTCCAATAAATTATAATATAGCCACTCCTGAGTGGGGTCAAACTTAGTGACTTGCTTCTTACAAAGAGAATGTGGCAGAAGGACAATGTGTGACTTCTGGGACTATTTCATAAAAGCTATTACAGCCTCCTCTTTGTTCTTACTGATCACTTAATCTAGGGGAAGCCAGTGCCATTTAATCATGCATCCCTATGGAGACATCCAGTGAAGCCCTCAGATGACTGGCTTGACATCTTGTCTGGTTGACAATAAAACCAGGATTGGTTGACATCTCGTTTACAATCTCATAAGAAACTCTTAACTCAGAAGGACCCAACTAAGCCAAGCTGTTCCCCAATTCCTAAGCCCCCAAAATGGTGAGACAGTAAATGTTTATTGTTGAAAGCAACTACGTTTTAAGGGAGTTTGTTAGGCAGCGATAACTAAATGTTGGCAAAGGGTATACTGAAATTGGACTTCTGATAGACTGCAGGCACAAATATACATTAATTGCAAGCTTTAAAATAAGTTCCTGCTCTTTAACATTAAAATTGATAAAACTCTATTCTAAGAAAATACTTAAAACAGAAAACCGTTGTTTTTTTTTTTTTTAAAGTCAAGGTCTCACTGTCATCTAGGCTGGAATGCAGTGGCACAATCACAGCTCACTGCAGCCGCAACCTCCCAGGCTCAGGTAATCTCTCAGGCTCCCGAGTAGCTGGGACTACAGGGGTGCACCACTACACCTAGCTAGTTTTTGTTCTTTTTTGTAGAGATGGGTTTTCACCGTTTTCCAGGCTGGTCTTGAACTCCTGGGCTCAAGCTATCTGCCCATCTTGGCCTCCCAAAGTGCTAGGATTACATTGCAATTTTGTTTACGATAGCCCCACGTTAGAAAGAACCTAAATACCTCAGAACAGAGAAATAAAATGTATACACATGGGCAATTTAAAAGTCATTAAAAATCAGTTCTTATTATGCAATAAGAATTTTCTGTGTTATAAAGTTTTATGTAAAAGAATAGGAAATTATTAGAATACCCTGAGTTCATTTTTAAATATACATTAAAAACTACCAAGAAATAATACCGGTATGTTCACTATTTTCTACTTCTAGTATTATCTGTTTTTTAAATTAAAATTTTACTTTTTTAGAGACAGGGTCTCGCTCTGAGTGTGGTGGTACAATCACAGTTCACTGCAGCCTCAAACTCCTGGACTCAAACAATCCTTCTGCCTCAACCTCCTAAACTCCTAGGACAACAGGTGTGCATCACCACATGCTGGCTAGTTATTTTATTTTTTGTAGAGATGGGGTCTTGCCATGTTACCCTGGCTGGTCTCGAACTCCTGGCCTCAAGCAGTCTGCCTGCCTGGGCCTCACAAAGCACTGGGATTATAGTCATAAGCCACCAAGTCCAACCTATTAACCTAATTTTTAATCAGCATATTTCTTTTCAAAAATGAAAAGGATTCCATAAACAAGATAATAAAAAAATACTTTAAGTAATGCTAAAAATTACATGAGTGCATTATTACTGAGTTCTTCCAAAAGTGAGGGGAAAAAAATCTCTAAAGAAAAAACTATTTTGTGAGTAGCATTCTGATGTACTTACCCAAAAGAAAATTTTCTGGCTTCCAAATAAATCTGGTTGACCAATTCTCGAGTTGGTGCTACAATAATACACTCTGGTTCCTGCAACTCTTTAAAACGACTGGCAGTTATTCCATCATGCATCATATGAGCCAAAATTGGTAGGAGAAAAGCCGCCTAGAAGTTAAGTTGCTTAGTTTACAAACTTACAGCACAACACTTTTATCCCTATGGAAAGCTAATCCTCATGTCCTTATAGCCTTTAGACTCTACTTCCATCTTACTGGTAAATTTAAGATGAGAAATGAAAACAACTTTCATTTCAAGGTGTTCTTAACATTTAGGTCTTTATGCTCTTATTATACAATATAAAATTTGGTAAAATTCATCTACCCTATCAAATTTTTTCAGTGTATTTTCAAAAGCATACCCACGAATTCTAAACAGATCAACAACATTAGCATATTTATAGAGGAATATAATAGATGTAATTGCTGCAAATCATTACAGTGAACAATTACTCTAAGTTAGTCCTTTTGAGGTCATAAAATTATCATTCAGAATGGATGACAAAAGTGGCCCACAGAGTAAAAACTTAGAAATCATCACCTGTATTACTGAACACATTACCCTTATTGAAGTTACATCTGGCAACGAAAATTTTGTGCTACAGTTTTCTCATTTAAGCAAATAAGACACTTGCTAAAATCCACCTCCAAAACCATGTTTAACACTCTCATCAGCTGCTATACAATACCTATTTTTCCCTACAATTCTACTATGAAGGCTGATTAAGACTAAAATGGTACGACCTCATGGACTCTATGATCATAGAAATAAGAGTCTCATCTTATGGAGTCGTAATTAACACACAAATCTCCCAGATTAGTCCTAAAACCAACTGGACAGACTTCTTTTATAATTAGCATAACCTGAGGTCACTGAATACTAAGGAATCATGCACAATGCATGTAACTGTTTCTCATTCTTTAATCTTTTGACTTCAAGAGTGTACCAGCTATAATACAGAAATTACTTTCTCCCTCTCTGTTTTATAATCTCTGCTTTGACTTTCAGTCACTTTAAGATACTACCATGTTTCAGAAAGAGCTGCACACAGAAAAGATTAAACATCTATGGACAGCAACGCCACCCCAGGAATAGTTCAGAATTCTTTCTTCCGAAGTACACAAATCCTAATAAAAATCAGAAGCAAAACCATCAATACTTATGACAGGTAACTGAAACCATCTACAAACCTTCTACTCAAAAGAAGAAACCAAGTTACTAAGGAAGAACCAAAGCTCAAAAAACCTAACAGTTTGGACATGTTGGGAAAGACTTACAGTCTTCCCAGACCCTGTTTGAGCACAAGCCATCAAATCTCGTCCTGCAAGTATGATAGGAATACTGTATTTTTGCACAGGAGTAAGCTTAGTATAACCAGCTTTAGCAATGTTGTTATTCAGTGTCTGACAGAGATTAGCTTCTTCAAAAGTCTGAAAATTAAAAAAAAAAGCAGTGATTACATTCTATATATCATATGCAGATCATTTATAAGCATATTTCATTCGAGCTACTTTCCAAGTTCTGTTAATTCTACTTTATATACTAAAGTGACTTTAGTAACATGCCTCCACTCAGAAGTAAATATTCAAAGCCTGTATATTATAATATGATTTGACAGAATCATGAAGTATTCTCCACAAATGGTGGCTTTAAAAACATTTTTCCTGCCCCCTTAAAACCTATGAGATATGAAGAATTCTGCTCAGTAATGGCTTGTTCTAAGTATAATTATCAATAGGAGACAGAGGGCTCCCCCTCTCAGAAAAATCACTGCCCTAAGACACACTTTCTCACAATCTTGGGGAAACATCTTGAATCACTAGGAAAAGCATTTTTTAAGTAAGTTTAAATAAAATTCTCATCCTGGTATGGGGAGTGGGGATGAAATCTATTACTCTCTTTTGACATAGCAATTAATTCTATTGTAGATGGTAAGACATCATTCTAAATTTCCAACCTAAGACCTTATATACGAAAGGTGAAATCTATGTGTTGATATCAGCTTTACAAACTACATAATGTATTTTAAAAGCAAAGTTTGCTACATAGCTAATACAGAAACAATTAATACACTGACCAGAATTGCTGGTGGTGCATCATGTCCAGACACTTCCACAAGAATAGTGTCGTATTTGTCGAAGTTTATGCCTGTCTGATAATGTGCAAAGATGGAGTCCTCATCCTCAGGTGGAGGAGGGGGTATGTAGGTCACTTTTGGTCCTTGGAATTTAAATTAAAAACATAATGTACGTTACAGAGACTAAAAGAAAATATAAGAGAAAATAGACAAAAATTGACAAGATCAAATTTTAAATACTATGGAACTTCCCACTGTTTAAAGGTGCTTCCCACCTTTAAAGTTTTCACTGTTCAAATTTTTAAAAGATAACTTTGTTTTTAAGTAAAATACTTAAGCATTATTAAAACACAACATACTTCTATGTGAGTCACACAAATGTTAATATACCTTGAGTATCACTACTTTCTCCTCCTTCTGCTTCTGACTTCCAAGAATCTTGAAGAGAATCAAATAAAAAAGAGATACATGTTTTTTAAAATTGAAAGGTAAAAGAACTCTCACTATAAAAATCAAACACCTTGTTTAAGGAAAACTTACTCTTTCCAGAGCCTGTTATTACTTCTTCATTTAAACCTTTGTAACCACCTATTAAAGAAATTCATAAGTGACAATCGGTCAAGATGTAAGGCTGTGCACATCTTTATTTTCGTTGCTTGTCTTCAAAGAGAACAAGTTCCAAAAAACTTTAAACTCCCTTCTTACAAATACTTGAAACAATTAAATAGAACCTTGTACATTTTTAGTTTCTGTAGTATTCAAGATGATTTTACGTAGATGAGACTATTATATATTACTACATTTTGTTTAAACTGTTATACTTCTTTCCTAATCAGCAAAGGAATGTATTTTCTAAAAGAACCTGTGTGGGGGGGTGTCCCCAAGACCATTCCCAGTTCAGTAGTTGCTAGGAAGACTCACCAGACTCAGAATATAGTCATACTCATGGTTATGATTTATTAGTGAAAAAATAGGGAGTACTATCAGCAGAAGAAAAGGCACATAGGCAAAACCCAGAGAAAACCAGGCACAAGTTTCCAAGTGTCTTCTACTGCAGTCACACAGGATGTGCTTAGTTCTCCCAGCAATGAGCTGTGACAACACATGTAAACTCTACCAGAGAAGAGTATTAGAGACTCAGAAGCTCATTAGAGACTCAGTACCCAGGGTTTTTATTAGGGGCCAATAATGTACTCACCTTCTGCCTGGCACATACCAAATTCCAGACTCCCAGAAGGAAAGCAAATATTCAGCAAAAACCACAATGCACAAATGGTTTACGCACAATGAGTTGCTCTTACCAATCAGGATGGTGGGAACCCCTCCCAAATCCAAGTTTTCAGATGCTAGCTGTGATGGTTAATTTGCGGTGTCAATTTGACCAGATTAAGGGATACCCAGGTAGCTGATAAACCATTATTTCTGGGTATGTCTGTGAAGGTGTTTTAGAATAGACTGGCATTTGTATCAGTGGACAGAGTAAGAAGATCGACCCTCATCCAATCTGGGCAGGCACCATCCAATAGGCTAGGGGCCAGATAGAACAAAAAGGCAGAGGAAAGGCAAATTTTCTCTCTCTTCTGGAGCTGGGACACCCTTCTTCTCTTGTCCTTGGACAGCAGAACTCCAGGTTCTCTGGCCTTTGGACTCTAGGACTTGTACCAGCAATCCCCCGCCCCCTGACTCCACCCCACCAAGAGGTTCTCATGTCTTTGGCCTTGAACTGAGAGTTACACCATCAACTTCCCTGGTTCTCATCATTCTCAGCAAACTATCACAAGGACAGAAAACCACTCATATGTTTGTTCTCACTCATAAGTGGGAGTTGAACAACGAGAACACATGGACACGAGGAGGGGAGTATCACATACCAGGGCCTGTTGGAAGGTGGGGGACAGGGGAAGGGATACCATTAGAAGAAATACCTAATGTAAATGATGAGTTGATGGGTGCAGCACACCAACATGGTACATGTATACCTATGTAACAAACTTGCACATTGTGCACATGTTCCCTAGAACTTAAAGTATTAAAAAAAAAAACTTTACTGGTTCCTTTGGACTTGAATTGAACAATACTACTGGTTTCCCTGGTTCTTAGCTTGCAGACAGCCTATCATAGGACTTTCTCAGGCTCCATAATCTCACGAGCCAATTCCCCTAATTAGTTCCTTCTCATCCATCCATCCATCCATCCATCCATCCATCCATCCATCTCCTCCCTCCTTCCTTTTGGTCTGTCTTTGTGGAGAACCCTAACTAATATACACTAGCCAAGGAACAGCCTTTTAAGTAAGATTTTCAATTTCGTTTACTGATGAATTTTTGATGAACAATCAGGCCTGTTAACTCCTTTCTATATATTACCTTCCTGGTTTTTAGATAACGAGTAATCTGTTGTTCCACTTTTAGGTACTATGACTGCATTAGATTCAAAAGCTAATGAGATGTAACATTTTTTATATGTGAACTCTAATTTTCTTATCTTGTATGTCCACAGGTCTTGAAATCCTCCTTCATATAGGCTGTGAATATTTGTAGGAGATTTGGTTTAGCTAGTCTTTAATAAACTCTTTCTATATTGAAGAATCCAAGAATCAGCAGGGTGGGGGAAATGTCACTCTGAATTCTCTCAGACTAATAATAATTACTGAGAATCTTCCAAATACATCGAGCAAGCTTCATTGATTTACTAGTCTGGAGAGCATTTTAACTTTTATGACACTGAAGTATTTATACTTTGAAAAAACTTTAAGGTCAGGCGCAGTGGCTCATCCCTGTAATTCTAGCACTTTGGGAGGCTGAGGTGGGCAGATCACCTGAGGTCAGGAGTTTGAGACCAGCCTGGCAAAGGTGAAACCCCATCTCTACTAAAAATACAAAAATTAGCCAGGTGTGGTGGCAGGTGCCTGTAATCCAGCTACTAGGGAGGCTGAGGCAGGAGAATGGCTTGAACTCTGGAGGCAATAGTTGCAGTGAGCCGAGATCACACCACTGCACTCCAACCTGGGTGACAGAGTGAGACTCTGTCTCAAAAAAGAAAAAAAAAAAGAAAAGAAAAAACTTTAAGAGTAAAAAATTATATATTGAGCTAACTTTATCCTTCAGACCAAACCAACTATTCCATAAGAAAAAGCATATTGTTTTAATAAGGATTTGAACATATTATATCTGTCTTTAACTTCCACACAGCATCTCATTTCATGATTATTATTTTATTAAACAGGTTTTTTTGGTTTAACAAACAAAAAACTGGTGACAGTCTCGCTCTGTCACCAGGCTGGAGTGCAGTGGTGTGATCTCGGCTTACTGCAACCTCCGCCTCCCGGATTCAAGCGATTCTCCTGCCTTAGCCTCCTGAGTAGCTGGGACTACAGGCACGCACCACCATGCCCAGCTAAGTTTTGTTTTAGTAGAGACGGGGGTTTCACTATGTTGGCCAGGATGGTCTCATCTTGACCTTCTGATCTGCCTGCCTAGGCCTCCGAAAGTGCTAGAATTACAGGCGTGAGCCACCGCACCCAGACTTAAACAGTTTTTTATTTATGAATTTTAGGTGATTTTCAGTTTTTACTTATTATAAATGACATCTCAGTGAACATCCTTGTACATGTATTTGCAAATACATCTATAGTATATAATTCCTATAATGGAATTGCTGGATCAGACAGGCAATAACCTGGAGAGTATTAAGGAACTATCTAAAACAGGCTGTGTAAATTTATGGTCCTCACAGTGTATAAAAGCAATAACAGTTACCTTTAACTTCAAAAATTAAATTTGTTTCCAACCAGTGAAGTACAGAAAAAAATTAAATTTGGAATACAATGATTTTAACTTCTTTCGGGTAAACAAAATAAGAACTTACCTCGTTCACTTCCACTGCCACTTCTGCTTTGAGAAGTATCACCATTACCTGTAAGGCATTGTTTCGCAACATATTTAGATAAAACACAGCTGCTGCTCAAGCACACAAACCATGTTGTTATTTCTATTCAACAAAGTTATTACTTAGGAATCCTGGTCCTTTAACCCATCCATCTCTTAATTTTAGATTTAACTTTTTTTTTTTTTTCAAGTCTCACTCTATCACCAAGGCTGGAGTGCAGTGGCGTGATCTTGGCTCACTGCAACCTCCATCTCCTGGGTTCAACCAATTCGCGTGCCTCAGGCATCTGAGTAGCTGGGACTACAGGCACATACCACCACGCCCAGCTAATTTCTGTATTTTCAGTAGAGATAGGGTTTTGCCATGTTGGCCATGCTGGTCTTGAACTCCTGGCCTCAAGTGATCCACCTGCCTCAGCCTCCCAAACTGCTGGGATTACAGGCATGAGCCACCACGCCCGGCCTCTAGGTTTAACTTTAACCTTAACCTCATTTGAACATTTTCCATCAATTGTGTTTTCATTTTCACTTCAACTCACACAAATCCTTTCCCCCTAACTCAGAATCCTTTATTCCTCTAGTTAATAATTCACACCTCAAACTGGTAGATAACACAGAATAAATAATTCACATTGCACAAATTTTATAAGGGAGACAAAATTGTCCACATATTTTTACCTACAGATCTAAAAGCAGAGAAAATCATAAGCCAAACTAGTATACTTTAACATATATATTAGGTTTACTAATCCTAGTGCTAAAAACATACATCAGTAACTAATATTCAGTAATAAGTTATATTTCTCACCTGTGCCACTTAATACTGGTCTTCTAGAACCAAAAAGGCCACCAGTGCGCTGCATACATTCGTCTGGGTCTAAGTCATTATCTTGATTTGCAGAAAGTAAAATTAGATTACATTACTTTTAAGAAGTTTTTTAATCATTCAGTAAACAGAAAAAAATCAAGTTATGGTATCAGAAGTTAAAAGATGCAGTGTAAAATAGAAAAATACTGTCCTATTAAACTAAGTTAAACTATTCTATTAAACTAAGTTAAACTATTCTATTAAACCAAGTTAAACTAAGTATTGTGCAAAGGAATTATCTACAAATAATGTCCTTCAATGATAAATTACTTCCTCAAAATGTATTTAAAATATTTCATAAAATAAATTAGGGCCAGTGCTATGCCAAAATATGATACAAGCAAGTTAAATCTCTAGAAATTGCCTGAGAAACTTCACATTGCATCATTTCACTACTTATTCTTCAAAATAGCACCCCTTGCTCCCACTGTTGCCAAATCAAACCTTACCAGTCCTGCACGGTAACCCTTCAAAATCCCTAAACTTCTGTGAAAGTGACAATTCACTAGTCTGCTACGCATCTATTAAATCATTATTACAAATTTATGTTTTTAGCTTCCAAAACCATAAATCTGTTCTCCTCTGTTAAGAGGCACATACATTCCAACAGTGACCTCTGAAGTCAGTACCTTATGTCTAAAAAATGATGGCTGGAAAAATTTAAGGTAGAAAGCCACACTGGTGAAAGAAGGTATGTGGGGAGGTAAAGCCACATAGAAGGTCACCTGTTTATAAGGTCAGCCATATTATCAAAGCTCTAAAACAATGAATAGTATGTAATATTAAAGTACTGAGTCACTCAAACTTATTTTTTAAATTCATATATTTCAACTTAACCAATATGCAATTAAATCTCTCTAAAAAATAATGTTATATACAATGTGGTGATTAATGTGTATTAGTCACTGAGCTAAGCTATTCTCATATAATCCTCATAACAACCTTCTTTGATACATTTTTTTTTAATCATTTTCTTTTTAACAGTTCATGAAGCACATCGTTTGCAAATCCAGTACTAACTTGGACTTCCTAGACCAAATCCTCCACGGCAACCTCGGAAACTACCTCTTCCACCTCTTCTGTATGGCCCTGAAGCTTCTGAATTATTTCCATCTCTATAGCCTATAATGTTAAAACACACACAAGAACAACACAAAACAACAACAAAGAAATCTTGGGGACATGGTCAAATTTAATTTAAGCCTTGAATAATGCAGTAACTTTAAACAAGTGTTTTAAGGCATTGTTGTCAAAAAGAAATGACATTTTGACCTATTAAGTGTTCAATTTTACTAATATAAATAGATATGGCTACAATTTTTTAAAACCTCACTGCTTGCTTTGAGAATTGAGTCTAAAAATCACCTAAAGGAAAAAGTAGCACTTGAATTAAAACACTAAAAGTCACCAAAACTGCATCATTAACTGGATTTCCACAATGCACAAAAGAATTAAATAAATCCTAGGTTTGTATCTGCTCCATATAGAATATAGTAAACATCTTACTCAAAGCACAGACATGCAGGCACATATAAAGTCTGATTTCCAGGTAAGAACAATTTTTAATTGAATTGAATACCAAAAGATTAGTAGAAACAGTTCAAGTAAAATTTAATTGCACATAGAGCAGACTCATAGGGCAGACTCATAGGGCAGAACCAGATTAATGCAAAACCAAAGTGCCAACTGGGCAGGAAATAGAGACTGTTCCGTTTGTAAACTTGCAACTATTTACGCTTAAAGAGAATGATGAATAAAGATAAATTCTATATATGCTATTTCTGAATATTAGAGTATATGTATTTTAAAACCTATTTAAAAATGAAACAAAACTCTTCAAAAAAATTGTATCTTCTGGAACCTTTTCTGTAAAGGTATATTTTCATGAAAGTAAAAGAACACACATGTAAGTTAAAAATATAATAAAATGAAAGCTTATCTCCACTGCCCAGCTTAAGACTAAAATGTTTCCAACATATTTGCAGCCCATGTTTTTCTTTTGCCCTATGCTTCTCTTCTCCCTGAGCACTCCTTCCAACTAACATCCAACAAGGCAATATCCTGAATAGTTTTTCATTTCCTTGCTCTTAATTTTATCAACTATGTACTTAGCCTTAAGCAACATATTATTAGTGTTATGTTAGAGTTTTACGAACTAAATGGAACTAACATATCGTCTTCCACATCTTTTTTTTTTTTTTTTTTGAGGCGAAGTCTCACTCTGTCACCCAGGTTGGAGTGCAGTGGCATCATCTCGGCTCACTGCAACCTCTGCTTCCAGAGTTCAAGCGATTCTCCTGTCTCAGCCTCCCAAGTAGCTGGGATTACAGGCATGAACCAACATGCCCGGCTAATTTTTGTATTTTCAGTAGAGACGGGGTTTCACCATGTTGGCCAGGCTGGTCTGGAACTCCTGACCTCAGGTGATCTGCCCACCTCGGCCTCCCAAAGTACTGGGATTACAGGCGTGAGCCACAGCGCCTGGCCCCACGTCTTTTTCCTTTTATTCAACTTTGTTGACATATGAAACTACTTCATTTACTTTTACTGCTGAACACTCTATTGTATCTGTTTCTATTTCATTTATGTCTACTACCTTTTTTATTTGAGTTTTCTCCCTTCTAACTACTTGGCTTGAACACTTAACTCATTATTTTTTCTGAGAAAAGAAATACTTAAACTATTTTAAATCTAGTCTTCTTCCTACAAAGTTCTGTCCTACTAGATTTCCTCTATTAGCAAGTTTTACATTTTATCCTTTCTCTGATGCATTTAAGGCTATAAAATTTCCTCTAAGAGGCAGCTGCTTTAGCTATATCCTCAAAGTTTTCATGTGCTCTGTTCTTACTGTTATTAAATTCTAAATATTTCAGGATTTCCATATGAACTGTTATTCATAAACTGAGAAATTCAGTTTCTAAATCATGAAGGTTAGACTTATTGATTTCTTATTTTAATAAGAGAACATGACCTATGATATATTTATCATAGGTCATCCTTAAAAGATGATCAAATTGTACATATTTTCCATACATGCTGGAAAAATATATGATTTATAATTTTAGAGTATATGATTCCAAACAAATATTAAATCAAGCTGAGTAAGTGGCACTCAGATCTTCTATATTCTTATTAATCTCTGTTCTGCTGTCTCAACTTACTAGGATTTGCGAATTTTTCCTTATGTCTATTTACCTTTGTGCATCTTAGTATATTGTTAGATTAGAACCATGTTCAGAACTATAATGTCTTCCTGATGAATTTATCCTTAATAATTCTACCTTACAGTATACTTTGTCTCTATTTCTATTCAGCTTTGAGTTACTGAACGCTTTTTTCTCTTTAAGTTTCAGGGTACGTGTGCAGGATGTGCAGGTTTGTTACATAGGTAAACATGTGCTATGGTAGTTTGCTGCACCTGTCAACCCATCACCTAGGTATTAAGCCCAGCATGCATTAGCTCTTTTCCCTAATGCTCTCTTCCCCCGCCTGCCCTCCCCCGACACCTACAACACCTAGTATTCCTAGGCAGTCTCCCATCCAAGTACTAACCAGGTCCAACCCTGCTTAGCTTCCAAGATCAGACGAGATTGGACACGTTCAGGGTGGTATGGCCATAGCCTATTTTCTAATTTAAAAAAAAATTTTTTTTTTTGTAGAGACAAGATTTAGTTGCTCAGGCTGGCCTTGAATTCCTGGCCTCAAGAGATCCCTCCCATGTTGGCCTGCCAAAATGCTAGGATTACAGGCATGAGCCACCATGCCTGACCTCTTTACTTTCAACTCCATATTGAAATGTGCTTACCTATATTATGATTACTGATACATAGGTCTTTTATTTCTACAATCTTTGTGTTTTCTCTTTACAGAGTTTTTTCGATGCTTTTTGTTCTCCTTTCTGTCCTGTTTTCCCCAAATGGTAAAGCTATGTATTTTATTTTTTACCAATTTTCACCACGAATATTTAGGAAATAAACTATTTTCAATCTACCTTCCTTCCTACAAAGCTCTGTCCTTCTATTGGATTTCCTCCATTAGCAAGTTACACATTTTATCTTATCCCTTCTCTGATTACCCTTCATTTTACTTATTAAGAAATATTTTTCCTTTCAACTGAGCTGGCAAGAATTTCAGTCTTTTCATTTGCTAGTATTTTAATTCACTTTTGTTTCTGGAACCCCTAAATTAATAGTCATTATTGCTAGTTTATATAGTCAATACTTATTTAAGTTTACCAATATGTTTACCTGTTTTACATATCTTTTTTTTCGCTCATCATTGCTTCTTGTTTCCTATGCCTTTCTTCCTGCAATCAGTTGTCTTACTACCGTATACAATTTAGTAGTTCTTACTCAACAGTATGAGAGTATTAAACACCATTTTTATCTGAATGGCATTATTTCTCCCTGGCACCTAATTATCTGAATATAGTTATTTGGGTTCAGAGCTATTCTCCTTCAGCATTCTGAATATACTATGCTATTACATTCTGAAATCTACCTTTACTGAAGAAAATTCTGTTGTGAATATAATGTTCTTCTAAAGGTGAATCTACCTTTTTTCTCTAGTAGTTTTATAGGTTTTAAAAAATCTTTGTAATACTATAATTTCAATACATGCATAAGGGTATGAAGTTTTAAATTTTATTTGCTGAGGACTCTTGTGCCTCTCTAACTCTGGAAAAGTCTCATCTATTCTCTTTGAATATTCTTCTTTCCTGTCCTTCTCCCATTTTCTGGCCACTCCTCAGGAGACAGTCATATGTTGAACCACAGGTCTTAGTCTATCTTCCATACCTTATTTATTAACCACTCTCGTGTTTTCCATTTCCAAGTTTAGAGAATTTCCACAGATTTATCTTTGAATTAATTCATTCTCTTCATCTGTGTTTAATCTTTACCTTTAATCACTCTGTTCTTTTCTGTAAGTTTCTAAAAATTCAAATTGAGTCCTTTTCTTGTTTTTTGTTTTTTGAGACAGAGTCTCGTTCGGTCACCCAGGCTGGAGTGCAGTGGTGCCATCTCAGCTCACTGCAACCTCCACCTCCTGGGTTCAAGTGATTCTCCTGCCTCAGACTCCAAGTAGCTGGCACTACAGGGCTGCACCACCACGCCCAGTTAATTTTTGTATTTTTAGTAGAGACGGGGTTTTAACATGTTGGCCAGGTTGGTCTCAAACTCCTGACCTTAGGTTATCCACCCACTTCGGCCTCCCAAAGTGCTGGGATTACAGGTGTGAGCCACTGCGCCCGGCCAACATTAACATATTTCTTAAAGTAACCTGAGTCCTCCCAGAAGGTATAGTCTGCATTTCATAAGGGACAGCTGACAATCTAACTCTTAAAGATGTTTGGTGACAATATCTTCAGAAAGAAATTAGCTTATAAATCATCTAACCTTTGTATAAAAGAAAATGGAACATCTTTTATTACTTTTTAAAAAAATACTTACCAGATAGTTATTATATTTCTACATACTAATGAATAAAATGAAAACACTAAAATGATATGTATCACTGACATCAGCAAAAATGGCCAAGTAAGGAACTCTAAATTCCACTACTCCAAAAAGGCAAGGAAAAAAATGGGCAAGAACTGTCAGAATTAACTTTCTCCAAACTCTAGAAATCAATAAAAGGCTTGAAGCAACCCAGGGAATTTTTTTTTTTTAAACAGCAAATTTCGCAGCATTTTAACTTACCTAGTTCCATCTCCCAGCAACTCAACTTGTAAGTATATAACCAAAAGATTTGAAAACAGGGACTCAAACAGATAACTGTAGGTGAATGTTCATAGCGGACTTACAATAGTCGGAAAGAAGAAACAATCCAAGTGTCCGTCACATGGATAAACAAAATGTGGTAAATACATTATATTATTCAACCATTAAAAGAAATGTAGTTTTGATGCATGCTACAACATGGATGAACACTGAAAACAAGATGCTAAGTAAAATAAGCCAAATACGACAGGACAAATATTGTACGATTCCACTTGTATGAAATACCTAAAATAGACAAATTTCATAGAGAACATGGAATAGAGGTTACCAAAGACCAGGGTCAAGGGAGTATACAGGGAATTGTTGTCTAACGGAATACAAAGTTTCTATTTGGGTGATGATAGTGATGACAGAATACTGTGCACTTAATGCCAAAAATTATACACTTAAGAATAGTTAATATGGGAAATTTTATGTTATAGAGATCTTACCACAAAAAAGCTCAAAATATCCCAAGTTTCATGAAAACTATTAATCTATAAATCCAAGAAGCTCAACTCCAAGGAGGGTAAACCCAAAAAGATCCACATCTAGACACATCAATATAAAACATCAACAAATGGTGCTAGAACAACTGGGTATCCATATGCAAAAGAATTTGGACCCCCACCCTACACCATCTATAAAAATGAATTCAAAATGCATCAAAGACTTAAGTGTAAGAACTAAAACTATAAAATTCTTAGAAGGAAACAAAGGAAAAAGTCTGCAGGACTCTGGATTAGGCAACCGTTTTCTAGTTATAACACCAAAAGAACATAAAAAGATAAACTGGGTTTGATAAAAATGTTAAATTTTAGTGTTTCAAAGGGTACTATCAAGAAAGGGAAAAGACAACCCACAGGAGGTTATTAAACATTTGCAGGCCAGACGCAGTGGCTCACACCTGTAATCCGAGCACTTTGGAAGGCCGAGAAGGGAGAACTGCTTGAGCCCAGCAGTTTGAGACAAGCCTGGACAACATAGTGAGACCCCATCCCTACAAGAAATAAAGAAATTAGCTGGGCATGGTGGCACATGCCTATAGTCCCAGCTACTCAGGAGGCTGAGGTGGGAGGACTGCTTGAGACCAGGAAGTTGAGGCTGTTGTGAACCATGACTGTGCCACTGCACCCCAGAGTCTGGGTGACAGAGCGAGACTCTGTCTCAAAAACAAAAAAAAAATTAGATAAATTAAAAAAAAATAAACATTTGCAAATCAGGTAGCTGATGATACTCATATTGAGAATATATAAATAAATCTTAGAACATAAAAAGACAACCCAATTGTTAAAATGAGCGAAGGATCTGAAAGACATTTCTCCAAAGATATACAAATGGTCAATAAACATATGAAAAGCTGCTCAACATCACAGTCATCAAAAAATGCAATCAAAACAACAACAAGGGCTGGGCACTGTGGCACACATGCCTGTAATCCCAGCACTTTGGGAGGCTGAGGCAGGCAGATTGCTTGAACTCAGGAGTTCAAGATCAGCCTGGGCAATGTAGTGGAACCCCATCTCTAAAAAAATACAAAAATTAGCAGGGCATGGTAGTACACGCCTGTAGTCCCAGCTACACAGAGGGCTGAGGTGGAAAGATTATTTGAGCCTGGGAGGTTGAGGCTGCAGTGAGCCGAAATTGTGACAGAGCCCTCCAGCCTGGGTGAGAGTAAGACCCTGTCTCAAAAAAATAAAAAAACAAAAAACCCACAATGAGATACCACTTCATACTCAGTAGAATAGCTATAATTAAAAAAACACCAGTAATAACTAGTATCGGTGGATGTGGAGAAATCAGAACCCTCATAACACTGAGGGTGGGAATATAAAATGGTACAGCTACTATAGAAAATAATTTGGCAGTTCCTCAAAAAGTTAAACATTAAGAGTTAGCACGACACAGCAATTCCACTCCTAAGTATATACTCCAGAAAAATGAAAACATAGGTTCACACAAAAACTTGTACACAAATGAATATGGCAGCATTAGCCATGAGAGCCCAAAAGTGGAAACAACTCAAACATTCATCAGCTGAAGAATAAACAAATGTGATGTAACCACACAACAGTAGAGCCCTCATGAATGGAATTAGTGTTCTTATAAAAGAAGCCCCAGAGAGCTGCCTGGCCTTATCCACCATGTGAGGACACAGAGAGAAGACACCATCTATGAACCAGGAAATGGGCCCTCACCAGACACTGAATCTGCTGGTGCCTTGATCTCAGACTTCTGACTCTCCAGAACTGTGAGAAATAAATTTCTGTTGTTTACAAAGCTACCCAGTTTATAGCATTTTGTTATAGCAATGCAAATTAAGATAGCTTTTTCTTCTGGAAATTGATTAAGCTGATTCTAAAAATCACACAGGAATGCAAAGGACTAAAAATAACAGGCAATCTTGAGGTTTTTCATTTGTTTTGTGTTGTTATAAAGGAATACCTGAGACTGGATAATTAATGAAAAAAAAGGTTTATTTGGCTCAAGATTTGATATCTGAAAATGTTCAAGACTGGGCATCTGGGAAGAGCCTCAGGCTGCTTCCACCCATGGCTGAAGGTGAAAGGTAGCTGGTGTGTTCAGAGATCATATGATGCAGAGGAAGTAGAGGGTACCAGGCCCTTTTAACAACTAGCTGTCAAGGGAACTAATAGGCAACTCACTCAACAGCCCCACAAGGAAACAGGTCTATTCATGAGGGATCTGCACCCCCATGACCCAAATACCTCCCCTTAGACCCTACCTCCAACTCTGGGAATCAAATTTCAACATGAGAAGGACAAACATCCAAACCACAGCACTTGAAAAACAAGCACTTGAAAGACTTACAATGCCAGATATCAGGACCTATTATGAAACCACAGTAATTAGATTATGGGGCAATGGTACAAAAATAGAAAAACTGACCAATGGAATAAAACCTAGAGAAACAGATACACATATATAAGCCACCTAATTTAGGACAAACGCAGCCCTGTAGTGCAGAGTGGAAGGGACAGTCTTTTCAGTAAGTGATACTAGGTCAACTGAACATCTATATGGAAAAAAAATGTATATTGATTCCCACATTATATACAAAAATAAACTGCAAATTAATGACAATTACTTTTTTTTGTTTTAGACGGAGTCTCTCTCTGTCGCCCAGGCTGGAGTGCAGTGGCGCAATCTCAGCTCACTGCAACCTCTGCCTCCCCGGTTCAAGCGATTCTTCTGCCTCAGCCTGCCGAGTAGCTGGGACTACAGGCATGCGCCCAGCTAATTTTTGTATTTTTAGTACAGACGGGGTTTCACCATATTGGTCAGGCTGGTCTCGAACTCCTGACCTTAAGTGATCTGCCCGCCTCCCAAAGTGCTGGCATTACAGGCATAAGCCACCGCGTCTGGCCTATCTGTATGTACTATTCTTGCAACTTTTAAGTTTTAAATCATTTACAAATAAAAAGGTAAAAGTAAAGATACTCAACAGAAAAATGGGCAAATGACTTGACAAAAGATATCCAGATGTCCAAATGGCCAATAAACATAAGAAGTGCTCCACATTCCATTAGTCCAAAAAAATAGAAATTTAATACAAAATGAGTACACCACCACACAACCAGCAGAATGGTTAAAAGGAGAGAAAAAGAAAATACCAAGCATTGGTTAGAATGTGAGTGTATCTTAGTTTAAACGCTGAAAACATTTGACAATACTATTAAAGCCAAAAATATATATAGCCTATGACCTAGCAATTCTTCTTCTGAGTATGTACTAATGACAACCAAAAGAATACTAGAATGTTTACAGAAGCACTTTCACAATGGCCCCAAACTGGAGGTAATCCAAATACCTATCACTAACAGAAAAACAGTAAAACAAAAGAATACTAAACAGTAATAATGATCTACAATTGCAACAAACACACTAAGAAGGTAAACATAAAACACTACATACCATATGATTCCATTTATACCAAGTATAAAAATAGACGAAATTATCGTATGCTGTTAGAAGTCATAACAGAAGTTTTGGGGGTAATGAGTCATTAGTGAGTAAAAAATGAACATGAAAAGGGGCTTTTGAGGTGCCAGTAATTTGTATTTCATGACCTGAATGCTGGTGAACACACTGAACTCAAGTGAGTTCAGTTTGTGAAACATAATTGAACTATACACTTACGGTATGTGTACCTGTCTACATATTTTAATATAGACATATATACACATGTGTATTTTCTGAGTGACCCCTGTATGCAAACTTCCTATCCTCAAATGTATACATCTACAGAGAATGGAAATCAGGGATACCCTGAAAAATGGCTGTGCCCCTGCTAATTATCCTACACTAATCTGTAAGTCAGGACCAAGCACATAGAGCTGCAAATGGTTTCGACTGCCTCATTTAAATATGAATTAAATTGATTTAAAGTAAATGTTAATAGTACAAAAGATATTCACTGGTCTGAAGAAAAAAATTTCAAATATGAGCTACGTTTTAGGAACATTAAGTGCCAAAAATTGCTTGTTAAAAAAAATATGGTAAAAGATGAGTCTTGTTTTTTCTTAGCTTAACTTTCTCCCCACCACCACCCCTCTCCACAATTATCGTAAGAAGTAATTAAGGAGACAGTCTTCCCTCATTCTGAAATCCACAAGTCCTACCTTCACTAGGGAGGGCCTAAATCAGCCAGCTACCTACCTAACGGGCAAAGGAAAAGAATGTCTCCAAGGTGCGGCAAAAACACTGATGTATCTGATTACTATGTAGTTCCAAACAATAAAACCTCTTATCATAGATTTGCACATCCTTAGCAATTTTATAGTAAGTTCACTATATTCTTCATACGTTTTGTTGTCATTGCTATTTTAACATGACTGCCCATATATAATCAAGAATTAAGCATGGTAATTTTTGATACAATCTCATCTCAAATTCAATAGAAGCTGAATTACCAGAGTATGGTGAAATACAGCTAGACTTGAACAAAAAATAATCTACAATTTCTCCCCCCCTCAAATTTCCAATGACTCTATTCAGAGACAAAGACATCCCCAGTTCATCTAAATTGCAACTGACCAAGATTCACATTGTCCCTCTTCTGTAATTTATAGCACATTCTGGAGATCATAGGGGGGAAAAAAAACCACAACCAACAGATCCAGTGACATTAGAAAGTAAAACAAGGACAGGCACAGTGGCTCATGCCGGTAATCCCAGCACTTTGGGAGGCTGAGGTGGCAGCTCCTGAGGGTCAGGAGTTCCAGACCAGCCTGGCCAACATAGTGAAACTCCATCTCTACTAAAAATACAAAACTTAGCCAGGCATGCTGGCACATGCCTGTAGTCCCAGCTACTAGAGAGGGTAAAGGCACAAGAATCACTTGAACCTGGGAGGTGGAGGTTGCAGTGAGCCAAGATCACACCACTGCACTCCAGCCTGGGTGACAGAGTGAGACTCCATCTCAAAAAAAAAAAAAAAAAGTAAAAGAAGGCATTATTTTTGTGCTCTCTATTCTGTTCCACTGGTCTAGGTATCTGGTTTTGGACCAGCACCACGCTGTTTTGGTTATTATAGCCTTGTAGTATAGTTTGAACTCAGGTAATGTGATGCTTTCCAGCTTTGTTCTTTGTGCTTGGGATTGTCTTGCCTATTCATGCTCTTTTTTGGTTCCATATGAATTTTAAAATTGTTTTTTTCTAATTCTGTGAAGAATGTTATTGGTAGATTGGATCTGTAAATAGCTTTGGGCAGTATGGCCATTTTAACAATATAGTGGATAGGAATGCTACTGATTTTTGTACATTGATTTTGTATCCTGAAATTCTGCTGAAGTAATTTATCAGATCAAGGAACTTTGGGGCAGAGACTATAGGGTTTTCTAGGTATAAAATCATATCATCTGCAAATAGGAATTCCACACACCTACAACCATCTGATTTTTGCCAGGGTTGACAACAACAAGCAATAAGGAAAGGATTCCTTATTCAATAAATGGCGCTAGGATAACTGGCTAGCCATATGCAGAAGATTGAAACTGGACCCCTTTCTTAGACTGCATACAAAAATCAACTCCAGATGGATTAAAGAATAACATGTAAAACCTAAAACTATAAAAACCCTGGAGATAACCTACAAAATACCATTCTAGACACAGGCCCTGGAAGATTCTGTGATGAAGATGCCAAAAGCCACCGCAACAGAAACAAAAATTGACAAATGGGACCTAATTAAATGAACAAGCTTCTGCACAACGAAAGAAACTATCAGCAGAGTAAACAGACAACCTACAGAATGGGAGAAAATATTTGCAAACTATGCATCCGACGAAGGCCTAATATCCAGAATCTATAAGGAAATTAACTGTACAAGCAGAAAAACAAACAACTCCGTTAAAAAGTGGACAATGGACATGGGCACGTTTCAAAAGACAATATACAGCCAACAGGCAGATGAAAAAATGCTCAGCATCACTAATCGTTAGAGAAATGCAAATCAAAACCACAATGAGATACCATCTCACACCAGTCAGAATGGTTATTATTAAAAAATCAAAAAATAACAGATGCTGGCAAGCTTGCAGAGAAAAGGGAATGCCTATACACTGCTGGTGGGAGTGTAAATTAGTTCAGCCATTGTGGAAAACAGTGTGGTGATTTCTCAAAGAACGTAAAACAGAACTACCATTCGATCCAGCAATCCCATAATTAGGTATATACCCAAAGGAATATAAATAATTCTACCATAAAGTCACATGTACACGTATGTTCACCACAGCACTATGCACAATAGCAAAAACACAGAAATCAACCTAAATGCCCACCAACAGTAGACTGGACAAAGGTAATGTGGTATATATGCACCATGGAATACTAGGCAGCCATAAAAAAGAATGACATAAAGTCCTTTGCAGGAACATGAATGGAGCTCCATTATTCTAAGCAAACTAATGCAGGAACAGAAAGCCAAATAGTGAATGTTCTCACTTATAAGTGGGAGCTAAACACTGAGAACACATGGACACAAAGAAGGGAACAACAGACACTGGGGCCTACTTTAGGGTAGAAAGTGGGAGGAGGTACAGGATCAAAAAACTACCTATCAGGTACTATGCTTATTATCTGGGTGATGAAATAATCTGTACACCAAAACCCCATGACATGCAATTTACCTAGATAACAAACCTACACATGAACCCCTGAACCAAAAACTTAATAAAATAAAAGAGTGAAAGGAGGGGCACCCACTGAATACTCACTCAAATATTAAAAGCAGAAAACATATACCAAAGTATTTTTCTTCAAAGGTTTTCACCATCAGTGTTTTTCATCCAGCTCCTTCAAAATCAGTTTTACCAGTTTAGTGTCTCTGTGTTAAGTACAAATTGTTCCAAAATGTGGTCCTTACCGCCTCTCTTGGAAAACCCTCTGTTCCGTGTTGGATTATCTTCACAGTCATTACTAGACTCTTCAATAAAAATTTAACATGTAAATAGCATTTAATTAACTTAAATGATGCAATATATAAAGAATAGCACTGTCACAAGATAAATTAGTAAGAAGACAAAATATTTTCATAAGTTAAAATATAAACATATTTCTTCAAATAATTTTAACAGATATATAAAGACATTACTCAGAGTCGATTCCCTATACAAATCATCTCATGTATCTAAATATTAAATGTTTATTATATGAAATTGAGAACCTATTATTTGCCAAGCATTATACTACACAAAACAAAACAAAACAAAAAATAAGAATTTCATAAATTTCAGTTTGACCAAAAATGATTTCAGGAACATCTAAGCTATTAAGTAATCAAGTGGTTCTCACATAAGGTCCATAGACCACTAGACTCTTCTATTTATCATGTCATATCTTTTCTGTAATTTACTTTTTTTTTTTTGGAGATGGAGTCAAGCTGTATTGCCCAGGCTGGAGTGCACTGGCACAACCTCTGCTCACTGCAACCACCGCCTCCCGGGTTCAAGCGATTATCCCCACCTCAGCCTACCGAGTAGCTGGGATTACAGGCATGCACCACCATGCCTGGCTAATTTTTGTATTTTTAGGAGAGATGCAGTTTTGCCATGTTGGCCAGGCTGGTCTTGAATTCCTGAACCTCAGGTGATTCGCCCACCTTGGCCTCCCAAAGTGCTGGGATTACAGGCGTGAGCCACTGCACCCGGCCAATTTACCATTCTTAATAAACTCAAGACATTTGTGCTTTCTTAAATATATGCAAACTTTCCCCCATTCATCCTAATGAAATAATTTGGGGATATCCTAGCTTCTCCATTTTTGATATTAATAAGTAACATTCCCAGAGTTTTAAAATAGTAGTATGAGAGATTACTATACTGAAGGCTGCCTGAAAACTACCTGGAGAGTTGGTTAAAAATAAATTCCTAGGCCCCATTCCCAGAAATGTTTATTCTGAAAGGAATGATTTTTCGAAATGTAAAAGTTCTATGTTATTACTATGACATCAAGCTTTCCAGAAGATTCCAAAAAAAGTCACATTTGGGAATACAAAGATGGTTTCAAGGGATCTTTGTACATGTCATTAATATTTAATATCTGGGAACATTAAGTCAAAATAATGACAGCAAGTGACTAAACAGCTTGCAGGTTATTAGCTAAGTTCCTGTGTAAAAGTCCCAATCCATTTAACAACTAATAATGTTCTACAATAAACAGTGACCCAAAGCTCTTGTTGCAGTCTCCTATTTCAGCTGCTGCTGACAACTGACAAACAATCCTGAAGAGCCATTAACAAGACAACTTTCTGGAAAGTAGGACTTAATACAATGTAGAAGGGCAGGAAAGAAATAAGTTTTGAAAAGTTGGCCCTGGAATAACAATGATGATAACTAATATTTACTGCTTTTGAGAAAAAAAAAACAAAAAACAAAACTACTTATCTGGGACCTGGCAAGGGAAAGAGTCTCACAATATCTTTGGCCAATTATTTCCCTAAAATAAACCTACAGTTATTTTGATCACAGTGGGAATAAAAATAGAAAACATTAAGAGAAGTTGGGTGATGGGTACATGAAAAACCTCTGTACGATTTTTGCAACTTCTTATGAATAAAACTATTTCAAAATAAAAAATTACTTTAAAAAATAAGTGATCTCTATACAGTTAGGAAATAAAGCTAAGCACAAACAAAAATGAGATAATGATACCAAGATTAGTTACAACCTATTAATTATATAAAAATAACATGGCCTGGCGCAGTGGCTCATGCCTGTAATCCTAGCACTGTGGGAGGCCGAGGCGGGCAGATCACGAGGTCAGAAGTTTGAGACCAGCCTGGCCAACGTGATGAAACCCCGTCTCTACTAAAAATACACACACACAAAAAAATTAGCCGGGCGTGATGGCGGGCCCCTGTAATCCCAGCTACTCAGGAGGCTGAGGCAGGAGAATCACTTGAACCCTGGAGGCAGAGGTTGCAGTGAGCCAAGATTGTACCACTGCACTCCAGGACAGGTGACAGTGCGAGACTCCGTCTCGAAAAATAATAATAACAACACATAAAGTATGTACCTGGCCGTGTTCTAAATGTATCATATGTATTAACTTTAGTCTAAAGTTTCACAAAAACCTTGTGAAGTAGATATAATCATCATTATACAAATAGAGAAAATGAAAAGCAGAAAGTTACAGGTTTTTTCAAGATAATACAATTGCCAGGAGGAGGATCTGAGTCTCACACCTAGGTGTTCAAATCCAGTATCTGAGTTCCTTATCACTACAATATACCAGCTTAAGCAAAGTAGAGGACAGGGGAAAAAAATTTAAAAACATACTATCCATTTGTGTCCAGAGTAAAAAGCTTCTACCGTGAGCTCAGAACTTGGGCTTGCTAACAACTGAGACAATGAATGAATTCAATCCATATATATATATATATATATATACATATATATATATATATATATATTTTTTTTTTAGGGGAACTAAAAACGAAAAAAGAAGAAAGTAGATCAAAACAAAGCAAGCAGGCCACTTCGGAGAGAAGTTCTCTCAAGTGCCATGAGAAACTGGAATTTGTATTCAAAAGCTCCCTGGCCCACCATCTCTACAAAGGGGTCAAGTAGGTAGAAAGGTCTGTGTGTAAGTAGAAATGATCTTGAATATTAAATGAGTTAGAAGTTAAGAGATCAGAACAGAAACACATAGAAGTGGAAAAGAATAAAAATGATGGTATTTTTCTTCTCTCACAAATACTAGTTCTACATCATATATGTTTTCATTTGAACGGGATAGGAGAAAAAAAGAGAAGTAGGGAGAAAGAGACTGGCAATAGTTTGGAGAAACAGTCTCATTTGATAATTAAAATCCGGCCTTACACCAAAAGTGTTTTAAGGTGATCAGGTCTAGGCTTGGTTTTGACTTTGGGAATCAAAGTGTTTAATAAGATCAAGCTTCAAATATTTAATGAAGAAAGATAGATGACATCTGAGTGTTTGTCATGAATGTGCCTGGTATTCAGCTGTGTGCTTTTACACGCATTCTCACTTAGTCTGCCTAACCACCTATAAAATGAATACCTTCCATTCTATGGAAGAGAAAACTGGCTTAGAAAAATTAAGCAACTTGTTCTACTTCAACTAGCAGGTAGCAAGGCAGAGACATGAAGCCAAGTTTGGCACCCTAAAGTGTTCTATGTTATAAAGATTTCATACATCAGTGGTTACCAAACACAGGAGGTATCAGGATCACCATGCATGCTTTTAAATACAGGTTCTAAGGCCTCACCCAAATCGACTCAATCAGATTTGGGAATGCACTGGTTTATTGTAGTCCATTTTCTGGTATCATTATTTTCATCATTCTCATCATTCTCTGTATTCCTGTAGAGTGTCAGTACCTTCAATGGAATTGTCCTTAATTTCAGCACTGATTTACATTCTCATGAAACTTTTTCTTAGATTTATTTGAATCTAAATGTGACCCTATACATCACAAACTATATTTATATAGAGTGAAGTTTCACTTCTTGACTACTTCTTTTTACTATCTATCCCCATTTTCTTAAGTTTCAGAGCATTCAAAAGTTGTACCTCATGGATTAAGGCAGATGGCAACAGGCCAAATTAGGACGCCTGAATTCTTTATGTACAAAGCAGTAATATCCTTGATTAAGGCTTTGGATATAGCTACTTCATAAAATCTGGTTTAAATAAGTTAGAATTGGCCCGGACTAAGAGACTTAATCTTAATTTCTCTTTTTTAGCATGTACTCTTGACATTAAATTTTAAAACACAAAAATATCAACCTTACCTCTCCAGAAACCAGAGCTATCACCATCTTCAAACCTGCTGTTTGAAAAACCTATACAAAATATAAAATGAAACAATTTCCTGTACCTCTGTGGTAAAAATAATAACCACACAGGAACTACTGGTTATGATGCCTTCTAAGATAAGCGATACACAATTGTATACATAGCTATCACATGCAAATTCACTCACGCTGTACAACAATTTCTGCTTTGTGTCAGTTTATCAACTCCATTCTCTTAAGGTTAAAAACAACTTTCTTTTCAGCCAATTCTGTATTACCTCAATTGTCATATACTCCTCTGTATGCACATGGGCAAAACAGAGTAATATGTCAGTGTAACCACTATATGTTTTCTATTTAAAACCATCAAAATTCTCAAAATTTTACAAACTCAATCTCTTCATCTGCTAAGGACAATACAACTAAATTATAACCCAATAACTCAATGATTTTCTCCTCAATAACATGAAAATCTTGTTAGCTTCTTTTTGTTTACTTTTTTAAAAAGTCGTCAAGTTTTGCTTTCAAACTTATTTCCTAAAAACCTATGTCTAAGAGTTATGCATCTCTGAAGCATACAGACATGTCTCTAGAATTAATTTTAAAAGCATTCATCAGTAATCTTTCATAAAATTAAAAAATGTTTTTAATAAGTTTTAATAAGATAATCTTTAGTTCAAAGGCACTCACAGAATATATACCTTGAAATTAAATGTCAATATGGAATGTCTGTCAATCAGTATTTAAACTCAATTATTAAAAAGTCACTCAAGTTTTGATTGTAAGATATCATAACCAAGTAATTACCTCTGTTTCCAAAACTCTTTCCAACTCCAAAACCACCCATTGTGGATGTATTATCTCGTTTATTACACTCACCAGCATCTGAAAAAGGTTAGACAGTTAAACTCTTTAACATATAAAATTAAGTGTGTCATCATCAAAAACTAAGAATTAAATGAATTTCTGGCGTAAACGGACTTCCAAGGATGGGAAAAGAGTAGCACAGAAACCTAAAATTAATTAATATACCTGCAACTTAAAAGAAAAACTCTTAAATTATGATACCAAGGTAAAAACAAATCTACTACTGGTGAAACACAGCTTTCTACTAGTTGGTATTATATTGGAGACCTTCAAGCAGGAAAATTCTGCTCCATAGTTTTCTATATGTTGAATTCTCATTCTGATAGAGCCAGCTATTACGCTCTGCCCTGTGTGAAAGTCATTGCTATTGAAAATCTTACACTCGTGTCCTGTTTAACTGTTCTATTTTTTATTTTTCTATTTCTTATATTTATCATATCCTTTCCATTTTTAAAATTAAAACAAGGGGCTACATAAGGGAAAAACCTAAGACTACCACTCCCCTCCTGGCCTCCCCATCTCGCCATACTATTTCCCCATACTAACCTTCTTAGCTTTGTTTCTCACTATGTAATTCTAAACACCCAACATTTTAATTCACACCAAACAACTCCAATACTCCACATTGTCAACTTCTAATATTTTGTATCTTTGTACATGCTATTCCTTTGGCATGGCATTCCCTACTTTCTTATTTGTCTTATCAAAATTCACTTCATTCTTCAAAAAACCAATTATGTGAAGTCTTCCTTTAGAACCTCCAGTCGTAATTTATCCTTCTTCCACATTCCCACAGCATACTATCTGTACCTTTTTAAAGTAGTATTTCTTTCCATGTGTTTCTCTACCACTAAATTAAAAATCTCGAGAGCAGAGATGTGATAGCAAGAACGATTATTTAAAATAAAACATTAAAAAAAGAACAGGAGAGACATCCAAAACAGCATAAAATGATGCTTTAAACTATCACTGAGAAAAAAATTAAAGCATTCCCTGTGATCCCTATATACTGTCTTACTTACCTCTGTAATACCCTTGTAGAGGGGAGTTAAAAGGGATCTGTGTAACTCCTGAAACCACCTGTAAAATTGTGTATGCCCAACTATAAAAGTCTTTTAATCAGATTTCAAAGATGTGTGATTCAAGAAGTCCAAGCTACTCAGACATACTTCACAGGACATAACAAGCTAGTCGATATTTTAAGCAATGAAGAGTCAACTTCAAAAACCACATTATTAGTTATGCAAGTTCTACTGAGAAGAAAATCAAGATTGAAACTATACAGTCCAGGCGTGGTGGCTCACGTCTATAATCCCAGCACACTGGGAGGCCGAGGCAGGTGGATCACCTGAGGTCAGGAGTTCGAGACTAGCCTGGCCAACACGGTGAAACCCTGTCTCTACTACTAATAAAAAAAAATTAGCTGGGCGTGGTGGCGCACACCTGTAATCTCAGCTACTCGGAAGGCTGAGGCAGGAGAATCACTTGAACCTGGGAGGTGGAGGTTGCAGTAAGCCGAGATTGCGCCATTGTACTCCAGCCTAGGCAACAAGAGCAAAACTGTCTCAAAAAAGAAAAAGAAAAAAAAAAAAGGAAACTATATAAAATGTTAGAAGAGTCATATGGAAAATAAGTTATACTCATGGGTCTACAAATGTCCCAGGTAATATAAAGCTAATTGTTTAAAGTATTAACAACTGAGAGTTCTGATCGGAAATTTTATGTGTATTTCAACCTAAAACATGAAAATAATTTGTGGTAAAATCTGCCTCAGTGATGATTTTCTCACTGAAAAAGGTTTTATTCAATAATATTTAGAAGCCTGTATCAAAATATCACATAACCTCTACTAAAATATAATTTTAAAAGATATGTAAATAATAAATATGCTCCTAAATGTAATATTAAAATATTTCTAATGTTAGTAGTAGCTAACAAAATCTCATCTGAATTCTTAGCACAATTACATTGTCCAAATAAACAATGCATCTTAATATGCAGGCTTAAAAACCAATATATATGTGTATATTTGAATAAATCATTTCCATTAGTGGCAGAAACATGTCAAAATATAAAACTTAAATTTGTGTTCATTGTATCTAAAGAAATTAAATTTTCCAAATGTCAAATAAAACATCATGCATCTTTTAGTTTCCACAGCAAAAATATCTGCAAGTCTCAATAGAGTTTTTCAAAAAATAACATCTCATAAATTCAAGAATAAGTGTCAAGTATGTTTAACAAATAGCCCTCGCTATGGCTATGGCATCCCCTAAAAGATAAAAAAATGACCATATGGATTTTCAAATAAATTTAACTTGAAGTTCTAATATGTTATTGCACTATAATAAAATATAGCACATATTTCTAGCATGTTAATATTAAGTCTAAAAATGGACTGTAGAAAGGTGTTTTGCTGTGTCATTATCTGTCATATCAGGTGGTTGTTCTAAAAGTAAAATTTAAAAATCCAATAATGGCAAAATAAACTCTTAAAAAATTAATACTAATGAGCTAACAAATGTTTCCTATACTGCCTTTTCTTGAAAAATATAAAATTCAAGAAAGAGTCCCTCTCACCTCTAATCCCTGAAGCTTTTACAAACATTCTTCCCACATCAATTGTTGGAAATCAATATCACAAACACATTAAGAAGCAGCTCTGTGAATCATCCATCCATCCAACCCATCCATCCCTCCAACCAATCTGTCTAATCAACTTAACACTACTCCCTACTATCCCAAAGAAGGAGAACAGAAAAAAGAAAATGAACTTGGAAAAATGATGAACTCATTATCTCAACACCAAGTCTACTACACACTGACTTACAACAGACTTAGCTTTGTACCAAACGGCCATGAAAGCCTCTATATATCCAATTATTCAACAGTTCAGGAGATTAAGGAAAGACAAAGATGCTTACCTCTGTTTCCAAAATTCCGCCCAGAGGCAAATCCACTTTTCATGAAATGATCTCTTCGAGAAGGTCCATCATCCATTTCTAAAGCAAACAACATTTTGAAGTAAGTCAAATAAAAACAAGTATCTAGTACTTGCAAACCTTAAGCCTTCTCAATGTGCCACATGTGGCAAAGGAGAAATTTTATATAGCAGTAAAAAAGGTGACAAACAGCCCAGTTAAAAAAAAAAAAAATGGCTATATGAATAGACAGTTCTCCTAAAGAAAAATAAATTGTGACTAAATCTCATTCATAAAGAACTAGAAATCAAAAGACAGCAATTTTTAACCTCATAATTGAATGGGAAAGTCCTTTCTATTCCCTGAAAGAAAATAACAAAATAAATAAATTTTTAAAAAATGGAAAACAGTCTTAAATTTGCTAATAGCCAGAACAAGGACACAGGGAAACAAGCACAAAACATACACTGTATTTAGATTATAAACTAGATCAATCTTGATCCTAATTTAAAAGGCATATACTCTGAAAGTACAGTAACAGGAATTTCTCCTCTGGATATAATCACATGGTTATCCAGACAGACATAAAAAAATTTTTATAAGCACTGTCTGTAATACCAAATAAATGATCAAAGTGGAATAAAGAAATTATGGTCATCCATACAATAGTATGCACAAGGATTCCAAAGAAATATACAACATTCAACATTAAAGAGCTCACATTCCTCAACAATGGAGAGTGTTTATAAACTGGCCATGTAGAAGGGCCATAATGCAAATTCAACAAAAGAGTTCAAAAATCAATTCATATACACGAGATTCTCTTATCACAATGCAATCAAATCAAAAGCTATTAAATATGAAAAAAATTGTTTAAAATCCCATTTGGTGACGTATTTTTAAAAACATTTCTATATAACCCACAGCTCAAAAAAAAAAACTCACAATGGAAGTTTAAAAATACTTCAAATTATATGATAAAAATGTGACTTTATCAGTATTTAAATATTTATACTAGAAAATAAGAACTCAATAAGCTTAATAGCCATCTCAACAAGAATATTAGAAAAACAAAGTAAATCACACAAAAGTAAAGGAAATAAAGAACGAAAATTAATAAAATAGGAAACAGCTTTGGGAGACCAAAGTGGGAAGAGATGCTTGAGGTCAGAAATTTGAGACCAGCCTGGGCAACATAGCAAGACACTATCTCTACCAAAAAAAAAAATTTAACTAGCTGGGTGTGGTGGTGCACACCTGTAGACCCAGCTATTTAGGAGGTTAAGGCAGGAGGATCACTTGAGCCCAGGAATTCAAGGCTGCAGTGAGTTATTATTAAATCACTGCACTCCAGCCTGGGAAACAGAAAGAGACCTGTCTGTCTGTCTGCCTCTTTTTTTTTTTTTTTTAAGGAAACAAACGTAATACAGCAGCTCAAAAAGGCCAAAACTTGGTTCTTCGAAAAGACCTATAAAATTTGCCAGGGTAACCAACTACTAGAGGACTAATAAGGGGGGTGAAGGGAGAACAGATACAAAGACACAAGTGAACAGTATTAGAAATGTGTTTAAAAAGAATCTCAAAGAACAGAAAGACAACTAGAGAACTTCTCTGAACAACTTTATGCTAGTAAATTAAAAGAAATGAAAAAGTTCCTAGAAAATTGACTCACCAGAAGTGACTCAAGAATCAATAAAAAACCCAACTCTCCTACAGAAGTTAAATCAGTACTTAATTTTCTGCATCGGGAAAGATGCAGAGAGATCGGGTTTTACAGGTGAGTTCTACCAAACTCTCAAAGGACAAATAATTCAACTGTCATACAACTCTTCCAGGAAACAGAGAAATTACTCACCAACTCATTCTACAGACCAACATAACCTTGATATGAAAGTTCAGAAGAAAATTATAAACCTCTTACTCATAGATACAAAATCTCAAAAACAAATATTAGCAAACCAAACCCAACAGTAAATTGAATGGATAAAATATATTATGACTAATTGGGTTTATCCCAGTATGCAAGGGTATTTAACACTACCATATCTAAAAAAAGGTAACACACAACATTAATAAAAAATAACTAATCTCTCCAGATAAAGTATATTACATAATTTAACACCTTTCATGACTTAACATATACTTAGCAAACTAAGGAATGATGAGAGTTTGTTCATAACAGCAAAAAAGGAAACAACCCAAATGTGCATGAGAATTTTTTTGTTTTGTCTTGTTTGAGATGGAGTCTTGCTCTGTCACCCAGGTTGGAGTGCAGTGGCACAATTTCCGCTCACTGCGACCTCTGCCCCCTGGGTTCAAGCAATTCTCCTGCCTCAGCCTCCTGAGTAGCTGGGACTAGAGGCGTGTACCACAATATCCAGCTAATTTTTGTATTTTTTTGTACAGACAGGCTTTCACCACATTGGCCAAGCTGGTCTCGAACTCCTGGCCTTAAGTAATCCACCCACCTCAGCCTCCCACAGTGCTGGGACTACAGGCGTGAGCCACCGCGCCCAGTGGGTAATGTTCTTAAAATTAGTGGTGGTTCAAAACATTAAGCTTTATGGTTTACATAAGACTTCAATACAGTAGATTTTTTTCATGAAAAGGTCTTCAATAAAGATTCTACAATAAAGTCACAGGGTAACAATTATTCTTGGGAATCCTACCTCTCACTAGTTGGAAAAGAAGTCATTATATGAAAAGATACTTGCAAACGCATGTTTATAGCAGCACAATTTGCAATTTCAAAAATATGGAACCAGCCCAAATGCCCATCAATCAATGAGTGGTGTATATATACACCATGGAATACTATTCAGCCAGAAAAAGAAATGAAATAATGGCATCTGCAGCAACCTGGATGGAATTGGAGACCATTATTCTTAGTGAATTAACTCAGGAATGGAAAACCAAATAGCAGATATTCTCACTCATAAGCAGGAGCTAAGCTATGAGGATGCAAAGGCATAAGAATGATACAATGGACTTTGGGGACTTGGGGAAAGGAGTGTGATGAGGGGTGAGGGATAAAAGACTACAAATTGGGTACAGTGCATACTGCTCAGGTAATGGGTTCACAAAATCTCACAAATCACCACTAAAGAACTTACTCATGTAAGCAAACACCACCTGTTCCCCAAAAACCTATGTAAATAAAAAATACATAAAAATGATGGTACAAGAGTAGAAGGTTCTAAGAAAGAATTAACCCAGTTTACCTTGTTATTAGCACACAATCCTAAGGAAAATATACAATTATTTCCTTTCCATTTTTTAGTAGTTTTAAATCTCACAGTAGTTTCACATGTAAATGTGAAAGTTTACATTCACTTTCATGAATGTAATGATATGCTGTCATTGATATATATCACGGCAATCCCCACAATACATATTATACATAGCAATAAAAATAAATAAGCCTCTAATACCAATAAATGATGGAGTATAGATGCTCTTCTTGAATGCTATGAAATCCACCAAAATAAACCAAAAGAAATAAAAATGAAGTCCATTTAAAATGAATTTAGTGTTAGTGTACACAATCCCCAACTGACCACAAAGAATATCTCTCAATATAGTTACACTTGGACCAAATCCAAAGAGGCTCAAATATTGAACAAGAACTTAAAAAAAATTCCACATACTAAAACCACCAAGCAAAAGAACCCAATTACCTATGAGACTTCAGTATGTGCTCTAAGACTCTATAATCTTCCAACCTTTCTCCAGTGATTTGCCTAATCAGAGTGAGGAAAATTAAAGGAAGATGAGAAAAGACTTGGTGGCAAAGAGTTTTGAAACTATTTAGTGGTGCTTAGGGCTGCCAGCTCTCCTAACTTCTAATCCCTTTCATTACCCCAAGTAGCTGAAACACTAACACTTAGAATTCAGTGTCAAGTCTTCCAAATAGAGACTTCAGAGTGTAACAGTAATGTGCATACAAATTACCTGGTGATCTCATTAAAACATACATTCTGATGCAGTAGTTCTGGCTGCGGTATGAGATTCTTCATTTCTAACAAGTTCCCAGGTGATGCCAATGCTACTGTTCGGCCAATCACATTCAGAGAAGATTTTTATATCCACCGAAAGACATGAATTGGAAAACATTCTTAAGAGAACCATTCATAACAGGCAAATACTGGAAACTACAAAAATGACCATCAATATTTTAATTTACGGTATATTTACATAGGGAATATCATACATCCACAAATAACCTATAACTACTTCTAACAACCTAGAGAAAACCTCAACAAAAAAAGAACACGATGTATGACACCATTTTATATGACTGCCATTTATAGGGAAAACTGATCTATGCTGTTAGAAATCAGGATAATAGTCACCTCTGGACAGAGGGACGGTGCCTGGAAGAAAAAGGAAGGCTTCAAGGGTGTTGTAAATAATGCTGTTTTTCTTGATCTGAGTGCTGGCTTTCAGGGAGTGTTCAGCTTCTGATAATTTAGTGAGCTGTACACTTATGCTGTGTATCTTACTGAAATACATATTGAATCTATGTGTACATTATGCTTCAATAAAGTTTTTAAAAAAAGAGAATCTGCCCTGGCCTAGACAGTTTTATGGACAAATTCTATACAACTTGTAAAAAAACAGGTAATTTTCATGTTCCGGAGCTTACTGGAAAACATGAAAAGCTTGAAACCAAAACCAAGTGAGGACAACATGACAGAAGAAAACTATACGCCAATCTTACATTAATTCAGAAGTGCTAAATAAAATATCTAATTTCATCCAATACTACAATAAAAGAGTCACGTAAGGTTTAGCCCAGGAACATAAAGTTCATTTAAAAATTCATTTACTACATTAATAGATACAAGGGAGAAATAATAGAAATCAGTAATTCTAAAAAGCCATTTGATAACATTCAACTGCCATCCTGAACAAAACAAATATTCAAGTAGAAATGAAAAGAAACTCTCTTGGCATGATTTAAAAAAATAACTATTAGTAGCCTAATGCAAACATCATAATTATAAAAATTTGGGAGCATTCCCATCGAAGTGAGGAAAAGCCTAGATGTTTGTTACTTCTACTACTCATCAATGAACTGTAGATTTTATCCAATGCTTTAAGACAACAAAGAACAAAATCGTTTAAGAGATGAAATTTGCATCACACATCAACAAGGAAAAGACAGAATGCTTAGATAGTGCTGGAAAAAAACTAGGTTGTTATAGGGACAGAAATAAAATTGGATCCCTATTTCTCACCATATTGAAAAAAAGGGATTCAACGGTACATTTAAAAATGGTTACTACCATCAGAGAATACTACAAACACCTCTATGCAAATAAACTAGAAAATCTAGAAGAAATGGATAAATTCCTCGACACATACTCTCTCCCAAGACTAAACCAGGAAGAAGTTGAATCTCTGAATAGACCAATAACAGGACCTGAAATTGTGGCAATAATCAATAGCTTACCAACTAAAAAGAGTCCAGGACCAGATGGATTCACAGCCGAATTCTACCAGAGGTACAAGCAGGAACTGGTACCATTCCTTCTGAAACTATTCCAATCAATAGAAAAAGAGGGAATCCTCCCTAACTCATTTTATGAGGCCAGCATCATTCTGATACCAAAGCCAGGCAGAGACACAACAAAAAAAGATAATTTTAGACCAATATCCCTGATGAACATTGATGCAAAAATCCTCAATAAAATACTGGCAAACCGAATCCAGCAGCACATCAAAAAGCTTATCCACCATGATCAAGTGGGCTTCATCCCTGGGATGCAAGGCTGGTTCAATATATGCAAATCAATAAATGTAATCCAGCATATAAACAGAACCAAAGACAAAAACCACATGATTATCTCAATAGATGCAGAAAAAGCCTTTGACAAAATTCAACAACCCTTCATGCTAAAAACTCTCAATACATTAGGTATTGATGGGACGTATTTCAAAATAATAAGAGCTATCTATGACAAACCCACAGCCAATATCATACTGCATGGGCAAAAACTGGAAGCATTCCCTTTGAAAACTGGCACAAGACAGGGATGCCCTCTCTCACCACTCCTATTCAACATAGTGTTGGAAGTTCTGGCCAGGGCAATTAGGCAGGAGAAGGAAATAAAGGATATTCAATTAGGAAAAGAGGAAGTCAAATTGTCCCTGTTTGCAGATGACATGATTGTATATCTAGAACACCCCATTGTCTCAGCCCAAAATCTCCTTAAGCTGATAAGCAACTTCAGCAAAGTCTCAGGATACAAAATCAATGTACAAAAATCACAAGCATTCTTATACACCAACAACAGACGAACAGAGAGCCAAATCATGAGTGAACTCTCATTCACAATTGCTTCAAAGAGAATAAAACACTTAGGAATCCAACTTACAAGGGATGTGAAGGACCTCTTCAAGGAGAACTACAAACCACTGCTCAACGAAATAAAAGAGGATACAAACAAATGGAAGAACATTCCATGCTCATGGGGAGAAAGAATCAATATCGTGAAAATGGTCATACTGCCCAAGGTAATTTACAGATTCAATGCCATCCCCATCAAGCTACCAATGACTTTCTTCACAGAATTGGAAAAAACTACTTTAAAGTTCATATGGAACCAAAAAAGAGCCCACATCGCCAAGTCAATCCTAAGCCAAAAGAACAAAGCTGGAGGCATCACACTACCTGACTTCAAACTATACTACAAGGCTACAGTAACCAAAACAGCATGGTACTGGTACCAAAACAGAGATATAGATCAATGGAACAGAACAGAGCCCTCAGAAATAATGCAGCATATCTACAACTATCTGATCTTTGACAAACCTGAGAAAAACAAGCAATGGGGAAAGGATTCCCTATTTAATAAATGGTGCTGGGAAAACTGGCTAGCCATATGTAGAAAGCTGAAACTGGATCCCTTCCTTACACCTTACACAAAAATCAATTCAAGATGGATTAAAGACTTAAACATTAGACCTAACACTATAAAAACCCTAGAAGAAAACCTAGGCATTACCATTCAGGACATAGGCATGGGCAAGGACTTCATGTCTAAAACACCAAAAGCAATGGCAACAAAAGACAAAATTGACAAATGGGATCTAATTAAACTAAAGAGCTTCTGCACAACAAAAGAAACTACCATCAGAGTGAACAGGCAACCTACAACATGGGAGAAAATTTTCGCAACCTACTCATCTGACAAAGGGCTAATATCCAGAATCTACAATGAACTCAAACAAATTTACAAGAAAAAAACAAACAACCCCATCAAAAAGTGGGCGAAGGACATGAACAGACACTTCTCAAAAGAAGACATTTATGCAGCCAAAAAACACATGAAAAAATGCTCACCATCACTGGCCATCAGAGAAATGCAAATCAAAACCACAATGAGATACCATCTCACACCAGTTAGAATGGCAATCATGAAAAAGTCAGGAAACAACAGGTGCTGGAGAGGATGTGGAGAAATAGGAACACTTTTACACTGCTGGTGGGACTGTAAACTAGTTCAACCATTGTGGAAGTCAGTGTGGCGATTCCTCAGGGATCTAGAACTGGAAATACCATTTGACCCAGCCATCCCATTACTGGGTATATACCCAAAGGACTATAAATCATGCTGCTATAAAGACACATGCACACGTATGTTTATTGCGGCATTATTCACAATAGCAAAGACTTGGAACCAACCCAAATGTCCAACAATGATAGACTGGATTAAGAAAATGTGGCACATATACACCATGGAATACTGTGCAGCCATAAAAAATGATGAGTTCATGTCCTTTGTAGGGACATGGACGAAATTGGAAATCATCATTCTCAGTAAACTATCGCAAGAACAAAAAACCAAACACCGCATATTCTCACTCATAGGTGGGAACTGAACAATGAGATCACATGGACAGAGGAAGGGGAATATCACACTCTGGGGACTGTTGTGGGGTGGGGGTGGGGGGAGGGATAGCATTGGGAGATATACCTAATGCTAGATGACGAGTTAGTGGGTGCAGCACACCAGCATGGCACATGTATACATATGTAACTAACCTGCACAATGTGCACATGTACCCTAAAACTTAAAGCATAATAATAAAAAATAGAAAAGAAAAAATAAATAAAATAAATAAATAAAAATGGTTAAGACGGTAAATTTTCTATTATGTCTAGTTTACCACAGTTCACAAACAAAATTCCTCAATAACTAGAGACCCATGGTCAGGGCTGACCAGAAAAACTTTAGCGTCAAAGATTCCTTTTTTGTGAGTCATTTAGGTATATTCATACTGCATACACTATGTCTTGATTTGACACTCAAATAAATATGGCCACCATGATTCAAAAAGGATGAGTTCAGACAATTAAAAGCTCAATGTGAAAGGCAAAAGTCTAAGGAAGATAATGTAGGAGGCTACTTTTTGACAGAGATGGGGAAGAATTTCTTAAACTACAAAATCAAATCAAGAAGCAAAAAAATTATTTAATAACTCCAGAATTAAATTTTTGATTAATAAGTCATATCATGAACAAAGCTGACAGACAACAGAATGGAAGAAGATATTCAGTGTCTAAATCAGGAAAGAGCCTAAAATCTAGAATATTAACAATGCCTGCCAATCAACAATAGTAAGAGCTAGCTCAATAGAAAAATAGACTAAAAATATAAACAGGCAACTTACAAAAGTAGAAACTTACAGAATAACAACATGTATATAAAGAGACAGTCAGATACATGCATAGTAAAGCAATGATGCTGGGCATGGTGGCTCACGCCTATAATCCCAGCACTTTGGGAGGCCAAGGCAGGAGGATCACTTGAGCTCAGGAGTTCAAGACCAGCCTGGGCAACATAGCAATACCTCATCTCTGCTAAAAATTTTAAAAATCAGCCAGACATGGTGGTGCAAGTCTGTAGTCCCAGCTACCCAGGAGGCTGAGGCAGGAGGATTGCTTGAGCCTGGGAGATTGAAGCTGCAGTGAGCTATGATTGCAGCACTGCACTCCAGCCTGGACAACAGAGCAAGGCCCTGTCTCAAAAAACAACAACAAAAAAAAGATTTTACTTTATACCCAAATAGATTGGCTAAAATTAATTAAAATTAAAAATGTCAAATGTTGGTGGGAATATAGGGACTATGAGAACCCTCACATCCTAATGATGGGAGTATAAACTGGTATAGCTATTCTGGAGAGCAATTTTTGAAATATTTAGACAAATTAAGTACATTACTCCTTTCCATAACCCTGTAATTCTACTCGATTCCACTATTCAAAGTAATTCTCACTCTGGCCCATAAATGAACATATACAAGAATGCCCATCCTATGGTAACAGAGGGGAACAGGAGGTAATCTCAGTGCCTATCATGGAGGAAGAATGGGAGTAGATAAAACTTGGTGATAAAAGTATATGAAATACCACACAGTCATTAGAAATAAGGAAATCAATTATCAATTAGGAATATATCTTAAACAGTGACGAGGGGGAAAAGTAAAAAAAAAATTCTAAGTTAAAAATACACATCAAAATACGCTCAGAAAACACACGTTTAAAAACATACACAGAGCAGCCATGTCCTCCACCCTTCCCTTCTGTGCTGATGCTGCCCGGCTCATGTCAGCCTCTAGCCTGCCTTCAATTAGTTGTGGAGTTCCAATGAAGAAATATTTGAGGTTAATGTAGAAATTGCCAAACAATCTATACTATCAAGATCACGTTGGAAGATTTGGGAATGAATGATTGAAGGATATGATGACCCCCAGTCCTCTACCAAATAATGAAGCAGTATTTTAAAAGGTCATTCAGTGGTGCACCCCCCCATAAAGATGACCCTCCTCCTCCTCCTAAGAATAATGAGAAGAAAAATGAAGAGATAAAAATCCTGTTTGGGACCAAGAATTCCTGAAAATTCACCAAGGAACTCTCTTTGACCTTATTCTAGCTGCAAGCTATTATCAAAGGTTTGTTACATGCAAGACTGCTGCCAATAAGATCAAGGAGAAAACACCTGTGGACATTCCCAAGACCTTCAATATCAAAACGACTTTACTGAAGGGGAGGAAGCCCACGTACACAGAACCAATGGTGTGAAGAAAAGCGAAATGTGCCTGACACTGTAAAGATTGTTCCAAATACTAGTTGCACTGCTTTAGAGTTTATAATTATTAATATAAAAAAGTAGACAAATACAACAGCAAATCGACTGCATTAGCAGAATACTGTCATTGCATGTGTAGTTTGAGTACAGATTCCAAATCTATTGCTGAGTTTTTTCTAGTGTGATTAAAAGTTTTTTTTTTTTTGCTCTGAATAAAACTGAACTGTGGATTCTCTACAGAAACTGACATTTTGGTATTTCCCTCCTTTTGTAAAGCAATTTCTGCCTAGTTTGTAATCCAGTTAACTTTAGTGGCCTTTCAAAGGGCATTGCAAATAAAACAACTTGCAAAAAGTTTTCTGAAAAAAAAAAAAGACACACACATACAAAAGAATTGCTCCTTTGGGGAAGGGGAGGGCAAGAAATCCCTAAAACTTCCTCCCACAAACAGCTTGTTTCAAATCAAACATGAGTAATAAAGAAATCAGCAAAAGCAACATAGAAGCTGTACAATATAGTGAGGACAGAGAGGGAGGAAGGAAAGGCTGGAACTAGCATATACAGTTACAAAAACTTAAATCTCAGAGACTAGAGGATCCTGCTCTCCCAAACAAAACAGCCTGGCCCTGGCCCAATCACTTGACGGTAGAGCCCATCAGTGCGTCCCTGCACAGAGTTGACTTTCTAAGGTAAGCAGGCAATCAGCATTTTAATGATCCACCCTCAAATACAAGGCAGGCAAGGTTCAGCAGAATTTTTTTTTTTAAGAGACAGGGTTTCACTCCATCAGCCCTGCTGGAGTGCAGTAGTGTGATCAATGCTCACTGTAACCTCAAAATTCTAGGCTCAAGCAATCCTCTTACCTCAGCCTCTTGAGTAGCTGGGATTACAGGTGCACATCACCACACCCAGCTAATTTTTAAAAATTTTTTGCACAGACAGTGTCTCACTTTGTTTCCCAGGCTGGTTCTGAACTCCCGGCTTCAGGCAATTCTCCCACCTCAGCCTCCCAAAGCAAAGGGATTACAGGCATAAGCCACTACACCTGCCTCCTATTGACATTTTAAAGCCAAGTAATGTGAAATTGTTTTCGCTTAATTTTGGAAATAATCATATAATACCAGTTGTTTAGAAGGGTTTCCATGACTATTAAATAAAAGCAAGATGTGATATAACACGATTCCATTTCTATAAAATACAGAATGAAAAGACGCATGTCTAAATACAATTTTAAGAGCATGAAAAGGGTATGGAAGGTAAGCATGGGTAAGCAAAGGAAAAACAAGACAAGTATTTATAAAAAAGGAACATATGTATTAATATATTATGCCAGTGGCATACGATCATGTATGTGGGAATATACACAGGAATCTAAAAAATCAGAGTCAATAGACATCAATGGTAGCTAAATTTAGGGGCTAAGATTTCAGATTTTATTTCTCCCTTTTTCCTTTTTTTTAAAACAATAAGCATATTTAGGTATTAGCTTGGCTTACATTCACTGGCCTGGTTTATATTTCTCTAATAAGAAAATTTTCATAAAAAATTATGAAGAACTACAAAAAGTACTTGTTATCTAGAAGAAGGTAAGCAGGCAATCAATATTTTTCATTAGTGATTTTCATTAATGATTTCATTTCATTAGCCTAAACATTCATAGGTCTAATGCTAAAAAAAAAAAACCTAGCTTTTAGTTGGTGGTTATTTCAGTCTAGTTTCTTGAAAATTCCAATACAAAACAGTGTTATGCGTTAATATACTATAGACCTAAACTTTCATTCCTTTACAAATATTGGCTTCTGTTCATACCTCAAAAAACCAGGTTTCTCCTGATTACACAGCAATCAATGCAAATAGACATGTTAAAAGGTATCTATTACATTTATCCATTTGTCTTTCCGGAATACTCTAAGTACACAGAGTTTATATGGTAGAAGCAAAATCAGCCCTTTGCTGGTGTTTCAGCAGGTAGGATTCCAAGAACTTCTGAGAATCTGAATATTTCTGTATTAAACCACTGTGTTTAAATGCTTATAAAAGATAAACATATTTTGAAAATAGCAAAGTCATCTCTTTTAAACTTAACTTTTGTCAAGATATTTACCCTGAATTTAAGATCCTCATGAGAATTAGATTTGCTTTAACCTGATAAACTGACTCTCAAACTATCCTCACATTTTGGAAACTACCTCACCATGGGTGTTTTCCACCATAGGCCAGGTTTCAGTGGGCATGCAGCTCCCTTGACCATAAAATGTTTTACCTCATCTACTAATTTTTTATAAGAAAAATGATAAAACTACTACCTGATGCCACCAGGCCCTCTTCCTTAGGCTAGTCAGCCTTAAAAATAGTAGTAACTCGATTTAGAGACTCATAGTAAAGTCATAGTAACTCAAATTCACTGGAAGTAGATGGTGGTTGCCAGGATCAGGGGAGAGGAGGAAATGGGGAGTTATTTTTCAATGAGTACAGAGTTCCAGTTTGGGAAGACAAGAAAGTTCTGGGGGTAGATGGTGGATGATGGTTACAGACTAATGAGACTGTACTGAATGCTGCTGAACTGTACACATTAAAATGGTAAATCTTATGTATACTTCATCATAGTTTTTAAATGTTTTTGTTTTGTTTTTAGAGACAGGGTTTTGCTCCATTGCCCAGGCAAGAGTGCAGTGGCATCATCATAGTTCACTGTAGCCTTGAACTCCTGGGCTCAAGCAATCCTCAACCTGCCAAGTAGTTAGGACTACAGGCACAGGCCACCATGACCAGCTAATTTTTAATTTTTTTTGTTTTTGTTTTTTGAGACGGAGTCTCACTCCATCTCCAGGCTGGAGTACAGTGGCGTAATCTCGACTTACTGCAACCTCCACCTCCCGGGTTCAAGCGATTCTCCTGCCTCAGCCTTCCGAGTGGCTGGGACTGCAGGCATGCAGCACCGCACCCAGCTAATTTTTGTATTTTTAGTAGAGACGGGGTTTCACCATGTTGGCCAGGATGGTCTCAATCTCTTGACCTTGTGATTCACCTGCCTCAGCCTCCCAGAGTGCTGGGATTACAGGCATGAGCCACCATACCCAGCCTAAATTTTCTGTAGACAAAGACTCCAACTATGTTGCCCAAGCTGGTCTCGAATGACCTCAAATGATCATTTGATCTCCTGGCCCCAAATGGTCTTCCTACTTCGGCTTCCCAAAGTGCTGGGATTACAGGCATGAGCCACTGAGTCCGGTCAAAATTATTTTAATATAGTAACAATTGCATTTCATCCTGCTTTGGACTTCAACAATGTGAAAAACTACTGCCATGAGTGAAATTTCCCAGCCTAGTCCTACCACTTCCAGCCATCTTCCCATCTACATCCACTCTGTAAAATAGAGTTGGACAACCCCAGGGGAAAAATGACGGTGGGAGGGGCAACCAAAGTGAAAACAAGTTCAGAGTGGGGTTGGCAGGAGGGCGCAACAGGAAGGATATGGGTTCCTTTACCTTGACACGTTTCTACTGTTCTCCTAAGACCTTTCCCAAATCAGTTTTCTGATCCCAAAGAAACTCAAGATATCCCGATGGTATGACAGATTTGGCTTAAACAGTTATTATCCTGACAGGTCATCACCATTGTAACCTGCTTCGACAACCTTATAGTCCTATATTCTACTCCCTTATGTCAGGAACCCTGATGATGATGATGCCCTAGCAGCCTGGAAGCTGAATGTGCAACTTCCAAGTTAGGCAAATGTTTTATAGTAATCCATTAAATCAAATAATACAGTCTATTCTTTTCCCTCTCTCAATTCCTCTAACTAGAAGTACCCCCATTCCACAATATCCAAATCAGAAGGAACTTTCACTAAGAAATTTTTTAAAACACCCTCTACAAGATGTCTACTAGTCTGTGGCTCTTCATTCACTAGATGAAATCCTTAAACTAAAAAGGGTTTTACCTTTTTCCCATAACACATACCTGATGATGAAGCTGGAGTCCTGTTAAAATTGTCTCCATTTTCTCCAGAATACCTATCCTGTGAGAAAGAAGAAAGAAAAGACTAGTTTCCTACTTTGAATATGAATGTGTCATTTATTTCACAAATACTAGAAAACTGTAACAATTGAGCTTTGTTCAGAACAAAATAATGATAGACTGTAAGGTTTTCTAAATCACTGGATGTTCCTTTACTAATTATTCCAAGACATCTTCACTTTAACATTGTATATATAGTACTAATATATATCACTAGAACAGTGGTCAGAAAACTACAGCCACCAGCCAAATCTGGTGGGCCACCTGATTCTGTAAAGAGTTTGACTGAAGTACTACAACAGCAAAGTTGTGACAGACAGGTAAGGCCTATAAAGTCTAAATTATTTATTATCTGGCCCTTTATAGAAAGGGTTTGCTGACACCTGACTTAAAATAAAAGTTTAGTCATTTAAGTCACCCATATTCCTGAAAAGTACAATCAGGCTGGGTGTGGTGGCTCTCGTACGTAATCCCAGCACCATGGGAGGCTGAGGCAGGAGGATCACTTGAGCCCAGGAGTTCAAGACCAGCCGGGGCAACATGGTGAAACCCGAGCTTTACTAAAAATACAAAAAGTTAGCCAGGTGTGGTGGCATGAGCCTGTAGTCCCAGCTACTCGGGAGGCTGAGATAGGAGGTTCACTTCGCCTGGGAGGCAGAAGTTGAAGTGAGCTGAGATCACACCACTCACTCCAGCCTGGGTAACAGAATAAGACCCTGTCTCAAAAAATAAAAATAGAAAAGAAAATATAATAAAATATCATTATAAAATCTGACAAGTAATACATGAATAAATCAACACTGGTCAATACACACTATTGTATGCCAAGTTCCATATATTACAGTATATTCATCAATATTACAGAGTATTAGTGATTTAACACTAATCTTTGCTCTAGAAAAGTACTACAGAAATTTTTAAAATCTCTACTGCGTTTATAGTGAAACCAATTAATGGTACTCTCATGTTTTAAAAAGGAATTCACTGGCCGGGCTCAGTGACTCACACCTGTAATCCCAGCACTTTGGGAGGCCAAGGTGGGCAGATCACCTGAGGTCAGCAGTTCAAGTCCAGCCTGACCAACATGGAGAAACTCCATCTCTACTAAAAATACAAAATTAGCCCGGCATGGTGATGGGCGCCTGTAATCCCAGCTACTCAGGAGCCTAAGGCAGAAGAATCACTTGAACCCAGGAGGCAGAGGTTGTGGTGAGCCAAGATCGTGCCACTGCACTCCAGCCTGGGCAACAAGAGCAAAACACTGTCTCACACCATCTCAAAAAAAAAAAAAAAAAAAAGGATTCACTGTAAAGTAAATTCACTTATGGACTGGAAACAATTTATATATGCAACCTGCCACTGCACTACAACTACAATGAAAAGGTATATCCTCAGCTGTAGCATCAGAATATTCATGGTTAATTTTAATCACATTTGTCACAGCAGTAGCTGAAGACTGTCTTTGCTCCCAAATACTAACTGTTCACTTTCCCTACTTTAGGCTAAAGAAAATCATTTACTATTAACACACATGCATTACATGAGCAGCGGTAGAATGACAGCCAGATTTAGAAAATTCAACTTATTATAAAATCAATAACTGAATGCAGGTTAATTTTGGAACCTTCCAACATTTCTCCGGATAGTTCTAGATTAACGACAATTTGAGTAATTTTTTTCTCAGTAACTCTTAGGGTGTCCTTATCATCATTAATCCACATCTTTATTTCTTCTCACATAAACTTCCTTTAATTATGGCAAAAGTTCAGAATACAGCTCTGAAATTCTTGCACATGACAATCAGAATTTAATAATTTAAGAATGAAAGGAAATCTACAGATGATCTCTTAATCAACTAACTTACAACAGTTACAATGTTCCTTCAAGTAAGTTCATTTAACTAAGTCCCAAACCTAGAGAGAATGCACCAAGGTAGGCATCTTTAGGTAACATCTATTTGCTAAAATTTCTTTCTCAAAGACATTGACTTTTAAAACTACTTTTAAAAAGCTCAAGAGTCGTCCAAACATTTTTCCGAGTCGTCATTAAGGGCACAAAAATAACAACATACTTGAAATGACTTGGGGTTTTGGTAATTGCTACAGTAAAAAAAAGTTCCAGTTTATTACTACCACAGACATTAAAACAAGAACAATTATCCAATATTTTCTATTTAAAATCTGAAGACTTTTTTCTTGTTTGTAAGGCTCAAAGTACTATAGAGTGAATAGAGGCAAAAAAAAAAAAAAAAAAAAAAAAGGCTGGTTTTACAAGTGTTATAAAACACTCTTACACTAAAGAACTGAAAAACTTATTATTAAGCTTCAAGCTATGGAACTTAATATCCCACATACATCCAACTTACAAATTCCAAGATGAATTTTGAAAAAATACATCAAAAATAATTTCCAACAGAATTTTATCATTAAAAAAGCTTAACTGGTTGGGCGCGGTGGCTCATGCCTGTAATTCCAGAACTTTGGGAAGCCGAGGCAGCCAGATCACCTGAGGTCAGGAGTTCAAGACCAGCCTGTCCAACATGGTGTAACCCCATCTCTACTAAAAATACAAAAATTAGCCAGGCATGGTGGCGGGCGCCTGTAATCCCAGCTACTCAGGAGACTGAGGCAGGAGAATCGCCTGAACCCAGGAAGTGGAGCTTGAAGGGAGCCGAGATTGCGCCACTGCACTCCAGCCTAGGTGACAGAACAAGTCTCTGTCTCAAAAAAGAAAAGAAAGAGAGAGAAAAGGGGTCACAGCAGATGAAATTAAGTTAAAGATTTTGAGATGAGATTACCCTGGATTATCGGCATGAGTCCTAATTGCCATCACAAGTGTCCTTATAATAGAGAGGCATAGGGAAATAACACAAAGACCCACAAAGGAGGTGCAATGTGAAGACAGAGCCAAGAGATATGCAGCCACAAGCCGAGGAATGCCCTTAGCCACTAGAAGCTAGAAGAAGCAAAGATTCTGTCCCAGAACCTCCAGAGGGAGGGCAGCGCTGCTGACACCTTGATTTTTAACTTCAGGCTTCCAGAACTATGAGAATAAATTTATGTTGCTTTAAGTTACCCAGTTTGTGTTAATTTGTTATAGCAGCCACAGAAAACTAACACATTGGCCTTCTTGTTGCCCTAATACCCCAAGTTTGTTCCCTCCTCCTTCTCAAAGGTTCCTTGAGAACATTTGCACCTGATGTCCTGCTGGGACTCCTTTAAGTCTCAGGCTCATGAGTCACTGTCTGAGAGAAGCCTTCCCTCTCCAACTAAATCCACCCCGCACCAGTCTCACACACACATTTCTCTAATTTTTTATAGTACTTTTCACTATAATTATTTGGTTCTCAAACGCGCTTATTCTGTCTTCTCCAGTAAAATACAATGTAACAGCAAGCACCTTATGTTCACCACTCTCTCTCCAGCACCTACTAGAACTCAAAAATATGTTGAATGAATCATAGGTCTCGTCTTTAGCTTACCTCTTAAAATACTTAGCTGTAAACCATTATTATCTCTCAAACCACCCAAATGCACCAATTCAGAAATTTCCAATGTTTAACACATAAGTGTTCTCACATGCAGCTACAAATAATCCTTTTGCATTTTGATGAACACATTTTTTTCACCTGTATTCTTACTTTCAATTTTGTAATATCATATATATGTTTACTTTCTTATCTCAACAATTATTGCTAACATTGCTACTGCTGCTTAATAAAATTATAATTGTGGATGGTCTAATTACTCAATTACTGTTTCCACTTTAACCACAAGAGATTTCGCCTTCTGAAATGTGCCACAAAAATGGCAAATAGATCAGACAGAAGTGATCACTATACAGGCTTACATTCACGGTCAGTTAACAAGAGGCCTCACAGCTAGTAGGTAAGCAACGGAATTATCTAATACACTCACCATACCCATCCATTCTAACACTCACCCCAATAAGCCTGCAGGCAACGTGCAAATGCCTAATGGTTGAGATTTCTGGACTATATAATTGCCACATTATAAAATCTTTCTTAACTTCACATCTTTCGCTGTTCTATTCCCAGGTGGTACACTCACTTTAAAATTTAGAATTGAGAAGTTCTACCCAAAATTCTATCTGTTATACTAGAACAATGACAAATTATTTCAAAATTATATAAGCGTATGTCAACATTAAGTCTCCAAATAAAGCTCCTGAGAAGCACTCAGAAAAGGATGATCACAGATAAAGCTGCTATAAAAGAGAAGGCCAGCTTTTTCTTGAAAACCAAATTCAGTTAGAACAAATCAAAATGGTGTCTTTAAAAGAAACGGAATGAAAGACTTTAGATTTGTTCTACATAAAAATGTAATGTATTCATCTCTAGTTTCTGCACTTTTTTTTTTTTTCAGACAGAGTCTTGCTCCATTGCCCAGGCTGGAGTGCAGCTGCCCGGACTCGGCTCACTGCAATCTCCACCTCCCAATTTCAAGAGATTCTCCTGCCTCAGCCTCCCGAGTAGCTGAGGCTACTGGCGTGTGCCACAACTCCCAGCTAATTTTTTGTATTTTTAGTAGAGAAGGGGTTTTGCTATGTTGGCCAGGCTGGTCTCGAACTCCTGGCCTCAAGTGATCTGGCTGTCTCAGCCTCCCAAAGTGCTGGGATTACAGGCATGAGCCACCGCACCTGGCCATCTCTGCACTTTTTATTCAACCTAGGAAGGCAAATAAAGATCCTGATTGCACCATGTTCCTTCGAGTCAACTAAGCAAAGAACTAATGGCACAACCAGCACAACACCAGGTGTTAAGTTTGCAGACAAATGCAAAAGATACACTACAAATTCACCCAACACAAATGTATTAAGCATCATAAGGTAGACTGGTCAACATATTCAATTTAGTATTCCCAATGTGAAGAAACTATGTTACTGAATAGCATAAAGATCCCAAAAAGGGAAATTTGAAAGATTTGACAGTCATCCTTAATTTCAGAAACCCAATGCAATAAATATGCACAACACGCTACAGTGCAGTGTGCTGCTTAAACACTTCATGAAGACAAAAATCTCAAACTAAGAAAAAAGAAATTGGACAGATGGCTATTAAGACCAGGGGGAATAAAGTACCTATCTGTGAATTAAACTTTGTGTTATAACAAATCTATTGAGAACAAGGAGGAAAAAGAATGATAAAAAATGTCCTCTGAACAAGTAATTCCATTTTTGAAAAAAATTACCAAATTAAAACAAGTAAGATGTAAACATTAATGACAATACCACAGTGAGAAGCTAACACCACTGAAATTCCCACAAAAGTTGTAATATGGAATAGTTAGTGCTGAAGTGTGAAGAAAGATGGATTCAAAAGTTACTGTTATATGGCTGGGTGTGGTGGCCCATGCCTGTAATCCCAGCACTTTGGGAGGCCAAAGTGGGAGGATCACCTGAGGTCAGGAGTTTGAGACCAGCCTGGCCAACATAGTGAAACCCTGTGTCTACTAAAAATACAAAAAAAAAAAAAAAAAAAAAAATTAGCGGGGCGTGGTGGCACACATGTGTAGTCCCAGCTACTTGGGAGGCTGAGGCAGGAAAATCGCTTGAACCTAGGAGGCAGAGGTTGCAGTGAGCTGAGACTGCACCACTGCACTCCAGCCTGGGCAATAGAGTGAGACTCCATCTCAAAAAAAAAAAAAATTACTGTTACATACTATCATCAAAACTATATAAAACATGTTTGGGCTGGGCACGGTGGCTCATGACTGTAATCCAGCATTTTGGAAGGCCCAGGTGAGTGAATCACCTGAGATCAGGAGTTCAAGACCAGCCTGGCCAACATGGGGAAACCCCATCTCTACTAAAAATACAAAAATTAGCTGGGCGTGGTGGCATGCGCCTGTAGTCTCGCTGAGGGAGGCTGAGGCAGGAGAATTGCTTGAACCCAAAAGGCAGAGGCTGCAGTGAGCCCACACTGCATGACTGCACTCCAGCCTGGGTGACAGAGCAAGACACTGTATCAAAAACAAACAAAAAATGTTTGGAAAAAACAGAAGAAAATTGACTAAAAATTTTAACAGGAGTGCTTGTCTATTGGGCAAGATTTGTAGGTGACTTTCTCCACTTTTCCCAAAAAAGCTATATTTTTATGATGAGAAGAGAACTATAAAAAGATAACACAGTCCAGGTGCAATGGCTTGCGCCTGTAATCCCAACACTTTGAGAATGTCGCCTGAACTCAGGAGTCGGAAACCAGTCTGGGCAATATAGTGAGACTTCATCTCTACAAAAATTTTAAAAAATAAAAAAAAAGGTAACATGTTATTTCTTTTAAAAAGTTCCAAGAAAAGAAACATGATAAATTTATATTAGTATTTTGGGTATTTTAATATAAACTTCACATATAGATCAAATTCAACTAAGACAAAAGATTGCATATTTTATATTTTTGTCTAAAATAAGAACTTCCACTAAGGCAAAACTTGAAATCAGAAAGTGTCAGAACTGACATACACTCAAACTGGAAATTCTGAAGGGGAACAAAAAAATCAACTTGTAGAGACACCATAAAGTAAGTAACACATGCAAAAATAATCTATTATCTTTTAAAGTACCTTCTACTCATCTTTTTAAAGCCAATTTCCAAGTCAGAACTGAAGCCCAAAAAACTTACCCCACTGTCCCCTAAATTACAATGTAACTCCCCAAATGCCATTAAGAAAAAAGATCTGAAGATTCATACAAACTGATGTTACCAACTCAATCAGCCTAGTATCATTTATCCTGAGAACCCTCCTTGCACAAAATCAATTTTCAGAATTTAAAATATCTCCCAAAACGTAATTATTGTTTTCTATTTTCCATACAAGCGTCTTTCACTGATATCAACCACATTTGCCCAAATTTGCTTTCACCTGAAGAAGTCCTAAATCACTGAGATTTAAATTAGGTCATTAATATTTTTACATCTATTTTAGCTTTTAATTATCAAATTGCCTCAAGCTAGCGTATCCTATAGGAGGCTTAGGTTGTCTCTTATTCCCCATATAATAGTTAATAACAATCACATGGAGATAAACACTGACACAGACTGTATAATTTAGAACTCTCACCACAGTGATTTTCAACTTTGATAAAATCCGTAGCATTTAATAATTAAACTTTAAATGTTATTACCTTCTCAAATATGGGAACATAGGAAGACATATGAGGGTTGATTTCTGCTTCCCAATCTTCATCTCCCATGGTGGCTTCAAGTTCTATTCAGAAAAAAAAAAAATGCACATTTGGACTCAATTAGATCAGAATCATAACTTTAAAAGTATAAACTCATTGTTTCACATACACGTCTTGAAACTACCCAACTAGGTGATGATACCCCAAAAGTTTTTTCCAAAGAAGGAATTAGGTCTCTTCTTATCTAAAGGTGGCATTTATCTCCATCCTTTCTTATCTTTAGAAACTAGTTGAACCTCTTACCTAGTCATTCTAGCAATCGCCATGTCCCCAGCAAGACTTAGGCTTTTCCCAAAAATCTGTTCATAGACTTTAATCTCCTCCCTCAAAGGGTCCCCAAACGACTTACTGAATATTAAGGGAGAGGCAACTTTTTTCAGAAACTACTTAAGATTTCTCCCTTCCCATGATTAACGTCCAAGGTGGAAAGGATGTTTGCTTTGGGGTGTTTGTGGCGTGCGTGGGGGCGGGGACAGGGGTACGGGAGTCGACTGGGTAGGGGGGCGGCGACTGGGTGAAGAGGGAGGCCTTGGATTTTAGTGGGGAAGGGAAGAAGGGTATGGTTGCCCAAATCCTGCCGACGAAGGACAACCAGCTTCATCAAGAAGGGTTTGTACACAAATGGTACTAGGACCATGTCTGTTCAGAGAAAACGCAGTGAAGAGGCCAGGAATAAGGCCCCTTCGCCTCCTCTGCAGGTCTCAAGCCCAGACTTTGGGCACCCGTGGGACTCTGAGACCCCGAGGCAGAAAGGCTTCGAAGGACGGCTTCAAAACTCCTCCTACTCCATCCACACTTTGGCCAAAGGTCGGTTACTGGGGAGCCTGTACGGCCGAATTCAGGCCAGTTCCCATAGAAAAGCGGCCCACTCACCTCTCCGCGGCTTGCTCTCCCAAGTCCTCGCAGGCGCCCACGCGACTTAAACGGCTGCACGTGCAAGACGCCCACTGCGTCAGGTGCGTGGCTCCAACAACAAATGGCGTCTGTTGACGATTGGCTGGTGACTAGCGCCACCAGCCAATCAGCGCTCAGACGACCAGTGGCGTCCCGCCTCCACTTCTAGCCTGCGGATTCCCTAAACGCTAGCGTTCGGGCCTCTATGGCGACGCTCTGGCCTCATAGCCAAGTGGCCTGTTGGGCCTGTGGGTACAAGGCTGGCTGAGGGCCCACTTGTGTCCACATTCTCTCGTGGGACCCTTATTCTGGAGACGCTCTGGATTTTCCTTGCACAAGCTTTGCAAGCTAAATATGTCCACCTGCCTTTTTCTAACAAAAAATAATAAAAGGGGAAAGGGATAATGTCCTCCCTACTTGGCCTCTTTAGTGCTCTCTCCCCTTTTACCCATCACAGTCCATGGGTTGGCCCCTCGGGTTCTGCATTTCAGAGACTCGCTCCACATCCGGGGATTCCAGGTGCCTCAAAGTGCAGCTGAGGCTCATGGAGGAGGTGCATTCCCTTTTCCTCCCAGTAAGGGGGGCAGGGATGAGACTCCGTCCAGCTGGGACCCCAGGAAATTGTAAAGAAAGTTAGACTCAGCTGGGCATGGTGACTCACGCCTGTAATCCCAGCACTTTGGGAGGCCGAGGCGGGCCGATCACATGAGGCTAGGAGTTCGAGACCAGCCTAGCCAACATGGGGAAACCCCGTCTCTACTAAAATTACAAAAATTAGCCGGGTATGGTGGCGGGCGCCTGTAGTCCCAGCTACTCAGGAGGCTGAGGCAAGAGAACCGCTTGAACGCGGGAGGCAGAGGTTGCAATGAACCGAGATCATGCCATTGATCTCTACCTGGGCAACAGAGTGAGACAGAGGAAAAAAAAGAAAAAAGAAAAAAAAAAAGCCTGTAAGATTTCGGGGGTCCACCATTTTGGAAGGAAACAGGCTCTGATCCAGAAGGAGGGAGGAAATTGGTGCTGGCATAGGTCATTCATCAAGGCTTGGATTTGTGGCCCACCTGTTTATATTTCTACGGGCACTAGCCAAAGTGGCCAAGGGTTATTTTGATACTTCATGCTGTCTTCAATCAGATTTTCTTGTTCTGCCCCCACCCCCCACCCCAAAGCAGGTAAAATCCCTCAGTATTTTCCCAGCCCTTCAAAAAGCGTGACCATGGGCTGTTTTAAAAGTGTAGTTCTCAGAGGCCGGGCGCGGTGGCTCACGTCTGTCTGTAATCCCAGCACTTGGGGAGGCCGAGGCGGGTGGATCACGAGGTCAGGATATGCAACCATCCTGGCTAACACGGCGAAACCCCGTCTCTACTAAAAATACAAAAAATTAGCCGGGCGTGGTGGCGGGCGCCTGTAGTCCCAGCTACTCCAGAGGTTGAGGCAGGAGACTGGCGTAAACCCGGGAGGCGGAGCTTGCAGTGAGCCGAGATCGCGCGACTGCACTCCAGCCTGGGCCTCAGACCGAGACTCCGTCTCAAAAAAAAAAAAAAAAAAAGTGTAGTTCTCATTTTTGTTGTCGTTTCTGTCATTTTCCCTTCTCTGAATCTGAAGAAACTCCTATCTCATTCAGGAACATAAATAGCAACACAGTTTGATACTGGTACATAAAGGATAAAGCACTTAATAGGCTCAGGCTTGCTTCATACTTTTTATCTCTAGAACCATCACCACCAAGAATGTCAGGATTCATCTAGTTAGCAATAAACTTTGTCAGACGATTCTCAAGGTGATCAAAATGAATATATTTTTTATTTATTTATTTATTTATTTATTTTTGAGACAAGGTCTCACTCTGTCACCCAGAGGGGATTGCACTAATGATCATAGCTTACTGCAGCCTCAACCTCCTGTGCTCAAGTGATCCTGCCACGTCAGCCTCCCGAATAGCTGGGACTACAGGCACAAGCCACCATGCCCAGCTAATTTTCAAAAAAAATTTTGTAGAGAAAGAGTCTCCCTGTGTTGCCCAGGCTGGTCTCCAATTCCAGGCCTCAAGTGAGCCGTCTGCCTCAGCCTCCCAAGAGTCCCCCTGTGTTGCCCAGGCTGGTCTCCAATTTCTGGCCTCAAGTGAGCCTCCTGCCTCAGCCTCCCAAAGTGCTGGGATTACAGCCATAAGCTGCCACACCCAACCTTAAAAGATTATATTTAGGCTGGGCACAGAGGCTCACGCCTGTAATCCCAGCACTTTGGGAGGCTGAGGCAGGTGGATCACGAGGTCAAGAGATCAAGACCATTCTGGCTAACACGGTGAAACCCCATCTCTACTAAAAATACAAAAAATTAGCCGCGTGTGGTGGCACGCACCCATAGTCCCAACTACTTCGGAGGCTGAGGCAGGAGAATCGCTTGTTCAAACCCAGGAGGCAGAGGTTGCAGTGAGCTGAGATCGCGAGACTCGGCTCAAAAAAAAAAAAAAAAGATTAACAAAGGCCAAACCAAAATACAGTTTGATATAATTCATTTTAAATAATTTCCATTTTTAAACCAAATTTTCACATCACATACCCTCAAGGCATGGTGGAGGACAGCAACCAATCTTCAAGGTTCTGAATTTGTATTCCTCTGAGGTATTTTAATTCAATTCAATTGAATTATTTTAATTCAATTCAAATTAGAGATTGTTCCTGCGAAATTTTTAATTCTATGGGAAAACATTTACTAAGCAGAAAAAGCAAGATATAAAATCATGTAGAGAGAATGACAACTAGGTTTTTTTTCAAGTATGGAAAACTTGGGCAAATTTTCTAAAATGAAGACATTTTTTAAAATCACTTAGCAAACATTCTCTGCTATTCACTCACTTGGAGAGTACAGATTCTTGTTGCTTTCAGGTATTGCAATAAAATGACTTAATGAAAAAGTCTGCATGTATAATGTGTGAGAGGAATCCTTGGTTAAGAAAAAGCGAATTCTGATGAGAACTGAAGTTCAATATTGAGGAAAGGATAAATAAGCAGTGCATAAAAATAATATAATTCAAATATTGACCATGAGTAGTGAAAAAAGACAGTTTTGTAAAGATTTGCTCCTTCATGTGTGTTCCAAGAAAGTGAAACTAATATTCTATTTTCTGATTCCCTCTTATAGATCTTAACTTGGTGTTAGTGATATTCTGTAACATAAAGAAAAGGTAGGAATTCGCTTAGTTGTAAAATAAGCCTTAAATGAGCACCTACTATACACCAGGTACCAGGCTAGGTGCTAAGTAAAATTGGCCCATATCTCAAGCAACATTCTAGTGGAAAGAATGGCAGTGGCAACTGGAATTTAAAATCTTAAGACTGCTGTGTCAAATGATTAACTAGAAAGCTTAGGTGAAAAAAAAAACTTCATTGTATACAGTTTCCTCCAAATTCTCTAAATCCCATATTTAGAAGGACTGATTAAAGCAAAACAATTTCCTCAAAGAAGTCTCAGTTTTAAATCAAAGTTTGTAGTTAAGACCCTTCACACTTTTGAAACACTGAATTCTCAAAGTTAATACAAATAAAGAGAACTGATATTTTAGTCTTTTTATCTTTTCAGCATTATCTTCATCTTATTCAAATAATGATTTTTTATTGATGTGGATTGTGTCTAGCGCCATGTCGACACTGTTAAAAATTCTTTTAATCCACCAGTAGGCCAAAATTAATCACCTCAAATGGTAGAGTATATGTTCATTCTTAGGTACTATAAATATTTGAGAATAGTTAGAAAATATTCAAGAATATTAGGTACACAAATATTTGAGAATCTCTTACTATGCACAAAATCACAAATACTAAAGATAAAATTTCATATTTTATCTTTCAAATACTGTAGGTTGAAGGCCGGGCATGGGGGCTTACGCCTATAACCCCAGCACTTTGGGAGGCTGAGGTGGGTGGATCACTTGAGGTCAGGAGTTCAAGACCAGCCTGGCCAACATGATGAAACCCTGCCTCTAGTAAAAATACAAAAATTAGCTGGGCATACTGGCAGACATCTGTAATCCCAGCTACTCGGGAGGCTGAGGCACGAGAGTCACTTGAACCCGGGAGGTATAGGTTGCAGTGAGCCAAGATTGCACCACTGCACTCCAGCCTGGGTAACACAGCAAGACCCCATCTCAAAAAAATAAAATAGAATAAAATACTGTAGGTTGGAGCCCTGTAAAATCAACACAAAATAGAGGGGGTGGGTACAATGATGGTATAAGATACCATGACGCTAGTACACACCTGAGGAAGAAATTCAACAGACAGAGGTGTTCAACATACCAACCAGGATTCAGAGAAACTTATGTATTTTATTTTTCCAGTAATGGCTAGGGCAATGTTTACTAAGGTGTGGTATATACACCACTGAGTTTAAGCAGTTCATGGACATTTTCATTTTGGTAGTTATTTTAATGTTTATATTTATTTCAATATGTGTTAGAAAACTAGCACACCAAATATGATTTCAGAAATATAATTGCTTAGAAAGAAGCTAAAGTAAATGTTTTGTTTTAAAAACTTATTCAATTAAGAAAACTAAGGGCCGGGCGGGGTGGCTCACGCCTGTAATCCCAGCACTGTGGGAGGCCGAGGCGGGCGGATCACGAGGTCAGGATATCGAGACCGTCCTGGCTAACACGGTGAAACCCTGTCTCAACTTAAAATCCAAAAAATTAGCCGGGCGTGGTGGCGGGCGCCTGCAGTCCCAGCTACTCGAGGCAGGAGAATGGCGTGAACCCGGGAGGCGGAGCTTGCAGTGAGCAGAGATCGCGCCACTGCACTCCAGCCCGGGCGAGAGAGCGAGACTCCAAGGAAAGAAGAGAAGAGAAAAGAGAAGAGAAGGAAAGAGGGAAAGGGAGAGAGAGAGAGAAGGAAGGAAGGAAGGAGGGAGGAAAGAGAAGGAAGGAAGGAAGAAGAGAAAAGAGAAGAGAAGGAAAGAGGGAAAGGGAGAGAGAGAGAGAAGGAAGGAAGGAAGGAGGGAGGAAAGAGAAGGAAGGAAGGAAGAAAAGAAAAGAAGGAAGGAAAAGGAAAGAAAGGAGGAAGAAAGGGAGGGAAGGGAGGGAAGAGAAGGAAGGGAAGGAAAGGAAGGAAAGGAAGAAAACTAAGTATGTGTGTATTGAAATGCAGGAATGGTAAAATCATAAAGGTGGTATTCAAATGACTGAAGCTTGGGAAACACTGGTGAAAATTTAAAAGACTCTAAATCTGGGGGCTGGCCACTAGAGAAGTGTTCTCTATTATGAGTAAAGATATTTCATCAGCACCTGTTCTGATTCCATGCTTACTTAGCAACTTCTTGACTAATCACTCAATTTCCCAAGTGATTGGATACTGGGAAAGGAGGGGCATAAATAAGACATACAAGCCTTACTTGCTCCTTATTATGAATTCATACATTGAAATTCTGGTTTACAAATCAGTCTTGTTTGAGCTTAACTAGTGTTCCTGAGAGGTCCTGTTTGCAATCAACCAGCCTTCCTAGATGACATTAACACATTCAGTGGCACCTAAACTCTGTTATAAGTGTGTTTAATGAGAGCTTAAAGTAAGTGAAGGATAAAAGTCAAACACTGTGTCAGGTTACCTTGGACAATACTTCCTTAGACCAAGGGGTCTTATTGGCCCTTTGTCACAGAACAGTGTTTGACCAGTGAACTATGGAATTTAGTGAAGAGTCACTAGGAAAGCATAGTACCCTAGGAGGAGAAGCAGTGACCAGACCCTGTCCATGAACCTTGGCCAGGAATGAATCTCTTTTTGTCTACCTCTCCCAAGACTGAAGGATTATAGCTTTCAAATAGGAGGAAAGTCACCAGGAATTGGCTGTGAATTCAACATTGGTAATCTCTGATTATTCATTTATTAGCCATATGACCTTGGGCAAGTTATTTAATCTTTCTCTGTAAAACGGGGATAACCAGGGCCATCAGATACAGATATGGAGGTTGTATCCTGCACAAAGGCACCAAACCAAAAGGCAAGAAATAGCTGAACCCTCTCTGCCTGCTCTCTAACGAACAAGCCAGGCACCTGCACACCTGCATCGACTCATATGAGGCACCATTCCAATTCTCACAAAGGTTAAATTCCCTCTATTTTAAATACTTAGAATGGTTTCTATTTGCCTGATTGGTCCCTGACTGATACAGGGGTTTTGTTGGAAAACTTCTTTGCCTGAAATCTGTCTTTTGGAATTCTGAAACTTATATGTAGTGCCTAATAAAAAGACTATCAATTTAGGACCTCACAAAGAGTTATCTACACTTGTTCCTTCTACTTCCTCACCTTTCAATCCTCAATCCACTGCAATCTGACTTCCGCCTCATTGCTTTATTGAAATTGCTACTGGCAAGGTCACATTGACCTCCTTGTTACTAACCCTATTGGCAGTTTTCAGTTCTTAACCTAGGGGACCTCTTAGCAGTCAGTGACACTGTTGACCACTTCTTTATGAAAATACTCTATATGTAACTAGATAGCCATATGGAAAAAGACAAAATCTGACCTGTTTCTCACATTATACAGAATAACAAATTCAAATATGAAAACAATAATACTATGCAAAAACTAGAAGAAAACACTGATGAATTCTTCTGTACTTGCAAAAACTTTTCTACCTATGATTTAAAATCCTGAAGGAATAATTTTATGTAATGTGACTAAGTAAAGGTTAAAAATAAAACTTCATAGCAAAAAATAACTATAAGAAAGCCAAAAGACAAATGAAAAGCTGGAGAAATATATTTTCAACATACACCCAGTAAAAAGATTAAGATCTGTAATATGGAGAGAGCTTCTAAAAGTAAAAAAGAAAAAGATTAACAAATCTCAAGAAAAATGGGCAAGAGATATAAACAAAGAATTTCACAGAAAAAGAAAAGCAAATAGTCCTTAAATAAATGAAGAGAATCTCAACTTCATTTTAAGAGCAATGCAAATGAAAACTACACTGAGAAACAATTTTTCACCTATTAGAATGGCAAATGTTTGATAATGTACTCTGTTAGAAAGCTGTAAAGTAATAGGCACTCATATATTGCTCTTGGGAATGTACCATGGCATAACCCTGAGGGAAGGGAATTTGACAAGATCTAGCAAAATTACACATGCATGTACCCTTTGATCCAGCAACCTTCCTTCTGGAAGTTATCTCAGAGATACACTGGCAAAAAATACAAAAGGATTTTACACAAAGTTATTCACTGCACAACCAAAAGCTAAAGACTGAAAACAACTGAAAACTTGCTCAATAGCAGGCCAAAACATCTACCAATGGAATACTCTGCAGCCATTAAAAGAAAAGAGGATTATCTCTATACACTGCTATGGAGTGATTGCCAGGATGTATTATTGGAAAAAAGCCAGAGTAGTGTGTCCAGTATGCTAGTTTATATCTAAAAAGACATATTTGCTCATTTTTAATGGAAGGATAAACCAAAATTAATAAAATGGAAAGAAAAGAAGGAACCAGCAAAGGATAAGAACGTGTGCTAGGCCGGGCACAAAGAGATTTCCCAGCCAGCAAATCTCTTTCTTACAGCAGAATGCTAGCTAACAAACGTAGAAGAACTAATAGAGGAGTTTTTTGGTTACCATTTTGCAACTATCATACTAATATTTGATTCTGGCTTACTAAAACTAGCAGCTGAAAGTCTGATGAAAAAAGGACATTAATAAGGTCTTATAGTGTCTCCCCATGAATTAGTTATCAATTATAAGGAAAAAATAACTGTACAATGGAGAAACCTGGAAGACACTATCTTAACCAAGTGACCAAAGTTTACAGTACTGTTCTGGTGATCTATTGCTGAATAACAAACTACTCCAAAACTTGGTGGCTTAAAACAATTTATTATTATCTTTCATGGTTCTGTTGATTGAGGGGGCTCAGTTGGGATCTCTCATGCAGTTACCTTCAGATGTTGGCTGGGACTTGATTCATCTTAACGTTTGATATCAATTTGTTTAACATTCAAGATGGCTTCTTTCTTCAGCTATCTGGTGACTGGGATACCTGGAACAGCTGGGTGCTGGCCAGGTGTCTCTCTCTCTCTCCAAGTGGCTAGCTTGGGCTTCCTCACAGTTGGTGGTCTCAGTCAGACTTCTTATGTTGGTTGCTTACCCCCAGAGTGAGCATTCCAACCAAGCAAACATTGCAAGGACAAAATTCCAAGAGACAAGGCCACTTGTCTGCAAGGCTTCTTCAGATCTAGTAGAAGAAGAAACAATCACATCTGCCACATTCTATTAGTTAAAAGAAAGTCACTGGGCCAGTCCAGATTCGAGGAGAGGGAACAACATAAGGCCATGAAAACTGGGGACATAGTTCACTGAAGAACTTGGAGACTAGCTATCAGTGACGATCAATATGCATCATGTGCCTCCAGATGTAATGCAGTAAGAAAGACACTACAATACTCATGTGCTATTTCTGCCAGAAATGTTTAACTTGAACCTCATCATGAGGAAACTTGGGATAGATTTGAATTAAGGGACATTCTACTAAATAGCCTATACTCTTCAAAAATGTCAATGTCATGAAAGACAAAGAAAGGCTAAGGAATTAATTCAGATTAAAGGAACCTAAAGAGACATGAAGACTAAATGCATGATTAATCCTAGGTTGGATGCTGGATGAGAAAAAAAGAATGCTATAAAGGACACTATTGGAACAATTGGTGAAATTTGAGTAAGGTTTATAGATTAAATAAGAGCACTGTGTCAATAAAAAATGATCTAATTGTAATAACTGTACTGTGAACATCCTTGTTTTTAGGAAATATACACTGAAGAATTTAAGGGCAGAGGCATATTGTCTGCAACTTAATCTCAAGTGGTTTAGGAAAAACTATATGAGAGAGAGAGAGAGAGAGAGAGAAAGCCAGGAGCGGGGAAGAAGGGAGAGAATAAAAAAACAAATATGGCAAAATGTTAACAATTGGTAACTCTGGGTGAAAGTATACGGGAATTCTTTGTGCTATCTTTGCAATATTTTACAAGTTTGAAGTTTTTTCAAATTAAAGAAAATATCTTCAAATGACTGAAACATATCAAATATATTTTTAAATTTTATGACTTCGTCATTAACAATGCAAAAAAAGTCAAAACCCAAAAACTTTATTGGCCCCCTTTGCTGGATGCTAGGGAATCAACCAATTTTGAAAACTAGTAAAAAGAAAGAAGCAACCAGGTGCAGTCGCTCACGCCTGTAATCCCAGCACTTTGGGAGGCCTAGGTGGGTGGATCACGAGGTCAGGAGTTCGAGACCAGCCTGGCCAATACGGTGAAACCCCGTCTCTACTAAAAATACAAAAATTAGCTGGGCGTGGTGGCATGCGCCTGTAGTCCCAGCTACTCAGGAAGCTAAGGCAGAAGAATCGCTTGAACCCAGGAGGTGGTGGTTGCAGTGAGCTAAGATCGTGCCACTTCACTCCAGCCTGGCCAACAGAGTGAGACTCCGTCCCCGACCCCCCAAAAAAGAAAGAAGCAAATGTTTATACTACATTTCTTAAGCACACTTTATCTTGGGGTAACCAAACTGTTGAGGGAAAATTCTTCTCCTTAGAAGAATTCCAGCTAATAAATGAAAAATTCCTCTCTATTTTGTAGGCCAGGGGTCAGGAAACCAACATCCTCAGGACAAACCTAGCCCAACACCTGTGTCTGTAAATAAACTGGAATACAGTTGTGTTGGCCCGTTTGTGCTTGTTATAACAAAAATACCTGCGACCGGGTAATTTATAAAGAACATAAACTTATTTCTCACAGTTCTAGAGGCTTGGAGTCCAAGATCAAGGCACCAGCAGGATCAGTGTCTGGTGAGGGCTCAGTTTCCAGTTCCAAGATGGCACCTTGTTGCTGCATTCTCTGGAGGGGAAGAACACTGTGTCCTCACATGGCAGAAGAGTAAAGAGAGCAAACGTACTCTCTCAAGCCCTTTTATAAATGCCCTACATTCACGAGCGCATGGCTCTCATAAGCATCACTTCCTAAAAAGGCCCCACTTATTGCAATGATGGTGATTAAGTTTCACCATGAATTTTGGAGGTAACACACATTCAAAGCACGGCAACAGTCACTCCATTTGTTTACATATTGTCTATACTGGTTGCATTCACACCATAAAGGCAGAATTGAGTAGTTATGACAGAGACCGCATGGCTACTAGGCCTAAATATTTACTACTGGGCTGTTTACAGAAAAAGTTTGCCAATCCTTGCTCTAGTCCGGGAGAATAATGGCCAATGACCTCCAGTGCCCAAACCGTGAGGGCACTATAACAAACTCACAGGGACATCACAGTGGGTATTTTAAATTTTGGGGGAAACAACGATGACATCTGTCAGAAGCCATGTGAACTACCAACTTGAGGTAATTCAAAGTTTCAACATTAGAGCAAATTACATTCTTTTGACTAACCTATCTTTGCAGTCAGGTTTTCAGTGGTTGCTATGGTCTCAAGAAAGTGTTGTGCAGAATCCAGTTAAGAACAGGAAATGAGGGTAGTGGTGTCCCACCTGATTTCAAGGTTTCAGAAATTATGAGGTGCCCAAGAGGTATAGACATCCCATTAGTAAGCGAATGTGGTTATTTAAGAATGAAATTAAAGTATTACTCTTTCAAATTATGTGTATATTTTAAAGTCGCTACTAAGTTATTAGGACATAAATACATATGTTAAAAGTAGTAGCAAAAACCATAATTACTTTTGCACCAACCTAATATTAATTTGTTTGACCCTAACTACTTAATAAACAGAAATGTTAGGTACTTCTATTGACCTATGGGAACTGAGAAAAAATTATTCAGACACTAAAGGTGTCACGAACTTCTGATCAAGTAGATGATCATCAACGGCTGCTGAAACGATTAGGTGAAAAGCAGATGAGGAACTTTGTCGTAGACAATATTTGAGCCCACTGAACAGCCTTAATCTCACAAAAGAAAGACCTCCAGAAATCATGTGCTTCCCAAAGTGTTACAATAGAAGTACAAAACACTATCTATAAAGGCTTGATTTTAAAAAATCAAGTGTGAATATGATCAATTGTTCAACTCTCCAGACTTAACTACCAGCCTACAGCAATTAGAGGGAATAGAGAATGTTAAATAACATTGCAGGGATATAATCAGCAAAAAATCTAGACTACAAGAAATTTTACTGGAAAAAAATACTTCAGTTTCTTTAAAAAAGGAAAAAAGAGGTGGTTAACTTAGAGACTAAAGGGGATGTAAGAAACATAACTAATTGCAATGTGTGGATCTTGTTTGGATCCTAACTCAAACCAACTGAATTAAATTACAATACAATTCAAGAATTTGTAAACTCATGATACTAAATGATACTAAGTAAATATTAATGTTTTAGATATGATAATTATATTGTGGTTATAATTTTTTAGATGAGTCTTTTGATGTTGTTTTGAGACAGGGTCTCACTCTGTCACCCAGGCTGGAATGCAGTAGTGCAATCTCACTGCAGCCTCAAACTCCCTGGGCTCAGGTGATCCTCCCATCTCATCCTCTCAAGTAGCTGGGACTACAGGTGTACACCATCATGCCCAGCTAGTTTTTGTATTTTTTTGTAGAAACAGGGTTTCCCCATGTTGCCCTGACTCTTCTTGAACTCCTGGACTCAAGGGATCTATCTGCCTCAGCCTCCCAAAGTGCTGGGATTATAGGCATGAGCCACTGCACCCGGCCTTAAAAGAGTCTTTATCTTTTAGAAATACATACTGAGTTGCCAGGCACAGTGGTACACACCTCTAGTCTCAGCTACTTAGGAGGCTAAGGCAGGAGGATCCTCGAGCTCAGGAGTTTGAGGCCAGCCTGGGCAACACAGATGAGTGATATCTGTGATAACACAGATAAGGCAACATCTATAAGTGATAGATACAGGGAGTCTCTACCTAGTCCTTAAATGTTGGGGTTGCTTGGAATTTGTTCTCAATTCCTGGCCCCATACTTTCTTTGTCTTGAGTGATTTTATCTTCTCTCACAGTGCACGAGTGTATTAATCAAAAATGTTTTAGGGCCTCTGGCTACAATGGCACGTGCCAGTAATCCCAGCACTTTTGTAGGCTGAGATGAGAGGGTCACTTGAGGCTAGGAGTTGGAGACCAGCCTAAGCAACATAGGGAGACCTCGTCTCCACAAAAAATTTAAAAATCAGGCAGCTGTGGTGGTGCACGTCTGTAGTCCCAGCTACTCAGGAAGCTGAGTAGGGAGGATCTCTTGAGCCTGGGAGGTAGAGGCTGCAGTGAGCTGTGATCGTGCCACTGCACTCCAGCCTGGGCGATAGAGTGAGACCCTGTCTCAAACAAACAAAAACAAAGTTTTAGTGGCTATGATGTTATGATATATACTGGTTTTTTGTCCATGGTTCCTGACCCCTATCTCCCATAGTCCTTGTTACAATGTTGGGGCACTTAAGGCCTTAGGAAATAGACTCTCTTTCCTTCTTTCTCCTGTCCTCCTTTTACCTGCCTAAGCCAAGACTGTAATCTGATTGTGGGTCAAAACACCCTTATTCCAGAAAGCACCCTGCCCCACACCTTAGAGGAAGGAATACAATGCAGAGAGGCTAAGAAAAATCTGAAAAGACAAGCCTTGCCGGGTTTAAATCAAATTTTTTTTGTCCAATCACATTTCTACACAGTTGTCAATCATGCCTATGCAATGAAGCCTCCATAAAAACCCAAAATGACAGGGATCAGAGAGCTCCTGGATACCTGCACATGTGGAGGTTCCTGGAGGGTGGTGCACCCAGGGGGTGCATGAAGCTTCATGCCCCTTCCCCCATACCTCGCCCTATACATGTCTTCATTCATATCCTTCGTAATATCCTTCATGACAAAATATTACATATAATTAAGTGTTTCTTTGAGTTCTGTGAGCCACTCCAGCAAATTAACTGAACCCAGAGAGGGGGTCATGGGAACCCCAACTTGAAGCTTGTCCACCAGAAGTTCCAGAGGCCTGGACTTGCAACTGGTGTTGTGAGGTTGGTGGCAATCTTGGGCACTGAGTCCTCAACCTGTGGAATCTGTTGCTATCTCCAGTATCAGAATTGATTGGAGGACTCCCAGTTGGTGTCCGCTGCAAAATTCATTGCTTGCTTGGTGGTGGGGAGAAACCCAAGAAACACGCTTGGTCACAGAAGACTTTTTCTGTGTTGATGACTGTTGTCATGGTAGTATGAGAGCAGAGGAAAAACATGCATTGAGAGTTTCTCCCAAACAGTAACAAACCTTATTCAACTCACTTTAAAAATAACAAAACCAAACAAACAAACAAAACAGTGAAGGAGATTTATCTGAGAAGAATACAGAATGAAGATCAGAGTTGTAGGAACCCAGACATCGGTCCTAGACTTAGTGCCACTAGTCTAGGCACTCTAACTCCATGCATCAAGTAGAGATGTCTTTGTTCTAAAGACAGGCTCTCTTTATGCTGCAGGGAAAATGATGACTACCGTCAGCCCCAGAATCAAATTCATCTAGTTTAGCCATCTGGTGAACAAATAAGCAACTCCAGGAAGAGAGTTTCTTTCTCTTCCTGTCTAGAGACCAATTCTAGGGAAAGACTCTGATTTGCCTTTTGAGTCATGTTCCCCATATGGGAGGATGACGTAGAATGACGAGGCCTGGGTAAGACCAAGGGAGCAGGGTCTACTGTCAGAAGAAAGGGAAATTTTTACTGGGCAAATAAGAGTAGCTATCTCCGTTCCCTAAAGAAAGCTACAATGACCCCTTGCATGTTGATAACTCTCAAATGTAGAGTTTCACATCTGGCCACCCAGCAGCCCACTAGATACCTACAGTCAGATGTTTTACAGCTACTCTTCACTCAGCATTTCCAGTGCTGAATTCATCCTCTCAACCTCTCTTCCCAATCTGTTTTCCCTCTTTATTCTCAATCTCAATGAAGGACACTACCATTCACAGACTTGTGCAACTCCCAAACCTGGGAATCCTATTCTTTACTCCTCAATATCCACCACTCCCCACATTCAGGTAGTAAAATCTGTCAATTCTACCTTGGATATCTTGAATATCCTCATATCTTATACGTTGAATGCTCATTTATCTGTTCTCCACTGTCACTAATGTAGTTTGGTGGTTATCATCTCTCATCTAAACTACTCCAGTATCCTTTTCTGACTTTTTGATTTAAAGTAGTACCCTCAAAGCATTATACTGTACAATGGCACCCAGTTTATTTATGTAACAGAACTTACCATAACATCTATTTATTAAATAAAATGTTTACTTTTAATTGTTATTGTTTTTCTCCTTGACTTGAATATAAGTTCCTTCTTGGAAGAGACCATGTCATTCCTATTCACTTCTAGTAGATTAGGGTGTCTAAATCAACTCAAACTGGTGTGGTGAGGTGGGGGGCAGACTTGGGGACTGAGTTTTGTCCAACTAAGCAGGCACGGAGTTTTTTACAACACACAGAGTTTTTTATAACTTATATTTATTGCTAAATAAATATGAATTTTTCTCTTAACAAGCAGGCATAAAGTTTTTTACAACTTATATTTTATACCTTTGTATTTTTACAACCTATATTGCTAAATAAACAAATATTGTAAAAAAAAAACTCTATGCCTGCTTAGCTAGACAAAAAGTACCATTAAACAGGTAGATTTTGTTAGAGGAAGGAAATGAGTGGAGAAAAAGTGTGGCACTCAAATTTTTCCCTTTGTTAATCTTTTTTTATTTTATTTTATTTTTTGAGGAAGAGTCTTGCTCTGTCGCTCAGGCTGGAATGCAGTGGTGCAATCTTGGCTCACTGCAACCTCTGCCTCCCGGGTTCAAGCAATTCTCCTGCCTCAGCCTCCCAAGTAGCTGGGACTACAGGTGTGCACCACCAGGCCTGGTTAATTTTTGTATTTTTAGTAGAGATGGGGTTTCACCATGTTGGCCAGGCTGGTCTCGAGCCTCTGGCCTCAAGTAATCCACCCACCTCGGCCTCCCAAAGTGCTGGGATTACAGGTGTGAACCACAGGGCCCCACTGTCCCCCCAGTTAAACTTACTGTGTTTCATTAATCTTCTTGAATCTGAAGTTTTATTTTTCACAACATTAGGGGAATTTTCCAGATTTTATTTTTATTTATTTATTTTTTTGAGACAGAGTCTCACTCTGTCACCCAGGATGTAGTGCAGTAGTGCAATCTTGGCTCACTGCAACCACTGCCTCCTGGGTTCAGGTGATTCTCCTGTCTCAGCCTCCTGAGTAGCTGGGATTACAGACATGTGCCATCATGCCCAGCTAATTTTTTGTATTAGGTTGTATAGGGTTTCACCATGTTGGCCAGGCTGGTTTCGAACTCCTGACCTCAGCTGATCCACCCACCTCAGCCTCCCAAAGTGCTGGGATTACATGCATGAGCCACAGGCCCCAGCTGTCCCCCAAATTAATCTTATTGTGTTTCATTAACCTTCTTGAATCTGATGTTTTATTTTTCACAACATTAGGGGAATTTCCCACCTTTTATTTCTTCAAATATTCTCTCTCTTCTCATTTTCTAGGAAAATAATTTCATTTATGTTAGAACTTTTGATATTGTCCCATATCAAAAGGGTCCCTGAGGCTATTTTTTTCAAACATTTACTTCTCTGTTGTTCAGATTATACAATTTCTGTTGATTTATCTGCAAGTTTACTGACTCTTTTCTGGCACTTCCATTCTGCTGTTAAGCCTATGCACTAAAAAGGTGAATTTTTAATTTCAGATATTAAAATTTTCAGGGATGTTTTGTATCTGTATATATGTCTGGTTTTTAGTTCTCTGCTAATATTTCCTACTTTTTCATCATTGTTATCTTATTTCCCTTCACATCCTTGACTTAGTTTAATAGCTACTTTAAAATCTCTGTCTACTAATTCAAACATCTGGGCATCTTAGAACTGGTCTCTCTGTTAGTTGTCTTTCCTCTTGAAAATGGGGTGTGTTTGGCTGGGCGTGGTGGCTCACACCTGTAATCCCAGCACTTCGGGAGGCGGAGGCAGGCAGATCATCTAAGGTCAGGAGTTCGAGACCAGCCTGGCCAACATGGTGAAACCCCGTCTGTACTAAAACTACAAAAATTAGCTGGGCATGGTGGCAGGCGACTGTAATCACAGCTCCTCGGGAGGCTGAGACAGCAGAATCGCTTGAACGCGGGAGGTGGAGGTTGCAGTGAGTGAGATGGCGCCACTGCACTCTAGCCTGGGCAACAAAGAGTGAAAATGTGTCTCAAACAAAAAAAAAAAGAAAAGAAAATGGGGTGTGTTTTCCTGTTTTTTTCTCATACGTTGAGTCACTTTGTATTGTATCCTAGACATTATGATTTTAAAAAAATCTTCAAGTAAATTTTTATTGCTACTAAAAATGACACAGAAAAATGAAAGCAGAGGATTCAAATGAATTAATATTCATATTAAATATTATGATTAACTGCCACATGATGCATATGATGCATGTGTACTATATAGTCAACTGTCTCTAGCCATGCATAAAATAAAACATAATACAATCCCAGCATTTCCTCTTTTATTAAGAGCTTAGAATATGACTGATCCTTTAATGTCATTTTTTAAGTATGGTATTTTGTAGAAACTGTGGATTATTTTATGTTCCCTCAAAAAAACATTGATTTTCTTTGTTTTAGGAGTCACTTCACTTATTTGGACTCAAACTGCAAACTCTGTCTCATGGGTGGCAACCCAAAAAGCAGTTTGGGTCTTTAATTTTTAACTGGACTACTTAGAATTTATTCTACATGCATGATTTAGTGGTCAGTGAAAGATTGGGTAGAGTTTATGCATAAAATTTGGGGTTCTACCCTCTTTTTTACTTATGGTATTCCCCCTTACTTTCCAGCAGCTGATCGTCTCAAATTCTGTCCTCTAGTTTTTTAGACCAGAAAAGCGGTGATCTACCAGATTTCCAGCCACTTCTCGTGATGCAGACTGGAGCCTACTCTCATGCTGGAATCTGCAAAAACAGGGGAAACTCACCCAGTGCTGTTCCCTTGTTTCAAATGTTATCTACCCTCCTGCTTTTGCTTACTCTTTAGTGCCACAGATGGCATTTATTGTATTTTGTGCAGAGGTCAAGAATTTAGTTACAGGAGAAGGTTCGTGTGTTTGGAGCTTATGCAGCTCTTACAAGAAAAAACTCCACTCAAACATTTGGTATGAGGTTTAAATTTTTGTAGAACAATTGAATGAGAATTGAGGGTTGTAGTGTGCAAGAGCTATAGATTCCAGATTAGAGAATTTAGAAGAATTTGGATCAATCCTAGTTGTTTCTGACACTGTAAGTCTTTGCCAATCTATTTTTGATTCAATTACATGCTTTTGGTAGTTTATCCGGACTCTTCCCAATCAACTCTCATTTTTTCATCACATACCAGTCAATTTTCTAAGAATCTGTCCATTTCTTCTAGCTCATTGAATTTGTTAACATATAATTGTTCATAATATTCTCTCATAATCCTTTTTATTTCTGTAAGTTTGGTAGTAATAACCACACTTTCACTTCTCTTTTAGTAATTTTCTTCTTTTTTTCTTACCAGTCTAGCTAAAGGTTTGTTGATGTTGTTGATCTTTTGGAAGAACCAACTATTGGTTTTGTAGATTCTCTCTATTGTTTTCTATTCTCTATTCCTTTTTTTTTTTTTTTTTAAGAGAGACAGGGTCTTGCTCTGTCACCCAGGTTAGAATGCAGTGACACAATCATACAGCTCGCTGCATCCTTGAACTCCTACGTTCAAGCAATCCTCCCATCTCAGCCGCCCAAGGGACGGACTTCAGGTGCATGCCACCACACCCAGCTATTTCTCTATTTTTTTGTAGAGACAGGATCTCACCATGTTGGACAGGCTTATTTAAAAAAAAAAAAAATCAATTATCTCGTCTAAAATCCTAATTATTTCCTTTCTCCTGCTAGCTTTGGGTTTACTTTGCCCTTATTTTTCAAGTTCCTTAAGGTGGAAAGTTTGATTATTGATTTGAGATCTTTCCTTTTCTTTTCTTTTTTTTTTGAGACAGAGTCCCACTCTGTCATCCAGGCTGGAGTGCAGTGGTGCAAGCTTGGCTCACTGCAACCTCCGTCTCCCAGGCTCAAGAGATCCTCCTGCCTCAGCCTCCTAAGTAGCAAGGATTACAGGCAGGCGCCACCATGCCCAGCTAATTTTTGTATTTTTAGTAGAGACAGGGTTTCACCACATTACCCAGGCTGATCTCGAACTCCTGGGCTCAAACAGTCCTCCCACCTCAGCCTCCTAAAGTGTTGGGATTACAGGCATGAGCCACTGCACCCTGTTCAATAAGTTTTAAAAGACTAAAATCCTACAAAATATTTTTGGATTTTTCATCTCTAAAAAAATACAAAAACTAGGTGGGCATGGTGGTGTACACCTGTGGTCCCAGTTACTGGGGAAGCTGAAGTGGGGGGGCGTATCACTTGAGCCTGAGAGTTTGAGGCTGCAGTAGGCCATAAGCATGCCATTGCACTCCAGCCTGAGTGACACAGTGAGACCCTGTCTCAAGAAAAACAAGAAAAAAAACAAAGAAACGAAAAACAACTTATTGAGACTTGTTTTGTAGCCTAACGTATAGTCTATCCTAGTAAATGTTCCATATGCACTTGAGAAAAACATACACTGTATTAGTCCTTTTTCATGCTGCTGATAAAGATATACCCATGACTGGGCAATATACAAAAGAAAGAGGTTTAATTGGACTTACAGTTCCACATGGCTGCAGAGGCCTCACAATCCCAGCAGAAGGCAAGGAGGAGCAAGTCACATCTTACATGGATGGCAGCAGGCAAAGAAAGAATGAGACAGAAGCAAAAGTGGAAACCCTTTATAAAACCATCAGATCTTGGGGTCAGGCACAATGGCTCATGCCTATAATCCCAGCACTCTGGGAGGCTGAGGTGGGAGGATCACCTGAGGTCAGGAGTTTGAGACCAGCCTGACCAACATGGAGAAACCCTGTCTCTACTAAAAATACAAAATTAGCCGGGCATGGTGGCGCATGCCTGTAATCCCAGCTATTCAGGAAGCTGAGGCAAGAGAATCACTTGAACCTGGGAGGCAGAGGTTGCAGTGAGCCGAGATTGTACCATTGCACTCCAGCCTGGGCAACAAGAGCGAAACTGTCTCAAAAAAAAAAAAAAATCAAAACAAAAAAACCATCAGATCTCATGAGACTTACTCACTGCCACAAGAACAGTATGGGGAAGACCACCCCCATGATTCAATTATCTCACACCACGTCCCTCCCACAACGTGTGAGAATTATGGGAGTACAACTCAAGATGAGATTTAGGTAGGGACATAGCCAAACCATATCATTATGTCCCTGGCCCCTGCCAAATCTCATGTCCTCATATTTCAAAACCAGTAATGCCTTCCCAACAGTCTCCCAAAGTCTTAACTCACTTTAGCATTAACTCAAAAGTCCACAGTCCAAAGTCTCATCTGAGGCTGGGTGCAGTGGCTCACACCTGTAATCCCAGAACTTTGGAAGGCCAAGGTGGGGGCATCACCTGAGGTCCAGAATTCAAGACCAGCCTGAACAACATGGTGAAACCCCATCTCTACTAAAAATACAAAAATTAGCCAGGTGTGGTGGTGGGTGCCTATATTCCTAGCTACTCAGGAAGCTGAGGTAGGAGAATCACTTGAGACCAGGAGGTGGCGGTTGCAGCAGTGAGCTGAGATCATGCCACTGCACTCCAGCCTGGGTGACAGAGTGAGACACTGTCTTAAAAAAAATAAAAGTCTCATCTGTGACAAGCAAGTCCCTTCCACCTATGAGCCTGTAAAATCAAAAGCAAGTTAGTTACTTCCTACATACAATGGGAGTACAAGCATTGGGTAAATACAGCCGTTCCAAATGGAAGAAATTGGCCAAAACTAAGGGGCCACAGGCCCCATGCAAGTCCAAAATCCAGCGGGGAAGTCAAATTTTAAAGGTCCAAAATTATCTCCTTTGACTCCATGTCTCACGTCTAGGTCACGCTGATGCAAGAGGTAGGTTCCCATAGTCTTGGGCAGCTCTACCCCTGTGGCTTTTCAGGGTACAGCCTTCCTCCTGGCTGCTTTCATGGGCTGGCATTGAGTGTCTGTGGCTTTTTCAGGCACATGGTGCAAGCTGTCAGTGGATCTACTATTCTGGGGTCTGGAAGACGGTAGCTCTCTTCTCACAGCTCCACTAGGCAGTGCCCCAGTAGGGAGTGTGTGTGGGGGCTCCCACCCTACATTTCCCTTCCACACTGCCTTGGCAGAGGTTCTCCATGAGCACCCCCACCCCTGCAGAAAACTTTTGCCTGGGCATCCAAGCGTTTCCATACATCCTCTGAAATCTAGGCAGAGGTTCCCAAACCTCAATGCTTGACATCTGTGTACCCGCAGGCTGAATACCATGTGGAAGCTGCCAAGGCTTGGGGCTTCCACCCTCTGAAGCCACAGCCTGAGCTGTACCTTGACCCCTTTTAGCCATGGCTCTGGAAGGAGTGGCTGGGATGCAGGGCACCAAGTCCCTATACTGCACACAGCACGGGGACCCTGGGCCCAGCCCATAAAACCATTTTCTCCAAGGCCTTGGGCCTGTGATGGGAAGGGCTGCCATGAAGGCCTCTGACATGCCCTGGATACATTTTCCCCATTGTCTTGGGGATTAACATTCTGCTCCTTGTTACTTATGCAAATTTCTGCAGCCAGTTTGAATTTCTCCTCAGAAAACGGGATTTTATTTTCCATTGCATTGTCAGGCTACAAATTTTCCAAACTTTTATGCTCTGCTTCCCTTATAAAACTGAATGCTTTTAACAGCACCCAAGTCACCTCTTGAATGCTTTGCTGCTTAGAAATTTCTCCTGCCAGATACCCTAAATCATCTCTCTCAAGTTCAAAGTTCCACAAATCTCTAGGGCAGGGTCAAAATGCCACCAGTCTCTTTGTTAAAACATAACAAGAGTCACCTTTACTCCAGTTCCCAACAAGTTCCTCATCTCCATCTGAGACCACCTCAGCCTGGACCTTATGTCCACATCACTATCAGGCGTTTGGCCAAAGCCATTCAACAAGTCTCTAGGAAGTTCCAAACTTTCCCACATTTTCATGTCTTCTTCTGAGCCCTCCAAACTATTCCAACCTCTGCCTGTTACCCAGTTCCAAAGTCGCTTCCACATTTTCAGGTATCTTTTCAGCAGCATCCCACTGTACTGGTGCCAATTTACTGTATTAGTCCATTTTCCCGCTGCTGATAAAGACATATCTGTGACTGGGGAATTTACAAAAGAAAGAGGTTTAATTGGACTTACAGTTCCACACGGCTGGAGAGGCCTCATAATCATGGCAGAAGGCAAGGAGGAGCAAGTCTCATCTCACGTGGATGGCGGCAGGCAAAGAGATAACGAGAGAGAAGCGAAAGCAGAAACCCCTTATAAAACCATCAGATCTCATGAGACTTACTACCACAAGAACAGTATGGGGAAAACTGCCCCCATGATTCAGTTATCTCCCACCAGGTCCCTCCCAAAACATGTGGGAACTATAAGGAGTACAATTCAAGATGAGGTATGGGTGGGGACACACAGCCAAACCATATCATACACTTTGCTGTTCTTGGGAGGGAGTGATGTCCTATAAATGTCTGTTAGATCTAGTTGGTTTATGTGTTGTTCAAGTCTTCAACTTTTTTGTTGATCTTCTATCTGGGCCTTTATGGAATGCAAGGTGTTGAATTCTCCAACTATTAGGGTAGCACTGTCTAAAATTACATCTTTACATATTATGTGCTCATTAACATAGATTTATAATTATTCTTTTATGCATTTATTTTTTAAATCCTTTTTCCTTAAAAAAGAGGAGTTACAAATCCAAAAATAGAAAACTACTTACTTTTAATTTCACCTATGTAGTTACCTTTACTGATATTCTTTAGTTCTTCATATGGCTTTGAGCTACTCTCTCCTGGCCTATTTTCAGGCTGAAGGACTTCCTTTAGTATTCCTTGTAGTTATGAACTCCTTCCGTTTTGTTGTTCTAGGAACATATTTATTTCTCCTTCATTTTTTAAGGATACTTTTGCCAGATTCAGGATTCTTTTTTGGCTTTTCCTCGCAGCACTTACGTCATTCCACTGCTTTCTGAGCTCCATGGTTTCTGATGATAAGCCTACTGTTAATCTTAATGAAGATTCCTTATACATGACCAGTCATTTCTCTCTTGCTGTTGTCAAAATTCTCTGTTTTTGTCTTTTAACAATTTAATCACAATTTGTCTTGGTGTCGATCCCTTTCAATTTATCCGCCCTGAAGTTCATTGAGCTTCTTAGATATGTAGACGCCTGTCTTTCATTAAATTTGGTAATTTTTCAGCTATTATTTCTTCAAATATTCTTTACACTCCTTTCTTTTCTCCTCTTCTTTTGGAATTCCCACTGTGCAAATGTTTGTTTGATAGTGTCCCACAATCCTTACAGGTCTTGTTCATTTTTCTTATTTTTTCTTTCTGTTCCTCAAACTGTATACTCTTGATGTATCTTCAAATTCCCCAATCTTTCTTCTGCCTGCTCAAATCTGCTATTGAACCCCTCCAGTGAACATTATATTTCAATTATTGTGCTTTTCAACTCCAGCAACTCTATTTGGTTTCTTTTTATAATTTCTACCTCTTTAATAGTATCCTCTATTTATTGAACAATTCACTTTTCCTGGTTTCCTTTAGTTATTGTCTATTATTTTCTTTGTTCTTTGAGCATATTGAAGACAGTTGACAATGTCTGGGCTTCCCAAAGGAATGTTCTTTAAAAATTTTTTCCTTATAAATAAGCCATACTTTTTTTCTTTGCACGCCTCATAATTTTTTCTTGTTGAAAACTGGACATTTTGTATATAATATGGTAATTATGGATATCTGCTTCTCCCACTCCCCACCAGAGTTTGTTGTTGTTGTTTATTTCTTTTATTAAATGTCTCAAACCAAAAAATAAAAAGATAAAAGCCCAAAATGTGAGAAAACACTCCCAGTCTTTGCCAGTTAGCTATGTGTTGTGGCACCCCTTCAATGCTTAACGAGGTAGTTTACAACGCCACCTTAGCCTTCACTTCCTGCTTGCATGAAAGCTGACGGTCAGTCAGAGGTGAGAGTTTACGGTGTTCTTAGGTTTTTCTCTGAGTATGCATCCAGACCAGGGCATGCCGATGGCCTTCTAGATTCCCCAGAATAAAATGAAGCTTTCCAAAGCCTTTATTCCCCCAACTATCTCCTTCTCCAGCCTCTTCCTTCCCAGGATTTTTGGTCTGTTTATTGCTTGTCCTGGCTTTCATACCTTGCTTTCTGTGACACTGGCTGTTTGCCTTTAATGTTTTTGACAAACACTGCCTGGGAAGCTGCCTGAGCCCTGAGGAAGCTCTGAGGCAGGTGAAACAAAGGCAAGCCGTTGAGTTGAACCTTCAGGAAACCATCAGAGAGGTCAAAACACACCTACAATTCCTTGAGGATAAGGTCCATAGTGCTCCCTCTGGTGCCAGCAACCCACACCAGGAATGTGGCTGCCATCTTCAAGGCCACTGACAACTTGGAGAGTAGAAGATGACCACAGAACTCTCTTACCAAAATTCAGCAGTTTTTTCTTCATTACATGTTCCCCTGGATTTTGTGAGTTTTTTTTTTATCAGTTTCAGAGTTTCCAAAAAAGGTGCTCCTGACAGTTTTGCCAGCTTATTCATTTTCGAGTTCCCTACTTTTTTCCCATTTTTTGCTGACATCATTTCATACTATTTACTTTTGTGTTTCCCAGCCTTGCTTGAAATTATTTTCTCAGCCTGGAATGCAGAAAAAAAAGAAAGGTTGCTATCACTGAAACTATCAAAAGAATGTATTACTGACTTGTGTTACTTGACCAGCCCTGACTTGAAGGCAGGGCCAATGAGCAGTTAAAAAAGTTTTTGAACAAGAATACCATCAGCAAAACAACTTTTATCTCCCTTAAAGACAACATTCATTAAATCGTTTGCCTTGCATTTGTCAAGCCCTCCATAATAGACGCAATGTTTGAGAGCACGCAGGCTTTGGGATAAGATCTTAGTATGAATTCCAGATCTTCCGCCACTTAGTAGTTGTTTAGCCTTGTACAAGGCACTTAAATTCTCTGGGACTATTTCCTTTTCTGTAAGACAGGAAAAATACACATTTCTAGAGCTGTGATAAAGACTTAAAGAGATATTATCATTTCCAGAACTGTGGTAAAGACTTAAAAAGATATACATATAAAATTCTTGGCATTCAATGTTAGCTATTTGTTAAATTTGAATTTTTATTTTATTTCATTTTAGAGATGGAGTCTCGCTCTGTCGCCCATGCCAGAGTGCAGTGGCACAATCTTAGCTCATTGCAACCTCCGCCTACCGGATTCAAGCGATTCTCCTGCCTCAGCCTCCAGAGTAGCTGGGATTACAGGTGCACACCACCACGCCTGGCTAATTTTTGTATTTTTAGCAGAGATGGGTTTCACCATGTTGGTCAGGCTGGTCTCAAACTCCTGACCTTGTGATCTGCCCTCCTCAGCCTCCCAAAGTGCTGCAATTACAGGTGTGAGCCACCGCACCCAGCCTAAATTTGAATTTTCAAGTTTAGGTTTTTTGTTTTGTTTCGTTTTGTTTTTGAGACAGGGTCTTGCTCTGTCACCCAGGCTGCAGTGCAGTGGCACCATCATACCTCACTGCAGCCTTAACTCTTGGCCTCAAATGATCCTCCTGCCTCAGCATCCCAAGTAAGCTTGACTACAGGCAGGTGCCACCCTGCCCAGTTAATTTTTTAAATTCTTTTGTAGAAATGGGGTCTCCCTATGTTGCCCAGACTGGTCTCCAACTCCTGGCCTCAAGTGATTCTCCCACCTCAGCCTCTCAAAATGCTGAGATTACAGGCATAAGCCACGGAGCCGGCCTAAATTTTTAGTTTTCTGGCATTACAGACACTGTTTCTTCTGGTTTAAAAAGAAAAAAGAAAAAGAAACAAAAAGAGCCACTGGCTTCCTTTGTAAGAAGAGCTTAGGGTGGCCATATGCTTTTCAGGGACTGACCTTGAACTGATTTTCATAACAAGCACATTAATTTTACTTAGACTGTATGTTTACTTGGGGAGGTTTTGGGGAAAATTGCTGGGTATGTGGGGTGGGCCTCTAAAATCCTTCTAAAGCCCCTTTTAGCCTAGAGACTAATTTGCAAACACATTTTAAAAAAACAAACCCAAATATCTAGACGACGGAGGGAGCATGCCAACTCAACAGTTTTTTCAAACCAGCTTCCCTTTGTGTCTGTAGGGTCCAAGGTCGTAACCAGATCATACAACACGCGCCAGGAAAGCCCAAAAGAGGGGTGATCCCTCGATGGAGGTGCCGCATCAGCGTTTTCTCACGTGGCCTCCGGGGCTCTATGAATGGCAAGAGATTGCATTCTTTCTACTACCCCTCCCAGCCTCCAGCCGGGACAAGGAACTAGAGCAAACTCGGGGTTGCAGTTCCGACTGGACTCGCCCACCTGGGCGCGCCGGCTGCCCAGCCTCCTGAAGCCTCGGGGCTGGGCCCTGCGGTGATGGGCGTGCTGGCCGTCGCAGAGCCCTCTGGGAGTTGTAGTCCGTAGCGGCGAGAGGTTTGACAGCGACCGCGGGCTTGGCGCATTCAGAACTCCAACTCCCGCCGGCCCCTGCGACCCAGGCTGTTGCCGCTTCCTGTTTGGACTAGGAGCCCCGCGGTCGCAAATTGCGAGAATTTGGGAAGGGAATCTTTATCTTCTCGTCTAGTTCTCCGAGGTTGAAGGCTTGGCCTGCTCAGGTAGATCACGTTCCCACGTCTAGCAAACTCGCCCCTCGGGGAGGTGGGAAGGTATCCGAGGGAAGGCGGCGGGAAGGGTTGAGGTTGGGGCGAAGCCGGCTGTCACCTGGGATAGTTCTTTGCAGCGCATCGGAACCGTCTCTTCTTTTGGGGCTCAGGGAGGCCATAGCCTGGAGCCGCGGAGACTGCTCCGGAGGCACGGCGCGCGCTCCTCAAGGGCTCAGGGAAAGAAAGTCAGGAGTCCCTTGGGGTCTGAGGGAATCCGAGTGTCTATGGGAGTCGGTGTCAGCTGGAGCCTTAGAGAAAAGATAGGGTTGGGGTAAATGAACACCCTGACCCTCGGGTGAGAGAAGGAGGGAGTAAGAGAATTGTGGGACTTGCAGGAATGGGAGCACCCTTCTTTCTCTCTCTTGAGATAGGGTCTTGCTCCGTCGCTTGGGCTTGAGTGAGGTGGCGCGATCACGGCTGGGAGCACCTTTCTCCATCCCGAGTTGGGGACATCTAGAGGGGGAACATGAGGGAGGAACCCCCTTTGGGCCTTGAGCTAGGACCACAGATGGGGTAAGGGCCATGACTGGTAAGCCCTCGCCACGCTTTTCACACGACTCAGTTGTGAGAGTGAGTGTGTTGATAGTGGGTAGCTTGACATCTCAGCATAGTAAAGCTGGAAGAGGGGTTTGAGAGCAGCTAGTCAAGCGCATTCACCTCATTTTACAGAGAAGGAAACTGAGGTCCACCGAGTTGGAGAAACCCACTCAACACCAGGTAACCATTTAATGGCAAACTCGACCAACACCTAATTGTCATGACTCCCAGGCAGTGTCTTATCCATTGCCGTGCTCTGTAGATGAGCACACTATAAGTTGTAAGTTGTACCTCCACCTTGTTTTCTTTTTTCTTTTCTTTTCTTTCTTTTTTTTTTTTTTCAGACAAGAGTCTCGCTCTGTCGCCCAGGCTGGAGTGCAGTGGAGTGATCTCGGCTCACTGCAACCTCCGCCTCCCTGGTTCAAGCGATTCTCGTGCCTCACCCTCCTGAGTAGCTAGGATTACAGCTGCCCGCCACCACGCCCCGCTAATTTTTGTATTTTTAGTAGAAACGGGGTTTCACCATGTTGGCCAGGCTGGTCTTGAACTCCTGATCTCAAGTGATCCGCCTGCCTTGGCCTCCCAAAGTGCTGGGATTACAGGCGTGGGCCACTGCGCCCAGCCTCTTTTTTCTTTTTAATACCTTCAGACATGACAAAGATCTGACATATGTAGGATAGGCAGCTGCTGAGGAGAAAGATTTTTTAAAAACGTTTCGGCCAGGTGCCGTGGCTCACACCTGTAATCCCAGCACTTTGGGAGGCTGAGGCAGGCAGATCATGAGGTCAAGAGATCAAGACTATCCTGGCCAATATGGTGAAACCCCGTCTCTACTAAAAAAAAATACCAAAATTAGCCAGGTGTGGTGGCACATGCCTGTAGTCCCAGCTACTCAGGAGGCTGAGGCAGGAGAATCGCTTGAACCCAGGAGGCGGAGGTTGCAGTGAGCTGAGATCGTGCAACCGCACTCCAGCCTGGTGACAGAGTGAGGCTCCGTCTCAAAAAAAAACAAAAACAAAAACTAAACAAAAAAATTTCAATAGGTCAAAATTACCCATGTCCTAACTTGAGAAAAATCTCTCTGCCTCATAAACAACTACAAACTTCGTGTTAAGATAGAAGGTTCGGCCGATTGCGGTGGCTAACGCCTGTAATCCCAACACTTTTGGGAGGCTGAGGTGGGCGGATCATTTGAGGTTAGGAGTTCAAGACCAGCCTGGCGAACATGGTGAAACCCTGTCTCTACTAAAAATACAAAAATCAGCCAGGTGTGGTGGTGTGCGTCTCATCTGTAATCCCAGCTACTTGGGAGGCTGAGGCAGGAGAATTGCTTGAGCCCGGCAGGCGGAGGTTGCAGTGAGCCAAGACTGCACCACTGCACTCCAGCCTGAGCCACAGAGGGAGATCCTGTCTTAAAAAAAAAAAAAAAAAAAAAAAAAAAAAAAAAAAAAAGTTGTCACCTGTAGTTTCTTTGTTTCTAAGAAAAGAAAATTTACCTTTCCTTCCCCTAGACTTCTGAGAACAGTTAGACTTAGATTCCTTTTCTTTTCTTTTCTTTTTTTTTTTTTTTTGAGATGGAATCTTGCTCTGTTGCCAGGCTGGAGTGCAGTGGCGCAATCTCAGCTCACTGCAACCCCTGCCTCCCGGGTTCAAGCGATTCCCCTGCCTTAGCCTCCCAAGTAGCTGGGACTACAGGTGCACACCACCATACCCGGCTAATTTTTTGTGTGTGTTTTGGTAGAGATGGGGTTTCACCATGTTGGCCAGGATGGTCTTGATCTCCTGACCTCTTGATCTGCCTGACTCGGCCTCCCAAAGTGCTGGGATTACAGGCGTGTGCCACACACGCCCAGCCAGTTAGCCTTAGATTTCTAATCACAATCTTAAATACTATATATTTCAGTTACATACATAAAATAATATGCTTTTAATTGTGATTTTATAATACTCTAAATACTTACAATAAAGGGTAAACTCAGCATAGGAGGATGGAATACCAACCTGAACTACAAATTGAAATAGTATTGTTTAGTATTTTTTTTTTTCTTTTTGGGGTTAGGGGCAGAGTTTTGCTCTGATACTCAAGCTTTAGTGCAGTGGCACTATCATAGCTAACTGTTACCTTGAACTCCTAGGTTCAAGCAATCCTCTTGCTTCAGCCTCCCAAAGCATTGGGATTACAGGCATGAGCCACCACACTGGACCTATATAGTATTTTTTAAAAAGTATATATGGGCTTAAAAGTTAAAAAAAAAAAAATCGCTTAGAGGTTAAAAATGTCTACCAGGCCTACATTTTATAACATACTTAAATTTCTGTCCTTTGCTAGGGTTTTTTCTTTCTTACCACTGAAATATAACTTGAGAGCATTTAGTGTTCCCATTGTAGAAGGAGAGATTCTTTGGTACCACAGCGTTGCTTTGGTAATTTCTTTGTGAGACCACACTATCCTCCAGCACTGTCAAATTTAACGCCTTTTGAAGCATTTATTGATCAGGTTGGAAGCATGTTCCAACTGTCACATCAGAATAGGAGAATTATAGATCCTATTGGCTAACCAGTAAATGATTCATCAGGAAGAGATTTAGATAAGTTTGTTATTGGAGTTTATAGCTGTTACAGACTAATACAGAAGAAAATATATATACATAGCATAACTGCTTCCACCAGGGTGACTTTTTTGTGGTGTGGTTCCATTTGCTTTTATGTTGGCATACTACAGAGGTAAGTAAACTATGACCAAATTTGGCCTGCTGACAGATATATTTTTTTCATAAAGTTCTATTGGAACACAGCCATGCACACTCAATTGCCTTTCATGCTAACAGGTAGAATTGAGTAGCTGCAGAAACTATATGGCTCAAAAAGCCTGAAATATTTATTATCTGACCCTTTACAGAAAAAAATATGTCAACCTCTAGCCTAGGACACTGAGTATAAATGTAGTATCTGAAACTCTATAACATACACAGAAGTATTCAGTAATATTCATTTTTAGTCTCTGAGAAAGAACATATATAATAGTTGTATGTGGGTCCATAGTCACATTTATTTGGGCACAAGCTAGTGTATTCTATTGCAGATTGATGCTAGCATCTTGGCATAGATTCTATAGATTTATTTTTGCAAAGAATTGTGAAAAGACATTTCTGAGCCTAGTATGGAAAGGGCTGATATTCTTTGAGATACGCTAATAATCACAGTCAATACCTTTTTAAAATAATGTCATACCAGTTTACTTTGATTGCTCTCTATGTCCTTTTTATGGAGAGAAGTGCTTCAGTACAGGCACTAACATTTTTTGTTCTTTTAGAGACAGAGTCTCACTCTGTCACCTGGGCTGGAATGCAGTGGTGCCATTGTAGCTCGCTGCAGTCTCGAACTCCTGGGCTCAAGCAGTTCTCTCACCTCAGCCTCCCAAGTAGCTGAGATTACAGGCATGAGCCACCATGCCTGGCTCAGTCACCAACATTTTAAATAAAAGTTGAAAGTACCAAGCAAGTCAACTAAGCTGTTCATTCCCTATTGGGACCTATCTCAGTCTCTTGGTCCTGCTCTAATGAAATACTTGAGGCTAGGTAATTTATAAACAATAGAAATTAATTTCTAGCAGTTGTGGAGGCTGGGAAGTCCAAGATCAAGCCACCTGCAGATTTGATGTTTGGTGAGGACCTGGTCTCTGCTTCCAAGATGGTGCCTTGATGCTGTGTCCTCACATGGGGGAAGGGATGGAAAGACAAAAGGGGTCTAGCTAGTTCCCTTCAAACTTTTCATAAGGTTACTAACTCCATTCATAAGGGTTCTGCCTTCCTGACATAATTACCTCCAAAAGGGTCTACCTGTTAATACTATAACATTGGCAATGAAGTTTCAACATATGAATTTTGGATGGGACACAAACATTCAAATCATAGCTGGACTCCTTATTAAAACCAATCTTAAACAATTAGAAACTCATTTAATGACTTAGATTTGACTTAGTGGTCTTGCATCTGGGACTTTGTTTTAAAACTCAGAGATTGAGTGAGATGTTAAAAGTGATTATGTCTGGGTTTTGTTTTGAGACAGAGTCTTGCTCTGCAACCTCTGCCTCCTGGGTTCAAGCAATTCTCCTGCCTCAGCCTCCTGGGTAGCTGGGACTACACGTGTGTGCCACCACTCCTGGCTAATTTTTGTACTTTTAGTAGAGACAGGGTTTCACTATGTTGGCCAGGCTGGAATATGTCTGTTTATGTCATCTTGTATATTTAGCCCCTACCAAATTATATCAATGTAATATCTGACAAATTAATACTATAGAAGTATTTAGCATTTTTGTTAATCATTGATAAACTATTCTGCATTATCACCTATGTAATATTTGCTGTGGAACTCTAATTCACCTCTCAACCTAATTCATCAAACTTCGGGATATTTTATACTTCTCATCAAGACATTCAAAAAAGCTTTAAGACTAGGCATGGTGGCTCATGCCTATAATCCCAGCACTTTGGTACTTTGGGAGGCTGAGGCAAGAAGATTACTTGAGGCCAGGCTGGGCAACATAGTGGCACACAGCTGGGATCCCAGCTATTTTAGAGGCTGAGGTGGGAGGATAGCTTGAGCCTGGCGGGAGGAGGTTGCAGCAAGCCCAGATGGCACTACTGCACTCCAGCCTGGGTGACAGAGTGAGACCCTGTCTCAAAAAAAAAAAAAAAAAGAAAAAAGAAGGCATATCTGTTGTCACCTGAAATTCTCAGGAGCAACGAGTACAGTTGTTTCTGTTGTGACAAAACTTGCACCATCTACACAAAAAAAAAAAATTTAAAAATTTAAATAAAAAAATTCCACCTTGGCTCTGTGTGGGGAAAAAAGGAGGGGACATTAAATTTCTGTTGAAAATTTAACATCATGCTAATTGACTAATTGAGACAACTGCAAATTACCAATTTTCTTACAGTTCTTCATATTTACTTGAATATTATAAATCTTTGAAAGGCACCAGGGACTTTGAACTCCTCATTTATGATTTGTTATTTGAAATCATCAGTTTTCTACTTATTTAGAATAAATAGCTAATTCTGCTATGCTGCAGAACTTTGGATTTGCTCAGAACAAATACACATAGGTGACTAAACTGGAAATTTTAATTCCTCAGTGGCCCTTACATTTTTCCCCAACCTTGATTTCACTTTTTGATAAGGTTCACTGAAATCCAAGGATCTTTCTAGATTTCTCCTCTTTGCTGGTTTCTTCACTTTCAATCTTTAAGTAAAGTATTAATTTCCAGAAAGTGAAAGGATCTTCTCTCTCTAAACTCACCCACATTCTCAGTTTAGTTTAGGAACCAATACTACAGAGTATATTGGTTTACAAAGTAAATTAGAAAGTATAGCCATATATTTCTGCCATTGTTTAGGCAGATATGTTTTTGCTACTCTGACTTGGCTTCTGTCCTTTCCCTTGTTTCACTGCCACTGGAAGGGTTGTTGCTGGCTAAGGAAATATTGAGCCTTGAGACAAAAAATTTTGCAACAAAAGAAATTTACCTAAACTAGCTTGCTTCAAGAAAAACAGATTCATGGTGTTTAATGTGTAATCCAGATACCCAGGCATGAAGTTTCACTCATTCTAGCCCTGATTATGTCTTAAAGAGTTTAAAGCCAGCCAGGCACGGTGGCTTATGCCTGTAATCCCAGCACTTTGGGAGGCCGAGGCAGGCAGATCACAAGGTCAGGAGTTCGAGACCTGCCTGGCCAATATGGTGAAACCCCGTCTCTACTAAAAATACAAAAAAATTAGCTGGGTGTGGTGGCAGGCACCTGTAGTGCCAGCTACTCGGGAGGCTGAGGCAGGAGAATTGCTTGAAATGGGGAGGCGGAGGTTACAGTGAGCCAAGATTGTGCCACTGCACTCCAGCCTGGGTGACAGAGCGAGACTCCGTCACCAAAAAAAAAAAAAAAAAGGGTTTAAGGCCATTTGCCATTATAGCTATTATTTTATATTTACAAAACTAAACAAAGAAGACCTGATTTTCAGATGCTTCTTTTGTCCTCCAACCGAACTCCTCCTTTTTAAGGCAGACATCAGAGTATACAGGAAATAACATTTAGAATCAAAGTGACCTGGTTTCAATCCCAAGTATGGTTTTCTTAGCTTAGTGATTTAGGACAAATTACTTCTCTGAGCTTCAATTAATTTCTTTCTTTCTTTTTCTTTCTTTCTTTTTTTTTTGTAATATGAAGGTAATACCCATTTCCCAAATTCTAAGGATTTATTGGATTTAAACAATAACATGTAAAACATTAGGCCAGTATTAGGCATTCAATAAATAAATGTTAGTTCCATCTCCCACTATCTTCTATTAACTTGTGTTTTTCTCTCAATTTTCCTTCAAAAATGACACCAAGTTTTGTCTTTTTGATATCCTTTAGTGCTGTCTTGTTTGTGGCAGTTCAATAATTCTATTATATAAAGGTCAACCTTTTTATTTTTCTTACCTTGCTGAGTTTGCTCACTTTATACTAAAGGCATGTAGATACATCAGCTGATTTTGTTCAGGCCGCTAAGTTAAGGCAATACATATTTTTTCTTTTTCTTTTAAAAAAAGTTTCTTCTTGTATGTCCTTCCAACGAGTAATTTTTCTAGTTTTAAACAGCTAAATTCATAATAAAAGTGATAGCTATGTTTGTTGAATATTCACTGTGTACCAGCCACATTATATGTATTATCTCATTTTAATCCGAAACCCTGTAAGACTAGTATTTTTATTATCTCCAAAACCAATGAATCTTAGGGAATTTAAGTAAGTTGCCCAAAGTTGCACAGTTAATAAATGGCAGAACCAAGATTCACATCCAGGCAATCTTACTTGTGAGCTATCAACCACCACACACTACTTGATAGCACCAGAATAGCCCAAATCTCAAATTACCCAATGTGTGTAATTCAGACAAATTAATGCCTTGCAGTTCTTTCTGAAAGTGCTTTTATGCATTGTTGGAGATTTAGGAGTGATACGGTTCTGGCTACTTATCAATATTAAAATTTTTCTCTAGCATTTCTTAACAATTCTATGGATTGCTGTTCTTCCCTACAATATAAAAATTTTATTAACCTTCGTTAAGTTCAAAAATAATAATAGCAAACTCTTACACAGACTTTGGTAAAAGTTTGACATTGTTCTAAATGCTTGTACTTACTAACTTATAGGTTTTTAAAATTTTCATGTGTTTCAGAGTTTCCTGAATAAGTTTTTCCCAAGTTCTGTGTTATTCTTTTTGATGAAAGGATATTGGCTTCCCTACAATCATCTTTTCAACTTCTAAAATGTTTAATTTTTTAAATTGAGGTAATGCTTTAAAAATCAATAAAGCTATAATACAATTCTAAATAGAACTTCTCTACAATATGTTTATTTCTTTCCTAAGCTTTTAATTCTGGTGCTACACCCAGGTTAATTTAAAATGTATTTTCTGTTGGTATTGTATTTTATTTTATTTTTTGAGACAAGGTCTCACTCTTCCGCCCAGGCTGGACTGCAGTGGTGTGATCATAGCTCACTGAGACCTCAAACCCTCTTGCTCCAACTGTCTTCCCACCTCAGCCTCCTGAGTAGCTGGGACTGTAGGTGAGCACCACCATGCCTGGCATGCATATATATATATATCAATCAAATTTTGTAGAGACACGGTCTTGCCATGTTGCCAGGGTTGGTCTCAACTCTGAATCTCCTGGCCTCAAAGGGTCCTCCTGCCTTAGCCTCCCGAAGTGCTGGGATTACAGGAATGAGCCACCATGCCAGGCCTATTTATATAGAATGTTTTCATTTATTACATCTGGGGAATCATCTTTTCAAGTTAATTAGTCAATTTGACAGTTTTAAACTAAGAAGATTTAACAGATTCTATCAATCCTAACTTCATTCCATCTTAATGTCATAAATTAGTAGGTTAATTTTGAAAAATTCTGCCTTTTAGTTTTAAAACTTAAGACCAAACAAGTCAACCGAATTGTTAATCAGTTTTATTATGTAAAGGAAGGAAGAGAAAGAGCAGGCTTTTGTTTTTTGCTGCTCAACTATTTTAATGAAATTAACAGTAATGAGTAACTTTATCTCAGTTGGTCCCATCTTACTGGGATTTTTGTAACAATTATCACTGAATTATGTACTTTATAGTCAAGAACATTTTTATGCTATAGATTTTCGAATACGTATAATACATTATATGAATCTGTGTCTCAAAGAGTCAACTTACTTATTCTTTTTACCTTAAAAGAATAAATTTTACACTGATTTATTACTAAGCTAATTTGACAGCTAGAGCTAGCAGTTGGTATAGATTTGAGCTGAAAGTGAAATGATGAACTGAAAATTGGAATTGGTTATTAGCATCCTAATATGTTTTATTATTCAAGTGATTTAGGACAAGTTACTTGACTTCTCTAGGCTTCATAAATGATTTTTTTTTAACTTTATTGAGGGTAGGGATCATGACTTAAATTTTTTTTCTATGTTTTTCAATACCTCAGTATATTGTAGGGACTTGTTGAGAACTTGTTGAATGAATATATTGTTCAGAGTTTACCATTACTCAGTATTTTAGTTGTCACATCTTAAAATAGATAATCATTTTTACCATCACACTCCCTTCATAAGATATAGAAATAAAGCCCTTCTTGTTTGGAAATGGTGGTATTTTGGTTTTACTTTTTTTTATGTTACGGTTGTAAGGTACTACTTTAATATTTTTATTTAACTTTATTTGTTTGTCTTTAGTAGAACTAAGCTAATGAGAGCTTTGACTTGCTTAAACGTTGGGCAGGAAAGCAGAAGAGAAAAGGGAAGTGGAAATCAAAACAACAGAGAAAAGAAAATGCACATATTTGGGAAATAGAACATGTTACTAACATCTGTGTCACATAATAATCAGTGGTAGGTTGACATCATTTGCCTAGATGTTCATGACTGAAGAAAAATTTTTCACTTAAAAAAGGAAAAACCTGAAGAGGCTGCCTATGTTTAAAAAAAAAAGAGCAAGTATTTTCATTTGGTTTTTGATGGAAATGATAATACATTTGAACATTTTTTTTTTCCCATTACAAAGTACTAAATGAGGTCAGACATGGTGGCTCATGCCTTTAATCCTAGCACTTTGGGAAGCTGAGGCAGAAAGATTACTTGAGGTCAGGAGTTCAAGACCAGCCTGGGCAACATAGTGAAACTCCGTCTCTACCAAAAAAAAAAAAATAGCCAGGCATGGTGGTGCACACTTGTAGTCCTAGCTACTTGGGAGGCTGAGGTGGGAGGATCACTGGAGCCCAAGAGGTCGCGGCTGCAGTGAGCCATGATCATGCCACTGCACCACTCCAGCCTGGGTGACACAGTGAGAACCTGTCTCAAAAAAAAAAAAAATTAATGCTAAAATGTAATATGTATAATCTCATTTAATCCTCAAACATTAATTTGTTTAAATTTTGAAGATGCAGAGATAGTCTCATGGAGATTAAATGGTTAATGCTAAGTTACACAGGTAGTGAGTGTTAGATACAGGATTTCTAATTCAAAAACTTTATTTTCTTCCTACTGTTTCATAAATGTTACATTTAGAAAATTAAGAAAAGTGGACATATGAGTCCGTTAAACAAATATGGCAACAATAAAACTGTACTTGTTAAGTAGTCTGGGCAGTAACAAGTAACAGAAGAAAGTGAAAGATACAAGGGACTGAGAAAG